>NC_137975.1:39357779-40557779 GCF_963924665.1 Micromys minutus | reverse complement strand
TAAGCTGTGATGGGTGGGCTGAGCAGGAGCAACCAGAGGTGCAATTACATCTGTGAGGCACAGCCAGGCACAGCCAGGCACAGCCAGGCACAGCCAGGCACAGCCAGGCACAGCCAGGCACAGACAGTCACAGACAGTCACAGACAGGCTGTATTTAGATCCCTCTGAAGCAAATCTGCAAGTGCAGTAAGAGGTGAGAGGGTTTGAGGTTGAAACAATGACCAAGCAGCAATGGCCATGAAGACAGGACTTGTGTGTATCTGACTGACTGACCATCTCACCTCTGTTGTTTTATGTTTTTAACTATATAGCATGTTTTGTGAGATGCTAAAGGAAAATGTGTTAGTTAAATGGAACAGAAAATTAGCCTAAAAAAAGTCATTGAATACTAGTCGTGATGGATGCTTTCATTTTCTAGACAATTTAGTTCTTATTCTCCTTTCCTGCTAATTTTTTTTCTATTTCTTCTTATTGTCTAAGATTGATGCTTAGAACATATTTTCATGAAGAACTAGGTTCAGTTACAAGGGTTACAATGTCAACATCATTTCTACATTATTGATTCTCTTTACTAAGAGCAACATAGTTCAGTTTTAATAGCTCACAGAAGTAGGATTATGTTGTCTTTTGCTAGTCTAAATAAGGGATATGCCTAATTATCTAGCTTGTCTCCAGATCCACATGCCCCAGAAAACATACACCCCACCCAAATCCTCATTGTTGGTTCTGCTGGGTTCTGTAGAACATTGTGGATGGTGGCAAATCAGTGTGTGGAGGCGATGGAGCTTCTTTCTTAGAGCCTGGAAACTCTATGTTCTAACTATGGTGTAAAAGCCATAGATGTAGTATTATATTGTAATATAAATATTCCAGAGTCAGTGGGGACAGCACCAGAAAGCAATGCAGATCTGTTTCTGTTCAACGTCCTACAAGCAGAGTAGCAGTATATAGTATCCTTATTTGCTAGTAGAAGCTTTACTAGGTAACAGCTAACCTTGCTCCTGGGCTAAAGAGTTGAATGATTCAAGGTACAGGAATAGAGAAGGTAGGATCATAGTTATGCCCCGGTTTCCTCTGGTCCTGGGAATAAATTGTATGAACTAGGTCTTGGACAAAATGCTCATCTTATTTTGACTGTTGTTCAGCTATGTTACTCCCAGAACTTTTATGAACTTGTAGGAACTTAGTGCTTCCTGAAATTGCTTCATGACTCGTGGAAGAATTCTGTATATGCTAATTTACCTATACCTGAGAATCAGAAACCTCCCTAACCTTAGTCAGGTCAAAAACGATACAGACTTAGGGAGAAAAAGCCTGGCTTAGTCTCAGATCTTTTCCTAATATAATCACTAGAGGTGGTAGGAATCAGGTATCTCTTCAAGTGATTTTACACAAATCCCCTCATTAGACTAGGAGCTACAAAGCCTTTAGCTGGAGGATGACTGAGATGCTACAAAGCCTTCAGCTGGAGGATGACTGAGATGCTACAAAGCCTTCAGCTGGAGGATGACTGAGATGCTACAAAGCCTTTAGCTGGGGGATGACTGAGATGCTACAAAGCCTTTAGCTGGGGGATGACTGAGATGCTACAAAGCCTTTAGCTGGGGGATGACTGAGATGCTACAAAGCCTTTAGCTGGGGGATGACTGAGATGCTACAAAGCCTTCAGCTGGAGGATGACTGAGATGCTACAAAGCCTTTAGCTGGAGGATGACTGAGATGCTACAAAACCTTTAGCTGGGGGATGACTGAGATGCTACAAAGCCTTTAGTTGGAGGATGACTGAGATGCAAAATGAGGAGCAAGAGACCAGGATTGAAAGCTTCTTGAATAATTGCACATGAAGGGTGCTTTCTTTGTTTATATTCGCCTTCATTTTCTAACCCCTATCCCCACCCCACTAACCACACACCACCCCAGCCCCACCACACTGACAAATGTAGCAAGAGCAGCAGTTCTCAACTAGAGAGCCAGTATTGCCTGCCCCAAAACAACTGGCAATGTCTGTGAATAGTTTGGGTTGTCATGGCTTGAGAGCAAATGTTTGAAACTGGGATTCAAGAATGAGGCTAACTACCCAATATTACTCAAGACAGCCCTCTTTAAGAAATTTTGTAGCTCAAAGTATCAATGAGTACTAGTATCATAAGCTAGAGAGAAACTTGCTCAAAAGCTTTCCTTTGTGTCCAGCATCACACAGGCTGTCTCTCATCTGGGCGTCTGACCCAAATATATTCGACCTGTGTTCTACTGTCCTGGATCTCTAGGGCCAAAGTGGGGCAGAGAGAAAACACATTTAGCTCACCCTGCCTTCTGGCTCCAGGTCCTCTAAGCCAGACTATTCGGTGCCTTCATATTTCCTAGAGAACAAACATCCTAAGGTTCTGAACAATCCTGCAGAAAGTTTCATTGCTTGTGAAGTGAGACCTTCCTTATAGAGAAGAGTAAAACCTCATCATATGAAATCTTGACAGTCCTGTGGAAAGGCAAAAAAATATAATTCTGTGTGGAGCCGAAACCAGCAGCAGCATTTCATTCATGAATGCAATTGTATCTAAGGAATATCTTTGAGAGAAAAAGACCTTTTAAGAGGAATCAACAGAGGATGAGGAGAGGAATGTGGATGTTTATCCCACATTCTATAAGAACCGTTAGCAGGCTGCAGAATTAAGGGTAGCTTATTTGTTTCAATTCAAGGATAAGACATTGGTGGAAATCTAATTAACAACAATAAGACTTTTTAAAAGGACTCTCAACAAAAGTGAAATAAATGAAAACTGCCCTTGAAGTCTCTCTCTCCCCCTTTTCCTCTCTCTCCCTTTCCCTGTTCCTCTGTCCCCCTCTTCCTCCACCCCTTTCCCTCTCCCTTTCTGTCTCTCTGGGGTCTCTTTGTAGTCCTGACAGTTCTGGTACTCACGATGAAGTCCAGGCTGGCCTTGAACACATGCTCCACCACACCCAGCATTTAAAGTGCTTTTCTTACTGTACTTGGGGCCCAAAGTGCTTCCCGAAGCCCTCTTAGCTGTATCTTTGAGTCTGAGAATAGACTTTATAGGAGCTGTAAGGTTTTCCCTGGATGCTAGGTCAATGCTTCTTCAATTTTTCCAATTTTGACCCCCTTTTACCTGGGTTTCTAGGCATATAAAATGATATACATATAAAAACATTTACTGATAATAAGTATTAAACCTTATTTTAAATTCTTAAATATGACACCTTTGGACTCATTCATGAAAAAAAATGAATTTGCAAAATAATGAGACATATTTGTTTAGTTTACAAAAATAATCAAGCCTTAGGTGGTTACTTGATACCGCACTATGTAAAGGTGTCACCAGTTTTAGAGTTACTCATTATTTTGATTTTATGATAGTGCATTATACTACCACATTGCATCCATATCAAATATCAAATGGAAGAGGTACATTTAGGGCCATTTTAGGAATCATTAAAATTTTTGTCTGAGTTCAAAACCAATATTTATTCATCAATTATTTATGTCCTCATATCAACAACTCAAACAGCAACTTTAAAATCAAGCATTCTGACACAACACCATCCAGATACATTGGGATGCACTAACTAAGTGAAATGATGGAGAAATGTTAGACGTTTGTTTTCTACAGGTAAGTTTCTGTGACAGCAGAGAGTCTTGTATGTAAAAAAAAAAAGCATCGCTACTCATAACATACAACAATCTTGTAACCAATGCCTTAGGCAGCATTGGCATTGGATGCTATGATGGGGTGAGGGCAAAGTGAACATGACCTGTGTTCAGACCAAGGTTACAGTGACATCATGTGATGTGACATGAACTGTTGAACACTGCCGGAAACAACCCAGACTCAGTACATGGCTGATTTTGAAACAATTTTTGTTCTTGTGTATTCAGAAACATTTTGCTGCTCACAACTTTTCAGACTCTTCTCCCCGCCAAATTCAGTTGTGTGATCCCATATTGGGCTGTGACCCACAGTTTCAGACGCCATTCTAGGTCCGTGGGAATAAAGACGGCTGCTTGCATGAGAAGGATAGAGTATGGAAAACAGTGACTGTTTCTGTGCCCTCTAGGTGGCGCCATCTCCAACATGTATGCCATGCTCATTGCCCGATATAAGATGTTTCCAGAGGTGAAGGAGAAAGGGATGGCAGCGGTACCCAGGCTCATCGCATTCACGTCGGAGCACGTATGTGTCTATGTTCTTTCCAGCATAAGAGCATATCGATGGGCCCAGTTCAATGAATAACACCCAGAGATGCCTTTTTTCCGGATGTGCCATTTCCAGGAGACACTTTTGAGAGAGTGAGGGGAACGTTGAGGAGAGCTGAGGGATCCATTGGGCTATCCTCCTTATCTCTGAAACGCAGGGAAACCTCTGAGATAGAGCAGAATTTATCTCCTTAATTTTAACAAATTATTTTTAATTCTGTGTATGGGTAAGTGCACCTGTGTGCTGGTACCTATGGAGGCCAGAGACCTCGCTGGAATGGACTTAGAAGCACTTGTGAACCACCTGACTTGGATGGAAACTGAACTCTAGTTCTCTGCAAGAGCAGCTCCTGGCTTTCTAACCGTTGAGTTGCCTCCCCAACCCCAAAGCAGAATACATTTCATTCCAGCGCCTGTGTGTCTGTAATGCTGTGGGATGAGGGATAGGACCAAGGGAAAAGGCAGTGTGATGCTCAGTCTTCCAAATCACTGAAGCTTTATATAAGCTAAACTCTACAAGGCCCTGTACTCTTTCTGGTTATAACTGGAGTTTTAGTGATTAGACTGATTCAAGCTGTGTGGTGTCTTTAGCCATTTAACTAGAAGCTGACTTGATTTAGTTTTGTGTTAGTTATGTGTTAGCATTAAAAAGTCTAGAGAAAAATTTAATTTCCCTCCTGGTTTCAGCCACTTCAGTCCATTGTGGTAAAAAGGAGGGCAGAGCAGGAAAGTCATATCATGAGCCAGGAAGCAGGATTGACCAGCTTTCTCCTCTCCCCCTGTCCCCACCTCTAGTCCATGGGTTAGTGTTCCCCCCGCTACAGGATGGTCTTACTTCCTTCCCTCAGTTGATCATCTCTGGAAGCACTCTCAAGGACACACCTAGAAATGCTCTATACCTCATTCTAAATGTAGCCAATCCTCTAATGAAGATTAGACATCACATATGGAAATGAAATAGGGGTCTTTTTTATCTGATCTTTGAGCCAGATCTCTACTATGCACTGGCTCCTGCCTCCCACTGGGATGCGAACTCAGACAGAGGGGAAGAAGTTTGGTCTTCCTTGTTAGATACCATGGCATAGAACTTAGTGCTCCGCCTGTGCCTTTCTAAGAGTGCACCCAAGCCTTTCTGCTGCCGTGTAGGCATGGCAACAGTGCTTAAATTGGTTCCATTAGCAAACAGCTCTCACTTTCTCTCTTACCTAGCAGTGGTGAGCTAGGTGCAGTACTGCCACAGCCCATCCAGTATCATAAGGCTAAGTGCTACCAGCACAGGCCTCATGATTTAACCTGTATCAGGAGATGACTTTTATTTAAGTGTAGGCTCTATACGGTTAAAACAAGCATAATCGTTCCTGTCTCTATTTCCCTGGTGTGAATTCAGATCTCTAAATAGTTAAATAGTTCTTTATACTCAGCTTCGAACTGACCAATACTGCAGCTTCAAATGGTTTTATATTAGGCATTCTTTTCTTTGGCTCTCTAAAGTTGCCCCAGCAGCAAGCCATCCTATGTTCTCTGCCTTTAGAACAAACTTTCGAGGCACCACGCTTGGTAAAGATGACTTAGCCTGTTTTAGAAAGCTCAGACCATGTTATGCTCTAAGACTACTTTTGCTGTACATTTTTTGTATTATAAACTTGAAGTCCATTCCATTGTTTCTAAGAGAAAGAAAGGCAACTCATCTGTTTAATTCTCAACTCACATAATTTAAAATGATAATTTGATTATGAACTTTACCTAGAATATCAACTGGTTCTGGCTTAGACTTTCCATTTTGACACATGAATTATTTTTTAACGTATAATAAATATAATTATTATTTGACAGTCCAAAAGTACTTCAATTAAGCAATTCAAATAAACCTATTAATTTTCACAAACTTATGGCATGGGTATAATATACAGACAGGACCTGGTGCAGACCCATGCGGGCCCTGGGCATGCTGCCTCAGTCTCCGAGTTCATAGGACCTTTGCTCATGTTGATTTAAAGGGCCTTATTTTCTTTGAGTCTTCCATCCCCTCTAGCTCTTACATTCTCCCCACTTCATCTTCCACAGAGTTCCCTAAGCCTTTGCAGGGAAGGATTTGATGGAGACATTCTGTTTATGGCTGAGTATTCCAAGGTCTCTGACTTTCTGCATAATGTCTGGCTATGAGTCTGTGTTTGTTCCCATCTGCCACAGAGGAAACTCAAGCACTGATACCTGGGCAAGGCACTGATTCATGAACATAGCAGCATGGTACTAGGAGCCATTTTTATTGCTACAGCTTTTTAGAACAGTAGTATTTGGTTTTACCCTAGGCTCTGGGCTAGCTAGTCTCTGGTCCTTGGTGACCCAAGCAGTGATGAATATAGGTTCCATCTCATGGAATGGGCTTTAAGTCAAATCAAACATTGGTTGATTACTCCCACAAGCTTTGTGTCACCATTGTCCTAGCATAACTTACTGTCAGGGAACTATTGTAGATCAAAGTGTTTATGAGTAAGTTGGCTTTTACTTTTCTCTTTTGGTAGCATCTTTCTTGTCAAAGATGCTGGAACATTGGGATGACGGTTCTATGTAAAAACAGCCCAACTTCTTCATGTTTAATGAGTTATGTGGGTGTTGTAAACTTAGCGTTTTGTACTTTCCACAATCAACATTCTGCCGTGAGCTTTTTTCTTAATTAGAAATTGATACTGGATTGTTACTCCCTTCCTGTGCCTGGAATAAACTGTGCCTGGAATAAAGCACATTGTCTCCTAAGCCAGAATAGAGGGACATTTAGGAAAAAGGGCCCCAGATTCTACTTGCTCACCCAGACCATTTTCGATACAGACAGGTATTTACAACTGCTCTTGAACCTACAGACAGAGATCTCACTTTAAGTCTCTTGGCTTTGGGACAAAGGAACAAATTCCCTATGTTTGTCAAACTTCACAATCGTTTTGTTTGCACCTGCTTCTGAAATAACTCCAAAACAATCTGAAGTAAGAAAATCATGAAGTCTTTCCTAAGTCACCTTCTTCTCCAGTCTGGGCATGGCCTGTCCTTGTGTTAGGTTTTTTTTTTTTTTTTCCCCAACAAGAAAGCTACTCTGCTGCTGCAGGAAAGGGAACGGAGGGCAGGTGGCTGCAGTGCCTTTCAAGATGTTTTCCCAACCCAGTCTTTACAGGACTTAGATGAAAGCCCCAGAAAACACTCCTCTGCTGCCAGGAACATGGCAGGCTCTACATGTGTGTGTGTGTGTGTGTGTGTGTGTGTGTGTGTGTGTGTGTGTGTGTGTGTGTTGCGCACGCACAGGTAACTTTGTCAAACAACAAACTTGCTTTATAGAGAAAGAACCAAGCTCCAGAAGTGAGCAGTGCTTTATCCTGGATCACACAGCCAACACAGCAGAGCCTGTTTCTCAACCATCCAGTGCTGTTATTTGAACTACAGAGTTGGGAGGCTGAATGGCATTCTGGGGCTAAGAGCTTCAAATTTACTTGCAGTGTCTTGTCTCAAGTGACTCTCTTCTTGCCTGGATATTATAACTTAATAATTCCCTAATGTACTAAACCAGGACAAGTTACTGTTATTTTGTTCTGAGTGCTGACATTGTCATGTGGTGGGATTAGTTAGAGCCATTGTACTAGTTAGGGTTCCTATTGTTGTGATGAAGCTATGACCAGAAGGAAGTTGGGGAGGAGAGGATTTATTTTGCCTACACTTTCACAGCACTATTCATCACTGAGGAAAGTCTTACAGGAGCTCAAACGGACAGGAACCTGGAAGCAAGAGATGATACAAAGTCCGTGGAGTTCTGCTTAATGGCTTGCTTCTTATGGCTTGCTCTAGCTGATTCCTTATAGAACCCAGGACTACCAGCCCAGGATAACACCACCAATAATGGGCTGAGCCCTTCCAAATCAATCACTAATTAAGAAATTGCTCAGTCCCATGGAGGTTTTTTCTCAACTGAGGCTCCCTCCTCTCCAGTGACTCCAGCTTGTATCAATTGACATAAGCTATTCAGCATAACCATGGAGATAAAAACAATGTTTAGCAACTCCATAGCCCTTGACATCCAACTGGAAATTTTATACATTGTGTGTGCAGGGGAGAGAGATGTTCACTCTTTGTTTTCTACATGACATCTCCCCATCATGCATTCCTTCCCCTTTTGCAGAGATCACTGCAGACTGAAGCTTCATCTAGAGACGTGTACAGACCAGAACTTTATCTAGCAGATAAGTGGAGGAAGCTATTGCATTTTTCTCTATGTTCAAATGAACTGCTTTCTCGCAGAACTTGAATAGGACTAAATTAAACAAACAGTATTAGAAGTGAGTGAGTCACTGAGCTGCAACAGAGGTAGTACTGAGGCAAGCCTCAAGCAAAGGGCTCCAGGATGATTTCCCTGCAGTATACAACATCACAAGATCACAACACTGGAAGGACCATATAGCCCATTCATTCCACGTTCATCCTCTGCTGAATCATCACCTCCCCCCAAGGTTTCCATGAAAGAAGAGCTTAACAAAAAGTAATGTAATGAGTTTTAGATACATTCTTAAAACTTGATATAGAGAGATCTAAAATTCTAGCTCTAATCTCACCTGTCACTCTGAACCCTTAAAACCCCACACTTTGGGGAGCGTTGCACATCTCTCTTTTGCCTTCATGTGACACAAGCTCCTCCGGAAATAGCTTCCATGAAACAGTGCAATGTCACTGAGGAAAAACATCCTTTATAATCATAAGAGAGAATGATCTTTTAGGCAAATCACCCGGACAAATTCATTCTGCTTTTCAAAGGTCAACTACTGCAGGTAGACTGTCTAGACTGAGTCCTCAGACATCCCCTCAGCATCTCATAAGAAGCAGGAAGGTGATTGCTCTGCTTGATTTCTTAAAAAACCCAGGACTACCAGCCCAGGGTGACATCGAATAATGTTCCCACAGACATTAAAAAACAGTTAGTTTTTAGATTCGAAATCTTGGAAGGAGTTAATTTCCAAAGTAGTTATCTTTAAGTAACAACTATAAAAATACAAAAAAAAATTTTAAGTTCCACATAACATGTAAAAGGGCCACTCTCATGAAATTCAATGGCATGCATCAGGCACAAACTCAGCCTGACAAAAGAGAACATGAGCCAAAGCCCGGTGAACTTGAGCAGACCTGTCAGCCTCCCCATCGACCTCTTTCTCCTTCAATTCTCCTGTTACTTTCTCGTCACACCTAACTCCTGGCAAGGAAATGAAAAGCCTTGCACGGGTGAGGATGGTACCACCACGCCCTACCTCTCCTGGAGGCCTTTGGATAGCTGTGACTCATGAGGGACTAAGGCAGTGTGGCACAGTGTCTGAGCTATGATTCTTTATTTCCTCTTCCTAACCCTTACTCGCCCTTCTTTATCCTTCCCTTCCCTTGCCCGTCCTCTTCTTTTCCCTTCCCCCCTTTTCCTTCCCATCCTTCCTGTGTTGCTTACTGGAGGGAGATAGTAGCAATAACCAATGTATGACTAAGGGAAAATATGCTGTCATGGGAGGAGTCTAGAGGGAAGTCATCTGTTTTAAAACCCATGAGGCTGAACCTGCTGAACTCCATGTCGGGTGGAAGGCCAGCTTAGAAGTGCCTAGATAGGCATATTTGTCTTCAGGTTAGTCTAAAGTCTACAAGTTTTAAAATTACCTCAAAATGATCACAAGGTCTGCTTGGTCTCCTCATAGGCATTAATTCAAGTGAGTTACTTCATTTCCTGTTCCTCTGTAAAAGGAACAACTACCTGCATACTTGTCAGAAAGATAAAGGATGCTAATAAATACATGGGAAGGGTAGAGCCCAACTACATGACCTTTGCTGGTACTCCAGAAATGACGGCCAGTATTGCTGCTATAACCAGATACTCACTTGGCATCCCTTGTGAAGAAAGGGCTAAACTCACCCAGGCGAGGTGGATGCAGTAGAGAGAGAGGTGAGATAAGAACTTGTCTGGGGATGTTCGTTCTTTAAAACAGAGATACCTCCTCACCTCCAGTAATGAAGGTATTGTGAATTTCGATAATAGAGATATGAGGAGAACTGAAGTCCTGTGAGATGAAACAGAAAGCAGAGGCAATGAGTGAATAACTGTAAGTTTAGCAAGAATTGACTCACAGTGCTGGAAGAGTATGGCTCTGAATGTCATTTTCAGACTTCCTTACAACTCTCTCTCTCTCTCTCTCTCTCTCTCTCTCTCTATATATATATATATATATATATATGTACATATACATACACATACATCATATACAGATATATATATATATATATATATATATATATATATATGTCACAGTCTAAATTGAAAATTTCAAAATTCCACTGGAGGTAACTAGAGACCTGAGATTGTCATCACATTGGGTAAGAGTGTGCAAGAATGAGAAGGACTAGGATTTGTAAGAATCTACTGGGGACTAGGTAGTTCATAAGTACATCATATATGATACCTACACCAGCCATGCCTAGTGGCAGATCTATTGCACCTTAGTGTTGGTAAACCAATGTCGGAGACATATGCAGGAGAGCAAGGGGAATTCTGCTGGTACTGTAAGTCATTGAGAAATATGGGACCCCTAAAGCTTAAGAAATAGTCAATGAGGCAGATTTTAGTTCCTTCTTTGACTCGACTTCCAGACCTAATTGTTGGAGATTCCTGTTGTATAAAGATCTGAGAGATGCATCATCAGTCAATAAGTTGTAGGACCAAAGAGAACTGGTAGTTCTCAAAGCTAGAAGGCAGGGTATTTGATGGAAAGTCTGAAGGGTTGGGAGCTGAGGTCCCAAACCACTGTGTCATTTTTCTTTTCTTGTTTGAAGTCCCTGGGTTGCTTCTCTTTCCCCAAGCAGAGATGAATGGATGGATCCAGACAATTATTAGCAAGACAATGGAATGAGAAGTACTGAAGCCTTGGGAGATAAGGCAGTAAGCAAAGGCCATGGAGAAATTTAAGTTTAGCAATCTCAGTGATGACCAGAATAGCCAAGCCACCAAACTAGGGAACAGGAGGGATGCAGAAGGCAGACAAGATGACTGTGGTACGAGGGCTATCTAAACCATCTTTGTTTCCAAGAGTAATGAAGGTTGTGGTACACTAAGAAATGATTAACTGTTTCTACGTGACTAACCATGGCTTGAAGGAATCTCAGTAGCTCTTAGAGATTCTCACCTAAATTCACATGGAGGATAGGAAGCCGGCATGCCAAGACACCAGACTCTGCGAACTGCTTTGTCTCAGAACTGCTTGTCCTTATACCAAAGAGGGTGAATGAAGCCTTGCTGTCCCTACTAGAAGTAAAGGAGCACAGACTGGGGAGATGGCACAGTCAGTAGTACTCTCTGCGAAGACATGAGGAGCTGGGTTTAATTCCACAGAACCAGTAACAAATCTAGGCATGCCTATGCGCATTCAACATCCCAGTGCTGGAAAAGTAGAGAGAGTAAAAATGTTAGGGCTTAATGGCCAGGGCAGCCAGCTAGCCAATCAGGGCAGCCAGCTAGCCAGTTAGTAAGTTCTAGTATCTGTGAGAGACCCTGTCTCAAACATAAAGTGGAGATTGGTTGAAGAAAACACTCAATATTGACTATGTGTGTGTATACATGTATGTGTGTATATGTGTGTGCATGTGTGTGTCTCTGTGTGTATGTGTGTGTGTCTGTATGTGTGCATGTGAGCATATGTCTGTGTGCGTACATGTGAGTGTGTGCTCTCCCACACACTTACCTTCCTGCTCCCACTGTCTCTGTGGTATTTGTCCCACATATCTTCTTCCACTTGTGCTATGCCCCCTTTAAATTCTCTTTTTCCAGTCTAGGTTCATTATTCACTTGCACACATTTATTTGGCAGCTAGAATCTGCACGTGAGAGAGAAAGTTTTGTCTTTTTGAGCCTGGGTAACCTCACTTAATATAATGTTTTCCAGTTCCATCCGTTTTCTTGGAATTTTTATAGCATTAGTATACCTCAATACAAATCTATTGCATTACCACATTTTCACTATCCCCCATCATGTGACAGACATCTGTGATGACTCTGCTTCCTGTAGAGCATGGATGTGCATGTGTCTCTGTAGTGTCCTTTGGGTATCTGCCTAGGAGGGAGCATGTGACAGCTCTGTTTTCGGTTGTGTGAGAAGTCACTACAGTGGAAACACTAATTTACATTGCTACCAGCAGTGCACAATGGTTCCTCTCTACCCAGATCTCCTTGTGAGGCGTTTGCCAGTGTTTGTTGTCATTTCCTTTCTTGTCATCATTCTAACTGGGGTGAGGTAGAATCCCAAAGTAGTTTGACTTTGCATTTCTCTAATTGCTAGAGAGGTTTTGAACATTTAAAAAAACTACCTATTTGCTATGTGTCTTTCTTCCTTTGGTAACTGTCTGTTTGGATTGTTGGCCCACATGTTACTTGGCAGGTGGGAGTTTGAGGTGTTTGATTTTTGTGGTTTATTACATACTCTAGATATTGACCACTTTTCTGAAGTAGAGCTGACATTAGTTTTCTTCCATCCTATTGGCTGTCAGTTCGTTCCAGACAGTTTCTTCTGCTGTGCAGAAGCTTCGAATGTCATGAAATCCTGTTTGTCACTTTGGGGGCCTGTTGTCTGTGCTACTGTAGCTCAGAAACTGCTGCCTGTAACTTTGTCCTGAAGTACTTTTCTCTAGCAGTTTTCAACACTTCTCTATGAAAAATGGAGAAATGAAACTTTCCATCACAACGAAATGTTGGTTTAGTTTGAAATAAAAATCAAACAGGTTTAGTATCTGTTACTAATGAATGGAACTTAGTTCTAAATAAGCTCTAACCTCTGACAAAGTTTCATTTTGTTTTGTAAATCAAGAGAGAGGAGTGTACTCAGTGATGAGCTATAAAGTATTAAACTAATCTTCATTACTGAGAAACAAATTTTAATCCTTGATGCTTCCATATTTGTTCATATTTTGCCTTCTGAAGCCACCCAGAATAATATAGTCTTTCCAGCCACATACTGGGATAGCTCTTTCCACATGAAGCCCACCTGACACTGTGCTGTTGACATCATCCTCTGAGTTCTCCTTGGACAGTTTTTCCTCCAGAATCTTCAGCATCCAGGAAGTAGCTTGTTTTTTAGATGGTATTTTCCTCTGGTTTATACACAAGTGGTCCCCTTATGGGATGCAAACATTAAAAGTGATTGACCTCTGCTCTTTCTTATTAAATGTCTTTGTGACCCTTAATTTCCTTTCTTTCCATGGATGCTGCACTATTTCTGGGTACCACTTAGCTATATGCCTCTGCTCCTTTTCAGAAAAATGCAAAAACTGCCTGGCGCCTAATTTTCTTTTCTCATGCCTTGTGTCATCTTTGTTCCCATCTTTAAGCTCTCTATTGAGGCATGTGGGTTTCCTTAAATCTGTGGCATTTTACAGCACTCAATTATCCTTTGTAATTACTCCTCAATTACAGATCCCTGTTCCTTCTCATTAAAGACCAGACAAGAATGTGCCTTTCATGGGCAGGTGCAGCAAATCTCTTACTTAGCTGCAGTTTGCCAATCTGTAGACCAAGGCTTCAGAGCACATTTACTGAAGGGGACAATTTGAGGTATTTGTGCTTTTTCAGCAAGGACAGCTGGTCTCTCTGCTCTAAGCCCTCCTGGCATAAAGGACTGAACACTGTTTTCCTCTGAACTCCTACTCTGTTTCCCAGTGTCTGCCAAATACAAAGAACATTGGTTTGTGATTCAAAGGGTGAAGAGAGGACAGGTGTCATACATCTTTAAAATCCCTGGCCCAGCTCTTTCTCCTAGCTCCCAGGTAGCTTAGTGACAGGTATCTTCTTAGTCATTCTGAGGTTGTAATGGCCCTTTCTGGTTACTTATAGCTACACCGGGGTTTTCGAACTTAGCCCTTTGGTGTGTCCCCTTTGTTGGTTGATGTTATTTGTTGCTGTTACAAACATGAGTTTTCTATTTATTAGACAGTTCCCCTAAAAATATACATGTTTTTATAATTATAATATAAGAGTCCAAGTGCTTACTCAAAATTTCAGATGAATGGAGACTGGGCATTTGAGAAGGGGATGCCTCTTCAGAAGCAGAATTTAAAATTCTACTCAGCAGCCCTTTGGAGATGTAAATTGAGGGAGCTGCTCTCCTTTCGGACAGCTTAATGATCTGTAGTTAATAGTAAGAGGCTGATGGGCAGATGCAGTACAGCTGGGCTTAGGTTAGTCTTTCTCAGCTCTCCAAATGGCATAGTGATTACAGCCATCAACACCCAGAATTGAGACAGGAAGCAAAAGCACAAAGAGTAGGCAGCAGGCTGTCAGTATGGCCCACCTACCTGGCCTCAGATATGTTTCACCTCCTAGAACTCCAGAGGAAGAACGCTGTACTTAGGTCAACTTCCCTTCCTATTTGATGCATACAATGTCAATAAATTTGTGAGCAACTAAGTATAGTTTCTTGGAACTTTACAGGGGAGCATAAGAAGAGAGATTTTAAGGTGTGTGCGTGTTCGTGTGTGTGTGTGTGTGTGTGTGTGTGTGTGTGTGTGTGTGTGTGTGTGTCTGTTGGGGGAGGGTAATAAAATCCATGTAGTGTGAAAGCAGAAGATCTCTGGAGGTGGAAGGGAAACAGCCAGAAGGGAACTGAAGACAGAAGAGAGGACCAGAAGAGTTAGAGCAAGGAGAACGGAATACCCAGGAGAATGTCACAGTGAAACTCGTTAGTTTGCTGAATAAAAAAAAATACAAAGGAAAGAAGGAGGAAGGAGAGGAGGGAGGGAGGGAGGAAGGATGGATGGATGGAAGACAGGCAGGCTTGAAGAGCAAATTGTGAGTTTGAGAGTCTTGTGGTACATTGTTACTGGAAAAAGTTGCTGAGTTTAACTGAAACTGTTTTGTGAAAAGCTGGTCTGGGGCTGGGGGATTGGCTCAGTGGCCAAACCATACTGAACTCACATAAAAAGCAGATGCCATCTCAGTGGGTCCCTCCTGAGAGATGGAAAATGTAAACATGGGAGAAATATCCAAAGCTTGGGGGCCATGGTTAGCCAGAAAAGGTGAACAAAATACCCATGGTTGTCCTCTGACCTCCAGATGTTTGCTGAAGTATATACATAACCCTATGCTTCACCCCTCTCTCCCTCCCCCACCCTCTCACACACACACACACAAACTCATACATGCAGTGAATAACCACAGAGAGAAAGAAATGAAGAGTGAGAGAAAGAAGAGAGACAGAGAGGTAGAGAGAGAGGGAGAGAAATTGGTTCAGAGTTACTTTCTGCTGGGACCTCACCTTCAGGTACAGTACTCAATTTTTTTATATTTTCTCAAGAAACTCATGTGAATTCAACATAAGTAACAAGGGTAACAAAAACAACCCCATTCAGAAATAACCAAAGTACTTGAATAGACATTTCACAGAAGAAAACATACAGAGGGGCAAGAAGCGCAGGAAAAGATTCTAGGTCACTCATTAGAGAGCACCCATCAAAAGCACAAAGTGCTACCGTCATGACTGTCCTCAAGAGCCAGAAAAACACAAGCCAATCTCAGGAGGCTAAGGCAATAGAATTACTTGAATCAGAGAATCGAGTATAGTCTTGTCAACAACAGGAAGATCCTGTCTCCAAAGCAAGCAGAAATCATAAACATTGGTGAGGCTGTGCAGAGAGGACAACCTTTATGTGCTATTGGGAGGTGTATAAAAATAGCACAGTAGCTGTACAGTGTAGTATGGCAGTTTCTCAGAAATTAAGAACACAGAAATGGTTGTTTCTCAGAGGTGCTTAGTTAAGTTACACAGTTAAGTGTTACACCACAACATTTTTAGAACCACAAGTGATTACCCAGCTGTGACCTCTTCTAACTATAATAACAACCCATCTGACAAAATATATCTATGGGGGCAATAGTGGCATGAATGTAACAGAGGTGAATGCTGGCTTCTGGGTGGATTTAAAGGATGCTCTACAGCAGAAAACACATGCCTGGCAACTGACAAGAACCCAAGGCTGGGGAGCCCATTGGCCCCAGAGGTAAACCTACACTATCATTTTCCTAAGTTGACACAGCATCAGACTCCCACCCCAAACTCCTACCTATATACCCATAGAGTACTGAAGTTCTCAGACCCCATCAGAAAACTGCCTTTGTTCAGGAAATAGTGGTTAACACAAAATCTCAGAACTAGGCAAAGTGACCTGTGGAGTGTTTGTCCACAAATGGGACATCTATATCACATCCCTTCCACAAGCCTGGAGGCCTAACATGGAAGTGGGTGGGAGTTGAAAGAACATAAGAGCCATAGGTCATGGAGGACCAGATGGAAATAGTGACTCCTGTATATGACAACTGCACTCATACACTCACAGAAGCTGCATTTGTCCGTACAGGAGCCACACAAAATAAAGCCAGTCTACACTCTATAATGGACTGTGGAGGGACTCAGAGAATCCCTCCCTAGGAGAGGCTCTGATGGCTGCTATGGAAGCAAGGATGACTGTTCTTTAATGGGACAGTCCTCTGACATGTTGACCATGCTCCAGTGAATGGCTCCACTTCTATGAGTATGTGGGTAACACAAACTGAATTCAGTGGGTTATAAAAAAGGAGATAGAGAAGGAGGAGGAAAAAGAAGAGGAGGAAGAAGAGGAGGAGAAGAAGAGGAAGAGGGGAAGAGATGAAGTCAGAGAGGGTAGAAGAAAATATGAAAATGTATGCATATATAAAAATTTTGAAGAATTAACAATATAGATATAGATGTAGATAGATATATAGATATAGATATAGATGAAGATGTAGATGTAGATATAGATATAGATACAGATATAGATATAGATGTAGATAGATTTAGATGTAGATATAGATATAGATACAGATACAGATGTAGATAGATATAGATACAGATGTAGATGTAGATATAGATATAGATACAGATACAGATGTAGATAGATATAGATGTAGCTGTAGCTGTAGATGTAGATGTAGATGTAGATGTAGAAAGATATATAGATGTAGATTAGATATAGATATAGATATAGATATAGATATAGATATAGATATAGGTATAGGTATAGGTATAGGTAGTTGTAGATGTAGATGTAGATGTAGATGTAGATGTAGATATAGATATAGATATAGATATAGATATATAATGAATAGGCCGGCTAGAGAGATAGCTGAGAATTTAAGAGCACTAGCTGTTCTCCTGGAGGACTTTGGTTCGCTTCATCACATCTACATGGATGCTCACTATAACTCCAGTCATTGGGAATCCAATGCCCTCTTCTGACCTTTTGAGCACCCTCACGGTACACAGACATACGTGCAGGCAAACACCTGCATACCTAAAATCAAATTAATTAAAATGTGAAACCACATGTATAATAACTAAAATAAACATAAGTCCAGCATGAATAAGTAGGCTATCCTCTGAGAAGTCCAGGCATCAGAGAAGCAAAAGGAAAACAGAGAAGGAGAAAACCCAGCACAGGTTGGATCTTGTCTTTATAAAGAACTAATCATAATATCCTTTTTATTCTTCACAGAGTCACTTTTCTCTCAAGAAGGGAGCTGCAGCCTTAGGGATCGGAACAGACAGCGTGATTCTGATTAAATGTGATGAGAGGTAAGCACTGGTCCCCCTCCCCCAATTGTACCTCTTTGTCTACAAAGAGGCAGTGACTACTGGGCAGCAAAGTTGCTTCTGTCTGAGACAAGGCCACACAGTTTCTTGGGAGCACAGACTGCAGACAGTTCCAAATGTTGTTCCTTGAAACCATTGTGAATTTTGATTGCACAATTCCTGGAGGAACTGGAATTTTTCTTAAATCAATCAAAAATGCCTGCACCGGCTGCTGTAGAGGGACATTTATCACTTGGGCACATTAGCAGCAGGCATTTGAAGCAGGGCTTGGTGCGGAGGCAGCACTCAGTAGCTTGGATTATGTAAACTTCCTGAAGTAAATGATGCCTCACCAATTCAACGGCTTTGGGCAGCAACCCAACTTAATTGGCAACCAGGATTCTGAGCTTTCTAGGAAATAGATATGATACTATTTGGAGGTAAGGGTAGCAGTCAAAAGCATCTTGAGGCTAACAGTGAAAAATTCAAATATGGATCTTATGAAATATCAGATTCAGACCACTCACTACACTAAAAGGAAGTGGGTCAATGAGCCATTTCTTGGTTCAAGGGTGTTCATCAGATGGCTGTGCTATGTCTGCCACCAAGTCACCTGGATCTATAAGTGCGAAGATGCCATAGATCAGGAGACAGTTGTATTGCTGGGTGTCTAGTGTAGGATACATAGTAGCTGGGATGATGGGTTTACCCTTATTTTTCAACAAAGAGTTCACAACTGGAGAGGACCATTCTAGTGAAGGAAGTCAGAATGCACTTTTGGAAGGACAGACCCACAGCCACATGTGGCAGAAGATTCCCACAGCTGTCTTCTGATTGACATTCTTGGGAACTAGCTTTGGTGATCTGTTAAAAGCAAAATTCAGCCCTTAGTTGAGACCATAAAAAAGAGCTACCACACATATTCTATTCAAGTTTTTGTTTGATTGGACTGTGTTCTTTTAAGCCGAAAAAAAGCCCACTCTAAGTTTATATACACTGAAATAAAATAGAGTAAGATAGGAAGCTATAAACCTACAGCTCATCACTTGTATATTAATGGAAATTGCCATAACTGAAAATTACTTTTACATGTAAAAACTGAGTCCAAAGAATGATGTGTAAAAGTCCTTTACTTACAAGCTGGAATCCAAGAGTTGGTTTTCCTTGTTAGTAAATGACTTAATGTTCTCAGTGATAGGGCTAAAAATTTTCGTGTTATTGGGTCTATTCTTTTTCTCAAAGTTGGTATAATGTCATTTGAAAGTACTAGTCACAGACTTTTGATTTAGTGGAATCCAAATTAGTGGCATGTGTCTTAAGGACTGAAAAGTACATTAATAATTAGGGGAAAATATCTGTGGGTAGAGCTGATTATTTCAGAGTTAGAATAAGCTATTGAAGAAAAAGATGTTTGTCAAAGGTTTAGTTTTTAAAAAAGGAAAAGAAAATGTATGTTATGTGAATAATAACTTGGAAGGGTGGAGAATTTACACATAATCAGAATGGGCCCTGTAAGTGACTCGTTCAGCTTCAGTGCAATGTCAGGCACAATGCCTGTAGTTACGGATAACACAAATGCCACAGCACAAGCAGCAATCAATGAGAAGGGAAATACTACAGGGGACTGACTGTGTGTCAGCGGGGACACAGTGCTCCATACACACCTAATTGTACCTCTAGAACAAGACTGGTGGGAGTTAGATGGATAAAGAGGAAAAAAAGGAACGTTCCAGGCAGGTATCAGAGCACACTCCTAGTGTGAGTCACATAACAACTCATGGTAGAAGGATGTGGTCACAGTGTGCTTGTCAGGAAGGAGCTTGTGACTCATGTTAAGCTGACTTTTCATTGAAATAACAGACTGTCACTGAGGTGTCAGAGCAGGGAGGCAACATTGTAGCCCTTTTTGTAGGATCATCTTAAGGCGGATGGCACATGGACTAGGCGATAAAAGATGGTGGCTGTAGTAGCACTGTGAACAGGGAATGGCAAACAGTGGGAAGACTGCATAGACATGGGACACAGGAGGGGTGTCCACGCTGAGAGGTGGGTCACGGCGGGTGGAGGGGATGTCAGACTCTAAATCCTCAGCTCGGGTGTCCCAGTGTTGTTCTGAGATAAGGTGCTCTGCCGAAGGGGAGAAGTTGTGGAGATGTAGAGATGTTAGTTTATAAGTCATCATGGGAGAGTAACAAGTAGTGGTTGTATAGGGGAGGTTTGGGAGACAGGAGAAGCCAGGAAGCAAGGGGCCTAAGAAAAAACCCAGGAAAGAAACAGCCAAGAAAGAAAAATCAGTGTGTCAGAGGAGGACAGAAAGGGGAGAGCCAAGGGCCATGTGAGTTCCTAGAAGCAGACGCTGGTCAACACTGTCAACTCTACCTCCAGCAAAGTGTGACTAGCTGCCCAAGATAGCACCATAATTAGAAGGGGGAAGCTGCTTAGGCTGAGAGCTGCAGGTGTGAGGGCAGAAGGCAGTTTGTGAAACTGATAGTGAGTGGTAGGTTTGGAAAAGAACAGGGCAGCATTAGCTAGAATTCCAAGTCCTAGAGGATGAGCCCAGGAAGGCTGATGCCAGGAGGAGTGTTAGTCCACTGCTGTCGTTGGTTTTATGTGCCTGTCAATGTTGATGGCTTGAAAACAGGAGGGCAGGGTTGAACCCTAGATGATTTCTTTTAAGTCTGAATTATAATTTTATTAAAAATACAGTTTTTCTTGTAACCATTATGATGAGCTAAAATTATTGCTTATTATTTCTTTTACTTTTGCAAAATATTTTTGCTAACATTTTTATTAGATATATGTTATTTACATTTCAAATATTATCCCCTTTACTTTATTCCCTTCCCATATCCCCTATACTATCACCCTTCCCCCTGCTTCTATACAGGTCTTCACCCACACACTCACCCACACACTCACCCCTTCCAGCTTCCCCACACTGACAGTCCCCTACACTACAGCATCAAGCCTTGGCAGGACCAAGTGTTTCTCATACCATTGATGCCCACCAAGTCAGTTCTCTGCTACATGTGTAGTTGCAGTCATGGGTCCATCCATGTATACTCTTTGGATAGTGGTTTAATATCTGGGCCCTCTGGTTGCTTGATATTGCTGATGTTACAGGGTTGAAAACCCCTTCAGCTCCTCCACTTCTTTCTTTATCTCCTCCATTAAGGACCCTGTTCTCAGTTCTATGGTTGGCTGTGAGCATCCTCCTTTGTATTTGTTATGCTCTGGCAGAGCCTCTCAGGAGACAGCTATATCAGGCTCCTGTCAGCATGCACTTCTTGGCATCAGCAATATTGTTTGGGTTTGGTGGCTGAATATGGGCTGAATCCCTCACGTGTGGGGCAGTCTCTGGATGGCCTTTTCTTCAATTTACACTACAAGCCCTGTCTCCATATTTGCTCCTGAGAGTATTTTTGTTCTCCATTCTGAGAAGGACTGAAGCATCTGCACTTTGGTTGTCTTTCTTCTTGAGCTTCATGTGGTCTGTGAATTGTATCTTGGGTATTCCACACTTTTGGGTTAATATTCACTTATCAGTGAGTGCCTCCTCCCATGGGTGTGCATTTGTGATTGGATTATATAACTCAGGACAATATTTTAAAGATTCATCCATTTGCCTTATAATTAGATGAAGTCATTGCTTTTAAGAGCTGAGCAGTATTCCATTTTTGTTAATTAACACATTTTCTGTATACGTCCTCTGTTGAAGGGCATCTGGGTTCTTTCCAGTTCCTGTCTATTATATAAAAACAGGGCTGCTATGAATACAGTGAAGCATGTGTCCTTGGTGATTGTTGGAGAATCTTTTGGGTATATGACCAGGAGTGGTATAGCTGGGTCCTCAGGTAGAACTATGTCCAATTTTCTGAGGAACCACCAGACTGATTTCCTAAGCAGTTGTAACAGCTTGCAATCCCACCAGCAATGGAGGAGTGTTCCTCTTTCTCCACATCCTCACCAGCATCTGCTGTCACCTGAGTTTTTGATCTTAGTCATTCTGACTGGCATGAGGTGAAATCTCAGGGTTGTTTTGATTTGCATTTCCCTGATGAGTAAGGAGAATAAGCATTTCCTTAGGTAATTCTAGACCATTGGATATTCCCCAGTTGAGAATTCTTTTTTTAGCTCTGTACTAGATTTGTTAATAGGGCTATTAATTCTCTTGAGTCTAACTTCTTGAATTCTTTATATATATTGGATATTAGCCCTTTATCAGATGTAGGGTTGGTACATATCTTTTCCCAATCTGTTGGTTGCTGTTTTGTCCTTTTGACAGTGACCTTTGCCTTGCAAAAGCTTTGCAATTTTATGAGGTCCCATTTGTTTATTCTTCATCTTAGAGCATAAGCCACTGGTATTCTGTTCAGGAAATTTTCCCTAGTGCCAGTGTTTTCCAGGCTCTCCCCCACTTTCTCTTCTATTAGTTTGAGTGTATCTGGTTTTATGTAGAGATCCTCGATCCATTTGTACTTGAGCTTTGTACAGAGAGATAAGTTTGGACCTATATGCATTTTTCTACGTGCTGACCACCAATTGGAGCAACAACATTTGTAAAAAAAAAAAAAAAAGTGCTGTTCCCCCCACACTGGACAGTTTTAGCTCCTTTGTCAAAGATCAAGTGACCATAGGTATGTGGGTTCATTTCTGGATATTCAATATTATTCCATTGATCTACATTCTTGTCTCTGTACCAATACCATACAGTTATTTTATCACTACTGTTCTGTAATACAACTTGAGGTCAGAGATAGTGATTCCCCCAGAAGGTCTTAAATTGTTGAGAATAGTTTTCACTATCCTGGGTTTTTGTTATTCCAAATGGATTTGAAAATTGCTCTTTCTAACTCTATGAAGAATTGAGTTGATAGTTTAATGGGGATTGCATTTATTTTGTAGATTGCTTTCTGCAAGGTGGCCATTTTTATTATACTAAACCTGCAAATCCATGACCATGGGAGATCTTTCCATCTTCTGAGATCTTCTTCAAATATTTTTCTTTAGGGACTTGATGTTCTTCGCAAAGATATCTTTTACTTCCTTGGTTAGAGTCACACCAATGTATTTTATATTATTTTGAACTATTGTGAAGGGTGTCATTTCCGTAATGTTTTTCTCAGCCTGTGTATCCTTTGAGTAGAGGAAGGCTACTGAGTTGTTTGAATTAATTTTATATCTAGCCACTTTGCTGAAGTTGTTTATCATCTGTAGGAGTTCTCTGGTAGAGTTTTTAGAGTTACTTAAATATACTACCATATCGTCTGCAAATAGTCATATTTTGACTTCTTCCTTTCCAATTTATATTCCTCCGAACTCCCTTTGTTGTCTAATTTGTCTGGCAAGAACTTTGAGTACTGTAGTACACAAAATAGGTAGGGAAAGAGTGGGCATTCTTGTTTAGTCCCTGAGTTTTTGGGATTGCTTCAAGTTTCTCTCCATTTGGTTTAATGTTGGCTACTGGTTTGCTGTATATTGCTTTTAATATGTTTACTTATAGGCCTTAAATTCCTGATCTTTCCAAGACTTTTAACATAAAGGGAATGTTGAATTTTGTCAAATGTTTTTTCAGAATCTAATAAGATGATTATGAGCTTTTTTTCTTTGAGTTTGTTTATATAGTGTATTACTTTGATGGATTTCTGTATATTGAAGCATCCCTGCATCCCTGGATAGTAATGAATGATCCTTTTGATGTTTTCTTGGATTCAGTTTGGGAGACTTTTGAGTATTTTTGCGTCTATATTCATAAGAAACATTGGTCTGAAGTTTTCTTTTTATCTTAGGTCTTTGTGTTGTTTACATATAAGCATAGTTGTGGCTTCGAAGAATTAGTTGGGTAGTGTTGCTCCAGTTTCTATTTTGTTTGGAGAATATTGGTATTAGGACTTCTATGAATGTCTTATATAATTCTGCACTAATCCTATCTGGTCCTGGGCTTTTTTTGGTTGAGGTTTTTTTGATGACTGCTTCTATTTTTTAGGGGTTATAAAACTGTTTATATGGTTTATCTGATTCTGAGTTAATTTTAGTACCTGGTATCTGTCTAGAAAATTGTTCATTTTATCCAAATTTTCCATGTTTGCTGAGTATAGGCTTTTGTAGTAGGATATAATTTTTTGAATTTCCTCAGTTCCTGTTGTTATGTCTCCATTTATATTTTCTGATTTTGTTAATTTGAATGTTGTCTCTGTGTTCTCTGGTTAGTCTGACTAGGGGTTTACCAATTTTGGTGTTTTTCTCTAAGAACCAGCTCCTCGTTTTGTTGATTCTTTGTATAGTTCTTTTTGTTTCTATTTGCTTTATATCAGCTCATTTGATTTCTTCCTGTCATCTACTCTTCTTGGGTACATTTGCTTATTTTTGTTCTAGAGCTTTTACGTGCTCTGTCCAGCTACTAGTGTATGCTCTCTCCAATTTCTTTTTGGAGGCAGTCAGAGCTGTGAGTTTTCCTCTCAGCTCTGCTTTCATTGTGTCCATTAAGTTTTGGGTATGTTGTGTCTTCATGTTCATTCATTTAAAAAAGTCTTTCATTCCTTTATTTCTTCCTTGAACAAGTTGGTACTGAGTAGAGCATTGTTCAGCTTCCATGTGTATGTGGGCTTTCTGTTGTTTTTGCTGTTATTGAAGATCAGTCTTAGTCCATGGTGATCAGATAAGATGCATAGGATTATTTCAATCTTCTTGTATCTGTTGAGGCCTCTTTTGTGACCAATTACATGGTCAAGTTTGGAGAAGGTACCATGAGGTGCTGAGAAGAAGTTATATTCTTTTGTTTTATGGTGAAATGTTCTCTAGAAGTCTGTTAAATCCATTTGGTTCATAACTTCTGTTAGTTTTACTGTGTCTCTGTTTAGTTTCTGTTTCCATGATCTATCCATTGATGAAAGTGGGGTTTTGAAGTCTTCCATTCTTATTGTGTGCAGTTCAATGTGTGCTTTGAGCTTTAGTAAGGTTTTTTTGATGAACGTGGGTGCCCTTGTATTTGTAGCATAGATATTCAGAATTGAGATTTCATCTTGGAACTTTCCTTTGAAGAGTATGAAGTGTCCTTCCTTATCTTTTTGATAACTTTTGGTTGAAGTTGAATTTTATTCAATATTAGAATTGCTACTCCAGCTTGTTTCTTAGGACCATTTGCTTGGAAAATTGTTTTCAGCCTTTTACTCTGAGGTAGTACTTCCTGTGTACAGCAAAATGTTGGGTCCTCCTTATATATCCAGTCTGATAGTTTGTGTCTTCTTCTGGATATGAGTCCATTGATGTTGAGAGATATTAAGGACCAATGATTGTTGTTTCCTCTTATTTTTGTTGTCAGAGGTAGAATTATGATTGTGTGGCTTTTCTTTTTTTGGGTTAGCTGAAAGAAGATTACTTTTTTTTTCTTTTTCTAGGGTTTGGTTTCTCTCTTTGTATTGAAGGTTTCTCTCTACTATCCTTTGTAGGGATGGCTTTGTGGAAAGATATTGTGTAAATTTGGTTTTGTTAAGGAATATCTTGGTTTCTCCATTTATCTTAATTGAAAGTTTTGCTAGATATAGTATTCTGGGCTGGCATTTGTGGTCTTTTGGGATCTGTATGACATCTTCCCAGGATCTTCTTGCTTTCATATTTTCCGTTGAAAAATCTGGTGTGATTCTGATAGATGTACCTTTGTATGTAACTTGACCTTTTTCCCTTACTGCTTTTAATAATTTTTTTTGTGTGTGTGCATTTCCTATTTTGACTATAATGTGATGGGAGACATTTCTTTCCTGGTCCAATCTATTTGGAGTTCTGTAGGGCTCTTATGTGTTTATGAGCATTTCTTTCTTTAGGTTAAGGAAGTTTTCTTCTATTGTTTTGTTGAAGATATTTACTGGCCCTTTAAGTGCAATGTACTAGCTGTGAGTTTTCATATATGGCCTCAACTGTGTTTATCTATACTTTTTTTTCTATTCTTAATTCATTGGAATTTCCTATCACAAAGGAATAATGCTAGTCAAATGCTGTTCCTGCAACAATGAAAATGGTCATATGTTAGTTGCTTTATATATATATATAGTTGCTTTATATATACAAATGTTAAGGATTGTCTCTAAGATACATAGAAAATTTGAGGGGTGAGAAGATATCCCAGTGGGTAAGAAGAGTACTGGCCATGCCAGCATGGGGACCTGAGTTCAGATCCTTCCTGCCCAAGAAAAAGCCAAGCAATCACTTTCTACGCCTGTGACTCCTGTTGTGGCTGGTAGAAAGAAGGGGAGGAGAAAGCAGATTACTGGTCTGCCTGCCTAGCCAAAAACAAAAACCAAAAAACCAAAAAACCAAAACCAAATCAAAACAACATAAACAAGGGAAAAATTGAACTCCAGGTTCTGTGAGAGACCCTGTCTCAAAGGACGTAGTAGGTATCAAAAGAGGGCACTCAGCATCCTTGCATCCTTTTTCCAACACACAGGGCAGGAGGAAACATACAAAAACTTAAAGCAAAGAACAACTTAATTACAAAAATCAAAAACAAACACTTAAACAAACACAGTACCCTTCCAAATGCAAAGATAGAAACAAGTGGAAAGAAAGTTGTTCCAAGCAGTCACCCCAAAACCAGGCTTGGGTTTGGGGGTTAATTTTAACACATCTACCATGGTAATAATGAGTTAAAATTCATAGAGAAAAAGATGGCATTCATTTTCTGAGACTTGTTGGTTCTGTTAAATATAGAAATATTTCACAAATAATATTACAAACTCTCCAAGAAATCAGGACAGCAAAACAAACAAAACAAGAACAAAAACAAACAAACAAACAAACAAAACCCCAAGGACATTAGAAATCCACCAGAACAAAGTAGAAATTGTTACAGGGGTGTGGAGGTAGGAACTGTTAGCATCTCAGTGTGTGTCATCTCTGCAATAGATCAAAATGAGGAAACCAAGTGGTGGCCTAACTGATATATGAAAGGCAGTGTTTTTCCTCTTGAGAGATGAATTCACTATGTTGCTCACAAATACACCTGCCTCAGTTTCCCAAGTGTTGGTATTACAGGCATATGCCAGTGCACCTAGCTCTGAAATGCATTTTAACAGTCAACAGCATCTATTCTAGAGGAAAAAGAATGGGAGGAGGAAGGAGGAGGCAGAGAAGGTGAGAAGAGAATAAGGAAAAATTCCTGTATTTAAGAAAACTAGGGCACTTTTGTGACACAATTAAAACATCTTCCTCAAAGTAAGTTTCAATATTATACCAAAATGTAATACCCTATATACTTGTCCATTAAATTTGAGAACAATACAATGACACTCTTTTTAAAAATTTTGTGTAAATATTCTTCTTTAGGTAATGAAAGTCCAAGCATTAAGAAGAGACTGGATCAACAATAAAAATTTATCACCATCCCTCACACACCTCCCCACTGGCTTTACTAGTGAAGTTGATCAAACATTTAAATAATGATTACTAATGAGGTCTACAATCTTCTGTATAAGGGGGGAATTATTATTCCAAACTCTTTCTGCATGGTCAGTATAACTTTATGTGAAAATAAGGAAAAGACATTACATTACAAGGAAAGAAACCTGCAGGATTGTAACAGATGAAAAAAAATCTTGAAGGAAACACCAGCAAGCTCCAACACAGAAATATTTCAAAAGGATCTGATAACACAGCCAAATGTAATATATTCTGCAACACAGGAATGTCGGCATATGCAAATAAAAACAGCACAATATACCATATCTCAATAGAATGAAGACAGAAACATGACTGTAGGCATATTATTGTACACATTGTAAAAATTATCCTTGTATTATTCAAATGCTGATTTCTGTGCCATATCTAAATGCAGTCCTTATTCTTATCTCCTGTCTCAATGCTGTGTAAATATTGCTACCTATTATTCCCTGGTTGGTCAGTAAATAGATGATCAACCAGTCACTGAGCAGGGGACTTCTTCCAAGCCAGGTAAGGGAGGAAGGGAGGGAAGAAAGAAGGGAGGGAGGGAGAAAGGAAGGGAAGGAGAGAAAAAGAAAGTGGGGATTCAGCCATGGGAAGAAAGTGTAGGAGATACCATAAAAAATAGCTATAGTAGAGAAAACTATAAGATGAAAGTACCTCAGGAATTTTGACTGAGAAGTAGCCAGATTATTTTAGAAGTGTAAGATAGATCAATACTGCTCAGTTGTTGTGCCTTAAAGATGTAAATAAAAATAATAGTCCAGTCTCCATCGTTTGGGAACTAACTTATTAAGAAAAAACTGTAACAATTATATATATATATGTGCCTAAGGAAGAATCATGTATTTCTTCAAGAACTTTAAGATTAACCTAGATTGTATTCAGAGATTGTTCTCAGTCTCCTTTCTTGTCTGAGATACTACCACTTCTCTTGTTACTCTTGCGTGTGTGAACAGTCTTCCACTTTCTATTGAAGTGACCCAGCTTCCTGATGTCAAGAGCTGAGTCTCATTTGATGTCTGCCTCACACTAACAACAGCACTTTTCCTTCCTCCCCATCACCCTAGGCTGTCTCCTTACCCTCTGCTGTTATCTAGATGGTTTTCTATTTTTTGTTTGATTTAAAAATATTTGAGCAAAACATTTTCTTCCAAGGATGATTTGGAAGATGCTTCTTATTTTTAAACAGAATAATCTCACATCCTTATTTTTTCTCTATTTTTTTTCACTTTTTACTTATTTTGGTTTTTTTTGTTGTTGTTGTTGTTTGTTTGTCTTTGTTTGGTTTAGGTTTTTTAAGACAGCATTTCTCTGCATATTCCTGGCTGTCTTGTCTGTAGACCAGGCTCGACTCAAACTCAGAGATCTGCCTGCCTCTGTATCTCACACAGTGCTGGGATTAAAGGTATGTGCCACCACTGCCTGGCCTTTTTTATACAATCGTTTTTATGCAATATATTTTGACCATATTCTTTTCCCCTCCTCCAAATCATCCTGGATTGATCCTACCCACACAACTCATCTTCTCTTTCTCTCTCCAAAACAAACAAAACTTAAAGCAAACTAATAAACAACAACAAAATCCAAAAGAAAAAAATAATACTAAAACAAAATGAAACAAAAAGCCCCCACAAAGACATCACAGAGTTTATGTTATGTTGGTCAACTACTCCTGGGCATGGGTCTTCCCTGGAATGTCGTTGATATATACAGTTACACTATATCCAAGAAACTGATTTTCCCTCTCTACAGATCTCAATTACAGAGAGCTTCCTGGTTAGAGTGGGCCCCATGTCTATGTTTCCTTCTCAGTGTTGGGGTATTTTTCTAGTCTAAATTCATGGGGGTCTTGTGTATGCTGGTGCATTGTCTGTGAGTCAGTGTGAGCATCAGCCCAATTGTGCCTGTAAGACACTACTTCTTTGGAGTACACCTCACCTCTTTCTGCTTCCCCTTCCAAACAGATACCTGACCCAAGAGAGGAGGAGTTTGAAGAAGGCATCTCATTTAGAACTGAGTGCTTCAAGTTTCTCACTCTCTGCACATTGTTTATTTGTGTTTCTCTGTGTTAATTCCTATCTTCTATAAGAAGTCTCTCTGATAAAGGCTGAGCAGAGCTCTGCTCTATGGGTAGTTCAGTATATCATTAGAAAGAATATTATTTCTGTGTTCCTTTAGCAGAATAATAGTATGAGGTTTTTCTACTATGGCCATGGCCTAGCTATTTTTAGGTTCTTGGCCACCCAGCAGTATCAGGTCTGGGCTCCATCTCATGGAATGGGCCTCACAACATTAACTAGAGCAGGTTGCTGGGACAGGGTCTTACTGTGTAGCTCAGGCTGTCCTGGACCTTACTATGAAGGCTTGCTTCAAACTCTCAGAAATCCTCCTGCTTCTGCCTCCTAAATGTCGTCATTAGAAGACTGTGCAACTACGACTACACCCAGCTAGATCATTAGTTTTTAATGTTCTAAAAAAGCCACTGGGGTTTTGTTTGGTTGGTTGGTTGTTTTGTTGGTGGTGGTAGTAGGGGTGGGTGGTTTTTGGATTTTAACCTCCCATGTTATTTAGAATAGCCAAACATGATTTGGTACATGGTATTGTATGTCAAGCAAAGTTTTGTGTTTTGTATTTTATAGTGTTTATGCTTCTTACCCTGTTTAGTCCTCATACAAAACTCAAGACAAGCACTACTGTCTTAGAAATGAATAACTTCTAATATAGCATTTAGAATCTAGCATAGAATCCAATTTCTCCACCCTCAGTTATCCCTTATCTATAAAGTAAGCAGAGATAATTGTCTTGTGTGGTTGGCCGGGAACACGTGAGAAAGCATACCACGGTGAATACTTCTAAGCCCGGCTTAGAAGCACTGCAACATTGGTAACACTTTTTGTGAGTTTTCGCTTTGCATATGAATGTTCTGGATAAAACCATGCTTATTTCCTAATAATTAAATATAATCTGGTAGAAACTTTTCTGTTTCTGAAGGACTGTAAGCAAGGTCAGTCTCTACTCAGCACCTTCTATATGACTGTCTAGAAACCTACATTGAGATATGCCCTCTCTCTATTAATGAGTTCTATGTATAGATGCATCCTCTCCATTACCACCTCCATGTAGGAAGATAGTGTTCACCTTTGGGTGCACAGTTACACAGGCATGAACCACAGTCCACAAAGTCTTACCTATCTGGTATCTTACCACAAAGTGTTTCCCAACTGACTAATGTCTTTTACCCAAGCAACCTTGTATCTGAAGCTAGAGTGTGAGTTTTTATAAGCTACCCTTATCAGAAATGTCAATAACAAACCATCATGCCAACCCCTCAGTTTGGTTTAATATCCCTCACACAGCTACCAGTGACTTTCTCCACACTAATGGCTGGCACCAGTGGTTACTGTGAGGTCACTGGCTTTTGGATGTGTGAGAGTGAAAGTCATTTATTATATATAGATTCTGGCAGGCCAGGCACAGAAGATGCAAAGCTTCCATACAGAACATCTTATGTACTACACAGTGCTTATCTGGAAAGCCTAGAAACCAGACAGGCAGCTGTGATTCCTCAGAAAAGCCTGCTGGTGGTCACCCAATGTTCTCTCTAGCCCTACAGCATATGGGCAGGCAAAGGGTGTCTGTGTTACATCTGGAGCCCCTTCTGCTTGCTTGCTTCCTGATGGCCACAAAGGCTCTGAGCTATGGCTCACATGAAAAGCCTTTAGCTGGCTTGTTATTTACTACAGTGATACCCAGGATGAGTGTATATTTCTAAAGCATTATTTCTCTACATGTGAACCTAGGTCTATTTGCATCAGAATCACCTGGGTGCATGTTATAAATACAGCTTCCTATACATTGGCCTATCTATTTTTCCCTCCCATGTTAGCATAGGAGAAACCCTGGAGTGTAAACTGTTCGGTCACCTTGTACTGCAAATCATAAAATGACATCTGAATGTCTAAAAAGTGCTTGCTTATAAATATTTTTCAATAACTTAATCCTTACTCTATAATGACCTACTGATTTAAAATTCCTAAAATTGAATGAAGCCATGGAATACACATTTTAAAGTAGTATTTGGGTAGTCTTTTGGGCATGCTACATATTAAGCATTGGTGTGCCAAAATAATCCAGTTAATTATAGAATCAAAAGGTGGAGAGGCTATTATACCAGCATTGTTTGAGCAACCATATTGTTGAGATTCCAAGGGTGCGTTTCTCTATCATGTCTAGAGGACACTATCAACAGAGCCTCTGATCTTCACAATGGCTCTGTTTTCTCTTCTGAGATTTCCCTGGAGCCTTGGGTGTAAAGGTGGCATTGTAGGTTTATCTGATGGACTTGGTCACAGTCACTTTTTCTCTGCATTTTCCCAGCTGTAGATCTCAGTAATAGTTCCATCTACTGAAAAGAGACAGCCAACGAGCTATATTCATTGGGCATGAGTTAATGACATGAGTTGGTGCTGACCATTTTGAGGTTCCACATGCTCTAAAGACAGCAAAGCAAACTTGTCCAGACAAACCAACATATATTCTTTTTTCCTTACAGAGGGAAAATGATCCCATCTGACCTTGAAAGAAGAATCCTTGAAGTCAAACAGAAAGTAAGTTTATAGTGACCTTTGACCCATAGCAATGTGTATTTTGATCTACAGCATAAAAAGGGTCACTTAGGTTTTGTTTTTTAAAAAGGATCCAAATCTTTATCACCAAGATCTAACAAGAATATGGAATTTTTATGCAATCATCATGTAGGTTTTCTTTCACTGTTCAAGGTTTATTTGGTGTTTTCATTGGCATGACACTTGAGCAGTTGGTTCCATATTCAGATCTTACATTTCATACAATGTTGCAATGCACACTACAGACACATATAATACATAAAATATCCTGTAGAACATGTATGCACAAGACATGCATAATGGACTTACACACTGAGCCAGATTATGACTAACTGGGAACTCATTGGCCTAGGCATGTTTGGTGAGGGTGTGCAGTGCCGCAATGCAGCAAGCCTACAGGATAACCAAAGCCTGCACACAGCACAAAGCCCCATGTTGTTGGGGCTGACATCAGGACAATGGGGACAGTGAGGGCAGCCAAGTAGGACTATTCTAATCCTGTCTGTGACTTTCTTCTACCCTCTTGGAGCCTCAGCCATTTGCTATTATTTAAATTAATTTTCATGTTGCCTTGGCTTGGAGAATGGTTAGCCCCATGTGAAACTCTCCCCTCTATAACCCTGAATGAATCACTTGACCTATTCTCCATAGGAGCACGGGCTGGCAGAGTCCCTCTCTCTCCCATCCTTCCCTCCTGCCCATGCTAAGAAAGGAGTTAAACTCAGGCACCTGGCTATGAAGAAGAAAGACTGGAAAATGAGCAAAGAAAGTGAAAAGTCAATCTACCTAGAGTGTGCAAATGACTAGGGGACATCACTGGAAACCTCCAGTGCTGTTGCTACTGTCACAGGACAGCTGTCAGGGGCAGCTACTGAACACTTCAGAATCTTGGATGAGTCATTGATTTGGCTAATCTGGAGTGCTGACAGCTCTTGTGATGATCAAGACAATGTATATGGCAGGGGAGAGTCCCCATGTTTCCAATCTGCTGTCTAAAAGAAACCTCAACTCCTACTGTGGTGCCCGTTCCAAAAGTTCCTGCACTGGAGCTGAGCTGGGAGGATTGTCTCATACTGAGGCCACACTACATACTGAGTTCCAACTGACTCTGGGCTTTGTAGCAAAACCTTGTCTCAAAAATTAAATGAGTAAATAAGTCCACCACTCTGTTTTTACACAATTGGGGCTTTCTTGGATTTGTAGGGATTTGTTCCTTTCCTGGTGAGTGCCACAGCTGGAACCACTGTGTATGGGGCTTTTGATCCTCTCTTGGCTGTAGCTGACATCTGCAAAAAGTATAAGATCTGGATGCATGTGGATGTAAGTACCCCCCAACCCTGAGACTACCCACTAAACACCTTTGTACTTTTTCTTTAGATCAAACTCATTGAATGCAATTTGCATCCCCTCTCTCTTACTATATTTAGAATGGTAGCATCTCAGCTTTTAAAGTTTTCAGAGGTACAGAACTTACACAGTGTAATATTGGCCGGAAACAGTCTGAGACTGATTATCCATTAAGATTCCCAACATGAAAATATTCTCGACATGGCCAATACTTGAGCTGAACACTTGGTTCTCAATTTGTTGACCCATAATATCCCTGAGTAAAAATCACACAAATATTCATACATACATAGTCTCCTTTGTAGGTATAGTTAGAATTTATATTTGTAACAAAAATCTGTAGGATTATAAAACTCAGCTTCAAGTTAAAAAATTATGTATTCGGTGAAAAAAAAAAAAACAAATTTCCAATATGTTAACTTGGTCAACTAAGAAGCTGAACTATATTTGAGATGTTTTAATATAAGGTACCAACATATGGAAGTATACCACCATTTTCAATAAAATATGTCTATTTGTACAAGGTTGAAGGGATTTTCATTGAGCATGTTACTTTGTGTGGCTTGACGATCAGTTGCCATCTGCAAAGTTCTTGCTAGTGATCCATAATGAGATAAAATGTTTGTGGTAAACAGCCGATCACAAATCGTCAGCAACTAAGCACAAGGATTAAATCAGCCAATCTGGTGCTGTTGTATCTTCTCCCTATAAGGAAGTGATAAGTTGTTTTACATCCAGGTGCAAACTCTTCATGCTCTTGTAATCTAAAACTGCAGGAAGCATTGATTGACATGGGTCATTCTGGCACTCAACATGGGACCTGTTTAATGATTCCCCACCCCATCTTATCTACTTCAACTGTGGCAACCATAGGCTTTATCATTCTAAAGCATGGGGTCTCCAAAGGAACAACTTTCAGACCACAGCAGGGGATGGGGTGGCTCTTTTTTTCTAGTTCATGCGGACTAGGGAAATGTGTCTCCAATTTGGCTCCACAATTATGAACATGTAATATGCAAATATAAGATAGGACTAGAGGCCTCAACCTTGAAATTTAAAGCCCTCCCACTAGGCGAAGGTGATCCACACTTTTACTCAACATAGAACTATGCAGGTCATTTTCATAGGATAGCATCCATTAATATGGAAGACACTAAACTAGAAATCTAGCTCATAAAAAAGTGCTACATCCTTCCTCATCTGTTTTGCTTTTACAGGCTGCGTGGGGTGGAGGCTTACTGATGTCCCGGAAACACAAGTGGAAGCTGAGTGGGGTGGAGAGGTAAGTGTAATTTCCTAGTCTGTGATGTAACCTTTGGAGAATGTCTTTCAAAAGTGGAGTTTTTCTTTAGAGTCTATTCCTCCCATCTTGGAATCAAATACCATGATTTTAAAACCTGAAGGCTGTCCACATTTATATAGAGAGAAGATCTATCACTTTCATGTTACCATAAGAACATGTTTTAAGGAAAGCAATACATAGTTTGATCAAAGCAGGTAAGCATCTTGTCCTTTGTAATGCTGGAAGTCAGTTACCTTTGGGATTAGGTATAGCCAGCTGTGTAGAAGTAAGACGTGCCCATGACGTCATTCTTCCGGCTTCATTCCACCCTGACCCTTTTCTCTGACATAGCTCGGATTGATGCAGTAAGTAGCTTCTATTTGGAGCTAGTGCAGCAGACCACTCTGAAAGGCTGCAGAACACAAAGAAAGTGATATTTGATTAGCATAAAACATATTGAGGTCCAAGGGGGGAAATGCAAACTGCAAAATATGGCCTCAGGCTGTGTTTCTGCAGCACATGTAAAGGGCAACCTGTTTTCCCATCACAACCCAGCCAGTCAACCAGGTCAGCTACAGTTGTGAGTTCTGACATTCCAGACAACAAAGGAAGCCTTAATTCATCAGAGGCTGCCAACTGCCTACTGTGCCCTGCCAAGCCTGCAGATACTGCCCAGGAAAAGCTTCGCCCTGGCTCTGCCCCTAGACCTCTTGGCACAAGTTCCATTTCAGGACTGGAGAAGAGGCTTTGGAAGCTTGGGAGCATCTGTCAGCACAAAGAAAGGCCAGACCAGAGAGGATCTGTGTGATACCCAGCCTGCTCATAGGCCTGTACAGAACCCATGGGTGTTGATGGAGAGGAGGAGGTTGAGAATAGAGCTAGGAATGTGCTGTTTAATTTGTAGAAATAAACCTGTGGAAAAGTCAGGACCAAGTAGCCAAGCCCCATGTCATGAGATGACAGTTCCTGAGTCTTCTGTCAGAAGAAGCCTTAGATTTTGAAAGAAGGCAGGGTTAAGTCACTAGCACTATCCTTGTGCTGACTCCAAGGCTTATGGGTGAGGGGAGATGAGGACAGATGACCTTCCACCTAAGTTTGGCTAGAACCCAAAGACAATACATGCCTACGAAGAATTGAACTCATGTGCTCTCAGAAGTGGCCAGTGCACAATACCTTCTATTCTCTGGTTGTTTTTGACTGACAGAAAATATAAGCATCTTTTGTACTTCCTTTAATACCTCCTCACGCTGCAAGTGCAGAAAACCATGGAGCACCCCACCACCACCACTTGAAAGCTTGCTAAATTACCTACCTGGAGCCTCAGAAAAACAAACACCCACATTCTTTTCTACTGAAGACTATTGTTTGAAAGAAAAACTCAGGGTATTCATCTTGGAACATGGAGTCCTTTGTGTTCTGGTGGCCATAATTCTCAAACCCAGGTTATAACTAAATTTACCAAGTGTAATAGCCAAGAATGGAATCCTGTGAAGTAAGGCCACTGCTGTGTCGTGCTCTGAGCACATGAAGCAGAAGGTAACCAGTGCAGTTTCTTAGCACGATGTGCAATCTCTTCGGTGAATAATATCACAAAACTATTGGAAACTGCTGGAGCACAATTGCATGTGGGCTTAATTTTAGCAAAGAAATGTGCCTAAATTGGAGAAATAAACTTTCTTTATCACAAGCTACAGCTTATGGAACATTCTAGATGTAAAAAAACAATATCCATGACATATTGCTTCTCTGTGGTTTCAGGGAATTTCTTAGTGACATTCACAGTGTAATGGCAAAACACTTTGCAGAATCCTGTTTGGGAACAAACAAAATCCTTCAGATGACTCTTTCTGCTAGAGCCAGTGTAGTCAAGAAGGTCTGCTAGGATCCTAAATACTCTAGAGCATGTCTGATATTGCAAACCAACTCTTCAGTCCCTTCTTCCAGGAGATTTAATGACTCTCTGAGGTTTGCAGTAAAACAGAAACAGCATCAGTAATTGCCTTTGATCCTACTTGAGAGCCAAAGCAAGCATTCTGATACGGAAGATGGTCCTTATCAGACGATAAGAAATGGTCCTTCCTAGATCTCACCATTCCAGGCAACATGTGCCAGGCATCGTCTCTGTTTCGTAGCATCATCCAGTGAGGGGCAGAAATGAAAGAAGAGTGTTCCATTTGGAAAGCAGAGATGTTTGGTAAATGTACTTGAAAAATGTTGAGTTCTGTCTGATTGGGGGGTAGGGTATGCTTATAGCCTTCCATGCAAAGGTAAGGCAGAACAGTGGTAGAAATACAGAAATCCTGTCTATGAAGTTGACAGAATATCTTCCACAAATATAATTCACCCGGGGTCTGGATGCCATGAACGCCTGAGCTGGATTCTTCATTGGCTTAAATAAGATCCCGGGTCCAATAAATACCATTGTTCATCATTTCTTCCCGAGGCCCTCATACCCTGATAGGAAAGTTAAGGGAGCAGCAAGTTAGGGCCCCTTGGACACAGCTGCTATGGGCAGGTTTGCTGCCTTCCTTCCTCCTGTGGGTTTTCTATACAAATCATCATGGTAAGCATTGAGCTTGCTTGATGAATATGGAATTTTGTGGAAACAGTTGCTTTCTCTGGGCACTGAAGGGAAAGGTTGGAGTAGCACCGTGGGAGTAAGGGAGAGATTTTAAAGGAACATAAATAGGGCTTCAAAGACATTTTAAGAATCAGGATCTAGGGACAAATAAAATTAAACCAAATGAAACCAAGAAGAGGAAGTAGCAGGACAGGCCCAAGAGCTGAATAGACCATTCAGAGACCAAGAAGCAATCTGTGTTATGGAGACAGTAAAGGAAGGGAAGGGACACAGGCTGAACACAGGCCACCCTGAGGCATCGATAGACATGTGCTGTGGTTTAGAATTTGAGCTTTAGGAAAAGAGGTCAAGGGTGCTGACAATTTAGGACCAAGAGAGACAGAGACTATAAACAAAACTGTGAAATAATCCCAATGCCAAGGTTGGGGGTGGGGTCAGTTAAGACTACCCAGATTAAGCTAATTGTAATTATTATTAAAGAAATATGAACCATGGTCATAATGTAGTGTAAGTCCCTGAGTTGTGCCTCTTAGAGGCACAGTTGCTGAAGGAACATAGCGCTGCATAGGAATGGGGACAAATTTTATTGGAAACTCTGCTGTAAGACAGGTATGGGCAGCCATACCCGTAACCTCTGTACTCAGGAGGCTGAGACATGAGGGCAGCAACTTTGAATCATCATAGGCTTTGTAGTGAGACCCTATGTCAAGGAGGAAAAAATAGGAAGAGAGGAGAGAAGAAAAGAAGAGGGAGAAGAAAGCAGAACATCTGCTGTATGGGCCATGAACAGAACAACACACACAGCATGGGGGGGGGGTGGCAAAAGCCTCTAGAGGGACACATCAGGAAGACAAATGCCATCAAAAAAAGGATCAATGCAGTAATGTTTCCTCATGCAGGCCACTGCAACAAAGTGAGAAGCAGGGGCAACAGAAGCTCAAGGGTGACTCTTTCAGTGCCTGGCAATAGTGGCTAAAGACACTGAATTGTGTCTCAGTCCCCCTGAGGGTCCTGAGACCACCATACAGGCAGACGTATGTTTTCATTGGAGGTGCCAAGAAGGGAGTGAGGCACTGCTCTCCACCCGTCTCTGAACAGTGGAAGGAGATGGAATGTCATCCTGGGGCATGGGAAAGGAACAGTAAACTGGAAGTTCTGAGGGGCAGAACCTCGGTAATCTGAGCTTGACATGGGATGCCACTCTCTCCTATGATTGTCTTTTAGGGCCAACTCTGTGACATGGAATCCCCACAAGATGATGGGTGTCCCCTTGCAATGTTCGGCTCTCCTGGTTAGAGAGGAGGTAAGCTTTTCTTGACTCTTGAGCCAGTCCAGGGGCAGATGTAACTTCTCATGCAGTCAGTGATCTCTAATGAGATCCAGGTGCTCACACTTCCCACAGGAGCCCTGCTGACCTCTCTATGAAGGGACAGGATTAGATACCTAGAAGGGAGAGGAAGACTAAACTCTCAGCCTTCAGAACTGAGACCTTGACTTCACCTGCATGTTTTCTTCAAACTTCTTTCCTCAGCTCAGACTCCCAATACAGAGACCTTCTACATTCCCATCTCAGAAAATTAAATCTACCACTTGGTTTTGGAAATATGAAATGTATGTTTTACCATAGGAAATGTACACACAATAAAGAATTAAAGTTAGTGTTAGGATTTACATATATATGTGTGTTTATATATGCGTATTTATTTATATATCTCATATTTAAATTTGAATGTCATATTCAGAATGTAAATTTAATCCATCTGCAAATGTATTTATCACATTGAGAAAAAGTGATGTCCACTTTTATTCAAGGTACTTAGATGTTTGCAAAGTCTGAGATAGATTCTTGCTGTTGGCCAACATCTCTACATATCCCTTCTTGGTTCTGGGATGCAGTCATGGTCCTCACCTTACATTCATTGTTACATTTTTAACAAAAGCAAAGCAAAGAGCCAGGTGTAGGGTTCCTAGCACTAAGGAGACTGAAGTAGCATTTCTATGGTTCAAGTTCAGCCTGGGCTGCAGAGCCAGACCCTGTCAAGAAACAAACAACAAAACCAAGCAAATGAAAGAAAAGATTAAACCAAGGAGTTTCACTTCATCCTAATTAAATTTTTATCGTGTTAAAATCATGGTACTATATTTTAGTATCATGACTTTTAAATATTTAACTTGTTTTAATAATATTTCACTTCTTTTAGAATATGTACATAAATTTAGGCTCACTCAAAATCCTGTTATTTAGTGGTAAATATTATTGATATCTTTAAATATATTCTCCCACAATTTTGTGGAAGTGCATATGTTATATCTATATATCTATATTTATATATATATTCATTTTATACATTCAAGATATATGGTATATACATACATTCTATATTTAACATTCTAGGACAAACATGATTATTTCAAAACTTCATTTAATGGTCTTTCAATATTCTATCACATAATATCTAGTCGCTGATAGAGTCCTTAAGTATGTATCTTTATCACTTTTTTAATTAATCGTTCCTTTAAGAGGAATTTTTGGGTCAAAGGGCATGGCTATTTCTTTTACTTTCCATTATTCTTCATAGCTATTAATTTAAGCAGCATGCCTTCTGCGACTTCATCAAATAAATTAAAATATGGACACAAACTGAAGACAAAATCCCCTACAAAATTGGGAGGAACACATTGTAAAATTACCTTTTCACCATCTACCAAGCACATGTAGACTTCAGCCTCATTACTTGAAAAGAGAGAATAAATCTTCATTATGTATGTCTCCGCCAGATGTTTGGTAGTGGTTTGCATCCTGTTGCAGCAAGCCAAAAAGAGAACTGCAAGTCAATCTGAATCTGATTATATGCTGTACTGGAAACAAAGACCTGACAATCTGATGCTATCTAGGACAGAGTCTTGTGTCTTGGCACCTAACCCATTTCCTTGCAAAATACTCATTGACAATTTGAGATATCGAGGTATTTCTCCAATTCATATGAGAGCAGGGGAGAAGATAGACTAAATCAGATACAGGCTGTGGTTTATAGACTAGGGCAGCTAGTCCCACCTAAAAGAGATTGCTATTAATTGATTTTCTCATCGCTGTGACTGAATACTTGATAAGGATATATTTAAAGGAAGGAGGGTTTACATTGGCTCACAATGTCAGATTGTCAGTCCATCAGACAATGTCACAATGTCAGTCCATCCTGATGTGGAAGGTACATTGGCAGGGGAAGTATGGCATGTGGCTGGGATACCTCACTGCCTCCAGTCTCTGCAGAACACAAATGCACAGGCAGAAGTGGGGCTAGACTATAACCCTCCAGGCCTACCCTGAGTGAGCCATTTCTTTCTAAAGCACTACCGTCCAAAGAACCAAGGTTTCAATCATATGTCTATGGAGGGATGTTTCACATTCAAACCATAGCATTCTCTCCATGGCCTCCAGATACTCATGGCTATCTTCTAACACAAAGTACAGAGAGTTCAAAGCTGTAACCCAACAGTTTCAACATTTGTTGTCTATTGTCCAAAGTCTCTTCAGTGACTCAAAGTCGTATCTCAGTTGTGAGCCTCTACAATGGCACAAAATAAATATTCCTGTTCCAAATGGGAAGAATTGGAGCATAGCAAGGAAAGACTACATCAAATGAAGGCTAAAACTGACTAGGCTAAGCTTGAGCTTGAAGAGACAGGCTCATTTCACTTATTGCTAAGACATGTGAAAAGTACATGGAACTTCAATATGTACTACAAAAAACACCAGTGAGACCAAAGAAGTGTATATGTGATACAAGAAAATTGGTATCTCCACTTAACCACTGGTTAGACAGCTCTGCAGGGTCTGCACTTCTCTTGATGCAAAATTATACATGAGATCTTATTGAGTGAAACTTGTCACAGTAAAGAATACTATAAATACCTACAATTGATTAATGTGGGTGGGCCCAGCTACTGGAGAAGATGATCTCCATGGCTCTCAGTCTACTTTTTTTACACGACCTAGGAACACCTGCCCAGTGTGGCACCATCTTCATTGGGTTGAGCCCTCCTATTTTGATCATTAATAAAGAAAATGTGCCCAAAGACTTTTCCACAGGCCAATCTAATCAGCTCACACATTGATATATATATATATATATATATATATATATATATATATATATATATATATATATGTAATTATATATATAAATATAATTAAAGACAAGAAAGAAGCAGGTCAATGCTAAGCTCTCTTTCAAATCCAATAGCATATGATGTTCTGATCATACACACACACACACACACACACACAAACCCTTGGACTACAATGAACAATGGCATCACATAAAATTGCAGTAAATATTCTCTGGTGAGAAAAAAAAATCTTCAGTTTTAAAAAGGTTGAGATATATTGATGAGAGTTTAAAACAAATCCTGGTACTTCAAGGGATTATTGAAGCCTGTAATATTCTGTTATACATCATAATATCTAAACAACTGATATTTAAATATATAGGTTCCTAAGTCTTTGAACTTGAGACTTCTGTTGTGAGTAGCACTCATGTATTTGGACTTGTTTGGAAAACGGTAGTCTTTGACTGTTTCCTTGCTCAGAAGCAGGACATTAGCTCATTACCATTTGCTTCCATGGTGAGCCTGGTCGTTCCAGTGTCAGTCATGAACATTGAGGGCTGGTCTGACCCATCCACCATCCCATAAGTTCCTCCATTCTTTCCTTTAGTGCTGATCACAAGTACTTTTGAGCTCTTGATGCCAGGGGGAAAGTGGTACAAAATTATTGTGCCCATGAAACAAAATCCAGGTGCCTAGTATAATGATACACCTTATTAGTCTGTAAAGGGATTTTCTTCTTCGGATTCAATGCCTTCCTCTTGCTCTAATACAAACACATTATATTTTTTTTTTGTCTTATTTCCAAAGATGGAGTTTATATAACGTGAAGCCCAAGCTGAAAGTGGAGTCGATTCTATTGTGTATCAAGTGCTCTGTCTGTATTGCTCTGAATTTTGGTTTGGATTCTTTAAAAGGCTCCAGGTTCTTCTCCAGCTCAGTGATCCCATTTTGGTCTTTTCTTCTCTTGTCATGAGTCACAAGAGAAAAAAAAAAACCAAATGCCAAAGCTTTTATGAAATCACAATTACACAGTAGCTGACAGAAGAATGAAAAGCTTCCAGCAGATGTGATAAATTGAATCGTGGTGGGGTTTCCAGTAAGAGACACGAGATGCTATTGTAGTCAGAAGCATGAGTCATTTGCCATTCTAAGGAGCAATAACTTCTCTGCCTATTTCTAGAATAGGGTTATGGTGCTTGGGCAAATTCATGGTCACTGACGGGAAACTCTCCTTTACTCCTACCATAAGCCACTAAATGTGAAAATGGAATCTCTAAGCCTGACCCTTGGGAAAGGAACAGGAGATGGGAAAAATTGCTCATTTATGTTCAACTCTGGATTGCGGCAGCTCTGGATGTTTTTTACATTTTAATATGTAAAAATAAGTGCTCAGAGTCTGATAATTACAGGGGAGAAAAAGTGCTAGAAGAACCACAGTAACTACACTGGATAAACCAATTGGGGCTGGAGAGATTAGATAAAGGTTAGGCATACTAGCTAAACTTTCAGAGGAGCCAGGCCTGATTCCCAGCACCCACACAGTAGCCAACAATCATTTGCATCTTCAGTTCCCAGGAATCTAATAGTCATTTCTGGTTTCTTTGGGCACAAATACACAGCTATACATGCAAGAAGCCTGTCCACACACATAAAATAAATCTTAAAAAACAAAGAACCTGCAAGGTTCTGAAGCCTCTTCCTCCCATTCTTTTCCTCTTTCTCCTCACCTTCCTCTTTAAAAGGGTGATCTTGCTATGTAATCTTGGCTGACCTGGAACTCACTGTGTAAACAAAGATGAGCTCAAACTTGAAGCAACTCTCCTACTTCTATCTTCCAAGTATTAGATTTCTGAAATGTTTAGGTACAACAAAACTAGATCAAGACGATCTTCCAGAAAATGAGTATCCCACTCTGATTTTTATTTATCTACCTATTTTTTATTAATGGTAAGAAATTGATATGTTTATGTATTTCTTAAAAATGAAGAAGAAAACCAAAGTGTAAGTGTGTCCCTGTTAGCTTCTGGTAGGCTGCCACCTGAGCCTTCATCCCACAGAATCAACCGACCGTGCTTGCCTAGACTCTCTTCCTACTGAATTCTTGCTGTGTTTTTCTTCTAAAAGATACAAGAACATTTAGGCCCTATGATTTTTCTTTCTTAACAATTATCCACAATGCAATGCTAAGGAGTGAATCCTGAATTTTCTCTTTGCTCCTGTAGGGACTGATGCAGAGCTGCAACCAGATGCACGCTTCCTACCTCTTTCAGCAAGATAAGCACTATGACCTGTCCTATGACACGGGAGACAAGGCCTTGCAGTGTGGACGCCACGTCGATGTTTTTAAATTATGGCTCATGTGGAGAGCAAAGGTGAGGCCAGGCCAGCTGAACGATAACTAAAGAAAAGAAAACCTGTCTGACACAGTTTTAAAAACACGATTGCTAAATGAAAAGTTACACAGGGAATTCTTTTTAAACCCGTGTCTGCACAGGTGTGTTCTTCATGGATAAGCACATGATTATACCCACTGTTGTGTCCTTTCACATCCTAGGCTTTCTGAAACTCTCTAAACTCAAAGACCCATTTTGATGCATCTAGCAGAACACCCTGATTTTTTTTAAGAAGCACCTCTTACTGTTGTCATTCTTGCTGTTATTTGGTTTATTTTATGCACCCCTGTCTCCATCTTGGTAGATGAATCATCTTGATAACTGGTTGCCTGTGTAGATTAGTATGTTTTAGAAGAAACTGGAAGGAAAATGCCTTCCATGGCCACATGTTTCCCTGACCACTTATTACAATGACCACTTGCTACCATTACTACTTATGACCATGACCACTCTAGTGGATGACTTCTAATGAGAAAATAATTTTCAAAACTCCAGAAAATCTTCCAGAAAATGAGCATCCCACTCTGATTTTTATTTATCTACGTATTTTTTATGAATTGTAAAAAATTGATATATTTATGTATTTTCTGGGGTCCTGTGTACTTCAAATTTTACCTAGGTGATGATTTTTCCTCTGCCAACCAGATCATTTCTGTGTACAGTACGGGTAAGGCCTCTTTGCAGCCTTCTGGAGACTAACAGTTGTGTTAAATGTAAGGAGGCTGAACAGGTCAGAAGCCATATTTTATTAGTTTATTCTTTGACTGTTTTATGTATGTATATAATCCATTGTGGTCCCACTTGTACCTCCACCCTTTAATTTGTCCCTTCAACCCTCCAAATCTCAAGCCCAAATTCCACTTTCATATCTTTTGTGTGTGTGGAGGGGGTTGCTTTGTGAGGTGCAGAGTTTCATTTTTACTAGACTATCAGTCTACAAATCACGAAATCAAACAATGTCCAGAGCTATACTACAAAAACTGAAAGTCTATACCAGGGAACTCAAAGGAAAATGAGCAAGGGGGTAACTGAAGGGGATGCAGGAATGCCCTTCCTGTGTGTTTGGCCAAGAGGCCTCTACACATCTGACTCTGTGCTATCACTATCTACACAGTGGGCAACAGGCCTAGTTTCATAGATTGAAGTAAGCAACTTATCGGCAGACATGTTCCCTTCCAGGATGAAGGCAAGCAAGAAGGGCCTTCGTAAAGACGTAGAAACTGTCCTTAGTAACAAACTCCACAGACTGTTCTAGGACGTTTTTCCATATACAGGGAAAAACTTAGATAGCTTAGATACACGTGAGATGACCAAGAAGAAAAGAGGAAATCTTTCACTGATAGAGGAACAGTATAGTCCATAGGTGTTTTGTAGAATCTTCTTTAAGCCTATTCTCAACAGAGACAAGTTTAAGTTCGAAGAACTCTGATATGGTTCCCAGGATAGCATGTCCTCGGGCCGTCTCCTTTACAATATTTACCCACTCGGTTTTCTCAAACTGTTTGGAAGTGTTACCACTGAGTCTGGTAAGGGTGTTGTTTGCTGGGACTCTACCTTTTAGATCTTGACAGCACCCACCACACCACCCTTGAAAGCATATGCTTGTAATTCTAGCACTCGGGAGCAGAAGAGTCACTGTAAGTTCGTGACCAGCCTGTTCTGTATAGCAAGTCAGAAGCCAGACAAAGCTACACGAAGAAGACCCTATCTCACAAAGCCAAAACCGAAACAAAAGCAGAAGTTAAGAGTCTGCTGAAAACATATAAGCAGTCCCCATTCCTTAGCATAAGATTTGGTCATTTGGTCACAACACTTTAATTTGGAGGAGGAAACATCAATATTGTGGTGGGTTCCCAATCAGCCTTTAAAGTTAGTAGATTTATTTCACTGATGAATTGTCAAATAGTAAGTTAAGAAAGATTTATCTGTAAGTAGAGTGGAAGTTCTCTCTTCTCTCATACACCATTCTTTTGTTTCTTTCTCCTTCAGTGTTTTCCTTAAAGTGTATTTACATAAGCTCATGCTGCACTAGCTCCTTAAACCTCAACTCCTGAGGTGGCCCTTGGTTCTTAGAAGAGTAACTTTAAAAAGATCATGATTGGATCAAACAGCAGGAGCAGGTCAACCCCTGAGATGAAGGTTAAGGGAGCCAGCTTTTCCTGTCCTGACATAAAAGACTCCACAGAGGTGAAAGGGCAAGGACAAGCTGCAAGACTTAAGAGCATCCTTCCATTTGTTGCACAAAGCTTCAAATGTCTGGGCACCCAAATGGAACAATTTTCCATTTGCCTTCCAACTAACTTAAAGCTTCATTTTTGTCTTAAGACAACATGATAATAGTTCTCGAAATACTAAGCACAATCTGTCAACATAGACCGAAGTGAGGATAGTTATCCCATCAAAAGCTCCTTTGCCATGCTTGTCACAGAAATCAAACCTCCCCTGCAGGAACAACCATAGAAAATTTGCCCATAATGGTTACATGGATTTGAGACAAGATCCTATTTTAAAGACAGGCTGGTCTCAAACTCTTAGCAATACTCTCTTACCTCACTGGGTAATACTCAGTACTCACTGGGTTCATGATGGTATTTTTTTTCCATTCAAAGGAGAATTAGGACTTCATCTAAAAAAGAATAATGAGGAAGAATAGATAGGAGAACACCACTTCAGTAACAACATTTTTTGAACCTATCTCATTTCTGTGATATAGCTCATTCTGAAGCATGCTTTACATGGGCTGGGTTGGGTCTTCCTTTTGGGCAATAAGAAACATGCCCATTTTAACTATTATACCTACAGTTGCTTCTTCTGAGTTCCATGCTGGATAAGGTCATGTACCACTTCCAGGAGCATTAACCTCTTTCCTGAGATTTCCATTTGCACTTAGCAAATACAGAAACTAGCAGAGGAAAGGTATTTTGGAAATCAGTTTTCTAGTGCGCCCAGACATTGGTTAGATAGCTCTGGTTCAAGGCAGTTGTACTGTTTTGCATAAGTCCAGATGCAAGATTTCCAGAACTGAGAAATAAAAGCTGCTGATAGCTTATGTACCCAGCTGCTGTGAGGCACGCATCACTACCGAGGAGGACACCAAAAAGCTAGGCACAGTGACAGCCTTCCTAAGACTCATTTGTCTGATCAACTGACACTCAGCAAGCGACTGATTGTTCCTGAGGCATAGAGGGTGTTTCAGGGATGGATAATTTACATCATGAGTAAGGGCCAAGCAGGCACATGGGGGAGGCACCACAAGGCTTCTTTCTTATCTGCAGGAAAAGACTAGCCCAGCCCTTCTGTTATTAATGGCTTCCATGATTGCATCTATGAGCTGCAGAGGCAAATTTTCCCCTTGAGTAATCAAAATAATTGCCTAGGGAATGAAGCCCAGGGAACAAAGGGAGTCAACGGTAGGGCCTCTTAATGAAAAGGAACAAACACACCTTGGGGGGAGAATTAAAGGAGAGTAATTGACAGAAAAGCCTCTAGGAGCAACCTTGTCTAAGGGGTGTCAAAGTGGCAGGCCTGGAAATGGCAGAATGACTGCCACTCTCCAGAGGACTCATGCTGTTCCCTCATTTCTATCTGAGAGCTACCCACAGGCTCAGTCTGTCTAACACTTTTTTCCTTCCTCTCTTTTGTAGGGGACTACTGGGTTTGAAGCACATATTGATAAGTGTTTGGAGCTGGCAGAGTATTTATACAATATCATAAAAAACAGAGAAGGATATGAAATGGTATTTGATGGGAAGGTATGTGTTCACATTTCAACAATCACCATGAGCGGCTTTAATCCCAGTCTTTACCCCTGGCATTTTCTGGCACCAGTAATGTGCTCTCTGGCTAAGTGTGACCATGACAAGGGGATGCAATAGATGGTAGAATGGCTCTTTCAGGCTGGAATAAAGATTGAACGCACAACTCTGAAGAATGTGAAAGGGAGATGTTCCAAAAGCAATTACTCATTTAAATCCAGGGATTGTCTTCTGAACTGGAAGGAACAGTTCATTTGAACCATCCTTGAAATTTTAGACCAGGCCTTAATTCTATTTTCTTCTTTTTAGCCTCAGCACACAAATGTCTGCTTCTGGTTTGTACCTCCTAGTTTGCGTGTTCTGGAAGACAATGAAGAGAGAATGAGCCGCCTCTCAAAAGTAGGTGCTGAGAGTTTGGTCTGTGTATCTTCTTTATGACATGCAAAATCTTTGTAGGGAGTACCAGCTAGAGCCTGGACCCATCTCCTCCATGAGCTCTTACAAAGCCCAGATGTATAAAGCCATTATTCCCTAACTTTTCACAATTTCATTTGCTTGTTCCAAGAGAGAGAGTTTATGATGTCCTAAAATAATTGATTGGGTGACAATCTTTACTGACATTCAGAAAACACCAAAAACTGTCCTTGAAGGTCACTGGTTTTTGAAGGGAAATGGATACTCAGAAGTATAAAACTAACTTCAAGTATGAGAAAGTTTCAGTCAAAAGAAACAGAAAAAAAGAAAGAAAGAAAGAAAGAAAGAAAGAAAGGAAGGAAGGAAGGAAGGAAGGAAGAAAGAAAGAAAGAAAGAAAGAAAGAAAGAAAGAAGAAAGGAAAAGGGAGGGAGGAAGGGAAGGGGAGGGAAGAAGGGAGCAAGGGAAGGAAGGAAGGAAAAAGAAGGAAAGGAGGAAGGAAAAAAGAAAGAAAGAGAGAGAGAAAGAAAGAAAGGAAAGGAAAGGAAAAGACCCTTTTGAGATACCAAGATTCAGTGTACACAGTAGAAGGAGCCATTATCTTAACAACTACCATTCACAGGGTGTACTGTGTGCCCCAGGCTTTAGGTGACTTAAAGACTCATGGCAGCTCATGTGAGTCGATGTGGCCGAGCACTGTTGCTCTCCCATTTTATTGATTGACTGTGGGAAAATGTAATGTTCCCCAAATTGCTCAGTAAGGCTGACTCCAGAGCATAAGAGCTCTAAAGTCTCTGCTGGTTAGAAAGAAAATAAAACTCTGCAGGTTTTTGTTGTTTTGCTTTTGTTTTGGTTTTTTTTTGTTGTTGTTGTTGTTTTGTTTTGTTTTTGTTTTTTTTATCTTCAATCTCTACCATCTCCTAACACTTACATATGGATGAAGTTTACTTTATGGTGCACACCAAAGGGAGAGGACGGCAGAGTCTATTTCTCACAGTGCTGTAGGAATGGGAAGCCAGGGCCACCCATCACTTACTCATGAACCTCAGAAGGTTAGTTGTTATAGGCCTTGTTTCAGTGACGCCAGGAGGCTGAAGGCACAGCCAGGTTAGTCAGGCTTGTATTCCCTACTGCTAAGAATTGACTTAGCTCATTGACCTTCTGGAATAATTTATTCCCTTCTATGAAAAGGGAAGTAAAGGATTCCTGTAGAGCAGTGGTTCTCAACATTCCTAATGCTTCAACCCTTCAACCGTGTTCCTTATGTTGGGGTGGTCCTCAAGCATAAAATCATTTCACTGCTACTTCATAACTATAATTTTGCTACTGATGCATTTCAGTGTAAATATGTGATATGCAGGGTATCTAATATGTGACTCCAAAGGGGTCACGACCAACAGGTTGAGAACCACTGCTGTAGATGAAAACCCCTCAGGAGACTTTTTAAAATATTAATATCTGCCCTTTAGCAGTCTGGGACCACATTCTTCAGCAGGATGAAACTCACATGTGGCTTTTATTTCTTTTAATTTGTCAGTGTATGTTGTATATGAAAGTACATGTTCAGGTATACATGCAAATGAATATGTGTGGATATATGCATGTGTGTACCTGCATGTTGGAAAGAGAGCAAAATTCACTTTTGAACAAGACAAGGCCAAGAATTTGCCCATTTCAGAGATGTATTATTCAAAAATCATCAAAAGGGTGGCTTTGGGGCTTGCAGTCCAATGAATTGCTATAGCTTAGGTGGTTTATGAACAACAGAAATTGATTTTTCACAGTTCAGGGGCTGAGAAATCTGAGATCAAGAAGTCAGCAGATTCCATATCTGCTGAGGGCCTACTTCCTGCTCCATCAGCAGCCTTTTCACCTTCTCTAGGGTGTTAATTATTAAGGCAGAGTTTCCCAAGGTCCCCCATCTCCTTAAGAATTATGATTGTAAGAGAGAAATTTGAGGAGACACAATGTTCAGCCTATAGAAGGTACTTCTCACATACTTTCTTGCATAAGGGAAAAGAACTTTTACCAAATTTAAAGAGCCTTTCCTAAGAGTTCACTGGTAGGAAACAAATATCCAGATAACAGAAGCGGTGATGACTAATGCCCATCCACTGCTTCCTGAGGATGTAAAGATGAGGATCTGGTAGATGCGTTTTTAGTTGTCTAAGAGGCTGGCCTAGAACTCACTATGTAGCCCGTCTGGCCTAGAACTTATAAAAGATCCACCTGACTCTGCCTCCTAAATCCTGGGATTAAAGGTGTGCATCCAGTAACTCACTGAGCATTACCTGCATCTATTTTAGCAGTATTATAGTCCTCCACGAATTGATGATTTTCAAAAGGCCAACAGAAGGGTTTAATAGCAAATTAGTAAAGAAATAACTTGGTCTCATATATGAGATGACTTTGAAACGTCTTCTGTGGAGTAATGAAAAACTCACTTGGCAAGGTTTTGACATTACGGGATGTCTCCTTGACAGCATTCATACATTTCTAAGATTTAAACACAAAAGCTTTTTAACATGTAATGAAAATACATTTTCAAGATAACTACATGTTATTTCATGAACAGTAGCCTTCTCAGGAGGAAACAAATGTTATTTCATAAACAGTACCCTCCTCGGGAAGAAGTGCAGTTTAATTATGAAGAGGTAATGTACGTGATGGTCCTCATTTTCAACTGAGTCTGTGACCATGTACATCTCACACAAGTGGAAAGAATCTCTGGCTTCTCCTTTCTGGCTGTATCTTTGTAATGGACATCAAAGATCAGATGCTGCATACATAAAATCCAGTGGCAAATTCATGTGGAAGAATGTGCATCTGATTAGATGCAACTAAAATGTGCTTATTAGCAAGCTGCTCTTCTCACGCTGCGGCCATGTCTGCTAATGTTCGGGAAGCCCTCTGCTGTTTCCTGCACCGTGTTAGGAAACAAAAGAATGAAAAGGTAGATGCCTACCTTCCAGCCAGTTAAGAAATTAGGATTTCTTAATATAATTTTTTAATGTTTAAGGTCCTGTAGTTACAACTCAGAAGAAGTCAGTTGATGGCGGGCAGAAAAGGGCTCATGTGGACTGGGATAACATACCATGGTATGACTGATGATCGGCATGAAATGACAAAAAAATACAGATGGTTCAAAGAATATTTAGTAAATGGCCTTGTCAGAGTTGAAGACTCATTTTGGTGAGCACTTGAAGATGAATTCTTGGAGCTGATGACAAAGGGCTGATTTGAGGAGCTGGAGAACATGGACTTAATTTGAAACAGTGAAGAAAACCCATGAAGTTGCAATGGAACAGATTAACAGAAGCACTGTGGTCTTGTCCCCAGATGTTCCTCTGTATATGAAGTCTTGTGGGGTCAGCTGTTCACTCCTAAATAAGTCTTCACATCAGCAAAGCCTTGGGTTGTTTACTCAAAATACTTGTAAGTGAAAACAATGTGAAAAGAGAAGGAAAAGAAACGAGAAAAGTTAGAACCACAAGATGCTGACAGAAGTGTGTTTACTTATTTTTTTTTTTTGTGCATTTGTGTGTTAGTAGGGGGCACGCCCTTTTGGGGGGAGCTAAAAGAAGGCACTGGGCATTACTCCATTGCCCTCTGACTTCTTCTTTTTTTTTAAATCTTTTATGATTCCTTTTTTAAAAAAACATTTTTAATGTAGGGCTGGAGAGATAGTTCAGTGTGTTAAGAGCACTGGCTGCTCTTCCAGAGGTCATAGGTTCAATTCCCAGCAACCATCTGTCACTGGATCTGATGCCCTCTGCTGCTGCACTCATACAGCATGCTCATATACATAAAATAAATACATCTTTAAAAATGTTTATGCACATTGGTGTTTGCCAGCATGTATGTCTGTGGGAGGGTGTGGGATCCCCGGAACCTGGAGTTACAGGTGTGAGCTGCCTTGTAGGTGCTGGGAATTGAACCTGGGTCCTCTGGAGGGACAGTCAGTGCTCTTAACTCCTGAGCCACTTCTCCAGCCCCTACTTAATCTTCTGATACAGGGCTCTTAGGGGAATCCGAAGCTTTCCATTTCAAATAGGCTGGCTGGCCAGCAAGCTTCATGACCAGCCTGTCTCCTCCCTAGAGCCTCGGTGTTACAGGCATGCACCCTGTTTTTTAGAAGCATGTACCATGTACTCCTGGCTTTATTACATGGGTGTTAGGAGAGCAAAGGTTCTCATATTTTCAAGCAAGTGCACTCACCCACTGATCTATCTCTCCAGCACTTCTGTCTGCTACTTTTACCCATCACTTGATACTAAGGCTTGCCCCTCATAAACATTTTTATTAACAATGCTTTCTTTCAATGACTTTGCCTTTTCCGTGGTGAAAGTCTCTTCAGTTTAGTAGTGTTAAACCATTTAACCTTGGAACAAGATTATTCCCATTCCCGGCAAAAACTAACAAAGCATCAAGGTGGCTAGTCTCTTATTATATTTAAGGTTTTTAACATTTTAATCTATCTTTTATTTACTGATCTCATGAAAACTTGAAGCATTTACTTCAAGAGAAAATTGTGGTCCTGTTTAACAACTAAAAACGTCACTTGCTGTGGGGTGCACCGCCATAATACACCAGCATTGCATAACATAAAGGAGGTCCAGGAGAGAAAGTCATTGCACTGATGTGGTCTTTCCCACAGGTGGCGCCAGTGATCAAAGCCAGAATGATGGAGTATGGGACCACAATGGTCAGCTACCAACCCTTAGGAGACAAGGTCAACTTCTTCCGCATGGTCATCTCAAACCCTGCAGCAACTCACCAAGACATCGACTTCCTCATTGAAGAAATCGAACGTCTGGGACAAGATTTGTAATCACATTGCTCATCAAACTGTTTTGGTTCTCTAGGTAGACAGCTAAGTTGTCACAAATTGTGTAAATGTATTTGTAGTTTGTTCCAGAGTAATTCTATTTCTATATTGTGGTGTCACGGTAGAGTAAAGTGTAAAAAAATTCAAAACCAACAGGAAACATCACTCCTTTTAAAAATCCTTTCTTAAGTTTAGAATATGTCTCTAGTAATTAGTGACAAATGGCTATGTTCTAATCAGCAAGAGAAAGTATAGCATTGTTATAAGTACTTCCCTCTAATATAGTACGCTAATCCAACCCTGTTTGCACTTCAGAGTAGTAGTGCTGAATAATGCCAAATCACCCTTGAATCATAAATGTCTGGGGTGCCGTGAAAAGGACAAAGTAAATAGAAAATGTATGCTGACCAGAAAAACTCTTGCCTTTTCATAGTATTAGAAAAAAAATTCTAATTTACCTAGAGCAACATTTCAAATGTATTTAAATACATATAATTTTACAAAAAGAAAAATATATATTAAAAGAAATCCTATTTTGTAACATATAGATTTTATTTTATATGGGTTATGCAAACGGCAGGGGAAGATATGAAACCTAAGCCAGATTTATTTCTTTATTTTTTTTCTTTCTACCTTTCTTTTCATGAAGGCACAATAAAACACTTTAGCAAGGTAATTTTAACATAGAACCCACAGAATTCTTTTAAAATGTAATAACTTACTTTAGTATATATTGTGGCTTATCATATCTCTAAAGATAGTCTTTCAAAAAAACACACACAAAATAAAACTTGTAAAAACAAGTGACCAGGACAATAATTAAGATTCTCTTCCTGTTTAGACGTTGCACTAGTTGGCCCTAGAAGACCCAATCTATTAGCCTGACAAGTCCAGCTTGAACCCGGACCCAGGCAAGCATGACAATTCTGCTTCCAAAGGCTGATATTTGGTCTTGAAGTGACTTTTCAAACCATATTCTTTTATTAGATCATTTTGATTAATTAGACAAAAAGCTAAAAGTAAAGCCTAATCAGCCCTAGCAAAGAGGGGTGCAGTATACTCCATAAGTGTGAAGAATTCAGAATATTAAACCCAGCCACTGGAGACAAGACCTCTGTGTGACAATAATGGCTTCCTCCCAAATGCCATTTTGCTACTGTCTGGAGAAAGGGTCATTTGCATCCCAGATATTCTCTTGTTCAATTTCCTTCTCCATCCCACGCTTTAAAGACTCTCCTGATAGACTCCCTGTCCCCAGACTCCCAATAGTGAATTATTATCCCATGTGGCTCTTTTCCTTTCCTGAATTGAGTTCCTTAAACAAGCAGTTTCAAGATAGGCTACAAACTTCTTTTATCTTCCTCCCATCAAGACCCACAGCAACCAGAATACGCAGAGATTGCTAAAATTCAAAATAATAGTTTGAAAGTAAGTTTCTTCTCCTGTAAACTGGATGAAGAGCTGTCCACGGCTCCTGTGATAACTTTTAAGTCACAGATGAACAGATCTATGTGCTAGTAGAACTATGGCCTTTTGCATGCAAAAGGCAGGTATGGGTTTGGAAGCATTTTCCCAATCCATATACATGAGCATTTTGATACTCAGAAAGACTAAGGGAACAGACAAAAGAAGCCACTGTCCTTACCTATCACAAACCTTCATGACTTTTCCCCAGACCTTAATTAACCAGACATACTGTTCTCTGTATGAATGTAGCTTCAGGCCCTAGCTGTCTAGAGAGCCAATGGATTCTCTGGAGCACAAGAAGGAGACCTTCCTGTGCACCAGTCTCATGAAGTAGCAGCCCTCTGCTTTCAGTACTCCATAATGGTCAAGCATAACTTTCCTTTCTAGAAACTGGCTATTGAGAGGAAACTTGCAGTTGTCCATCCACCTTGAGCCTCAGGCCCACAGATCTCCCTTCCCAGTCAGATACTCTACATGTGTATCAAACCCACTGCCCCACTTAGAGAAGGAGAGAGGACCTAATGTCCTGATGAACAGAAAGTTTAGCCCTTGGGGGACTTAATGTCCCGATGGACAGAACACTTGACCTTTGGGGGACAGACTTGGTAGCTCAAGCTGGCTTCTAGTTTGATGAGATGACAGAATTGAAAAATAACTTGTGTCCATGTACTTTTTGCTAGTGGATCTCCAACCCCCTCCTTCTTCAGATTCTTCCTCAAATTTTCTAGGAGCCTTGCTCAGGCATGGGAATCTCAAGAGAGTGCTAAGGAAGATGGGAAGAAAGAGTAATAATGGAGGGAAATTCTATTGAACACTGGTCCAAATCCCCAATGCTAAAAGTCTCTATCTGTGATCTTTTTTTTCTTATCTCATTTTAAAACATTGGTTTCAGCTTTAATCAGAATTGATATGGCCATTTTTATTTATACAGCAATATTTCATTTATTATTTATAATACTTGAAAAAAGTAAAGTGTGTGTTTATCTAAGTGATATAGACTTCATGTACTGTCACAGGATTTGAGGAAAGAAAATCATGTGTGTGTGTGTGTGTGTGTGTGTGTGTGTGTGTGTATGTTGCCATTAGTACACTGTTAGTACTGTCTTGTCACCTCAGATTGAGGTTGTGCACTTTATATTGAATTGTGTGGTGTTGCAAATCAACATGTGTTGCTGTAAACGCTGTACACTGTATTAACACTGTATTATCAGTGTGTCTTATTCTATGTGGTAGCTGTATTGAACTTTGAGACTATGAGAACTACATTTGCATCCATTCCTGTCCTTGCCTCTCTTTTCCCTCACCCGCTCACCAGTCCCAAGCTGTGTGCCCTCTCCATTGGCTCTTAAAGAGAACATAACCTCAGCTGAGCCCCACCCTAAGAAATCTCTTTGAGAACTGTGTGATCAAACACAAAATGCTAAGTGAACACTGATTCATCTCTGAGGCCAGAGAAACCGATTTCAGAATGTCACAGGCTGCTCACAAGGAAGGTATTGACACTGCGGGTCTTGGAGGAGGTGCTGCTCCTCAGAACATGGACAAAGGATGCACAGGTGTAAATATACTAACAAGACAAAGAAGCGAAAACATCAAACCAGGTATCATCTTGCACGTGCTTTTCTGTTTTCAAGTGCTAAATGCAAACACTGTGTATTAATTAGTTGTGTGTGCCAAGATCTTGTGGCAAAATGGTGTTTCTGAGTAATGTCAATATTTCCCCCAGCACTCCTCCATTAACAAAAGACAGAAAAAAAATACAAACGTGACAACCTGTTCTTCCTACCAAATATAAACTTGTGTATGATTAAAGTATTTCCCTGTGTTTTCTCTCTAAACCCAAATAAATGTGTAAGTGTAGACATGCCAGGCTCCGTGTGCTCACTTCACACTCTGCCCTGTGGTAGAGGTCATTTTCTAATTTTTAATGACTTCCCTGCCTTTTGGTCTTCTGCTATCACCCTCTTTCTTCAAACAGAAATGGTCAATCAAAAATATTTTATTATGAAAATTTTACCTAAGCATAAAAATGAGGAAAACAAAATACCAAAGTCCTGTGTGGCCTTCAACCTTTTCTCTTGTAATTATATTTACTTCTCTACACTACTTTCTCCCCAATAACAAATTATGTTTTTATGAATGTGTGAAAGATAAGGACCCTCAGATAGGAAGGACTCAGAATCCTGCCATTACTCTCTATGTCCAGGAAGATTTTCCCACTCTTTTTCATACGAGGCAAAGTGGCTCAGGGTAATAAGAATGTACGTTCTGCAGCTGAATTGACCTGAATCAAGGCACGTATGACCCCATCACCGACTCTCTGGGTCAAGAATATCACCAAGCCTCTCTGACCATGTTTCTTGGTTTCACAACAGCAAATTTCTTCCTATGGTATTTTTGCTGATTAATTTTCATCCTTAGCATGAGTGAATTTACCTTGTGGTGTACTTTGTGAGGTCATTTTCACAGATGTTTAATTAAAGAGGGAAGCCTCACTGTCAATCTGAGTGATATCATGCCATGGGCAGAAGCCCTGGACTAAACAATTCATCTCTCTCTACTTCCTGACCACAGATGCAATGTAGTCAGTCCTCCCTCCCCCCCCCCCCCACTGCTGTGGGACTGTATCCCTTCAAACCTAGAACCAAACAAACCCTCCCTTCTTTGAATTGCATTTGCCTTGCACTTTGTCACAACAATGAGCTAAGTAGCCAATGCAGCATTTAATACACAGCAATCAACAAGTCTTAATTGTGTCATATCACAGTTAATTTTATATAGAATCTGTAAGTCACCTCTTGTCATATCCTTAAACATTCAATTTCCAATGAGCTCCTTCACTGCTGACTCTCCATCAGCAGTGTTCAGGGGATACCCATCTAACAAGTTTAGCACTGAAATCATATTTATCACTGTTGTCTACACACTCATGTAGATTGCTTAGCCTCCCTATTTATCCATCCCCATCTGCAGCGCAAAGAGCCCTAGCAAAATTCTTCCATAACTTCCTGTGGTATGTACAGTGAGAAGTTACTTCATTCATATTTTGTGCATTTTCCCCAGAGGCTTAGTGTAATCTTGACTAAGTGCACTAACGTCCCTGAGCTCTTTAACTGAAAACTAAGGGGGTGGGTCCTAGGAAGAAGGGAGTTGGGATGTGGTTCAACATACAAGTTTAGACTTTTATCCACTCAGCGTAGGCAGAAAAAAGGTTCAGACCTTTCACTTCCAACACACAATTCTGCTGTCCTGTGCCCACTTGAACATTCCCTCAAATGCTTGTCATGTTAAAGGCCTCGATACCTCATACCTCTGACATGCTACCTCTGCCCTTGGGGCATCGATGTCACTCACTTCTTAGGTATCCCTTTCCTCCCCTTAATTCTGGAACCTAGCTCCACCACCTGATGACCTGCCCTGAGCCCTCACCTACACAAGCTCCTCCGCCCACAAGTAACATTCACCTCCTCCTCTGAGACTCTGCCTACCACCCGGCTTGCTCTTAACTCTCCCCTCCCTCTGGAACACTAGTGCCACCATCTAAGGACCTGTGCTGGTACACAGTGCTCCACTGTAGCACTCCACCTGCTCTCTGGCACGCTAACCTGTTTCTGAGGAGCTGCCAGGAGGACCTGCTTGTTCTCTGGGGATGCCAGAAGCTATATCTTTCCTTAGCTGAGCTACCAATACCTCTGTTGTCCCCCTCACAAATCAGCACTGAGTGACCCTACGACTGAACTTCAGGCATTTGCTGATACAAAACTTGTCAAAGCAGAGTCACAGTAAACAGAGAAGCAGATCCCTCTTTACAAAAGTGGGCAGACCAAAGGCGTGACCAAGCCCAACTCCAGACACCTACCCAGGCCCTCTCTGAAAAACAGAGACAAACATCTCCTCCAGGAAATCTTTAATTCCGTAGAGATAGACCCCATTGACAACTAAAATGACACGTAAGACAATGAGTTCAAAAGAACATATGTTCAAGAAACTCAAAGAGAGAAGCTCAAACAGAAATAATGCCAGAATGCAGATGTCTCCATTCTTCTTAGAAGGGAGAACAAAACACTAATGGGAGGTAATACAGGGACAAATAGAGGAACCGGGATTGAAGTAAAAATCCAGGGAGGATTCCTCACCTGGGTATCTACTCTATATGTAACCACCAAACTCAAGCACTATTGCTGATGCCAAAAATTGCTTACTGGCAAGAGCCAGATATGGATGCCCCTGAAGAGGCTCTGCCAGAGTCATACAGATACAGTTGAGGATGCTTGCAACTAACCATTGGACTGAGCACAGGGATCCTAATGAAGGAGGCAGAGAAAGGTCTGAAGAAGCTGAAAGGGTTTGCAACCCCATGGGAAAAACAACATTATCAACCAACCAAACCCTCTGGAGCTCACAGGGGCTAAGACACCAACCAATGAGCACACATGGAAAGATGCATGGCTCCAATTGCAAATGTAGCAGAGGATAGCATTGTCTGGAATCAATGGAAAAAGAGGCCTTTGGTCCAGTGAAGGCGAGTTTTCCCAGAGTAGGGGAATGCCAAGGTGCTGAGGTAGAGATGGTGGTTGGAAAAGGGAGCACCTTCATGGAAGCAACAGGAGGGGGAATGGGAGAAAAAGGGATAACATTTGAAATGTAAATACAGAGAATATCCAATTAAAAATGTTGTTAAAAAAAGAAAGTCAAAGAGAACATAAATCATGACTAGAATGAAGATTACAAAAGCATACAAAACAAGAATGACAGTTCAGGGTATAAAAATGAAATTCAATAATATATTTAAATATTAAAGAAAACCCAAACCAAAATAAAACTTGAGACAAAGCAAACAAACAAACAAACAAAAAACTCAGTGAAAAACTCTATCCATAACATGATGAAGTGAAAGATGAATTATCAGGGCCTGAAGTCAAGGTGGATGAATTGCAATATTCAGTCTAACAAGACAACAAATCAAACTCACACAAAGAGAATATGTAAAATCTTTGAGACACTACCAAAAACAAACCTACAAATATTATGGATATAGAAGAAGATAAAAATCTAGATCAAAGGCACAGAAAATATTTTAACTAAAACTATAGAGAATTCTCCAGATCTAAGGAACGAGATGCCTATCCTAGTACAAGAGACTCACTGAATACCAAATAGACAACATCAGATGAGAGAATACCCATGCTGTACAATAGTCAGAAGATTAAATGGATAAAACAAAGAAATATTGAAAATTGCAAGAAATAAGGAAAAAGTTGGATATAAAGGAGATCCAATTAGGATAATATTTGAGTTTTCAATGGAAACTTTAAAAGCAAAAAAGACGGGAGTGGTGTTCTTCAAGTTATGGAGAACTAAGGATGCCAATCAGGATTATTGTATCCAGCAGAACTATCTGTCATACTTGAGGTACTTGAAAGAAAAACATTCCTGGATAAAATCAGTCTAAAGAAATACAGAAAAAGCTAAAACAAACAAGCAAAAACCAAAAAAAGGCAACACAAAACGTTGGCTGTAGATCGAAACAAAGAATTATCCAAAGGAAAAATACAGCTGAACATTTTTACAAGATTGGCATCAAGAAAATCATAAATTAAAATTACTGTAGAATTCTCTGCCTTATCAGAGTAGCTGTCACTGAAAAATCAAATATGAACAAATGGTGGAAGGGACATGTTGGGAAACAGGAGCCCTATTTACTGTTGAGGGAGAATAAATTAATGCAGCCACTTCAAAATCACTGTAGAAAGTCCTGACAAAGTTACAATTAGATCTACCAAATGACCCAGCTATTCCTCCAGAGAAACTTACTCACCGATACTCATAGGTGTCTATTTGAAATAGCTAAGAAATACAATCAACCAAAATACCTATCAAGTGATGAATGAAAAATGAAAATGTACCACATAGGCACAATGGAATGGGCTGTGGTTTAGCTGCAAATGAAGGGCTCTGTAACAGTCCCCATCCCGGCAAACATAGCGCGCATACAGGTTTTTGCCCCTTACATTTCTCTCTTGCTTGAAACTCTTAAATTACATTCTTGAAGCTAGCCAGCCCCCAAGGTCTATTTCCTAATTTAGCTACTGACTCATTCTTTAGGCTGACCACCAAAGTCTGACTGTTGTGTTTTATAAAATGTGGTTTAGTAATGAGAGAGAGCACCGCAGTGCACCAGCCAAGGTGTTCTTCCCCTGAAGAATCAAGCCATGTGACAAGCCTAGTATAAAAGGAAATTTGTTAGAAGAGAATGGGTCCTAAGGAAGGTCCTGGGGAAGGGGGCAAAGAAGGACAAAAGAGAGGGAAGAGAGAGAGAGGAAGAGGCCCACAGGGGGGAAAAACCCACAAATTCAAAATAACCAACAGAAAAAATGTAATCAAGTATATTTCAAAAGAAAATAAAAATCATAATTTAAATGATTTTTAAAAATTACAAATTCAGCTGATCACGGGGTCAAGTAGCTATAATCTCACTACCAGGAAACTACAATAGAGTTACAGGTTTGAAACAAGTCTAGGCTATTAAATGGCCTCCAGGGTAGCCTTTAATCAGTTATTTAAACTGGTTTCAGTGGTTGCGAGTCTAATTGATAGCTTTGGAAGACGGTGGGATGAGGTGAGATCTGTATGTCATTAGAAGCTAATGATCTGTCAATCACATTTTCAGAACAGGGATGAAAGCCCATGGCTCTTACCCTACTACTTTGGAAGGTGTCGAAAGAAAAGCACACGACTTTTATAAAAACTGAAATAATAACAAAATAATGGAAACATTTTCTTTTCAAATGTATACGTATTCCATGCACCTCTTGGCACTGAACTTCTCATACTTGAATACATCCACTTTACTGAAAATTATTCCCCAGCTATCTTTGCTCTAGAAATGGAAAATGATGGTATTTTTATCCATGCCTCCCAGGGAGTCTTTTAAAGATATGAGGACCTAACATCTAGGTTCTGGTTTTAAAGAAACATGTTTTAAAGAAACAAATACTTCAAAATTAGTTCCTGTTAATCGTAAGACCCTGAGATCTTGTGTTACCTGTGAGCAGACTTCTTTGATCCTTTGTGCACTGAGGAAAAGGGGAAATTACAGCGTTGTAGGTACTTCACAGGCCCAGGTGAGGACGGCAGCAATTACTATACTTCCTGTTGCAAAAATGTCTTTGTCCTTAATCCAAACAGATCCACACATTAAACCAAATTCGCTGCTGTGTGGAAAAAGTGCAAACCATGAATTTAAGAAGCACTCCGGCTTTAGCATCTACCTTAGACAGTATGAAGAAAGCTGTGCCTTTTTTGAAACTGCTTGTGTGGATTCTTACTGTCCAGATTCCTCGAGGAAGCTGCAGCAGTTACGCAGTCAGAAATGGAGCTGAGCACCAGGGCTGCTGCTGAGTTGGCCTCTTCACCCTGGATTGTGAGACATTCCTTTCTTCTGGTGCATGAGCACATTTACCAAACTCATCCTGGGGATATGTGAGTACTCTAAGACTAAATCTTTAGGAGGGGATGTTTTCATGGTGAAAACATGGGGTTTGGTTTTGTTTTGCTTTGCAGTGTTTGAGACAGGGTCTATTGTATGCATCCAGAGCTTGCTTTGAAATTGTGACACCCCCCACCTCATTCCCCAGAGAGATAGAATTACAGATACCTACCTGCTTTCAAGTCTGGTTGTAAAGGAGTTTGAACAACTGTGTTAACCCAACCAGCATTTGAATAACCTTCTCTGATTTGGTGATGAAACAAGAAACTGCAGATGTTAATTCTGATAGCCAAGGGTTCCTCTTCCTGTCCTTAATGCCTGTTGAGGAACCAAGTCTTAGTAACTTCCTTCCCAGAAACTTCCATAGCCAAGTACACACAACTACAGTGCATGTGATGGGAGGAGCTGAGTTTTCCCAGCTTGGAAAATAACCTCCTCCTATGAGAAGTCAGAACTCCTGAGCTGGCTGACAGCTGTACAGCTGCGGTGGGCCTGCTGTGCTTGAAAGCTTGCTCTGCCATTTATTAGCTGACTAGATCTCTTATGCTCTCCCAATTCAGCTCTCTCATCTGTCAAATAAGGACAAAAATAGCATTTGACACTCAAGGGTGATAATGAATATTCAAATGAGAAAATTGTCCAGCACCTGGAACACAGTGCATGCTTGTCTTACATGCAGCTCATTTTTTTTTTTTTTTTTGTACCACTGCATGGAAGGACCTAAACACAGACCTAAACACAAGGCTCCCTCTTACAGGAATCTCTAGAGGACTGTGTCCTGTCAGCCAGTAGTTCTAAGAAGGAGCAGCCATAGGTCATCCATGAAGACAGAAGTCATGGTTGTGATGGGGAATGGGAGAAACAAGACCCAGAGTGTTGCAGGGAGCTAAGGAGCAGCAAGAAACAGTACGTTAAATAGAGGTGGTGGTACTTCAGAGACTAAGACAAGAGTGTTAGGGGAAGGATGAAGAGAGTGGGGGGCATATGGCTCATGGAGGTGCGGCAAGGCCTGAGGGTAAGGGAGATGCCTCTGAGGGGCTCATGTTGGGACCAGCCACACAACGGTATAGTACAGAATAGTTTATTCAGGTCATGGGAGAGTTAAGAAGGTGGTAGAGGCAGAGAGAGAGAGAGAGAGAGAGAGAGAGAGAGAGAGAGAGAGAGAGAGAGAGAGAGAGAGAGGATAGAGAGAGAGAGAGAGAGTAGAGGAGTAGAGGCTGGCCATGAGCACATGGGGAGAGAGGGGGGAAGGGAAGGGGAAGAAGAGGGGTAGGAGTGGGAGATCAAGGCTGCAAGAGCACAAGAGCAAGAGAGAGAGAAGGGGTCAAGCAGCTCCTTTTATAGTGTCAGGTCACTGGGGCGGAGCATACCTGGCTACTGCTGGGTAATTGAGGGGTGGGGTATACCTGGCTGTTGCTAGGTAACTGAGGGGTGGGGTTTATAGAATCCCAACAAAGAGGATCATAAATCTTGAAGTGACCAAAACCAGCTCCGTCATACAATGGGTTCTCCAGGGCAGGAGCAAGGACTGAAAGAAAAAAAAAAAAAAAAAAAAAAAAGACAATTAGAGAAAACTATAACATGATTCCGGCCAGATCTGAGGCTAAATGGAAATCGATATATTACAGTCCTCTTTTAAACCATTTTCATTACATGCAGAAAGATATGGTCAGTTCTGAGTCAAGGGGAAAAAAGCCAATAATCAAAAATACTGTAAACATCTTTCTGGGGGCTAGGTAGGGGAGACTGAGACAAAGGGGACTTCTAAGAGTCAAAGGGACTGCCACACCTATGTCTGTTGAGCCTGCCTGAGCTTGAAATGTAAATGTTCTTAATGCTGGCCAGTTTCCTGAGTCCTGGGCCAGTCAGATTCCTGCCTTGACTTACTTCTTTTGCCCTGGTGATGTCAAAATTACTGCTGCCAACTGTCCAGTGGCACGAAAAGTCTCTCCACATTCTGAAGCATTCTGACCTACACTGAAAGGCTCTGTCTCAAAACTAACACCAATAAAAAGTGTACTAATGCTGACCTGACAGACAAGAAGTGCTCTCTGACTCAATAGTGGTGTGACCGTTGTGAAAACCAGACACCTTCTGATTGGGTTTGAGAACCTGTCCACTGGAGGAGAATCGTGGCTATCATTATAAACCTGATCACAAGCCGTGAGTGGAAAGGCCAAGGGTCCGAGGAAGAACTGACCAGGACTTTCTGCTTGATTGCAGGTGTTAAGATGACACCGAAAGAGTCGTGTTCAGACTCACTGATTAGTGCTGCACTAGTCAGAGAAGAGTCTGCACTGTGAGCAGCAGTGACTGCACAGACTGGGGGAAGGAGAGTAAGTGACCTGCAGTATTTACCCCTAAGACATTCACATCATCCCCTCTAGGGCTCTCGGAACAGAGCGCTCAAAGCAGAGGAGGTGGAAATGCAAGCCTGAATATGGGAGGAATGCAGTCAGTGTCTTCTGGACAAGGCATGGCCGTTGCACTCATGATCTCACGGCAGCTGTGTTTCCCTGTACGAGAAAGACCTGCACGAGAAGAGGCCTGTCAATAACCCATCGTAGTCGGGAAGGAGCTCATGAGACTCATCCCCACCTGAGTAGATATAAGCAGTTAATGTTTGCTGGAGGAGAAAGAGGAAGTTCCTGGTGGGGTAGCCACTGGCAAGTTGTCCTGGACCAGTAAATAATACCTCATTTATGTTCAAGCAAGCAACTCTGATTAAACACATGCACAGATACATATGCACACAAACACTCTCACAGACATGTACCCAGACAGACACATGCACACAGACACATGTATACACAGACAATTGTACACACATGAGCATGCATGCATGTGCACACAGACATGTATACACACATATGCACACACATACATGCAAATACACACACATGAAATCAAGAGAAGGGTTTGTCAGGAAAAAGAGGGATTTTGGTTCAGCAGAAGTAGAAAGGAGATGAGAACCATGGGGTGTGACTATGATCAAAAGTTTGATTCAGGACACAAATAGCAAATGAGTCAGTTTATTTAGGATTCCTAGTCTGTGTATAGAATCCCTTCTCCACATGCATGCTTCCCCAGGCAGATACTATTCAGAGCAAAATGGCATGGCATATGTGCCTTCCCTCACTGAAATCACTAAAAATGGCCGCTTGCTTAATGTTTACTGGGTTCTTCTAGTCACACAATGGAACATAACCATTGGTGCAAACAAGACATTGTATCTCCCCATATCTTAAAAGCAGAGACCCATCAACAGCCACAGTGATAAAATTTGGAGGTGGGCATTTTGGGGATGTGTTCAGTCATGAAAAGTGAAGCCCTCATGAATGAGAACTAATATTTGTACAAAAGGAAAGGATGGAAGGAAGGAAGAAAGGAAGGAAGGAATAAAGGATGGAAGAAAGAAATGACAGAGAATCTAGAGATATCTCTCAGTCCTCTGTCAAATGCAGACATGGTGAAAATTGAGATGTGTGAAGCTCAGCAGAGAATCCTCCCTAGAGCCAGGCCACACTGAAGTCTGACTCCAACCACCAGCCCCCAGAATGGTGAGAAATGAATTTCTGTTGTTTGAGGAACCCAGCCTATGCTAAATTTTTATAGTAGCACAACCCAATATAAGTGGGGACAGAGCACGTACAAAAAGTGACTTTTCAAAAGCACCAAATAGCACTTAAAGACATAAAAAAAAAATCTAGCTACCCAGAGGAGTTGAGACTGAAGACCATCTATCCCATCTATGGGAGAATTTCAGCCAGCTTGACCTTGTGCAGGTCTTACACAGGTAATCCTGGCAACTGAGAGTTTATAAGTATGACAGCCATGTCATGTCCAAGGGACAGCATTTCACAGCTCTCCTCTCCATCCTCTGACTCTTACCTTCTTCCTTCCTCTTATTCCTTGAGTCTGGTAGAGTGCTGTGATTTAGATGTCTTGTTTGAGGCTGAACATTTAGCCTCTGATTCTCAACATTCTGACCAGTTATGCGTCTCTCTGGTCACTGCTGCCCACTGCAAAAAGAAGCTTTTCTGACCATGATTGGTATCTTCAGAGGAGAGAATTACTGGTTCTTTGAGGCTTTGACCGCTCATAGGAACCAATGTTCTAGTGACCCACACACTCAAAAAATAGAGGCAGCACACTTCAGACTTGGAGGGTTATATTTAGACACACACACACAAAGAGAGAGAGAGAGAGAGAGAGAGAGAGGGAAATGGAGTTGGGAGATGAACATGTTGGGAGAGGTTTTTGGGGGTCTTTAGAAGTAACTAAAAGTAGATAAATCATGTGTCAGTTCTAAAAAATAAAGAATCGTGTATATGATTCTAGAAAATAAAGAAAAAATTTTAAAGTTTCAAATGGCCAGAGTTATGAAAGGAAATTCTGAGTGGAAGGTATGATCTGCCCCTTGACTCATTCTTAGCATCTATCACATGTACTAAAAAGCACAAACTTCTCACTCCAGAGCTGGTCAGTCACTTTTTTAACTTGGAACTCTGTCTCTGCTTTTGAAGGGAAATAATATTTGTGATCCAGAACTGGGGCTTCTGGCCTTGGAAATGAATTTAAAAGCATACTGTAGTTATCAAGAAATTAGTTTCAAGTTGGTTTAAATTGATTTAAACACAGTAACTGTAAAACCCTGAACATTTTAATTATGCTACTATAGTTTGGATCTTGACTGCTTCCCAAAGGCCCACGGGTCAAAGGCTGAGTTTCCAACCTTAATATATGTGATCTAGGAGGAGGCAGTTAAGCTATTAAGGCTGTGCTCTGGAAGCAGATACTGGAATCCAAACCCCTCCTCTCTCCCCTTTTCCCATGTAGTAACTAAGGGCAGCTCACTAACTTCTGTTGTGACATAATATGATGACATAAACCCAAAACAATGGAGCCCTAATGTTCCTTACAGAAACTTCTGAAACCCTGAAGTAAAACAAATGTATCCCCATTCTAATGTTTATCTTGGGCATCTTGTCATGGTGCCCAAAAGTTGACTAATACATACTTTATCCAGTATGAAGGAATAGAGAATCAAATCAGGGATTTTTGCCTTTGTTCAGGCTTTAGTCCAGAGAAAATTCTGTCAGTACAATCTTTTGTCCTCTCTGCTTCCTTATGTGCCTGTTAGGATTGTAAAAGATTATGGTAGTAAAGAATAGGGTTATTTTATCACAAACTTCGCTTAAGTTGTTGCATGCGGTTTGCACTCCCACTTTCTAGGTAGATGTATTCCTGGGAAAGGAGTCATTCTTCATCCTGCCTCGCCACAGCTGGCTGGCTGCATGGTTTATGTTCAGGGAAGAACAGATGGCTCCAATTATTACTGAGAAGCCATGGTGTAAAGAAAGAGTTTCTTCCCTATGAAAGCTTCCTAAAGTTGCAATGTTTGCTATTTTGAAACGTAAATGGAACTTCAGGAAAAATGTCTATCAAGAATGTTCTGTCTATACCTTGGCATGGGTAAGGACATAATGTTTCTGCTTCTGTCTGCCTGTTTCCTTTATGAGTAAATCCAATGCAGAAAGCACCTCACCCCACTGATAAAATGATTGTAACAGAAGGTGTGTGATAACTGCACTGAGAGGCCAGAAAAGCTGCAAAGCCATGTCTGTGTTTCTTTCTTTTTTATATATTTATCTTTTATTAGATACTCTGTATTTACATTTGAAATGTTTTCCCCTTCCCCCAGTCCCCTCCCCCTTTACTTGTCTTCACAAAGATGTACTTGCTCCTAATGACCCTCTCCACCCCATTGCCTTGTCATTCCCCTACTTTAGGAAAACTTGCCCTCCCTGAACCAAAGGCCTCTTCTCACATTGATGCCAGACACTGCTATCTTCAGCTACAGATGCAATTGAATCAATAGGTCTCTCAATGTGTGTTCAATGGTTGGTGTTTTAGTCCATGGGAATTATGGAGGGTTTGGTAGGTTGATAATGATGTTCTTCCCATGAGATTGCAACCCCTTTCAGCTCCTTCAGTTCTTTAGAACCTTCATTAAGGTTCCTGTGTTCAGTCCAATTGTTAGCTGCAAGCATGCACAGCTGTATCTGTAAGACTGTAGCAGAGCCCCCGAGGAGGCATCTTTATCTGATTCCTGCCAGTAAGTACTTCTTGTCATCAGCAATTGTGCTTGGGTTTGCTGGCTGCATCTGGGTAGATCCCAGGTTAAGGCAGCCTCTGAATAATCTTTTTTTCAATCCCTGTTCCTCTATTTGACCTTGTAATTCCTCCCCCAAGTGTTTTGATCTCCCTGCTAAGGACTGAGCCATCCCCATTTGGCCTTCTTTCTTTTTTAGCTTCATAAAGTCTATGAATTGTTTCCTGAGTATTCAGAGCTTTCAGGGGCTAGTATCTGCTTATCAGTGAGTGCATACTATGTGTGTTCTTTTGAGACTGGATTACCTCACTCAGGGTGATATTTTCTAGTTCCACTCATTTGCTTAGGAATTTTATAAAGTCATTGTTTCTAATATCTGAGTAGTACTCCATTGTGTAAATGTACCACATTTTCTGTATCCATTCCATTGCTGAGGAACATCTAGGTTCTTTCCAGCTTCTAGCTATTATAAATAAGGCTGCTATGATCATGGTGGAGCACATGTCCTTGTTATATGTTGGAGCATCTTTGGGGTATATGCTCAGGTGTGAAATAGCTGGATCTTCAGGTAGTACTATGTCGAATTTTCTGAGGAACCACCAAAATTACTTCCAGCTTACTACCCCAGCAACAGTGGAAAACTGTTTCTCTTTCTTCACATCCTCACCAGCATCTGCTGTCACCTGAGTTTTAGATCTTAGCCATTCTGACTGGTATGAGGAGGAATCTCAGGATTATTTTGATTTGCATTTCTCTGATGACTAGGGATGTTGAGAATTTCTTTAGGTGCTTCTCAGTCATTCAGTATTCCTCAGTTGAGAAAGTTCTGTTCAGCTCTGTACCCCATTTTTAATAGGATTTTTTGATTCTCTGGAGTCTAATCTCTTGAGTTCTTTGTATATATTGGATATTATCCCACTATCAGGTGTACGATTGGTAATGATTGTTTTCCAATCTGTTGGCTGCCATTTTGTCTTTTTGACAGTATCCTTAGCCTTACAGAAACTTTGCAATTTCATGAGCTCCTATTTGTCTATTTTTTATCTTAGAGCATATTCCATTGGTATTTGTTCAGGAAATTTTCCTCAGTGCCTATCTGTTCTAAGCCCTTCCTCACTTTTTGTTCAATTAGTTTCAGTATACCTGGTTTTATGTGTAGGTCTTGATCCACTTGGACTTGAGCTTTGTACAAGGAGATAAGGAAGGATCAATTTGCATTTTTCTGCATGCTGACTGCCAGTTGAACCAACACCATTTGTTGAAGAGGCTGTCCTTTTTCCATTGAATGTTTTCAACTCCTTTGTCAAAGATCAAGTGCCAATAGGTGTATGGGTTCATTTCTGTGTTTTCAATTCTGTTCCATTAATCTGCCTGCCTATCTCTGTACCAATAACACATGGATTTTACACAATTGTTTGTAATATAGCTTGAGGTCAGGGATGGTGATTCCCCAGAAATTTGTTTATTGTTTAGAATAGATTTTGGTATCCTAGGTTTTTTGCTATTTTACATGGATTTGCAAATTGCTATTTCCAGCTCTATGAAGAATTGAATTGGAATTTTGATGGAGATTGCATTGAATCTGTAAATTGTTTTTGGCAAGATGGCCATTTTTACAATATTGATCCTTCCAATCCATGAGCATGGGAGATCTTTCCATCTTCTGAGATATTCTTTAATTTTCTTCTCCAGAGATTTGAAGTTGTCATACAGATTTTTCACTTGCTTTGTTAGAGCTGCATCAACTTATTTCATATTGTTTTGTGACTATTTTAAAGGGTGCTTTTTCCTTAATTTCTTTCTTAGCTTGTTTATCCTTTGAGTAGAGGAAGGCTACTGATTTGAGTTAATTTTATAACCAGCCACTTTGCTGAAGTTGTTTATCAGCAGTAGGAGTTCACTGTTGTAATTTGTGATCATTTAAGTATATTATCCTACCATCAGCAAATAGTGATATTTTGACCTCTTCCTTTCTGACTTGTACTCCTTTGACTTCCATTTGTCATAGAAACTAAAGGGTGGGTTTTGGTGATGCTGTTTTGTTTTGTCTTGGTTTTACTTATATAAAACATCAACTTGGTTGATGTGCTTCCAGCAAAAGAAGAAGGAGGAGGAGGAGGAGAAGGAGGAGGAGGAGAAAAAAGAGGAGAAGGAGGAGGAGGAAAGGAAAAAAGAAAGAAAGAAAAAGAAAGAAAGAAAGAAAGAAAGAAAGAAAGAGAAAGGGAAAAAAGAAAAAAAGTCACTGGGTTTTGTACCTTTGGAGCATATTTTATTCTGGTGAGCTTATGTATTAGGACTTAATTGGAGTTTATTAAGATAGGGCCCAATAGGGGATGGGCTATATAATCACTTATTAGCTGAGGCCACGAGAGAAGAGGACTCCAGGTTGACAGAGCATTGTAGCTGCCTTTGCTGCAGAGTTGACTCACATGAGCCATGGAAGGCTCAGCACTCAGGAATGAAATCAGCAAAGCTGAACATTCACAGCTGGTAGTGGGTGGCAGCTGCTGACCAGGAATCTCATTTTGCCCTCATTTACCTCACTAACAGGCACAGGAGTTTATTCTCCCAATCTTTCATTCACAGCTGTACCACACAAGGTCTCTGTCTGAAAAGAACAAGCTTGGGAGGATGAACCACTTGAGCTCCCATTTGAAACAGGAACTGTGATCTTTCCTCCCTATGCTCAAGCAAAGGAAAAATGAGGAGAGGAAAGGAAGAGAATGGAAAATGTGTTAGTCATTATACTTTAGGGGTTTAAGTAGCACATAGCTGCTTTGGAAATGGGGTAAACATAATGATCTGTACTGTAATACATAAAATGTATGCTCTATGTATATTTATATCATACAAGTATATAAAACACATTTAGTTATATAAGTTTACCATGTTAAAGAGTATAGAAACTATATAAACTATAGGTTACATATATAAGTTTGTATTATGTAAGTTATGTAATGCATAAGCAGTTATCTAAACTGCCTCCTTCATACCTCTGCTTTTCCTTTCAGGATGTCTGCCTAGATACTGAAAGAGTCAAAATAAGTAACAAAAATATCAAATATTTGCCTTGTGTTCTGAGTAGGAGACAAAGATGAACTTTTATAGTCTCAAGGTTTAAGAACTTACTGTTGTGTTTTATGAAACAGCAGTGGAGGCACAGTGGAAGAAAGCACCTCAGCAGGCCCTTCCAAGGTGTCTCTTGAACAATCAAGCTACGTGACTGGCCTAGCATAAAGGGGTGTTTATCTGAAAAAAGGGGTAGAGAGAAAGGGAGACAGAGAAGAACAGAAAGAGAGTAGAGAAAGGAAAAGAAAAGAGGCTGGCTAGGGATACATGAGAAAGAAAGAGAGATTGTAGGAGATGGAGAAAAGTAGATGGGGTGGGGGGCGGGGGAGCTTTCTTATATGCAAGCCAGCCTTGTACCTGGCTGTTGCTAGGTAAATGTTTGGCTGAGCCTAGAGGAAATGCTAACATTTCACCATTTTGGTTTAATAAAAAATGAGGAACTAGAAAGAGGTGATGGTGGAGCAGGACTGGGCTAATCGTGTTCTTTAGATACTTCCTGCTGACTTTGGGGTAACAGTTGTGTCTTTTGGGAACCTAAGAAAATAGGGATGGGGATGCTGGTCAAGTTGTGGGAGAGCTGGCTATTTCATTGCTGTCCAGAGTCTGTAAAACAATTTGTGGCTAGGAAAGTGCAGGCCCAGTAGAAGTATCTGTAAGAATAGACCAGAGCATCTGTGGATAGCTTCTCTGGAGCTGTCCTAGATGTAGATTTTGAGTAAATGCCTGAACTTTATAAGAGGCTGAAATATACATCCATATTAGAGGCAGAAATTAAAGATAAGAAAGTTCAGAAGAAAACCTATTTCTTAGGTGTATATTTGAAACTTTTAGGTCCAGTGTCTTCTTGGTGGTTGTGGGAAGGGGAGTCCCGAGGCCAAGGAACAGGAGAGAAGTTCTCTTCTCTATACCTTAATTTTGAGACATGGTCTCTTACTGAACCTGGAGTTCCTTAATTCTAAGATCTGCCTGTCTACAGCATCTAGCACAGGGTTACAAAAATTCACCACCACACTCAGGTTCACACCAGGGGTGGAGATGAAACTGGGTCCTCATGTTTACAGAGCAAACACTTCACCCACTGAGACATCTTCCCAGTAAGGATTTAATCTTAAATTATATTATTTTAAAAGCAAACTGTATGAGGAATTGATTTGTACGTCAAAAAGACCAGTATTTATAATGTATAGTTATGCCTGGGAAGGGCAGAGAGTAAAGCAGTACCCAAGGGAGGCTATCACAATAGTCCAGGTAGACATCACAGCATCTTGACCCTAGTAATTCCACTGTGCTCAGCACCTTGAATTCTCAGAAAAAGTTTTTCCATCCTCCAGCCTGTCCCTCTTGGACTCCTGTAGCTTGCAAATACTCATTTAACCACCAATCAAAGACATGTATCAATGAAGAGGAGATATGAAGAACACAGCAGAGATAGAGCATCATTCATTTTCTAAAACAGAAAGGAACCTTGGATTCAAGCTTTAGTGTTACGGGAGGACTGAACACATGTACTTCCTGTACCACATCTAGATTCCACAGAAAGCAGACAAAAGATAAGAGGTTCATTCTCAATGGTCTTAAGAATTGAGAGGATAAATTGTCAATGCAGCAGGATTTATGTTTCTGAAAGAAGAAGGGAGGAGAAATGGTGTAAAGAAAACATCAGTTTAGAAGTGGCCCAAGAGAATCTGGGGTAAAAGAAGGAACCAATATTCTAGGAAAAATCTCTCACTGCTATCTATTCTAACTTGGCAGTGTAGAGAGAAGTGAGACAGCAGGGTCAGCGATCAGGATAATTACCCAAATGACAGCTCTGAAGGTGACCTTTCCCACTCATTCTGTGTATGTTATTTGCTAGAGCAGTTATTAAAATGGATAAAAGCAGTTTGGGTCAAGGGCAAAAAAATAAAAGACAGTGTGGACTGTAATGGCATCAGACAACATATTATCACCTAAGCAGAGCTGTCATATCCTATTGTGGTGGAGGTTTCTTTGTATGTCTGCAGTGGACACATCCAACTGCACAGAGCTGCATCCTGTCCTCAGGACTCAATTCTCAGCCTTCCACTTAGAAGAAGATCTAACATGTATGCTCAACTACAAAGGAAAGCCATGTTTGCATTAGTGTGAACTTTACTAGTATGTGTGAACAAAATGAACAGGAAGGAGAAATAGGTAGCCAACAAAACCCAAAGCCCAAAAACTATTGCAATCTGATTGAATAAGGACCCAGGGAGCAGATAAGTCAGGAGTAGAAAAAAGCACACAGCATTTCAGTTTCTTCCTGTGCCAGGAGCTGACCCTGTGCTATAGCTCTTTCTACCCAGATCCCACTGGGAGAGAGCTGGTCCCCCAGAAGTGCTGAAACATTTGAGAGCACAGGAGAGACCATCACCCTTGCTCAAATTACTGGCCCAGGAGGAACCCACCCGGAGTACTCAGGACACTAGAACAGAGGAGCAGTCTAAGACAGAATCCTTCTGGTTTCCTCCTGTGCCCAGAGTTGACCCTGTGCTACATCTATCTTTATCCAGACCCTGCTGTGAGGCAACTGGTCCCCCAGTGGTGCTGACACACCAGCTTATAGAAGGGATAAGAAAGACACTGTCAAAGTCAGCAAGACCAGCTAACACCAGAGAGCAGCAGATGGCAAGAGAAAAGTCCAAGAACCTAAGCAACAGAAACTAAGGCAACATGGCATCATCAGAACCCAGTTCACCATCCACAGCAAGTCCTGGATACCCCAACACATAAGAAAATCAAGATTCTGGTTTAAAATCACAACTCATGATGATGTTAGAGGACTTTAAGAAGGTCATCAATAACTCCCTTAAAGAAATACAGAACAATACAGGCAAACAGGTAGAAACCCTGAAAGAGGAAACACAAAAATCAACCAAACAGGTAAAAAAATTGAACAAATCTACTTAGGATCTAAAAATGGAAATAAAAGCAATAAAGAAATTGCAAAGGGAGACAACCCTGGAGATAGAAAACATAGGAAAGAGATCAGGAAACATAGATGCAAGTGTTACTAACAGAATACAAGAGATGTAAGAGAGAATATCAGGGGCAGAAGATACCATAGAAAACGTTGACACAATAGTCAAAGAAAATACAAAATGCAAAAAATTCTTAACAGAAAACATCCAGGAAATCCAGGAAACAATGAGAGAATCAAACCTAAAGACACTAGGTATAGAACAGATAAACCATCTAAACAGTCCCATAACATCTAAATAATAGAAGTGTTCACTAAAAGTCTTCCAACCAAAAAAAAAGCCCAACACCATATGGATTTAGTGAAGAATTCTATTAGACCTTCATACAAGACCTAATACGAATAGTGTCCAAACTATTCCACAAAATAGAAACAGAATAAACACTACCCAATTCCTTCTATGAAGCCACAATTATGCTTATACCTAAACCACACAATGACCCAACAAAGAAAAAAAAACCTTCAGACCAATTTTCCTTATGAATATAGATGCAAAAATACTCAATAAAGGTCTCCCAAACCAAGTCCAAGAACAAGTCAAAAGGATCATCCATCACGATCAAGTAGGCTTCATCCCAGGGATGCAGAGATGCTTCAATATACAGAAACCTATGAATATAATACACTATATAAACAAACTCAAAGGAAAAAAACCCACATGAGCATCTCTAGGTGCTGAGAAAGTATTTTGCAAAATTCAACACCCTTTCATGTTACAAGTCCTGAAAAGATCAGGAATTCAAGGCCCATAAGTAAACATAGTAAAAGCCATATACAGCAAACTAGTAGCCAACATCAAACTAAATGGAGAGAAACTTGAAGCAATCCCACTAAAATTAGACAAGTATGCCCATTCTCTCCCTACCTATTCAGTATAGTATTCAAAGTACTAGACAGAGCAATTAGTCAACTAAAGAAGGTCAAAGGGATACAAATTGGAAAGGAAAAAGTCAAAATATCACTATCTGCAGATGATATGATAGCATACTTAATTGACCCCAAAAATTTCACCAAAGAACTACAGCTGATAAACAACTTCAACAAAGTGGCTGGATATAAAATTAACTCAAACTAATCAGTAGCCTTCCTCTACTCAAAGAATAAACAGGCTGAGAAAGAAATTTGGAAAAAGACACCCTTTACAATAGTCCCAAATAATATAAAATACCTTGGTGTGACTCTAACCAAGCAAGTAAAAGATCTGTTTGACAAGAGCATCAAGTCTCTAGAGAAAGAAATTGAGGAATATCTCAGAAGATGGAAAGATTTCTCATGATCATGGATTGGCAGGATTAATATAGTAAAAATGGTCATCTTGCCAAAAGTAAACTACAGTTTCAATGCAATCCCCATCAAAATTCCAACTCAATTCTTCATGGTGTTAGAAAAAGCAATTTTCAAATTCATTTTAAATAACAAAAAAAAAAACCCCATAAATAGTGAAAGCTGTTCTCAACAATAAAAAAACTTCCAGAAGACATAACCATCCTTGACATCAAGCTGTATTACAGAGCAATATGATAAGAACTGCATGGTATTGGTACAGAGACAGGAAGTTAGATTAATAAAACAGAATTGAAGATCCAGAAATAAACCCACATACCTATGGTCCCATGATCTTTGACAAAGGAGCTAGAAACATCCAGTGGAATAAAGACAGCATTTATTACAAGTTTTGTTGTTCCAACTAGCAGTCAGCATATAGAAAAATGAATATAGGTCCTTTCTTATCTCCCTGTACAACGCTAAAGTCAAAATCGATCAAGGATCTCCATCTAAAACCAGGTACACTGAAACTAATAGAGAAATTGGGGAAAAGCCTTAAACACATTGGCACTGAGGAAATTTTCCTGAACAGAATACCAATAGCTTATGCTCTAAGATCAAGAACTGAAAAATGAACCAACCCTCTTGGAATTGCAAAGGACCATTCTGTAAGGCAAAGGACACTATCATTAGATCAAAACAGCAACCAACAGATTAGGAAAAGATATGTACCAATCCTATATCTGATAGAGGACTAATATGCAATATATACAAAGAACTCAAGAAGTTAGACTGCAGACACTCAAATAACACTGTTAAAAAATGGGATACAGAGCAAAACAAAGAATTCTCAAATTAGTAATACTGAATGGCTGAGAAGAAGCACCTAAAGAAATGCTCAACATAGTCATCAGGGAAATGCAAATCAAAACAAACCCGAGATTCCACCTCACAACAGTTAGAATGGCTAAGATCAAAAACTCAGATGACAGCTGATACTGGAGATGTTGTGGAGAAAGAGAAACACTTCTCTGTTGTTGGTGGGATTGTAAGCTGGTACAACCACTCTGGAAATCAGTCTGGTGGTTCCTCAGAAAAGTGGACATAGTACTACCTGAAGACCCAGCTACACCACTCATGGGCATATACCCAAAAAATGCTTCAACATACAACAAGGACACCTGCCGCACTATGTTTATAGCAGTCTTATTTATAATAGCCAGGAGCTGGAAAGAACCCAGATGTCCTTCAACAGAGCAATGGATACAAGAAATGTACATTATATAATGGAGTATTACTCAGCTATTAAAAATAATGAGTTCATGAAATTCTTAGGCAAGTGAATGGATCTTTAAAATATCATCTTGAGTGAGGTAACCCAATCACAAAAATACACCCATGATGTGCACTTACTGACACTTGGATATTAGTCTAAAATACAATTTATATACTGCATAAAGTTCAAGAAAAGTGACAACCAAAGTGCAGATGATTCAGTCCTTTTCATAATGGAGAACAAAAATATTCTCAGGAGGAAATATGAAGATAAAGCTTGTAGCAGAAACTGAAGGAAAAGCCATCCAGGGACTGACTTCCCTACCTAGAGATCTAGCCCATATTCAGCCATCACACCCAAACAATATTGCTAATGCCAAGAAGTGCAGGCTGACAGGAACCTAATATAGCTCTTTCTTGAGAGGCTCCGAGAGAGCATAGCAAATACAGAGGCAGATCCTGGCAATCAACCATAGAACTGAAAAGGGGTCCTTAATGGGGGAGTTAGCGAAAGAATTGAAGTAGTTGAAGGGGTTTGCAACCCTATAATAACAACAATACCAACCAATCAGAGCTCCCAGAGAATAAATCACTATCCAAAGAGTACACATGGATGGACCCATGGCTCCAGCTGCATATGTAGCAGAAGATGGCCTTGTTGGGCATCAATGGGAGGAGAAGCCTTTGGTCCTGCCAAGGCTTGATGCTACAGTGTGAGGGAATGTCAGGGTGAAGAGGTGGGTGAGGATTGGTAGGTGGGTAAATACCTTCACAGAAGCAGGGGGAGGGGTGATGGGATTGGGGATATGGAGGGGAATCCGGGAAAGGTAAAAACATTCGAAAGGTAAATAAAATATATTCAATAAAATCAGAAGAAGAAGGGGGAAAAAAGAAAGGAGCACACAGAATTCTAACTAATGTCACCAGAGTAACTTAAGTAATCAGTGCACCAGAAAGAATTGGCAAAATTGTACCTATAAAATCTAATGATTAGGATTGCTAGCATTAAAATATAGATGAGTATATATTTTAAAATAGGAAATCTATAAGAATACAAAATAATAAAGAGGTAGAACCCCCTCTGAAGGAACCAACTTTCCTACTGAAGCAGTGCCTAGAACAGATTTACATCTGTATGATAAAATATGTGCTTCTGATTGTAGCAGGAATAGAAACACTACAGCTGCTCGGCAGCAAGCAAACCATGTTTGTTAAGCACGCCAAAGCCAGTCCTACATAAGAATCCTGTGAGCTGCCTCCTCCCACCACCATCTGAGAACCAAGAGAAACCTGAGGCATTCTGGTCCGGAGGCTTCATCTTAGCATCAGTTCCTGAACAATATGAACAACTTCAGTGATTTTCAGAAATGTATGGAATTCAATTAGTCCTGAATGCCTCCTGTCATACACCGTGAGCAGTGAGGAAACCTGGCTCCTTGCTCTAGCCTTTGACTCACCAGAACTGTCTAAAGGGGCACTGCTTCCAATCTACACACATCATATATGGTTATTTCATGACTTTGGCCTTTAGGCACACACTGTTGACCACTGTTAAGAGAAATTGTGTAGGAAAGTAACAGTTTGTAACAAAGATCTTAGTCAACTTAAGTTGAAAACATAAAGGGACTACTTGACTAATATTTTCCAGCATAAAAACGTATTTTTCAAACACCTATAAAAAATTCAATTCACTTCACTAGCTTTTTCTAAAATATGATTTCTAAGAAAATGTTTCAGACTAGAGTTTCAAACATTTTAAGTACAATTTAATTAAACCCTCATGACAGCATTATGTTTTATATCGAGGCTTCACTTGGAGTACATTTTCTCAGAATAGAAAGCTCATGAAGTATTTAGAACAAAACCAATAGATATTTGACAGAAACATAGCAAACCAACATTGAATTGAATGCTTAAATATGCATATTTCTTTTTCAATCCCTTTTACCTCATAATCAGATCATAAAACTATAGCTCTCTCTAAACACTGGCTCCTTCAGATGAAGCCACATGATGTCCTTTTATATTGCCACTGTTGTAACTCATTGTGGCATTTATACGCTGTTTCAAAAATGTTACAAATGCTACTGCCTCAAGGAGCTAGCTCTGGTAACTGGTGTTCATTGGTTTGCTCTCCAGGAAGCAGTGTTAGGCCTAACAGTGTCTTCCTAGAACAATTCATTTCCTCCATCATTTATTTCAGACGGTGTTTATATTCAAATTCTTTCTCTCCAGTGTTCACTTCTCTGTCTAACGGAACATCTTATCTGAGGAAAATTATATTTTCTCAATCTCCTTTTCCATAGCTTCTGGTCCTTCCATGTGAACAGAGATATGGAGAACAGCCACACCATGTTTGTGTAGGGATCTGGGTCTCTAACCCACACTTCCTGTGATCTCTCCTTGGCATTAGCAAAGTTCTAGCCTGTGCACGTCTTTCACCTCTATTACTAAGGACACACGGAAAAATATTTGGTATTCATGCCATTTTCTTATTTTTCATCTTTAATTCTCTATTGTGGTTCTTGGAAAGGGAAATCTTGTTCTTTTTCCATTTCATCTATTCTTCTTATATAATTACAGCTCTCCACTTCCTTTCACAAGCACATTTAAATCAAGAAAAGTGTGTATGAGTCATAATAGTACTTAAATGGCCTGATATGCACTCCCTGTTTGAAGCATCATACTGCCCCCCAGTGCTCAAACATGAAATAACAACCTTTGCTCTATAATATGGGGTGTGTGTGTGTGTGTGTGTGTGTGTGTGTGTGTGTGTATTCACGAGTGTGCGTGAAACCATTAGTGGAAGTATAGTCTCAGCTGCAGTAGAAACTTCAAGACTGGAAGGTCATTGAGAGAAGCTGAAGCTTGGCACAATGTGATGATGTCAAAGTCCCAGAAGAGGCCAGGCCAGTCCATTTTTAAAGATTCAGGCGCAGTTGCAGGGACACCAGTGTATTGTAGATGTCTGAACCAACCTGAGAAGGCCTCTGAGCACAGCAGCAGGTATGGAGTGAAACCAAGCCCACCAGACAAGCTGTATTGCAGATGCCACAGTCAAAGAAGTGGAGTTGCCAAAGCCCTTTGGAACACAGAAGTTCGTGAGTGTTCCAGATGCTCGGAATTGAGCTATAGACTTGATTGATAAACTGTGGTGTTGGTTGTACATTGATTTGATTGTCACTGTGCTCTGACACTTCCCTCTGGGAAGAAAAATCATGTAACATATTTTGGAATTTACAGGATCCCATTGTTAAGAGACTGTATTTTTAAGGAGAATTTGGACTTCTAAACTGTCTTAAATTTTCAAAGAATAGGGGTACTTTTAAAGTTATTGTATGATTTATATTGTGATATTAACATGAGATCTCGGAGATAGACAGGAAAGAAAAGATTATGGTTTAATTATGATGTATTTGTGTATCAAGTTGACAAAAGGTGAATTGTGTTGGTTAATTTTTGTCAGTTTGACACAAACCTAACATACCTGGAAAGAAATCTCAATTAAAGAATTGATGTTGGAATGTGGACATATCTGTAGAGTATTTTCTTGATTATTTATTAAAATAGGAGGGCCCAGCCCTCCCATCCCTGGAAAAGTAGCTGCACAAACCAGTATGCAGCATTTTTTCACAGTCTCTAACTCAGTTCCTGCCTCCTGGTTCCTGCCATGTGATACATTGTAATACTGGAGTTATACATGACTGAACTCTTTCTAAGTGTTTTTAGCACAGCAGCATAATGCAAACTAGAACAAGTAGAGTTTCACTACAGAACAGCCAACAATATAAATTAGAAAATGTATATACATACAACAGCTGGAGACAGGAAGTGAAAAAATATAGGAAGAGACCACAGACCAGACATATCCTGCAAATACACACCTTCAGCAACCTACTTTCTCTAATCAGACCATCTCCTGATAACTGCGTTGGTATGGACTCATCAATGGATCAACCCATAATGAAGTTATACCCTCATGATTGTATACCATGAGGATAGCTGCTTGCCTAGGAAGGCCATGTAGATACTGAGAACGGAACCTAGGGCCTTTATAAGCATTACAAGTGCTCTTAACCGCTGAGCTGTCATTCCAGACTCCACTCACTCACTCCCTCCCTCAACAGCTCTCTGATTGGCTGTGAATCCTGCCCCACAGGAGGAAGTTCATCCCAGGTACTGTAAGCCTAGTCAAAAACCCATGACTAGAAAGATCACAGGCTCTAGAGGACTTCTGTTGTATTAGCAAATGGTCGTCACACTATCAGACTTCCTTATAAATAATTACTTTTTACTCAAAGATTTATGTTACTTTCAACCCTGACCAGAGAAATTTCTCGTTGCGGTGAGTTGTGGTTAAGGCAGAGAGACTCCCAACTGGACAATGTGCTGAGTGTAAACAGCTATGAGTGCCCAGACACAGATGACTCATCAATCCTCCTCCTCCAAGGCTCAGAGAACTGTGGGTGTTTGAATGAAAATGGCCCTCCTAGGGAGCGGTGTTGTTTGAAAGAATTAGAACACGTGGCCTTGTTGGAGTAGGCATGGCCTTATTGGAGGAGGTGTGTCTCTAAGTGTGGGTTTTGAGGTTTCAGAAGCTCAAGCCAGTCCCAGTCATTTGCTCTTCTTGCTACCTACCAATCCAGATGTAAAACTCTCAGCTACTTCTCCACTACCATGTCTACTGCATGTCGCCATGCTTCCCGCCATCCTAACTCTGAACTCTAAGCCAGCTCCAATTAAATCTTTTCCTTTATAAGAGTTGCTGTGGTCATGGTGTCTCTTCAAAGTAATGAAAACTCTCACTAAGACAGGAGCATCATGGAAGAGGGGGCAAGGAGACTGTAGAAGCTGACAGACAGGAAGACCATGAAATGTTGAGTTCTAAACATGACATGTCTGTTTCATACATCAAATGACAACAGTCATTGTTACCTACATAAGACCTGAACAAGTTCAAACTAGTTAAAATTTCAGTTTTTGGATGAGGGACTCCAAAAGGCTCACACTGAGTGGAGGAACTACTGGCTATTGGTGGCTGCTAAGAGAGGAAGGTCACTTTCTTTGAGGATGTGGTTTCTGGCAGATTGCTCATGCCTCGGTAAATGGCCCCACATCCTACACATGGGCAACACTAGTGGGGTCCTGGGTGCCATTAGTAACCAAAAGAGAAAGGACTTTATGAGTGTAAAGGGAACTGAGAGCAGTTGGAGGGGAGAAATGATAAATGGATACAATAAAAATGCATTATATAAATGGCTGACAATTGCAAAGAATAGATAAAATATTAATTTTTAAAAACTTAAAATCTGAAGATATTTTTACCTTTATTTTACATTTTATGCTCTTTCACATTCTATCTTACTATATTCTCTTTAATATTTTGTCTTACTACATTCTCCTTCGTAGCTTATACTTTTCCAAAACAAGTAAAAACTGGATAAATTTGTAGTAAGGGTAAGGATTAGGCCAGAAGACCTTTCATATTCCTCTTCTAGTGATGACCTCTCTGAGGATATTTGCGTATATCACACCAGAGTCTTTCATACTTTATAGGTACATTTTGTAGGTTTCAAAATAGAGAAATATAGAAAAACTTTGTGAGGCTGTTCATACACATAAATATATTTCATTATATGTGAGTCTTGTGTACTTGTGTATGTATGACTATACATAAAATCAAACATGTTGAGCAAAAATGGAGAAATATTTAGATTCAAGCATCTGTGTTGTATACTTATATATTGAGGAGCTATATAACATCATTATTCAACAACAAACATTCTTATCATCTAATGATATGAAATCCCTCATATCCCCAAGTAGAGCATACCTCTCCCTTTCTTTGTTCTTTGAAATCTTTCCCTTACTTAAACACTTCAACTTCCCTTCTAGCCCACCACCCACCAGAGGTAGTAAAAAAGAAAGGTTATTAAGAGATAGGGTTGAGGACCTGTTAAGAAATAGTTCTTTGGAGTGATTTCAATCTTTGTTATCATTAGTGTAGTCCTCTAACAACACATCAACACGAATCAGCAGTGGTCATCTAGCCCACTTAGTAATCACCAATCATGAATCAGCAACAGCAATTCAATCCAGAAGACATTGCAAGGCTCCACCAATAAGCCCAAGTACGCAGAAGTGGCAAGAAGCCACTGGTATATCATAAGAAGTTCTTGGGCAAGTTGCTCTCTACAAAGTCACGAGAAGTGAAGATCAGCAATATGATGCAAGGTGAACTAACGCCAGAGCTTTGTCAGCAAAGACTAGTGAGACAGAGCAAGGCAACCCAACATCAGAGCTCCATCCACTGTCTGCAGAGCCATGTTTATATTCTTTCTAAACATATGTGTCCTCAGTAAAAATAATCCTCTTACCTGTGTCTGCTTCAGAAAAACATCCTTTCACTTGTCTGCCCCAGCAAAACATCATATGACATAACTGAGTTTCCAGAGAAACCAGAAATTTCCACTTCACCCAGTAATGTTTTCAAACATCCTCTGAAGATGTCATTTCTACTCTGCCTACTTGCCCATACTGACTTGTAGCTTGAGAGGGACAGCCAGGCAGTAACAGAACATGACAAAGACAGACTCTCAAGAAACAGGCTTCAGTGCGACAGTCATTTAATTAGGGGAAATAGGTTTTATAAACCTTTGGGGGGGGGGTGAAAGGGACTATTGAGGTGGATGTACACTATTGGCTGGGGCCCTGGTGCTGGATTTGCCTTATTTGCATAAGGAGACATCCCAGGTGCCTCAGGGCATGACCCTATAAGGAGAGAGGAAGTTTAATCTGCTTATCCACTGGTGCTGGACTACATGTGCCAGGATACACAGGCCTAAAGCATGGGGGATTTGGAGAGAAAGATCCTATGCCTGCCAGTCTCAGGATGATATTTCAGTAGTTTGAACACACCTTGGCCCCACTCCCCCACTCTTACTCTGGACCAGCTAGCTCCTCCTAGTCCCAAAGCTCCCAGGCCCCACAAAAGACCCAGTCTTTCCATTATATTTCAAAACTAAATATTACTAATATAAAATATCAGCTAAACCATATTAATGATATAAAGTAGCAGGGATAATCCTGTTTAAGTTTTATTTGCTATTTTTATAAAATGGCTTCTAATGTTTCCCCAAAATACAAACCTGCATCTGAACACTGTACTTCTACTACGCTAAAGAAGGATTTATTTATTCTTATTTTATTGTGTTTTTTTTTTTTTGCAACTCAGGAATATTTTTAAGAAATGGCTCTTCTATATCAGTGTAATCATATTGCTTTGACTTACAAATATTGTGAGTTATGTTAATAAGCCCCCTAATACTAAGCCTTCCTTAAAGCCCTGAAATAAATAAAGCTCACCATTTTTCAGTACCCTTAGTTCATTGCTCAATTCTCACTCGCCTTGTCACTTAGAAATTTTGCAAAGAAACTCACATATTAAAGTAACCTATAATTTTCTTTCTGTGCTATTTTTGTCAAAATGTACATGCTGATTTTGAAAAAAAGAAAAGTTTCTTTATGCACCAGCATTTCATAAAGGCATCATGATGATCTATTTCCTGAATATTTGAAAGCATCAATTCAGGAAACATTGGCCACCAGGACTTCTTAAAGACATAACTTTCACAAAACCTGAGTGGACCTAAATGAAAAAATCTGATACACTTCTGACAAATCTCGGTTGCTCCAATCTCCTCTGTGTGGAAACAGTCAGGACTTAGGCAAATAAGAAAGAAAGGACATAAAGTATATAAAGCCAATAAACACAGTTAAGAAGTCAGAATGCCACCCAGGAGAGAGGGAAAGTTCTGGACTTGCAAACCTCTTTGTGCAATTGCTAGTGGCACTGCACCCAGGCAAGTCTGGGGTGATCTGGGCATGTCACTCATGCAAATCCTTTACTTGTCCTTTAGCTACCTCTCTAGATAAGCCCTGGTATCTCTGCAGTTTATGTGCTGTAACAGTCCATTCTGATGAGCAGGGATCTACCCCATATTCATCTCCTCTGCTAGGTTCTGGCCTCTCTGCTTTGTTTTGCAATAGCTATCATCACCGAGGCACTGTTACCTGTGATGTCATCTTACAGCAAGCTCATTAAGATGCTCAGATGACTACTGTTAATCTAATCTACTGGGGCCAAGGGTCAGTGCCCTATGGAAGGAAGCAGCGCCCATTCAGTCTTATGGGGACAGTTAGGCTTTTAAAGACAGATGTGCAATGATATTCCAACTTCCATTTACTGGAGGGCAGGTTACTATAGTTCAAACTTCTTACTTCCCATTTCAATTTTATCCTAGTACGAGAATACACCAATGCAGTTGATGAGCGTCATCTTCTTTTCAACCAACCTGGCTCGGTATCTAGATATGATAGGCATATTCTTGTGTTACTTAAAAAATTACTTAATAGACACATTTTAAATAAAAATTTGGCTTCTTGTATTATCACAAAAAAACCTCAGGGCTCTTCAAACGAATGGGGCTTAGAGTTTCAAAATCAAGACACTAAAAACACAAAGCTATTGACTATATCTGAGGCAACAGACGGCAATAACACTAATTGCTACTCAGGTGGCACACACTGTTTTCACTTTCTCGAGGGTAACCCTTGAAAGTGCAGGTATGCAGATTTTAAGATTCTATTTCAGTACCCACTACCTGGGCTTAGCATTGTGTGTGATTCTTTAAAATGAATGTCTTTTGAAAAGGATACAACTGTTTTTTTTTTTTTTTTTTTTTTTTTTTTTTTTTTACTTTTATTTTGTACAATTGTCTTTGCCCACCTCTGGGTCCGCCCTCCCACAGTTCCTCAACCCATTGCTCCCCCCCACACCTGTCTTCAAGAAGATGGCTTTCCCACACTCACCCCACCCCCAGAGCTAGGCCCCCACTCCCTGGGGCCTCGAGTCTCTGGAGGGTTAGCACATCTCCTCCTCCTGGGGCCAGACCAGGGAGTCCTCTGCTGTATGTGTGTCAGGAGCCTTGGACCACCAGCCACCAAATGATGCTTAGTTGGTGGCTTGGTGTCTGACAGATCTCAGGGGCCAAGGTTAGTCGAGATTGCTGGTCTTCCTATAAGGTCACCCTCCTTCTTAACTTCTTCCAGCCTTTCCCTAATTCAACCACAGGGTTTCCTGACTTCAGTCCAATGGGTGGGTGTAAGTATCTGCTTCTGCTTCAGTCAGCTTCTGGACTCTGAGGACAGCCATGCTAGGTTCTTGTCTGTAAGCACACTATACCTTCAGTAATAGTTCAGGCCTAGAAGCCTCCCCTTGAGATAGATCTCAAGTTAGGTGGGTCACTGGACCTCTTTTCCCTCGGTCTCTTCTTTATTTCTGTCCCTGCAGTTCTTTTAGACAGGAACAATTCTGGGCCAGAGTTTTTGACTGGGATGGCAACCCCATCCCTTCACTACCGGAGGTATGTTGTACTTATCGGCCTGGGGGGGCCCACTCTGCTCCTCGGGGGAAGGTATCTCCTCACACTGCAGGTCCCAGGGAAGGCACTTCTGGTGCTTGTTCTGCCCGGCCCACAGGAGTTCAGGCTGGGAGGCATGAGAACAAATTCCAGCAGGGTGCCGCCAGGCCTGTGAACTCTGAAGGGCCAAGACTCAGCCCAGTTGTGCTCAGATTATAGCCCTGCTGGCCAGGGCCATAAACCCCTGCCTGCCTGTTAGAAAAGTGCAGAGCCTGAAATAAGGCTCTGAGATAAAGCGTTCACAGAGGACGAAGGAGTCAGGACCACAAAGGAGCCAGAACTGAGGAGGTTTCAACCTGTGTCTTTATTTTTGCGCGCCTCTCTCCTTTGTTCTGTTTGTTTGTTTGTTTGTTTGTTTTGTTTTTTTAAACAGCCCAGGATTCAACCACCAGATTCCCATGCGTTTGCCTCTAAGATTGGCCATAGTTATTTTTCTAATGCTACGTGTGTGTGTGTGTGTGTGTGTGTGTGTGTGTGTGTGTGTGTGTGCGCGCGCGCGCGCGCGCGCGCGCGGGGGCGGGGGGACTTAGGGAGTGACTGATCTGGCTAGAGTCTACATCACTCTCTCCTGTGGAGGTGGGGTTTGGGGCTTGCCTAGAGCCTTGTACATCTGCCCCATTGTGGTGCATCAAGGCAAAGTGGATTTGCAATCGGGAGTTCAGAAAGCACCTACCGGTGACAGTTACCTGTCTTGGGGCTTTGACTGAACTCAACCTCACATTTTCAACGTTGACCCTTCAAGCCCACAGAGGTAGACTCTATGAATTCCCCTTCCTCATTGTTGGGCATTTCATCTAAGGTCCATTCTTTGAGTCCAGAGAGTCTCTCACCTCCCAGATCTCTGGTACGTTCTCAGGGCTTCTCTCCTGTCTGCCCCCCATAGCTGATTTTGTTCCCCTTTCTTCCCCTCTCTTCTCCCACCCAAATCCCTCCCTTCTTATGCCCCCTGTGCTGCTCTCATTGAAGCATCCTCACTTGTGCCCTTCTTCTTGTTAACCTGCTTGAGTTCTGTGGATTGTATCCTGGGTATTCTGTACTTTCTCGGCTGACATCCACTTATTAGTGAGTACATACCATTCATGTCCTTTGGAGACTGAGTTACTTCACTCAGGATGATATTTTCTAGTTCCATCCATTTGCCTGGAAAACTCATGATCTCCTCTTTATTAATGACTGAATGGTATTCCACTGTATAAATGAACCATATTTTCTGCATTCATTCTTTGTGGGATATCTGGGTTGTTTCCAAGCTTCTGGCTATCACAAATAAAGCTACTATGAATATAGCAGAGCACATGCCCCTATGGCATGGTGGGGCATCTTTTGGGTATATGCCCAAGAGTTAGCTGGGTCTTCGGGTAAATCTATTTCCAGTTTTCTGAGGAACCTTCAAATTTGTTTCTAGAGTGGTTGTACCAGTTTGCAATCTCAACATCAATGGAGGAGTGTTCCTCTTTCTCCACATACTCACCAACATGTGCTGTCACCCAAGTTCGTGGTCTTACCCATTGTGATTGATTGGTATAAAGTCAAATCTCAGCATTGTTTTAATTTGCATTTCCCTGATGTCTAAGGACTTTGAACATTTTTAAGTGTTTCTCCTCTGATGTAAATTCTCTGTGTTGCTCTATACCCCATTTGTGATTGGGGTATTTGGTGTTTTGGAGGTTATATATATTTTAGATATTAGCCCTCTATCGAATGTGGGGTTAGCAAAGATCTTTTTACAATCTGTAGGTTACCAATTTGTCCTATTGACTATTTTCTTTGTTCTACAGAAGCTTTTCAGTTTTGTGAAGTCCCATTTACTAATTTTTGACATTAGAGTCTGAGCCATTGAAGTTTTGTTTAGGAAATCCCCTATGCACACCATGCCAATGATTTGAGGCTCTTCCCCACTTTCTCTTCTATTAGGTTGACTGTATCTGATTTTATGTTGCGGTCCTTGATCCACTTGCACTTGAGCTTTGTGCAAGTTAGACCAGCACCATTTATTGAAGGTACTTTTTAAAATTCTATTGTATATGTTTGGCTTCTTTATCAAAAATCTTTATAAGTTTGTGGGTTTATTTCTGGGTCTTCGATTCTATTCCATTGACCTCCCTACTTGTCTCTATACCATTACCATGCAGTTTTTATCACTATTGCCCTGTAGTACAGCTTGAGGTCAGGGCTAGTGATTCCCCCTGAAGTTCTTTTGTTGTTAAGAATTGTTTTTCCTATCCTGGGCTTTTTGTTTTTCCATATGGAAATTAAGAGTTATGCTTTCCATGTCTTTGAAGAAATGTGTTGGAAATTTTGATGGGGATTGAGTTGAATGTGTAGATCACTTTTTGGTGGGAAGGCCATTTTTACTATGTTAATACTACCAATACATGATAGATGTCTCCATTTTCTGAGGTCTTCATTCCTTTCTTCAGAAACATGAATTTCTTGTCATACAGATCTTTCACTTGTTTGGTTAAATTTACACCAAGATAGTTAATATTATTTGTGACAATTATGAAGGGTGTTGTTTCCCCATTTTCCTTCTCAGTCTGTTTATCATGTGTATAAAGAAAGGCTACTGATTTGTTTGAATTAATTTTATATCCAGCCACTTTGCTGAAGTTTATTATCAGCTATAGAAGTTCTCTGTTAGAATTTTTAGATTGCTTATGTAAACTATCATATAATCTTCAAACCATGATACCTTGACTTTTTTTTTGCCAATTTGAATCCTCTTAATCTATTTTGGTTGTCTTATTGCTCTAGCCAGAACTTCAAGTACTATACTGAATAGATACAGGGAGAGTGGACATCCTTGTCTTGTCCCTGATATTAATGAGATAGCTTCAACTTTCTCAGTTAAGTTTGATGTTGGCTATCGGTTTGCTGTATATTGCTTTTATTATGTTTAGGTATGGGATTTGGATTCGTGTTTATTCTAAGACTTTTAACATGAAGGAGTGTTGAATTTTGTCAAATGCTTTCTCAGCATCTAGTGAGATGACCATGTGGTTTTTTTCCTTGAGTTTGTTTATATGGTGGAGTTCATTGATGCATTTCTGTATATTAAACCATCCCTGCATCCCAGGGATGAAGCCTACTTGATCATGGTGAATGATCATTTAGATCTTGGATTCAGTTTGCAAGGATTTTGTTGAGTATTTTTGCATCAATGTTTATAAGGAGATTGGTTTGAAGTTCTCTTTCCTTGTAGGGTCTTTGTGTGGTTTAGGAACAAGGGTTATTGTGGCCTTGAAAAATGAGTTAGGTAGTGTTCCATTTGACTCTATTTTGTGGAATAGTTTGGAGAGTATTGGTATTAGGTCATCAATAAATGTCTGATAGAATTCTGCACTGAACTCATCTGGACCTGGGTGTTTTTTTTTTTTGGTTGGGAGGCTTTCTTTACGTGTTATGGGGTTGTTTAGATGGTTTGCCTAGTCCTGGTTTAACTATAATATCTGGTATCTGTCTAGGACTTCATCCATTTCCTCCAGATTTTCCAGCTTTGTTGAGTATATGCTTTTGTAGTAGGATCTGATGATTTCTTGAATTTCCTCAGTTTCAGTTGTTATTTCTCCACTTTCCTTTCTGGTTTTGTTAGTTTGGATACTCTCTCTTTGCCCTCTAGTTATTCTGGCTAAGTGTTTATCAATCTTGTTCTGAAAGAACCAGCTCTTTGTTTTGTTGATTCTTTCAATGGTTCTTTTTGTTTCTATTTGGTCTATTTCTGCTCTGAGTTTGATTATTACATGTCTTCTACTCCACTTGGGTGTATCTGCCTCCTTTTGTTCTAGAGCTTTCAACTGTGCTGTCAAGTTGCTAGTGTATGCTCTCTCCAGTTTCTTTTTGGAAGCACTCAGAGCTATGAGTTTTCCTCTCAGTGCTGCTTTCATTGCATCCCATAGGTTTGGGTATGTTGTGTTTTCATTTTTTTTTAAATAAACAAGCCTTTATTTTATTAATAATTTAGTTCCTGTTGTGCCCAATAATAATAATAATAAACCAAACCCTTAGGAACAAAGTGCAAGAAAAACTAACAAGTTTTTGGAGTGAACTTAGCATAAACGTTTTTGAAGAGGGTTTTAGTTTCTGTTTAAGTTTTGTGATTTACCCCGCTCATTATTTAGATATTTATTTGTTTGAAAGAGTGCCCTGTAATGGGGGCTCTGACTTGACTCTGGGAGGTGCATTTGTGCACTGATACCCTGGATGGATAGATGGAAAGGGAACAGGCTTACTGGTCACTGGGTGGGTTATGTGGCAGTCACTTGGACTCAACCTGTTCTGTTCCCAGGCGGCCATGCAGACAAGTCTTCAGATTCTTCCTGTCTTCGTCACCTCTGCTCTAAGCAGACCTGTATTAAGGGCATGCTTTTTCTTAGGCTTATTGGGAGTACAGTTAAGTACAGAATAAAGATTTTTTAAAATGCAGTAAGGTGGTCAATGCATTGTATGATCAGTTTCTGTGTAGTCTGAGAATTTTTGCATGTTGGTTAGTTCTAGCCATTATTTAAAGTTAAACCCATACTTTTTGGAAAAAATTTTATGGCGAGTATTAATTGACCACTTCAGGGATATATCAGTACTGGGTAAACATCTCTGACCTACTCAGGCACAATACAAAGTGTCTTGATAAGCACTTAGACTGATGTAGCAAGCAGCTGCAAAGTAGTAAATACACACACTTCCTCTATTCTTCCCATTAATGAGAAGGCTGTAAAACCTTTAAATCTTGTTTCTTTGATGAGATGGTATTGAAGTGTACACAACTTTTAAGTTTGCTGGAATACTAAAAAGAAAAAAAAATACCTATGAGCTGTTATGTCTTTAGTTCTCTCTCTCCCTTGTGAACATCAGGTAAAAAGGTGTTCCCAGGATGAATGGTCATTTATGCTGCATGCTAAAACCAGAAAGCAATTTTCACAGTTAGGCGACTCCATATAAATTAATTGTGGTAACAATACTGGTAAATGTTTTTCTACACATTGACTATTTGTTCTATTGATAGAAGTCAATAGAAGGTTGTCATTCTAAGTACTTAGAATCCATAGCACCTAGAATAGCTGATCTCCATGTGTAGAATTGATTTTTCAGAAGGCAGAGATCCACTTAAGCAAAACCTTCCTCCCAAATAAGCCACAAAGAGCTGAGATGGAAAAACTAGTCTCTGGGTGCATCTGCATTGTATCCAAACCTGAGGTACAGAGTCAGGCTCAAGACTGCTGAGCCTTGTTCTGCATATTTTAGTTTGAGTACTCTTTCCCGAGTTCCCACTGTATTTAATTAATTGTTTATTTATTTATGACCAGTAACCCTGACCACACATATTTGATAGGTACCCATTCTTCCCTGTGGGAAATAATTACAGGAGGCTCCATTTCTTGGGCTCTTAAGACAGGAATGGGGCTTTCGTTAGTTTCTATAGCAGACTGCTGGCTCTGAAAAGGCCAACATTTTTGGCAAGTCAGTGCTATGTTAAGCTCTTGAAATAAACCAACAGCCATAATTATTGTCCCAAGAAAGTGTAATGCCATCTTTTGTGAAAGATTATTATACATGGCTGGGTGGCAGGTGTAGGAATCTTTAGACAGACTGGACAGTAATACTTTTATAACTACGTGGGCTTTATGGTTCTTTTTCTAGGGTGAAACCAGTACTTTGTTTTTATCCTGATGTTGTCGTTCTTTGGAGTCAGTTTATATATAATAATTTCTAAAGGACTGTTTAAGCAACCACAATCTAATTAAACAAAACCTAGGCACACCATGGATTCAGATCTGACTTTCTGTTTGACTGTTATGTTTACTACTCTAGACATAAAATGCTGCTGTGTAGGTGGTTGGGCCTCTTTTTCAGTCACTGACAAGATCCTTCATGTGAGCTCATTTTATAGCAGTTAAGGTGGAACACCATCCTGAGAAAGAAGGCAGCCAGGCAGGCAGGCATTCTCTCTTGAACCTTGGAACTGTGAGATTAAGAATCTTTAGAAGGACATGTGGAAGTCTTTAGTCTGTGGTCACTTTGTAAATATTAGGTTAGGTTTTCCCCCTGCCCCCTTCCCCAAACAAAAATTCACATCCTACATTTGGGCATATTAAAATCAAAATTCTAAAAATTAACCAGTTTTGTTTCTGAAATTGACTTCACTTTAAAGCACTACCTTATCTTCGGTAGAGCCTGTGAGATCAGACACTGTCAGTGTGATGACATCTCAAAGGCTAGCTTTTACACATGGGTGAGATGTACTTAAATGTCAGGACTTAAAAGAAATTTTAATTACTTTTTATTGAAAACTGCACTGAATGCTAAATGTCCACCTTTATAATAAACAAATACAGTAATGGTAACTCACACTAAAACAAAACATACTTCTGATAGCCATTATTTTTCTGTTTGGGACAGTTTAAAGTTTTTCTTTTGTCACAAAAACAGGAATGTACCTATACAAAGGCTCAAAATAGGCCATCTTTAAAAACAAAAAAGGCAATGATTCACAAAAGACTATGAATAGAACATGTAACTAGCTGATACAAATCTAATAGGATTTGTTAAAATCAGTCACATCTAATAGCACATCTGAAGTGTTCTTGTATAAAATATCACGTGAAGAAAAGAATTTATCAATTTCTTAAAAAGTGGGTTTGTTCATAGACAATCTGACAGGTTACCATAAAAAGTGTTTCCTGAGACATAAGGAAATGCAGCATTATTCTTCTCGAACCCTTCTCGTCCAAGACTTTCCACTCAATAAAATATCTGAGGATCTGAAACTGAGAAAATATATTTGAGTACAAACAGCTTGTGAAACTTAATACTTTTTTCTTTTGTTCTTTTGTTTTTGTTTTGTTGTTTTTTGTATCAGAAGGTTTTACTGAACTAATAACCAAATTTGCTGCTCAGATGTGAAACCTTCTGTATAGGAGCTTTAACTTCTTCAGTCCTGTGCCCAGAGATGTCTACACAGGCAAACAATGTCCTCCCCATCTTGTCTTAATTTTAATCTTCCTATCAGCAAAGGAGGCACCAGCCCCTGGAGACCAAAGGGACTAGTCTTGATAGGGATTTCCTCTCAATTTTTTATCGATATTCGGAGCTCTTGATGCAACATTCTAGAATAAGCTGCGCAGGACCTGCTGTGCCCAGGGGATTGATGAAGGAAAAGCTCTGATTCTTGTGATTTGATGCACAGATGAAAAACTTAACACACAATAACAGAAGGTGGTCATTGAAAATCACGTCCTAGTCTTTTCACACTTCTGGAAGCAGATGCCATCTTCCGTTTTCTAGCTTTTGTGGCTTTAACACTGCAGTATCAGTGATGTCCAGGATCAGTTTAAAAGACCATCAAATTCATCCATTTTCTACTGTCTCTTGGTCCCAAGTTTATCTGAATGGTTACCTTCAGGCATTCTCTGCTATTGCTCATTGGGGTGCTCTCGATTGTCCCCATGTTTTGTGGACTGGTTGGAGGAGGGAGCTTGGGAAGGGTGTGCCACGGTGGGAGGTTGTGAGTCGCAGGGATGCCTCCTGGGATGATCCCTTCCATAGCTGGAGGAAGCCCTCCTGGAGCCACACCTACAATGCCTGGAAGATACCTATAGGTGGCACCATTGAGCTGGGGATGAATTGCTTGCTGGTCAATGACTGACCAAGGAGCTGAAGTAACAAAAAATTCCTTGTTGACACAGTTTCGTAAGCTTTCTGGGATTCGACCTGTGATTGCTCGGCGGATCTCAGTGGCAGCTGCTTCCCTCATCTCTAGTGATGCTTGTTCACTGTACCAGGCTGTGTGTGGTGTGCAGATGAGATTTGGAGCATCCTTCAATGGGCCCTGAGCAGAGCTGAAGGGCTCAGACTCATGCACATCCAGAGCAGCTCCTCGTACCCTGCCCTCTTTGAGGGCCTGAGCTAAGGCTTTCTCATCCACCAGGCCACCTCGGGCTGCATTCACAAGGAATGCTCCTTGCCCCATCTGCTTGATAGTGAAGTCATTAATGAGGTGATGGTTGTGCTCGTTCTGATTGCAGTGCAAAGAGACACAGTCGCTCTGATACAACAAGTCCTGCAGGGTGTAGACCCTTTGGACGCCCAGAGACCGCTCTATCCCATCTTGCAAGTAGGGGTCATAAAATATGACACTGAATCCAAAGGCCTTGGCTCGAACAGCAACGGCCTTCCCAGTGTGACAAAAGCCAATGAGGCCCAACGTTTCCCCTCGGATCGGAGCAGCTCCGGAGGCGACCTCACGGATCTGTTCCACACTTTGTACCCGTGTGCCTTCTCGGAGGGCCTGGTAGAGCCACGTGTTCCGCCGATACAGACTGAGGATATGGCAGACTGTCGAGTCTGCCGTCTCTTCCACTGCAGCAGACTGGATGTTGCACACGGCGATCCCGAGCTCGCCAGCAGCCTTGATGTCCACGTTGTCATAGCCACTGCCGATTCGCACGATCACTCTCAGGGCCTTGAACTCCGGGTCTTCCCGGGTGAGGGTGATAGTGTGGTACATCATGGCGCCCACAGCCTCATTCAACACCTTCTCATGGATTTCCTGAGTGGACTGTGCATCACGGAAGGCCACGGTGGCCAGGTCCCTCAGGATGGGCATTTCCACGGTGCAGTCTCTGCCATCCAGCAGTGCCACTAGGGGGCGGGGGTGCAGGGGGCCGTTCATGATCTGGGGGCGGATACCGATATAAATGCGTCCGCAAACTCTAGAGCTCTCGAGGTGGGCTGTCTTTTCCAGAAGGCACAGCTTCATCAGTTCGCAACCGTTTGCAGCAGTGAAGCCCTCGTCCTGGGTCGCCGGCGTCCAAGGAGAAGGGCGCCCACCCGGGAGGCGGCGGTGGTAGAGGTGGCTCCCGCCCCTCCCACCCCACCTGGCGGCGGCGGCGGTGGTGGTGGCGGCGCTGGCGATGCACCACCCCCCCCCTCAGCGTGGCATGGCTCCCAGATCGGTCTCTCGATCCTCCCTCCACAGCTGGCTCCTCTGGGCCGCTCCCGAGCCACCTTAAAATGACACACGCACACAGACACAGACACAGACACACACACACACACACACGTGTGTTTTCATTTTCATTAAATTCTAGAAAATACTTAATTTCTTTCCTTAGACCATGGCGATCTGATAGGATGCATGGGATTATTTCAATCTTTTTATATCTATTGAGGTTTGTTTTGTGACCGATTATATGGTCAATTTTAGAGAAGGTGCCCTGAGGTGCTGAGAAGAAGGTGTATTCTTTTGTTTTAGAATGAAATGTTCTGTAGATGTCTATTAATTCCAATTGGTTCATAATTTCTGCTAGTTTCACTGCGTCCTTGTTCATTTTCTGTTTTCATGATCTGTCCATTGATGAGAGTGGGGTGTTGAGGTCTCCCACTATTATTGTGTGCGGTGCAATGTATTTTTGAGCTTTAGTAGAGTTTCTTTTATGAATATGAGTACTCTTAAATTTGGAGCATATATGTTAAGGATTGAGAGTTCCTCCTGACATATTTTCCCTGCAATGAGTAAAAAGTGTCCTTCCTTATCTTTTTTGATAACTTTTGGTTGAAAATCTACTTTGTTCGATATTAGGATGGCTACTCCAGCTTGTTTCTTGGGGCCGTTTGCTTGGAAGGTTTTTCCCACCCTTTTACTCTGAGATAGTGTCTGTCTTTGTCTCTGAGATGAGATTCCTATATGCAGCAAAATGCTGGACTCTGTTTATGTATCCAGTCTGATAGCCTATATATTTTATTAGGGAATTGAGTCATTTATGTTAACAGATATCAAGGAATAGTGGTTGCTGTTTCCTGCTATTTTTGCTTTTAGGGGTAGAATTGTGCCTGTGTTTTTTTCTTCTTTTGGTTTTCTTGCTTAGGTATTTTCTTGTTTTTAATAGGATGTAGTTTTGCTCCTTGTATTGGGTTTTCCACCTATAATTCGTTGTAGTGCTGGGTTTGTGGTCAGATATTGTGTACATTTAGTTTTGTCTTGAAATATCTTGGTCTCTCCATCTATGGTGCTTGATAGTTTTGCTGGGTATAGCAGCTTGGGCTGACACTTGTGTTCTCTTAGGGTCTGCATCATGTCTGTCCAGGATCTTCCTGCTTTCATAGTGTCTGTTGAGAAATCGGGTGTGATTCTGATTGGTCTGCCTTTTTATATTACATGACCTCTTTCCCTTACTGCTTTTAGTATTCTTTCTTTGCTTTGGGCACTTGGCGTTTTGACTATTATGTGTCAGGAGGAATTTCTTTTCTGGTTCAACCTATTTGGAGTTCTGTTGGCTTCTTTTATGCTCATGGTCATCTCATTCTTGAGGGTAGGGAAGCTTTCTTCTACGATTTTGTTGAATATATTTACTGTGCCTCTTAGTTGATATTCTTCGCCCTCTTCCATTCCTATTATCCTTAGGTTTGGTCTTCTCATTGTGTCCTGGATCTCCTGGACATTTTAGGTTAGGAGCTTTTTGGTTTTTGCATCCTCTCTGACTGTTTTGTCTGTTTTTCAATGTTGTCTTCGGATCCTGAGATTCTCTCTTCCATCTCTTGTAGTCTGTAGGAAATGCTTGCATCTGTGAGTCCTGATTTCTTTTTTAGGTTTTCTGCCTCCAGGGTTGTCTCTTTTAGTGTTTTCTTTATTGTTTTCATTTCCATTTTTAATTCCTTCTTCAATTCCTTCATCTCTTTGGTTTTGTTTTCCTCTAGTTCTTTGATTTCTTTGAGTGTTTTTCATGTTTACTCTTTAAAAGCTTCTATTTCTTTATGCTTTTCCTCCTGTTCTTATTTAAAGATCTCCATCATCATCTTGAAGTACGATTTCAGGTCTGAGTCTTCTTTTTCTGGAGTGTTTGGCATCTTGCTGTTTGCTATGATGGGAAAGCTGGGTTCTGACATTGCCAGATTGTCTTGGTTTCCTTTGGGTAAGTTCTTTCGCTTTCTTCTTGTCATCTTGTTGTCTGTGGTTATACGTGGTCTTGTTGTCAGTGATTGGTTCCTGTGTCTCCTGTGTACCTTGCCTGCATCCCTGGATCTCCGCTATTTCCGGTGGCAAATGGCCTGAGTGTTTGGTCTGCACACAAGGGCCTTCTGGGTGGAAACTGAGTCCCTACAGCAAAGTTCCTGCTTTCCTGAACCAATGAGGGAGGGCGCTTTTTGCGCGCCAGGCCTAGACCTCTCTGCGCCCCGGCTACTGGCACCACAGTCTCACCAGGCCTGCATCCCTAGATCTCCACTGTTCCTGGTGGCAAATGGCCTGAGCATTTGGTCTGCCCGCGAGCCTGTTCAATTTCTATACAGGGGCACATAGTGCCATGAATTTTGCTCTAAGTACTGCAGTCATTGTGTCTCATGAGTTAGGGTATGCTATTTCATGTTCATTGAATTCCAGAATGGCTCTAATTAATTTCTTTATTTCTTTTCTCACCAAGTTATCGTTGAGTAGAGAGTTGTTCAGTCCATGAGTTATGTAGGGTTTCTGTTGTTTTAGTTGTTTTTGAAATATAGCCTTAGTCCCTAGTGATCTGGTAGAATGCATGGAATTATTTCAATCTTTTGCATCTATTGTGGCATTTTTTAGACTGATTATATGGTCAATTTTTGAGAAGGTACCATGAGGTGCTGAGAAAAAGGTATGTTTTTTTATGGTGAAATATTCTGTATATATCTGTTAAATTCGTTTGGCTCATAACCTCTGAGTTTCACTGTGTCTCTATTTAGTTTCTGCTTCAATGACCTGTTTATTAGTAAGAATGAGGTGTTAAAGCTTTCGTAAAGTTTCTTTTATGAATGTGGGTGGCCTTATATTTGGCACATAAATGTCAGAATTGAGAATTTCTCCTGGTAGATTTTTCATTTCATGCATATGAAGTGTACTTACCTATCTCACTTGATGATTTTTGGTTGATAGTCTATTTTATTGGATATTAGAATGGCAACTCCACTTGTTTTTTGGGACTTATTTACTTGGAAATTTTTTTCCAGCATTTTACTCTGAGGTAGTGTCTGTCTTTGTCATTGAAGTGTGCTCTTGTACGAACCAAAATGCTGAATCCTGCTTGTGTATTCAGTCTGTTGGTTTATGCCTTTTTTATTGTGAAATTGAGTCTGTTGATATTGAAAGATATTACAGACACATTATTGTTAGTTCCTATTATATTAGTTGTTGTAGGTGGCATTATATGTATGTGATTCTCTCCTTTTGCTTTTGTTGTGAAATGATTAATTTCTTTTTTTTTTTTTTTTTTTTTTTTTTTTTTTTTAGTTTAGAAAAAACTTACATTGAAATTTTCCTTGTAAAATTGGTAGATCTATATTGGTAGATAAATACTGTTTAAATTTGATGTTGTCAGTGAATATTTTGGCTTCTTCATCTATGATAATTGAGAGTTTTGCAGGGTATAGTAGCATGGTCTGGCATTTGTGTGAGAACTGAGAAATCTAGTGTAATTCTGATAGGTCAGTCTTTATGTTACTTGACCCTTTCCTCTTACAACTTTAAATATTCTTTCTTTGTTCTGTGTATTTACTGTTTTGATTATTATGGTGATGAAAAAAAATTTTTTGGTCCAATATTTTTGGAGTTCTTTAGGCTTCTAGTGTGCTTATGGGAACCTCTTTCTTTGGGTTAGTGAAGCTTTCTACTATTATTTTGTTGAAGACATTTTCTAGTCCTTTGAGCTGAAAATGTTAGCTCTTTTCTGTATTATTCTTAGGTTTGATCTTTTCAGTGTGTCCTATATTTCCTGCATGTTTTGGGTTAGGAGTTTTTTATGTTTTATATTTTCTTTGACCATTGTGTCAACTTCATCTAAGGAATCTTCTATGCCTGAGATTCTCTCTTCTATCTCTTGAATTTTGTTGTTGATGATTGCTTCTGTAGTTCCTTACCACTTTCCTAGGTTTTCCATTGCCAGGGTTGCTTCCATTTGTGTTTTCTTTATTATTTCTACTTCTATGTTTAGGTCTTAGACCACTTTGTTTAATTCCTTCACCTGTTGGTTGTGTTTTCCTATCTTTATTTAAGAGATTTACTTGTTTTCTCGTTAAGGGCTTCTACCTATTTGCCTTGTTTTCCTGTATTTGTTTCAGTGATATATTTATATCCTCCTTAAACGACTCTATTATCTTCATGAGATAGGATTTTAGGTCAATATTTTGGTTGTCATGTGTGTTGGTGTATCTAGGACTTGCTGTGGTGGAAGAACTGGGTTCCGGTGGTGTCAATATACTGGCTTCTATTGTTTATGGTCTTGCACTTGCCTCCTGCCATCTGGTTATCTCTAGTGTTAACTGGCTTGGATGTCTTTGTCTGTTACCTGCCTCCTGTGTCCCTGGGTTGCTGCATGCCTCCAGAGAAACCTGTTACCTTGGATGCAACAGATTTCCTGGGAGGCTTTTAGACTGTGGGGTCTCCAGAGGGGCAGACATACTAATAATCTTCCCTGACAGAATGCACAGGCCAGAAGGAAAGTGGATACAATCATTTTTAAGCGAGAAACTTTTTAGAAGATATGAAGAATATTACAACTTGGAAAAATTCATATTAAATTAAGTTGTTCATTTGAATGTCAATAAGATGTTATTTCTAAACATTTAAAGTCAGCATTCACACAGTTATTCTGAGACAGAACTGCCAAAGTGTCTTTGCAAATCACTGAGATGAGAAGTCATTCATACAGTTCAGACTCAGAACTCACAGGCTCCTTTGGAGCATTCAGGAGATTTTTAGTTATAGTTGGAGGACTGGAAGATAACACATATTTCTCTCCCCAAGCCACCTGGATCTTTCTCAGACACAGCTGAAAATCAAAAGTAAACTAGCATGTTCATTTCCCATGTGAACACAGAGCTATTGAAAGTATGTGAATGCTGAGTCACATGTGTGATTCCATTGTTTAACAGCTGGGTCCATAAAATTCCTTTCCTGGGAAATACAAAAATATGAAGTTATGGAGGCAGTAAAAGTTGGTGTGTGTGTGTGTGTGTGTGTGTGTGTGTGTGTGTGTGTGTGTGTGTGTATGTGTGTGTGTGTGTGTGTGTGTGTGTGTGTGTGTGTGTGTGTAAGAGTAGGGGCATGAATGAGCCTGTATAAATGGGATCAGGGACATGTACTTAGAGGATATGATACACCCTATTCTCTGTGAAACCAAGAAATTAAAGAAAGTAGGAAGCAATAAGTATGCAGAGCTAACAACCACACATTCCCAACTTCCCTCAAGTATTGCACCTTAACCTAATTATTCCCTTAAAGTTTACAGGATAACTTGTGCCCACATCATACCTTGTTTTTGCGTTCAGTCAACATGAACTAAAATATGTTGCTTGACTGAGCTGAAACTGTCATAGTTCTTGGGATCTATAAACCACAATGTGCCAGAGAACATTTCAGATAGGGTTTCCCACAAAGGGTGTCTTATTTTTATTGGGAGTGGAAGCAAAGTTCAGAAGAATCATGTCTCAAATTTCACTTGGTATACTGAGAAGCTAATTGTTCCTTTCAGGAGTAAAGTCTATCATCAGTGAAATAACAGCATGAAAATCAGTCTGAAGACCAAAAATAAAATAAAATAAAATCAGCACACAGTAAAACATGGTATCCAGATGCACACTACATTAATGTTGTTGACCATTTGATGGAACTCAAAAGTGTCTGGGGAAATTAAGAAGGCATGTGTCAAGTTATGCCTCTGAGTGGTTCCAAGAGATGATTAACTAAAGAGATAGTACCTACCCAAAATGTGAACAACACCATCCCACAAGCTGAGGGACCCAACAGACTATAACAAGGAGACTAAACAACAAAGCCCTCTTCCCTCCTCTCTCTTCCTCCCTCTTCCCTTGCTGCCATGATGTGAGCTGATATTCCCCACCACATACTTCCTATCACAGCAGACTAAAATCTCTTAAAGCATGAACCAAAATAAATGAATTACTCATCATAAACACAGTTTATATCATATGCTGTCACAGCAATACAATGTCTAAGTGCTGTGCCAAAAATTATGTACAAAAAACTATGTATGGAGTCAAGAGAGACAGCTCAGCAGCTTAAAGCACTTATTGCTTTTCAAGAGGATCTGTATTTGGATCCCAGCACTCATGACAGGTAGCTTACAATAGCCTATCACTCCAACATCAGGGGATCTGATACCCCTCTTATGCCTTATACCTACATACAGGACATATACACATATTTATAAATTAAATTTTTAAAGTAGGTATAATTCTTATATAAAATATTTATTTGTAATATAACTGTTGAATATGTTAACACCTAAAGAGAAGCCATGTTTATAAGGAATTAGGAAGTAAGGTTGGCTCTGGAAGTTTAGGAAAATCTAATTTATTTCTACTGTCAAAATTTCCATTAATAGTAGCTTTGCCCTATTTTTCTTCCAATGCTGCTTATCCTGACAGGTGGTAGTGGGACATACCTTTAATCCCAGAGTCTGAGGCAGGTGAATCTCCAAGTTTGAGATCCTTGGGCCAGTCTGGTCTACAGAGTGAATTCATGGACAGATAGGAAAGCATGGGGAAACCATGTGGAGTAAGGAGGAAGAAGAGGAAGACATAGCAGAGGAGAAAAGGGAGGAGGAAGAAAAGAGGTGAAGGAGGAAGAGAAGGAGGGGGGGAGAAGAAGAAGCAAGAGAACCAGCAGCTTATACCTTTCTTATATAACTGAGGTGGGCTCCTTGTGATTGGTAGGAATATTAGAGATTACTTTTAGCGTTCTGACTCAGGGAGTTTAGGCTGCTCGGTCTTATGTCAGGAGACTTATATAAGAGCTAATACCCTGGCAGCATTGTGAGTCATTAACTTCAAGGACAGGTGCCCTTTGCATCTCAGCTGTCTTTGGGACATCTGAAAGACAGGAGAAGTATATAACCACATGCTGCAACCACCACCACATGACACAGAGACACTTCCTTTGCAAGTTTCAAGGAAACACAGGTGTCCTAACATCATAACACATCCAGTTATGATTATGCTATGGTTCTTAAAGAAGACAGTGGTATCTCTAAGCATTCTGAATTGCATGCTGCCCTCCTCACAAAAGCCAGCTACATGGCCTCTCTGGACATATATACTGAGGAAGAACACTTGATTATACTTCCTGGAAATTAAATGCTAATTCAAATTTTTCATCATTTCAGAAAAGCATATTATATTACTGATGAAGTGCCTTGTATCTTGTATTGTCAGTATAATTTATCTGCATCAGCTTGTAACTGTCACCAATGCCTTCTTGTGACATAAACACAGGTACAAGCACGCTCCATTGTGACTTCTGGTATGACATTTCTGAAAAATTAATACATGTAAGAAAACCTACAAGTTCTCATTAAAATTTGTTAAGAGATACCTGGAGAAGTGGTTATATTTGCCACACACACAAAGGGACTGGAGTTCAGATGCTTAGAAGCCATGCATTAAGTGTCAGGTGGGTGTTACTGCACACTATGGTTCCAGCCTCACAGAGACAGGGCAAGCTCTGGAACAAGCTGGCCAGCTAGTGAGACTGGCCATATTATTAAACTCTGGGTTTGACTGAAAGACCCTGTCTCCAAAGATAAGGTAGAAAAACTGTGCATCCCCATGCAGCTTGTAAATAAAATTGGACACATAAAACAAGCATGCATATATGCATGCATACATACCACATATATGCATACATACACATACTTTCATGTAGAAGAGAAAGAATTGATTTGACTATCAGCAGCTGACAACACACTAACTAAAAATGTTTTTAAAAAGACAACCTTGGATAAAGGGCTGTATGTTTCAAGCTGACAACACACTAACTAAAAATGTTTTTAAAAAGACAACCTTGGATAAAGGGCTGTATGTTTCAAATTGGCAAATAGACTTCCAAAGCTAAACGTAGTCATACTATGTGTTCAAATAATCATATTCCTGGATATTTGTATAAACAAATTAAAACTGAGTTATAGAAAAATCTCACGCCATGACAGTGGTAGAATATTTTACCATAGTTATTAGAACTGAGAAGCAACATAACAAACAGATGAACTATGACATACAGGTATAATAATGAAATATTATTCAATGGTAAAAAGCATAAATTATAAAGCTATAAGGAAGCAGAGTGGATATATAAATATAATCAGCTACTGTATTTTATGCATATATAAATTTGTACTTTTCTCATCTGATGAAAGCATTTTTGCAAAAAGACTTTATGCTCTTCAGAGAAAATTTGATTTAGTGGTTTCCTATGTGGAGTAAACCTATAGTTCTGACTTCTCCAAACTTTAACAAGACCTACACATAGGGAGGAAACAGAGAGTCCATAAGGGAACACTTTGTGCGTGAGAAATAAGCTCTAGAATCCTACAGCTGAGTTCCACAGATGGAGAGATGTGTTTGGTAAAGTTTTTTTTTCCCCAGGGCTCACACCCCATTGACTCACATCTTAAGGAAAATTGGGCTGTGGGGATTTTCTTTTTAGGGGGACATTAAAGCAGGTTATCATTGTTTGCTCTGAGAAACAGTGTTGTGGTTTAGGGAGGGAAGCAAGAGTGTTCTAAGTCCTTGAAAAGTTCTGTTCTGTGAAAATCACTCAAAGAAGTGGGGAACTGACAGAGAGAATGTCTGGAGTCTGTGTTTAGGAAGGCAGACATAAAAGAAGATGAGAAAAATTGTCAAGTCATTGCTAAATACGTTCTAGACAAGAGCTTTGAGAGAGTAAGCACTGTGTGTCCTTCAGCAAGGTACTTGTGGGGAAAAGGTATCATGATGAAAATTACTCTAGTCTTTCTGATTCTTACTTTCTGGTCCACAGAACTCCTAAGAGCATGATGGTGCACACATCCTTCCACTGGAGAAGCAGAGGCAGGAGGATCAGCTCAAGGCCAGTCTGTACTACACAGCCAGACCCTGTCTCAAAAGAAAAAGCATAAATAAATAAATAAATAAATGTGATAGTAATAATAATCAATTCTATCTTTCAAAAAGACTTTTGTTAATGACATGTTTCTTAAATATATTTTGAGCTAATTTGTGTCATTCATGGATCAGGAAATGCTCCAAAAACCGACAAGAGAAAATTAATGATCAATGTCACCACAATCAACATGGAAAATCGGAGAAACAATAAACATCCCTGCCATTCTATATTTTTATGAGCTCCTGTTAGACTGACTTATCCATGAGAAATATTTCACAGAGGTGAAATATAGGTGAAAATTTTGTAAAACTCCTCCAGAGAAGATCTTGTAAACATCTGGGTGGGTTTTCAGAGGGCTCCAGCCCTTCTGCTCCTAGCCAGGGTTTCTGAGGACGACCATACAATCATCAGTCCTTCTTGTAAATCTCCCAATTACAGGAGCACAGCTGCTCCTGCCATACCCTATTGGTCTGATTTAAAGCTTGCTCCCTCAAGCTTGTGCTCTGTCTTCTGGCAGCCTGAATCATAAACACAGCCCTTCCTTAAGATGTGAGTCAATGGGGTGTGAGCCCTGGATATCCATGTTTAATGTGCTTTAGTTCTTTAGTCATAAGATTCTTACAGTGAAACTTTTACATTCCTAACCAAATTAATAGTTTGATATCTATATTTGCACAGGCCCAAATTATTAATTACTTTATTATGCAAGGTTTTTTTGAGACAGGGTCTCATTGTAATATGAATTATAAGAGTAAATTGTCACATGCTGTTGGCACCTGTTGAGAGCTTACTAGGGCATTTCTTACTTTCAGTGTTCTCCAAGACTCTGTCCTGGGTTGTATTGGCTCCCTGGTTCTCTTAATAGAGAGAAATAAAAACAATAAATATCCAAGGGATCTCAAAACACTACTCTTTGAGAACAGGTAAACATATACCTTCTCTGAAAGAGATTACTATTGTTTCTCCCATAAGACACAAATGCCTTAGAGGGGAAGAAAAAGCTGGAAGCTTTTTCTATAGACAGGACTATGCCTCGACTCTCCTACTCCAGCATTACTGTTTCAATTCCACTTCGACGGCTTCTTCTGGGTATGTAAGTGCCCAATTTGATGATGCTTTCGGTCTGGTTCTTGAGCTTGTTCTTCTACTTTTGTTTACTACATGCTTAATAGTGCATTCATTTTGAACAGACATGTTATGGACAATGTTCCACACAGAAATAGGTGACCTGGACCTCATTGGCGTAGGTTAGTCTCAAATTCACAGTGATCATCTGGTCCTTAGTTTCCCAAGTGCTTAGAATGAGACTTGTTTTTATGGTGTTTGTAAATATTCGTGGGACAGTGAAAGATCATTTGATATACCTACACAATATCATATGATCAAATAACATTTGCATCTTTTCATACATCACTTCTGTGTACCAAGTTGTTATAGGATATAGTCACCCTACCACTCCATGGTTCACTAAAGCTATTTCCATCTGACTGAGTTTGGCATCCTTTTATCTAACCTCTCTTACTCCCCTCCCCTCTCCCCCAGCTTTGTGATGACACTGAACTCTCTACTTCTAGGAGATAACCGTTTTAGCTGACACACGGGAATGAGAACTCATGCTCTTTGCCTTTCTGTGCCTGACTTCCTCTTCTTCTTTTTGGCCAGTAAAGAACGTCTTATATTTTTCTTTAACTTTTGAAATTATAATACTATTCCATTATTTTCCTCTTCCCTTTTCTCCTCCAAACCATCCCTTATACCCCTCCCTGCTCTCTTTAAAATTCAAAACAGCTCATTTTATAAATTGTTATTACATATATATGTTGTTGTAGAATATATGTGTATATATTCTCAGATACACAAAGTACAACCTGCTCCATCGATGTAAGGGGATTTACATTTATATTTGGAATCAGATAAGGTTATCATTATAGGTCAGGAAACACGAACACAGCAAGCACACAAAAATATCTTTGAAATAGCAGAACAGGGCTTTGCTGAGGCCCAGCTTCTCCTTGAGATCTAGGGTATTTTTTTTTTAGATTAATTTATTTATTTACATGTGTCTTTAGACACACCAGAAGAGGGCATCAGATTCCATTACAGATGGCTGTGAGCCACCATGTGCTTGCTGGGAATTGAACTCTGGACCTCTGGAATAGCAGGCAGTCAGTGCTCTCAACTGATGAGCCATCTCAACAGCCCAAAGAGATAGGGTATTTTAAAGTCTCTGAATGCTCTTCTTTGCTCTAATTGGGGGTTAGTTGGTTTGACGAAACACAGGATAACTGATTGGCTCAAAACTATTGTGTAGTGTGTGCTGATCAGGCTTTGAACTTATTGGGTAACCCATCAAGAGGGGGGGTGTTAGTGGGAGAGAAAGTCTGCAAGGCCTTTGTGTGAAACTCAAGTCAGGAGACTGAGGAAGAAACCTGCCTGATTTGTTTTACTTAACATGATATTCTTCAGTTCTACTCATATAAATACAAAGGACAGGATTTCATTCTTTGTGGCTGCCTTGGTTGATTTCATGTATCAATGTTGTGAATAGGATTGCAACTATGTCTCTAATAGCAAGGCTATGTTTCCATCACGTGCACCCATTGTGGAACTGCTGGATCACCTGGGAGCTCTGTTTTTATTTATTGGGCATCTCCAAATGTTTTCTGCCATGGCTGTGCTAATTTTACACTTGGACAACTATTTTTAAGTTTAATTTTAAAGTTGAAAAGTCTCCTATTAACTCACTTCAGTGTGAGCCATAAGTCACTCCCCAGGAAGAACTGCACTCTCAGATCTGCAGTGACAGCAGATCCTCCCACCTCCTCTGTCATGGTGCTTTCCCACCCTTTCTCTGCTGCCAAATCATGGGTTTCACTTGACTCCAGAGAAATACCCAAGGAGCCTCTTGGCTGGGGCAACATTCTGTTTCTCTTTATTCTCAGCCCTTTACTTGTCCCATATCCCTCCCTGTGACCATCCTCTGAGTATTTTTTTTTCTGAGATTAAGCCACTTCTTGCAACTTTCATTCGACCCCCCCACCTCGATCCAGCTATGTGCTGCCTCAGAAACTGTCTGCCAGTTCACATTCTTCACCCCATATTCCTCACCTCTGCTTAGGCTTCTCTGATTTCAGTTGTCAGCAGTCCCGTTTCTTCCCTCGCCTTCTTTCTAACCCACTGTTCTCTTGTTACTGAAAGAAAAGTTCTTATTTGCTCCACCCTCTGTCTTCTCTTCACCATTCACTCTGGCTTTAGATCCTCTTTCCCTGCTCTGCTCCGTCTCCTCCTTTCTTACACTCTTTCAGATGTCTGCCTCTTGGCTGTTCAATTCCTATCTCCCAGAACCAGTATTTTTACCTTAACTCGTGCCAGTGGAGAATAAAAATTACAGATAGATATATATTAGATAATACATTTTAATAACCTAAACTGGTCTATGTTTGGCATTGCCCCAGGTACCTTCTACTTAGTAGGAAACTCTTGATAATTTCATTTATAACTCAGTTAACAAGGGTGGCTCACTTTTGCTTACTCAATCACTTTCTTCACTCATGTATGCAAAAGACACTCAAAATACATGTAAAAAATCAAAATAGGGAAATACATTTTTTTTTCTTTTCTAACCCCAGCCAAACCCCAGAGTGTGTGAGTATTAACTCACATGTTCTACCATTCATTTATAGTGAACTCCAGTTCTACAATGTTGATATTCTTAATTTCTTGGATTTATTGTTTCATAATCTCCAAAGCCAAAGCTGATGCTTGCAAATATCAAGACAGTACCTGTTCTGACTGGCTGACTCGCATTCTGACCAATCAGTACCTATACACTAATGGCACTGTGGGTTTTATGGGTTTTGGGTGGGATGGAGGGACCTGTCTGCTGATCAAAGAACAACTTGCAAAAGTCAGTTCTCTCCTCCTACTGTATAGATCCCAGAAATTTAACTCAGGCCATCAGGCTTGTTGAGAAGTGTCTTTACCATTACTAAATATTTTATCACATTTATGTACTATGGCTTAAATTCTTTGGGGTCCATCCCATATGCAGCCACTAAACCCAAGCACTACTGCTGATGCCAAGTAGTGCTTACTGGCAAGAATCTGATATGGATGCCTTCTCAGAGGCTCTGCCAGAGTCATACTGATACAGAGGAGGAAGTTTACAGCTAACCATTGGATTGAACATCCTAATGAGGGAGCTAAAGAAAGGACTGAAGGAGCTGAAAGAGTCTGAAATCCCATGGAAAGAACAACGATATCAACCAACCAAACCCTCCACAGCTCCCAGGGACTAAAACACCAACTAATGAGGTCTTATGGAGAGACCCATGGCTACAGATGCATATACAGCAGAGAATATCATTTTCTGGAATCAATGGGAGGAGAAGCCTTTGGTCCATGGAAGGTTCATTTTCCCAGTGTCGAAGAATGCCAAGACACAGGGGTGAAAGAGGGTGGCTGGGAGAGGGAGCACCTTCATGGAAGCAAGGGGAAGGGAAGGAGGGAATGCAATTGGGGGGAAAGTGGTTAACATTTAAATGTAAATGCAGAGAATATCCATTTTTTAAAAAACTATTTAATCAGTTCTCTACATATGTAAATATGATCATGAGTACTCTAAGTGACTTAAAGTGGCCCTGCTAAAAGGCAAGTCTGTCACACTTAGAAAACATGATAAATCCTTCATTTGTATCAGTCTTTAGAATGCTATCACTTCTCTTCACTCAGCATGAGATTTTCCTTACTAAAGTCGGTATTGCACTTCATTTACAGTAAGTCAGTGGAGCTTTGGCTAGTGTACCATTGGCAGCTGAATCACCAACAGTAAATGTGTAAAAGGAAAAGTGTCTGCAGAGCTAGAGATGCCCTTGTGCAGGTGGATATTATCAGCATCAGTTCAGATCTACTTGGAAACCAACATCAATGTCAGTTGAGTTTTCTTCCAATGAGTATTCTTTTCTCCCCTTCAAATTTTATCAGGATTTGTTTTTTGTTTGTTTGTTTGTTTGTTTTTGGGTTTTTTTAATCTCTGATCATCCTGAGCACTGATCTGAGGTAATTTAGAGGCTGCAATAGTTTAGGTGGTCCAATGTTCTTCAAGTGATACAGGGTCCTGGTCTAACCCTCTTTTTACTCCTAACATTTGGTTCCTCCTGACTTACTGCTTCAGCAGAGGTTGGAAAATAGTGGGGTAAAAAAGTGAGACCTTCTCAAGACTGTGGGCCAGAATGAAAAATTTTCTTACTCTAAGTTTCTTACCTCTAGTATTTTTTTTACAGCATCAGAAAGCTGATTAACAAGAAGAAGCTTCACCCTAACATCTGATGCCATAAAAAACTAGATTGAACACTCATGACAAATGCTAATGAGGAAAGAGAAAACAATGACTATGTAAAGTATCAGATGCCAGTAAATAGAAGACACAGAAGAGGAACTAAACATGGAAATGTTGAAATAGAAGAGGAAGTGAAAGGGGCTGAGAGTTTGTGTAGCTATTTAAAAATATTTCTTCTAAAAATGCCCCACACTGATGTGGGGAGGCAGCCAGTAGTTCAGGAGCAAGAAACTAAAGACTAGAGGGTCATTAACAGAGTGGTCAAAAAATCTTTGAATTTCTTTGGTTTGCATTCTAGACAGTTGTGGCTCAAAGCTATTAAAAGCAAGTCTTCCAGAATCTGCGTTCCTTACAGTCAAGAATATGGGTGTAACGTGCTCACATGTACCCCTGACATCAGCATCTATGACATCATAGAATGACTTTGGAGGCACTGGGCACTGTTGTTGAATCCTTATGTTTAATTCTGACTCGAATCTTTATTCCAACCCATGAGTAACCAATTGAAGTATACTATAATTAGTTATTTCATTCATCTTGTAGATGCAGGTGCTATATACATTTGTGTACATATATTTATGAGTTAAAAAAAACTCATAAGTCAATAGAAAGAAATCTCAAACTTCCCGCATTTAATGCAAAGGGTACATGGGTACACCTTACCTGTTTCATCAGAAGCTGCACATCTTACTGCATTTTCTTCTTCACTCAGTCTATTCCCATTGGGAAATTCACCATTTAATATTTATAGGTTTCATTTCCTTGCTTTTAGTTATAATACTAACGGTGTTGTATCATATTCTTATATCCTGTATAGCTTCATTTTGCCCAGTTTGTCCCTTCATAGATGACACCATGCATTTTTAGCATGTAAAAATTGCTTTGAAGGCTTGACACCGTTTTTTTATAGGACTCACTCACGTTGATATTTACTGTAAAGCATTCTGTTGGATGAATACATCAGCATGTATTTATCTTCTCTATTACCAATGATGTTGAGATTTTTTTTTAATCTCAATGAATATTCACTTGACATATTTCGGTGTATTTTAAAAAGGCATTTGGAATTTCAGGACATGGTGAATGGCACAAGGACACAGAGAATAAACTAGAGATAGCTAGAAAACCATCATTGTAAGGTGGGGGTGGGATGGGGTGGGGGTGGTGACAGCAGTCTCTAGCTTCAGTGGCAAAGTAAAACAGGAAACTTTGCAAAGCAAAACAGGAGAGGAAGTTGTGAAGGTTTTCCAGTTCACTCCATTCCAGAAAAATTAGTCTGTTTTAAGAGGGAAGGATCGTGTGACTGGAAATGACTGGAACCACTGAAGACAGAGATTCAAAACCAAAACAAACAACTCTGTACTGCAGTTTCAGTAGCGAACATTTTAAGAAATGTGAGAGGGAGATGTGAGAGACACCACACACTGATACAGAAAGGGGAGAACCATAAAAATAATTTCTTCTTGGCAATTGAAAAGGCAAATCAGCTGCTTGACACCCCAGAGGGAAAGGATGAGCACCATACACTCTGGGTACCCAGAAAAGCATCATGGGATGGTGCCCCCAAACCTGGCCTGCCACCTCTTCCTCTAGATGCAGGAAGAAAACCTGAAAATACTTAGCAAGGAAGGTAACTTTTCTGAGCCACGGTGTAGAGTGGAATACAGACCCAGGCTCCCTCAAATGCACTCACACATAAAGAAGCTCTCCACATTTGCAACCTGACCAGAAAACAAAAGGCCATCCAGATGCATCTGGGATAACAGGAGAAAGCCCCCAGTATTACCAGTACTTAGGAGGCAGAGGCAAGTAGATCTCTTTGTGTTCAAGACTAGCCTGGTCTATATAGACCCTATCTCAGAGCAAGCAAAAATAAATAAACAAATCAAACAACAAGCCATATTCCTTGACTTTCTAAAACTATGACTATAGTTTATCAAAGGGAATTGTTTTCTATTGACAGTTGCTGTATTTTGGTGGTGGACCTACCCATAGGATCTGGTTTATCCCACTCTGTGTCTTACTATGTATCATGTCTGGAGCCCTGAATGCACAAGCTGGTGATCTCACTACTGGGCTATATAGTTCAATGAAGAAAAACACTTCAAACATCCTATATAGTTCTACTTGAATGCTGAAGGTACACTAAAATAGCACAAGTGGTCAAAAACTAAAACCAATGAACCAATCCAAGACACCTACTGCTCAAGCAAAAAGTTAGAAAATATTTAAAAAAAAAAAAAAAAAAAAAACAAGACACTGTGACTCCTCTAAAAAAAAATTTCTTTAGTGGCCTCCAGTAAGAATGCATTAGACTAAATCTCAAAGAATTCAAAATAATTATTGTGAGTATATGTTCAAGGATACCAAAAAGCACATGAGTAAACCCCTTTATTAATTCAAAGATGACATAACAGAAAGCTGAAGGAAATATGAAGTAAGTACAACCACCAAAATGGAATTCAATAGTGAAAGGGAAATACTAGGGAAAAAGCTATTCGACCTGAAATACTGGAAACAAAAACAAAAATGTAGTGAGTGAGGGGAAGGTAGTAACAAGCCTAAGGAATAGACTGGATCAAGTAGAGAGCTCTAAGGGTGTAAAGAACAGTGAATGAGGAGGAACCATGCACCCATTACTAAGTCAAACTAGCAAAAAAAGGACAAGGAAAAATATATGAGGTGAACATCACTAAAAGAATAAGTCAAGGGGCTGGAGAGATGGCTCAGTGGTTAGAGCACTGACTGTTCTTCCAGAGGTCCTGAGTTCAATTCTCAGCAAACACATGGTGGCTCACAATCATCTATTTGGGATCTGATGCCTCTTCTGGTGTGTCTGAAGAGAGCGATACTCACATACATAAAATAAATAAATATTTTTCAAAAGGAATAAATTTATAAACTATATCATAAAAAGGGAGAAATTCATGGTAAAGTCATAAAAATATTCAACAAAATTATAGCAGAAAATTTCCCCAAACTAAGAAAAGAAAAGCCCTTTCTGATAACACATCAAGTTAATAGAAATGTATCATTTCTCTAGCTCCTGATGATGACAAGAAAAGGGTCCCTAAAACCTCAGGCCCCAGACCACCCTTCTACTCAACAAACTTAGTCCAGATGCAGCTAGAGCTCCAACACAGAAACAAGAGCAATAAAAAAAAGAAAAACAGCTATAGCAATTCTAATGCCTGACAAAACAGAATTCAAACCAAAAGTTTAGGTTGAATTTTAAACCAAAGAACTAAACAAGATCATGATCTATCAGGTAAACAATCCACCAATAAGAAATTGAAATTCTAAACATTTATGTACCAAGAATCAGTATACTCTTTTTCATAGAACAAATATTAACTTAACAAAATAATACTGTGTTATTCTAATACCTCACCCTTACCAATAGACAGGCAATCCAGAGTAAAATGTCAGCCCTCTAAGGCCCAGGAGATATCAAAAAGGGGATGGAAGGACAGAAGGAGGCAAAAGACAGGAAAGGATGCAGGGGGCACTGTCTTCTGAATATGCCATGACCATTTTAGTCACATGTGCATAGTAGATAGTGAGATAGTGAGAAACACACACACACACAGAGAGAGAGAGAAAGAGAGAGAGAGAGAGAGAGAGAGAGAGAGAGAGAGACAGACAGACAGACAGACAGACAGACAGACAGACACAGACACAGACACAGACAGAGACCCACAGAGACAGAGACAGGAGAAAGGAAAGAAGTTCAGAGGAGGATGACTACTTGAGAGAAAGACTACACATAGAGGGAGGTGCTGAGGGTATAGATGTGAGTAGGGGTGAATGTGATTGCAGTATTTTGTATATAAATATAATGATGTCAAAATCAAATAATCAACTTTAAAAGACTTCAGAGTGTTGAAAGTATCATTGCTGTGATGTTTAAGCTCATTTTTGTAAGTTGTCCACCATAACATAATGCAAAACATCTCTAATAAGTGTTTGAAAGAGAATTATAAACTGATTTGAAGACTGCTAGGCCCCCGCTACTTCAGGGAGAAACTCTACATGTGGCACTTTCCTTTCCATTTTAAATAAGCTGTCACTTGAAGTGAGCACACTTCCAATTCAGCATGAAAACAAAGTTAGAATTAGATGCATTGTGCAGTGTATGTGTCCCTCAGACAGGGACTTCCCACCATGTTTAGTCTCAGGATGATGATCTGTCTTCAGAAAACAAAGGAAATAAGAATAATAGATTATAACCCAAAATCAAGGGAACTGGAAAGTTTTCCCAGACCAAGTTGATTTTAACAGAAATCCAGTAAGTGGCGACAGACTCATGGGTCAGTCCTGCCAAGCTCACAGTCTACAGCAGACTCAGAAACTAGATGGAACTAGGTGCTTCCCTAAGTTATTTTTATCTTGCACTTTCCTAAAGCCTCCCTAAATCATATTGAAAATCACATCTGTGTTCAGAGGCCAGTACCCACTCAGGAATCTCCTGACAACATTATTCCATGGAGTCCTTCGACACTTCTACTTGGCAGGTAACTTGGCAGATCTTCGTTTGTGGTGCTGTGGTGCTGTGGACCTGAAGCACCAAGAGATGCCAGAAAGAGCTTAAGTTTCAAGGTGTGGTTCACTTGGATAACAGAGGCGAAAACAACAAAACATACCATCGGATCTACTTGAGCTCCAATATGGCTTCCAAAGAGTTAAGGCTAAGCTTCAAATCCCCTCGAGTACTTGACCTGAGTATTTCAGCGCATCCGTTTATGTTGTAAGAGACTAAGATGTCAAGGTTGTTCCTTGAAAATATTTCTTTTTAAAACTTATTTTGAATTTCAAGATGTAGGTGCTTGTTATGGGGTTTATGCTGAGTAGTCGCATAGTTATCATGACTAGTTAATAGGAAAAAGACCTCATGCCCACAGTCCCCCAAAGGGGGACTCTTAATGAGCCTTATGCCACAATGTTTCTGAACATGACACCACTTCCTTTTGCAGTGTAAGAAGACCAGAAAGCATTGACATGTTAGGTGCCAAATGTATGACAAAGGCCACTTACAATAAGGAAGCTTACAATAAGGAAGGAGTGGATTGCTTTGGCTCATGATTGAAGAAGCCAGGAAAGTTAAACACGTAGCTTATCTCTTCAGTAGAATGAGATGTGCAGTTGCTGTTCCTAGAAAGCCAGGAATGATGGAGTTCTACAGCCTGGTGGTCCTTGGCTAGCTAAGGGACAGACTTTGCCCATACATCCCAGGAGTTGCTTATCTCACATACTATCCCTAAATCTGGATCTTTGCCTTTAGACCATATTGCTCATAGGAGTGAGTCTTACGGCCAGGCTCATCCTGACACTCACAGTCAATGTACCTAAGTCAGTTAAGCTCCCAGACCCTTCATCTTGGCCAGTGCCTTTGAGTCAATACTACCCATTTTGTGCAAGAAGGCAGATGTATTTGTTAAAATAAAATCAATGTAAACATGTATTAAAGGTTGTACACTTGGAGCTGAGTTAACTGTTATCAGAAAACTTTTTTTCCAAAAAATTGTGCTGTTATTTTTTTTCAACTTTATTTTTTAAAAGAGAGAGAGAGAGACATGTACAGATTATTAAAGCCATTTTGTCATAACACTGTATGAATATATATTTGTCAGTACTTAATTCTTTTAGAAGTTTGATAATATGCATTGAAATATACTAGTTATTATAAGCATAAAGTATATGTAGAACAGAACGTAACATGGAAACAGTCAGAGTTTTCTTGGTGTGTATAGATTAAACATAATGATTTTTGAATACCAAAAATTGCCACAAGGCTATATTCTTAGCTCTTGGATTATTAATGATTCAAGGTGCTATGCACTATTTTATTTCCTCAGAAGGACTGAGGCTTTCACTTTTTGTCCTTTGTTTTTCTTGAGCTTCATATGGCCTGAGTTGTTTCTGGGGTATTCAGAGATTTCTGGGGCTAGTATCCAGTTATCAGTGACTGTATATTATGTCTGTTCTTTTGTGACTGGGTTACCTCACTCAGGATGATATTCTCTAGATGCATCCATTTTCTTAAGAATTTCATAAAGTCATTGTTTCTGATAGCTGAGTAGTACTCCATTGTGTAAATGTACCACAATTTTTGTATCCATTCATCTACCAAAGGACATCTGGGTTCTTTCCAGCTTCTGGCTATTATAAATAGGGCTGTTATGAACATTGTGGTGCATGTGTCTTTGTTGTATGTTGGAGCATCATTGGGGTATATGCCCAGAAGTGGAATAACTGGGTCTTCAGGTAGTACTCTGTCCAATTTTCTGAGGAACTGCCAGACTGATTTCCAGAGTGGTTGTACCAGCTTACAACCCCACCAACAGTGGAGGGGTGTTTCTCTTTCTCCACATCCTCGCCAGCATCTGCTGTCATCTGAATTTTTTATCTTAGCCATTCTGACTGGTATGAGGTAGAATCTCAGGGTTGTTTGGATTTGCATTTCCCTGATGACTAGGGATGTTGAGCACTTCCTTAGATGCTTCTCAGCCATTCGATATTCCTCAATTAAGAACTTTTTGTTTAGATCTGAACCCCATTTTTAATAGGATTGTTTGATTCTCTGGGGTCTATCTTCTTGAGTTCTTTGTATAAATTGGATATCACACTTTTATCAGATGTGGTATTGGTAAAGATCTTTTCCCAATCTGTTGCCTGCCCTTTTGCTTCTTGACAGTGTCCTTAGCCTTACAGAAACTTTGCAATCTCATTAAGTCCCATGTCTCAATCTGTGGTCTTAGAGCACAAGCCATTGGTGTTCTATTCAGGAAATTTTCCCCTGCGCCTATGTGTTCTAAGGTTTTCCCCACTTTCTCTTCTAGTAGTTTCAGTGTACCTGGTTTTATGTGAAGGTCTTTGATACACTTGGACTTGAGCTTTGTACAAGGAGATAAGAAGGAATTGATTTGCATTCTTTTGTATGCTGACTGCCAGTTGAACCAGCAGCATTTGTTGAAGAGGCTGTCCTTTTCCAATGGAATGTTTTTAGCTCCTTTGTCAAAGATCATGTGACCATAAGGTTTTGAATTTATTTCTAAGCCTCCAGTTCTATTCCATTGATCTACCTACCTGTCTGTATCAATACCATGAAGTTTTTATCACAATTGATTTGTAATATAGCTTGATATCTGGGATGATGATTCCCTAGAAGTTTTTTTTTTTGTTTTTTTTTTGTTTGTTTGTTTGTTTGTTTGTTTGTTTTTTTCATTGTTGAGAATAGTTTTTGCTTTTCTGGGATTTTTTTTTTTTTTTTTGCAACTTAATTTGCAAATTGCTCTTTCCAACTCTATGAAGAATTCAGTTGAAATTTTGATGGGTATTGCATTGAAACTGTAGATGCTTTTGGCAAGATGGCCAATTTTACTATGATGATCCTTCCAATCTATGAGCAAAGGTGATCTTCCCACCTTTTGGTGTCTTTTTCAATTTCCTTATTCAGAGACCTGAAGTTCTTGTCATACAGATCCTTCACTTGGTGTGTTAGAGTCACACCAAGGTATTTTATATTATTTTGTGACTGTTGTGAAGGGTGTCAATTCTCTAATTTCTTTCTCAGCCTGTTTATCCTTTTAGTAGAGGAAGGCTACTGATTTTTTCAAGTGATTTTATATCCAGCCACTTTGCTGAAGTTGTTTATCAGCTGTAGGAGTTCTATGGTGAAATTTTTAAGGTCACTTAAATATACTATCTTATCATCTGCAAATAGTGATATTTTGATGTCTTTCTTTCTAATTGGTATCCCTTTGACCTTTTTTTGCTCTCTGATTGCTCTGACTAAAAATTTCAGTACTATATTGAATAGGTAGGGAGAGAGTGGGCAGCCTTGTCTAGTCCTGATTTTAGTGGGATTTCTTCAAGTCTCTCACCATTTAGTTTGATGTTGGCTACTGGTATGCTTTATATTGCTTTTAGTATGTTTAAGTATGAGGCCTGAATTACTGATCTTTCCAAGACCTTTAACAGGAAGGAGTGTTGAATTTTATATAACATTATTGCAGCATATAAAGAAATGATCATGTGCTTTTGTTCCTTTGAGTTTTTTAATATAGTAGATTATGTTGATGGATTTCATATATTGAACTATCCTTGCATCCCTCGAATGAAGCCTACTTGATAATGGTGAATGATTGTTTTGATGTGTTCTTGGATTCGGATTGCAAGAATTTTATTGAGTATTTTTGCAGCAATGTTCATTAGGAAAATTGTTCTGAAGTTCTCTATCTTTGTAGGGTCTTTGTGTGATTTAGATATGAGGATAATTGTGGCTTGAAAAAATGAGTTGTGTGGTTTTTCTCAGTTTTTATCTTGTGGAATAGTTTTCAGAGTATTGGTATTAGGTCTTCTATGAAGGTCTGACAGAATTCTGTAGTAAACCCATCAGGTCCTGGGCTTTATTTGGTTGGGAGGCTTTTGATGACTGCTTCTATTTCTTTAGGGGTTATGGGGCTGTTAAGATGGTTTATCTGATCCTGATTTAACTTTGGTTAAATCTTGTATCTGTCCAGAAATTTTTTCATTTTTTTCTAGATTTTTCAGTTTTATTGAGTATAGACTTTTATAGTAGGATCTGATGATTTCTTGGGTTAAATCAGTTTCTGTTATTATGTCTGTTCTTTTATTTATGATTTTGTTAATTTGGATACTCTCTTGTGCCCTCTAGGTAGTTTGGCCTAGAGATTATCAATCTTATTGATTTTCTCAAAGAACCAGCTCCTCTTTTTTTTTTTTTTTTTTTTTTTTTGATTCTTTGAGTAGTTCTTTTGCTTCTACTCTGTTGATTTCTGCTCTGAATTTGATTATTTCCTGCTGACTACTCTTCTTGGTTGTATCTGCTTCTTCTTTTTCTTTTTTATAGGCTTTATTTTAAAAAAACAAAGATAAAAAATTTTAAACATTTTTGCATAAATGTATACAAATACAACTGTGTCAGTGCTTGGCTTTTTTTTTTCTTTTCTTTCTTTCTTTTTTTTTTTTTACAATGAGAAAAATGTACATGTAATACAGGGTGTAACCCGGATTTGTCAATGTGTTCTTGGTGTGTAAGGATTGAGTATGACTTTTTTGTTTTGTTTTGTTTTGTTTTGTTTTGTTTTTTGGACTTCACACAGTCTGTGAGTTGTTTCTGGGGCAGTGCAAGCCTCTGGGGTTAGCATCCCACTATCAGTGACTGCATATTATGTCTGTTCTTTTGTGACTGGGTTATCTGCTGTCATCTGAGTTTTGGATCTTGGCCAATCTGACTGGTGTGAGGTGGAATCTCAGGGTTGTTTTGATTTGCATTTCCCTGATGGCTAAGGATGTCGAGCACTTCCTCAGATGTTTCTCGGCCATTCGGTGTTCCTCAACTGAAAACGTTTTGTTTAGCTCTGTACCCCATTTTTTAATAGGGTTGTTTGATTCTCTGGTGTCTAGCTTTTTGAGTTCTTTGTATACCTTGGATATTAGGCCTCTATCTGATGTGGAGTTGGTAATTGCTTCTTTTTGTTCTAGAGTTCTCAGGTGTACTGTCAAGTGTGTGTATGCTCTCTCCATTTTCTTTTTGAAGGCACTCAGAGCTGTGAGTTTTGCTCTTAACATTGCTTTCATTGTTTCTCATAAGTTTGGGTATGTTATGCCTTCATTTTTGTTAAATTAAAAACTTTTTATTTCTTTATTTCTTCTTTGATCAAGCTATCATTGAGTAGATCATTGTTTACCTTACATGTTTGTGTGGACTTTCTGTTGTTTTTATTGTTATTGAAGACGAGCTTTAGTCTATGGTGATCTGATAGAATGCATGAGATTATATTGATCTTCTTATATATTTTGAGGCCTGTTTTGTGGCTGACAATATGGGCAATTTTGGAGAAGTGCTGAGAAGAATGTCTATTCTTTCCTTTTAGGATAAAATATTCTATAGATGGTGGTTAAATCCATTTGGTTCAAAACTTCTCTTAGTTTCACTGTGTCTCTGTTCAGTTTCTGCTTCCATAATCTGTCCATTGATGAGAGTGGGATGTTAAAGTCTCCCACTATTATTCTCTGTGTTGCAATATATGATTTGAGCTTTAGTAAAGTTTCTATTATGAATGTGGGCTCCCTTATATTTGGAGCATAAGTATTCAGGGTTGATAATTTCTCTTGATAGATGTTTCCTTTGATGAGTAAAAAGTGTTCTTCCTTATTTTTTTTGATAACTTTTGGTTGAAAACCTATTTTATTCGATATCAGGATGGCTACTCCAGCTTGTTTCTTGGGACCATTTGTTTGGAATGTTTTTTCCCAACCTTTTACTGTGAGGTAGTGCCTGTCTTTGTTGCTGAGATGAGTTTCCTGTATGCAGCAAAATGCTGGATTCTGTTTATGTATCCAGTAGATGTCTTTTTATTGGGAAATTGAGTCCATTGGTGTTAAGACATGTTAAGGAATAGTGATTGTTGATTCCTGTTAGTTTTGTTGTTAGAGGTAGAATTATGTTTGTGTGCTTTTCTTCTTTCAGGTTTGTTGCAAGAAGATTAATTTCTTGCTTTTCCTAGGATGAAGTTTCCCTCTTTGTGGTGTAGTTTTCCATCTATTATTTTTTTTAGGGCTAAATTTGTGAACAGATATTGTGTAAATTTGTTTTGTCCTGAAATATTTTGGTTTCTCCATTTATGGTCATTGAGAATTTTGTTGGATATAGGTACCTGGGCTGACATTTGTGTTTTCATAGGGTCTTTATGATATCAGTCCAGGATTTTCGAGATTTCATAGTCTGTTGAAAAATCTGGTGTAATTTTGATTGGTCTGCCTTTATTTGTTACCTGTTCTTTTACCCTTACCTCTTTTAGTACTCTTTCTTTGTTTTGAACATTTGTTATTTTGACTATTATGTGTCAGGAAGAATTTATTTTCTGGTCCAATCTATTTGTGGTTCTGTGTGCTTCTTGTATATTCGTGGTTATCTCTTTCTTTAGGTTAGGGAAGTTTTCTTCTATAATTTTGTTGAAAATATTTACTGAGCCTTTTAGTTGGGAGTCTTTGCTCTCTTGTACACCTATTATCTTTAGGTTGGTCTTTTCATTCTTTCTTGGATTTCCTGGATGTTTTGGGTTAGAACCACTTTGATTTTTGCATTCACTCTGAATGTTTTGTCATTGTGGTATCTTCTGCCCTTGAGATTCTCTCTTCCATCTTTTGTTCCATATTCTTTTGATGGTGCTTGCATTTATGACTCCCAATGTCTTTCCTAGATTTTCCAACTTCAGGGTTGTCTCTTTTTGTGATTTCTTCATTGTTTCTATTTTTGTTTTCAATTCCTTCACCTGTGTGGTTCTTTCCTGTAGCTCTTTAAGTGATTTTTGTGTTTTATGTGTTTCCTCTTTAAGGGTTTCAACTTGTTTGTATGTGTTCTCCTGGCTCCCTGTACTTATTTAAGTGTGTTATTTTTGCACTTCTCAAGGATCTCCATCGTCATCATAAAGTATGATTTTAAGTCTAAATCTTATTTTTCTGTTGAGTTGGGATATCCACTACTTGCTGTGGTGGGAGAACTGGGTTCTGATGTTGCGAAGTTGTGTTGGTTACCATAGATTCTTGTACTTGCCTCTTGCTATCTTTTTTCGGTTCTGCCAGGTGATTTGTTGTCTCTGACTGGGGCTTGTCTCTCCTGTGGGTCTGTGGGCCCTTGGTCTCCTCAGAGAGATTACTCCTGTGTGTTCAACTCTCTAGGTAGGCTGTGAGCTCTGATGGCAGTGCTTGGTCCTGATGCAACTGGGCCGGGTCTGGCCTTGGGTAGGAAGTGTCTATTCCCAGGCAGCACCACTACCTGGTCCCTGAGAGTTCAGGTTGGCCTCTCTGGGAGAGTCAGTAGGGAAGGAATGTGGACTTGCCCCTGTGAACAGGAGTGAGAGTCCTCCTGTGTCTCTTCCAGGTGCCTGCAACCTGTGGGCAAGATGTCAGTCCTGATGAAACTGAGCTGGTTCTGGCCTTAGGCAGAAAGTGTCCATTCCCAGGCATTACTGCTACCTGGGGTCTGAGAGTTCTGGGTAGCCTCTCCCGGGATAGACGGTGGAGAGGAAGTGCCGGATTTTGAAAGTATTAAGACATATTTGCCTATACAGATCTGGTTGTTTAGCCAGCTCTCAGTGCATTAGGTAGCCCCACTCCCTAAAGTTAGAACTGGGATGTGAACTATCCTGGCACAAACTGCAAATTTAAATATGACCAGTAGAGGTCGCTGGTATGCAAAGACAGGACCCAACTAAAGGGAGCACAGCCCTGGTGACTGGGGAAATAGAATAGAGGACCCATAAATAAACCCACAGAGCAGTAGCTGCCTAGTCTTTGAAAACGATATGAAAAACATACATTGGAAAAGAAGACAGTCTCTTCCTTACAACATTACAAATGAGACTCTAACACGTACAGAAACACTTCAAAATATCAGCATTGGCGAGGACATTATGAAAAGGGCCTCGTTAACACAGGAAATAATAATCGATGAATTGACAAATAGAAGCACTTGGGATTACAAAACTTCTGGCCCACAAAAGGAAACCATCACCAAAGTGAAGACAGCCTGGATAAGGTCGGTAGGGGAGTATTTGCTAACTACATGCACATCAAATAAAGGATTGAAATCTAGCCTGTCTATGGGGTTGCAAAACTTAAAAACCACCAATAAAATCATCCAATCAGTAAGTGGCAAAATGAACTGACTAGTAAGTATCCAAAAAATGAAAGGCAAATGGCTAGTAAATATTTGAAAAAGCTTTCAACAATCAGTGACAGATCGATTGCTCTAAGCCTATATTTGAGAATGTGTCTTTAACAATAGGATCTTTCTTCTGGTTCTAGGAAGAACCAAGCACATAAGCAATGGCCTTTACTGTTTGGAGGGGAATTGCACTCCCTTACCCAACAAATAAAGAGATTTCCACTAAAACATGTCATTGCCACTTTCTTAAACCAGTATAATTTCTAAATCTTTCTAAAACCGTATCTTTATATCCATGGATAAAAGTAATGCTGTCCTTCATCAAAAAAAAAGTTTTTATTTTTCCTAAAACAGATGGAGACAACTACAGAAATCATAAAGTGGTTAAAATGCATACAAACACACACACACACACACACACACACACACACACACATAACACCTAAGGCTTGGGAACATCACATAAGAAGGTGGAAAAAGAACAGGTGCCCAAACCATCAGCAACCAGGAACAGAGGAAATCCAGGGACACAGGCCAGGTACACGGGAGAGGTGAGAACCAATCACTGACAAAAAGACCACATATAATCACAGACAGCAAGATGACAAGAGGAAAGCAAAAGAACGTACCCCAGGGAAACCAACACAACCTGGCAACACCAGAACCCCGCTCTCCCTTCACAACACCCAGCAGAATGCCAAACACTCCAGAAAAAGAAGACTCAGACCCGAAATTATACCTCAAGATGATGATAGAGATCCTTAAACACTAACGGGAGGAAAAGCATAAAGAATTAGAAGCTTTTAAAGAGAAAACAGCAAAACACTCAAAGAATTCAAAGAACTAGAGGAAAACAGAACCAAAGAGATGAAGGAATGGAAGAAGGAATTTAAAACGGAAATGGACACAATTAAGAAAACACTAAAAGAGACAACCCTAGAGGTAGAAAACCTAAAAAAGAAATCAGGAGTCACAGATGCAAGCAGTTCCAACAGACTACAAGAGATGGAAGAGAGAATCTTAGGGGCAGAAGACAACAAAGAAAGCATAGACAAAACAGTCAGAGAAGATGCAAAAACCAAAAAGCTCCTAACCCAAAATGTATAGGAGATACAGGACAATATGAGAAGGCCAAACCTAAGGATAATAAAAATAGAAGAGGGCAAAAAATATCAACTAAGAGGCACAGTAAATATCTTCAACAAAATCGTAGAAGAAAACTTCCCTACCCTTAAGAATGAGATGACCATGAGCATAAAACAAGCCTACAGAACTCCAAATAGGTTGGACCAGAAAAGAAATTCCTCCTGACACATAATAGTCAAAATGCCTAGTGCCCAAAGCAAAAACAGAATACTAAAAGCAGTGAGGGAAAAAGGTCATGTAACATATAAAGGCAGACCAATCAGAATCACACCCGACTTCTCAACAGAGACTATGAAAGCTAGAAGAGCCTGGACAGACATCATGCACACCCTAAGAGAACAAGTGTCAGCCCAAGCTGCTATACCCAGCAAAACTCTCAATCATCACAAATAGAGAGACTAAGGTAGTCTAAGACAAAACTAAATTTACACAATAAGTGACCTCAAACCCAGCACTACAACGAATTATAGGTGGAAACCCCAATGCAATGAGGGAAACTACATCCTAGTAAAAACAAAAAAAATACCTAAGCAAGAAAACCAAAAGAAGAAAGACACACAGGCACAATTCAACCTCCAAAAGCAAAAATAGCAGAAAATAGCAACCACTATTCCTTGATTCCTGTTAACATAAATGAACTCAGTTCCCCAATAAAAAGAAATAGGCTTTCAGACTGGACACATAAACAAAACCCATGATTTTGCTGCATATAGGAAACTCATCTCAGGGACAAAGACAGACACTATCTCAGAGTAAAAGGTTGGGAAAAACCTTCCAAGAAAACGGCCCCAAGAAGCAAGCTGGAGTGGACATTCTAATATTGAATAAAGTAGATATTAAACCAAAAGTAATCAAAAAAGATAAGGGAGGACACTTTTTACTCATTACAGGTGAAATTTGTCAGGAGGAACTCTCAGTCTTTAACATATATGCTCCAAATACAAAAGCACCCATATTCATAAAAGAAACCCTACTAAAGCTCAAAAATTACATTGCACCCCACACAATAATAGTGGGAGACCTCAATACCCCACTCTCACCAGTGGACAGATCATGAAAACAAAAACTGAACAAGGAAACTGTAAAACTAGCAGAGGTTATGAACCAACTGAAATTAAAAGATATCAACAGAACATTTCATCCTAAAACAAAAGAATACACCTTCTTCTCAGCACCTCACGGCACCTTCTCGAAAATTGACCACATAATTGGTAACAAAACAAGCCTCAATCGATATTAGAAGATTGAAATACTCCCATGCATCCTATCAGAACACCGTGGTCTAAGGCTGGTCTTTAATAACAACAAAGACAACAAAAAGCCCATATGCACATGGAAACTAAAAAATGCTACATTAAAAGACAGCAGGATCAAAAAAGAAATAAAGAACGAAATTAAGGATTTTCTAGAATTAAATGAAAATGAAAACTCAACATACCCAAACCTATGGGATGAAAGGAAAGCAGTACTGAGAGAAAAACTCATAGCTCTGAGTGCTTCCAAAAAGAAACTGGAGAGAGCATACACCAGCAACTTGACAGCACAACTGAAAGCTCTAGAATAAAAGGAAGCAGATACACCCAAGAGGAGTAGACAGCAAGAAATAATCAAATTTAGGGCAGAACTAGACCAAATATAAACAGAAAGAACCATTCAAAGAATCAACAAAACAAAGAGCTGGTTTTTTCAGAAAATCAACAACACAGATAAACACTTACCCAGACTAACTAGAGGGCAAAGAGAGAGTATCCAAATTAACAAACTCAGAAAGGAAAGTGGAGACATAGCAACTGAAACTGAAGAAATTCAAGAAATCATCAGATCCTACAAAAGCCTATACTCAACAAAGCTGGAAAATCTGGAGGAAATGGATGAATTCCTAGACAGATACCTGATTCTAAAGTTAAACCAGGACCAGGTAAACCATATAAATAATCCCATAACACCTAAAGAAATAGAAGCAGTCATCAAAAGCCTCCCAACGAAATAAAGCCCAGATCTAGATAAGTTCAGTGCAGAATTTTACCAGATATTTATTGACGACCTAATACCAATACTCTCCAAACTATTCCACAAAATAGAATCAGATGGAACACTACCTAACTCATTTTTTGAGGCTACAATAACCCTTGTTCCTAAACCACACAAGACCCTACAAGGAATGAAAATTTCAGACCAATCTCACTTATGAACATTGATGCAAGCAAATCCTTGCAAACCTAATGCAAGAACATATCAAAACGATTATTCACCATGATCAAGTAGGCTTCATCCCTGGGATGCAGGGATGGATTAATATACGGAAAATGCATCAATGTAACCCACCATATAAAAAAACTCAAAGAGTAAAACCACATGGTCATCTCACTAGATGCTAAAAAAGCATTTGACAAAATTTAACACCCCTTCATGTTAAAAGTCATGAAAAGAACAGGAATCCAAAGCCCATACCTAAACATAATAAAAGCAATATACAGCAAACCAACAGCCAACATCAAACTTGACGATGGGAAACTTGAAGCAATCCCACTAAAATCAGGGACTCGACAAGGCTGCCCACTCTCACCCTACCTATTCAACATATTACTGGAAGTCCTGGCTGGAGCAATTAGACAGCAATAGGAAATCAAAGGGATACAAATTGGAAAGGAAGAAGTAAAAACATCACTATTTGCAGATGACATGATAGTGTGATAGTGTACTTCAGTGACCCCACAAATTCCACCAGAGAACTTCTACAGCTGGTAATCGAGTTCAGCAAAGTGGCTGAATATAAAATTAACTCAAACAAATCAGTAGCCTTCCTCTACTCAAAGGACAAACATGCGGAGAAAGAAATTCAGGAAAAAATAACCTTCACAATAGTCACAAGAATTATGCAATACCTTGGTGTGACTCTAACTAAGCAATTGAAGGACCTGTATGACAAGAACTTCAAATCTCTGAAGAAGAAAATCAAGAAAGATCTCAGAAAATGGAAAGATCTCCCATGCTCATGGATTGGAAGGATCAACCTTTCTAAAATTGGACATCTTACCAAAAGCAATCTACAGATTCAATGCAATCCCCATCAAAATATCAACGCAATTCTTCATAGAGCTGAAAAGAGCAATGTGCAAATTCATCTGCAATAACAAAAGACCTAGAATAGGGATATCCATCCTCAACAATAAGAAAACATCTGTGGGAATCACTATCCCTGACCTCAAGCTATATTACAAGGCAATTGTGCTGAAAAATGTATGGTACTGGTACAGAAATAGGCATGTGGATCAATGGAATAGAATAGAAGATCCAGAAATGAGCCCTCATGTATATGGTCACCTGATTTTTGACAAAGGAGCAGTAAACATTCAATGGAAAAAGGACAGCCTATTCAACAAATGGTGCTGGTCCAACTGGCACTCAGCATGCAAAAGAATGAAAATAGACCCTTTCTTATCTCCTTGTACAAAGCTCAAGTGTAAGTGGATTAAAGATCTCCACATTAAACCAGATACACTGAAACTATTAGATGAGAAAGTAGGGAAAACCTGAGAACACATAGGCACAGGAGAAAATTTCCTGAACAAAACACCAATGGCTCAAGCTCTAAGGTCAAAGATTAACAAATGGGACTTAATGAGATTGCAAAGTTTCTGTAAGGCTAAGGACATCGTCAAGAAAACAAAACGGCAACCAACAGAATGGGAAAAGATCTTTACCAACACCACATCAGATAGAGGCCTAATATCCAAGGTGTACAAGGAACTCAAAAAGGTAGACACCAGAGAATCAAATAACCCTATTAAAAAATGGGGTACAGAGCTAAACAAAACGTTTTCAGTTGAGGAACACTGAATGGCCGAGAAACATCTGAGGAAGTGCTCGACATCCTTAGCCATCAGGGAAATGCAAATCAAAACAACCCTGAGATTCCACCTCACACCAGTCAGATTGGCCAAGATCCAAAACTCAGATGACAGCAGATGCTGGCGAGGCTGTGGAGAAAGAGGAACACTTCTCCACTGTTGGTGGGGTTGCAAGCTAATACAACTACTCTGGAAATCTGTCTGGCAATACCTCAGAAAATTGGATATAGTACTACCTGAAGACCCAGCTATTCCACTTCTGGGCATATACCCCAGAGACACTTTAATACACAACAAAGATATATGCACCACAATGTTCATAGCGGCTCTATTTATAATAGCCAGAAGCTGGAAGGAACCCAGATGTCCTTCAGAAGATGAATGGATACAAAAATTGTGGTACATATACACAATGAAATACTACTCAGCCACCAGAAACAATGACTTAACCAAATTCTTAAGAAAATGGCTGCATCTAGAGAATATCATCCTGAGTGAGATAACCCAGTCACAAAAGAACAGACATAAGATGCAGTCACTGATAGTGGAATGCTAACCCCAGAGGCTTGCAGTCCCCCAGAAACAACTCACAGACTGTATGAAGTCCAAGAAATAAAGAAAACAAAACAAAACAAAAAAAATATTTGCAAAACAAGAAAACTTTAACTATTTCCATGTTATATTTTGTTTTACATGTACTTTAGCTCATTGTAACTATTAAGTTTTCAAGGCATACAATCAAACCTTGAAAAAAATCAAGTACTGACTAAAAAATATATTCATATAGTTTTATATAAAATTATGTTAAAATCTGAAAAAAGTACTGAAAAAAAATGTATAATTTTAAGCAAAAAATGTTTAAAATCTGTACATTTATCTTTGTTTTGTAAAATAAAGTTGTTTTTTAAAAATGGGGTACAGAGATAAACAAAAAGTTCTCAATTTAGGAATATTGAATGGCTGAGAAGCATCTAAGGAAGTGCTCGACATCCTTAGCCATCAGGGAAATGCAAATCAAAACAACCCTGAGATTCCACCTCACACCAGTCAGATTGGCCAAGATCAAAAATTCAGATGACAGCAGATGCTGGCGAAGATGTGGATAAAGAGGAACACTTTTCCACTGTTGGTGGGGTTGTAAACTAGTACAACCATTCTGGAAATCAGTCTGGCAATTCCTCAGAAAATTGGACATAGTGCTATCTGAAGACCCAGTTAGTCCACTTCCAAGCATATACCCCAGAGATGCTCCAACATACAACAAAGACTCTTGCACCACAATGTTCATAGCAGCTCTATTTATAATAGCCAGGACTTGGAAAGAACCCAGATGTCCTTCAGTAGATGAATGAATATAAAAATTGTGGTACATTTACACAATGAAGTACTACTCAGCTATCAGAAACAATGACTTTATGAAATTCTTAAGAAAATGAATGCATATAAAGAATATCATCCTGAGTTAGATAACCCAGTCACAAAAGAACAGACACAATATGAAGTCACTGATAATTGAATACTAACACCAGAAAGCTCTGAACACCCCAGAAACAACTCACAGACTGTGTAAAGTCAAAGTAAAAAAAAAGAAGAGGAAAAACCATTATGTTTACTCCTTACACACCAAGAAAATTTTGACTAATTCCAGGTTACATCCTGTTTTACATGTACTTTATGCTCATTGTAACTAGTAAGATCCTAATGCATACTATCAAAAAAAAGCCATGCACTGAAAAAATGTATTCATATACTTTTATGCAAAAATGCTTAAATTTTGTACATTTATTATTGTTTTTTAAAATAAAGTTCTTCAATTAAAAAAGTCGGTGGGGAAAACTGTAAATGAAGGGAGACAGGATATCTGCTGAAAGATGGTGTCTTTAATCTATGAATGTAAGCTGCAATCAAGAAGCTTGTATTTAAAAATCTCACTTGAAATGAAAAGCTACATGCATAGGATTCATTCCAGAGATGCAAGGATGGTTCAACATATGCAAATATATCAACATACTCTACTACTTAAACAAGTTCAAAGGAAAGAAAACACTTTATCATCTCTTTAGATGCTAATAAAGCATTTGATAAAATTCAACACCCCTTTATGTTAAAGGTCTTGGAAAGATCATGAATTCAAGTCTCATACTTAAACATACTAAAAGCAATATAAAGCATACCAGTAGCCAACATCAAACTAAATGGTGAGAGACTTGAAGAGATCCCACTAAAATCAGGGACTAGACAAGGCTGCCCACTCTCTCTCTACCTATTCAGTATAGCACTGAAAGTTTTAGCCAGAGCAATCAGACAGCAAAAAGAGGTCCAAGGGATACAAATTAGAAGAGAGAGAGAGAGAGAGAGAGAGAGAGAGAGAGAGAGAGAGAGAGAGAGAGAGAGAGAGAGAGAAGTCAAAGTAACACTATTTCCAGATGATCCGATAGTATACTTAAGTGACCTTAAAAATTTCACCAGAACTCTAACAGCTGATAAAAAAAACTTCAGCAAAGTGGCTGGATCTAAAATCACTTGAAAAAGTCAGTAGCCTTCCTCTACTGAAAGGATAAACAGGCTGAGAAAGAAATTAGAGAATTGACACCCTTCACAACAGTCACAAATACTATAAAATACCTTGGTGTCACTCTAACCAAGGAAGTGAAAGATCTGCATGACAAGAACTTCAAGTCTCTTAAAAAGGAAACCAAAGAAGATCTCAGAGATGGAAAGATCTCCCATGCCCATCTTGCCAAAAGCAATCTACAGTTTTAATACAATCCCCACCAAAATTCCAACTCAATTCTTCATAGAGTTAAAAAGAGCAATTTGCAAATTCAGTTGCAATAATAAAAAATGCAGGAAAGCAAAATCTATTCTCAACAATGAAAAAAAAAATTTCCGGGGAATCACCATCCCAGCCCTCAAGCTGCATTACAAATCAGTTGTGGGTAGAAATGCAATGCTCCAACATGGCTTTGCCTGATTTTTACCCAATGACTTTCTTTTTAGTTTTGAAAATAAACCATTCCAATGGTTTTTAAAGCTGTCTTTTAGTCCAAGGGCCTACAGTACTACATTTATCTCTTCATTTACTTACATGAGAAGAAAACCTTGATGAAAGAGACTTACTTAAAGTGCTTCTTTTTATTTTTGTTAAACACCAACATCAATATCAATTACTATAAAAAACTTATTTGAAGATTTAATCAAAATTCTTCAGTACATTTATAAACATATAATTGTAAGCAGTGAGACGGCTCAGCAGGTAAAGGCTCTTGTAGCCAAGTCTGCTGGCTTGAGTTTTATCATGACAATGTACAGGCAAGTCCCACAAGTTGCGCTCTGACTTACACACACACACACACACACACACACACACACACACACACACACACACAATAGATAGATAGATAGATAGATAGATAGATAGATAGATAGATAGATAGATAGATAGGCAGATCATATTTTTATACAGCATATCAAATCTCTAAAAAATACCAAATGAGTGGGACTCTATCCAGCTTTGCTATGTACTATAATTTGGATATATATGTACTATATTTTATGTACTATAATTTGGATAAATGTCTCTTCTCCACCCGTGCACTAAGGGCTTGGCTCTCCATCTTGCAGCACTGTGAACCTTTAGCAGGCAGGGCCTAGAAGAATTTAGGTTACCAGCCCTCCACCCAGTTTGTCTTCTCCCCTTTCCCAACCCTTCTCCCCACCTCTCTCTTGTTTGTGCCCTCTCTCTTCCTCCCTTCTCTCTTCCCAATCCTCTCTGTCCTCTCCTCCTCCTTTGCCTTCCCCACTATTTCTCCTTCTTACACACTGGAGGACAAGCACCTTTCCCAAGCATTCTGCTAGGATGAACTACTTCACTGCACCCAAAGACAGCAAATCCAAGAGAACATAACCTCTGAAACCATGAGTCACAATGAGCTTTTCCTTCTTTAAAAGGATTTTCCCAGCTCTTTTGCCCCAGCAAAGAAACACTGATTAAACACAGACCAATAATTATACACCTAAAGCAACATGGGAGCAGAGAGGCTAGGCTGTGGACAGCAGGGTCCTCACAGATGCTTTAGTCAGGAGGCCTGACATTTGAGGAGGACATCAAATTAGTAGTTGCCAGAATTAGCCGAAATCTCTCTTTCTCCACATGTACTTTCTCATGCCTAGAGACCCTTTCCTGACTTATTCTTCTGCTCAGTGCAGACGGCTTGATATAAGCATGGGAGGTTGCAGGGCAAAGCTGTCGCAGAAAATCTGGGGTCCGAGTGTCATGCCCTTGTCTTGTTCTTATACTCCTCAGAAGTTAGGACTGTCAGGTAGAAATTATCTGTAAGCACTTATAAATAGGGAAACCCAGAAAACAGAGTTCTCTCATTGGCTGAGACTATCACTCAGAACAAGCACCTTGATTCCCATCTGACTTCCTCAGTGAAAGCGGTGTCCTCCAAACTCCCATAACTGGCAAGCTGAACAAATGGACCACAAAATGCTGCTCATAGTCTCCAAGGTGCAGCATATTCCAGAAGGAAGACAGATGTTTTTTCTGTGTGCCCAGTTTATGGGAGGTAGAGTGCTGGAAGCTTTGTACTAGGGCATGTCCTCAAGACTTGGGAAAGGGGCGGGGACCTTGTAGCCCCACCCACTGAGAATCAAATGGGAGTCTAATATATCAGTATGAAACACGGCCTTGGAAAGAATCAAGATTCTCTTTTAAACAATGATGAAACACATTTTAGAACGGAGATAAGAAAAAAGCTGAAGTAGTGGGAAAGTGTTAGTGGAAACAATTTTATCAATACTTTCATTGAGCAACGTAAGCATCATGCCAGGAAAGAATGGTAATTTGTCTTTTGTCTTAGGAGAAAAACAAACTACAATTTGAAAGAAGAAAAATATTTTAATGTGGTTTTAATTAAAAAATTTAAATCCAGGAATGAATTATTTTATCCTTTTACCCGAAGCCATGGGCTGTAAAACTGAGCCAAGTAAACTTTCGTTTGTTACCTTAGCAACTCTGTATGGCCCAGTGACTACACTAGGTCCCAATTACATTATTCACGACAAATTTTAAAATGCTGTCACAAGTTTACCCGGTCATAAATTGTTCATTTTGAACGATGTTCTTTTTCAATCTAAGCAAAGACTAGGAGGAAAAGATGGGGGTATGATAGAGTGAGAAAAAGAGAGAATGAAAACAAAGGAAGAGAGTACGAGAAGGAATAAAGGGTGATGAGAACTTAAACTAAAGTGGTCTAGGGAGGAGTTCCTGAATTACTCTAATTCTTGCAGCTGGAGTGTATCTTAGTGGGATACACTTAGTGCACTTAGTGCACAGTGGGAGGCTGTGAGTTTAGTCCCTAGCACAAGTAAGAAAGAGAAAAAGAAAAATGATGAAGAGGAAGAGAAGAGGTGAGGAGGAAGAAGAGGAGGAATCGGAAAAGAAAGAAAATCCTTTTTTTACAGCTGTTCTGAGGTACAGATGACGTCCAGGAAGCTGCACACATTCCAAATGTGTGATTTGCTCAGTTCTGACACATGCATTCACCAGAGCCATCACCAAACAGAGTTTACCATTTCTATTTCTTTCTCCCTAGCCCCCACCACAGCCCTTCCTGATTCTTCTTCACAAGATGAGGTTGAGTTTTAAATATTTTATATTTATCACATAATATCACGGTGTGTTTTATTTTATACTATGGTACCTTCTAGCATAATTGAGATTTGTATTCTGTGCTGTTGGTCACTTTTTCTCTTTGGTTCAAAGATGTCTCCACACAGATGTGCCAAGGCTGACCAAACTTGACTTGCCTGGTGACTGTCAGCCACCCTAACAGAAGTTGCAGCCTTTCCATCCCCCTCCCTCTCTGGTCATGTCCAGTTATCACAGACCGCTGCCAGCAAAGCCTGCAAATATCTTCCTCGTGCATCCATTGCTTTGCATTTCCATGGCTACCAAACAAACAATTTCTTTCCCAACTTTCTTGGAAACCTTCCTGTGTTCATTCTTTTCTCCATTTTATCAATCCCCATGGTACAGCCATGGTGATTTCTTTCTAAAATGCGATCTCTTCCATTGCAGCTCCAAGTCTTGTTTAACATAGTTGTGTTATCCTTAGGATTTGAGGACAAATCTTTAGCTCCATTAACTTGAGTGGTTCCTGCTGACCTTTCTATGGAGACTGATCTCTGGGTTACTTACCAGAGCTACATAAGCGAAGAGAGATTAATCCAATCATCATTTAAAATCACAATTGATTTTCCTGTCTGTATTTTCAGATCTTCCCAAACGCTTTCTCTCAAAAGTGAGTCCCACTCAATCCTGTGTTATACAAACCAAGAACACGCAAAAACATGAGAACAAAAACAGAAAACAGTCTTGGTGGCACAAGATATTCAAGAGGCAGAAACAGGAGGATCTTTGAGTGTTTGAAGCCAGCCTGATCTACACTGTAAGTTCTAGGACAGCGAATGTGACACAGTTACACCTTGTTTTTACAAAACAAAAACAAAAATCAAGGGCACACAGCCTACCATCAGAGGAGTCTCCACCTGAGAGAGTAGACTCTGGGGTACTTCTCCTCACCGGAGCGCCCCCTACAGGGCTGGCCCAGGAAGTCTTGCACAATGGCAGTACAGAGGAAGTGCGGTGAGGGTTGAAATAGAGACACAGAAGGCAGTTGCCAAATAAGCTGTCCTCTTTTCCTTTTGTGGAACTTAATAAATCGGGATTGAGCCACGCGATCTGAAAATAAACGGAAGACAGACCTCAACAGAAGCAGAGGGTCCTTTTATTAGAACAGGGAAGGGCAGCAGTCTTGGGGGAAGTGGAGGCTGTGCAGACGCCTGGGGAGCTTGAGGGTTTTGTGGGGCAGAAAGCGGAACTTTTGGGGTGGACGATTCCATCTGCACATCTGTTCCGCTCAAGTCTCAAAGTTGTAACCAACAGAGGTTGTTTGTTGAACGTCCCAGCCGCTAACTGCCTGCAGGTGTTACGAACTGGTGAACTCTCCTGTAGGGAGTCTCTCAGTTAATCTGAGACTTTTAGTCCTGGCATCCCTTGAACACTAACCCTCAGACTAGCATCTATCTGGTCCTTAGTCTCACACTCTTACAGAGAGCACAGAGAACCACACAGGTGAGAGAAGCCTTTTCCTAACCTTAGGGCAGGAAGTGTTTTCTTCTAGGGGTGTACAGGGCTTGGAAAAAAAACAGCCCAAACTTGCCAAACTTGCTGAGCCCCTTAGGGCAGGACTTGGTGTCTGTCTCCTCTCCTCCAGGGCTCTGTTAGCTAGCACCTCGGTGCAAAGCTGGGAGTCTGCGCGGGGTGGGCAGGGCTCACAGCACTTCCTCCCTGAGTCTGCGTCCTCGTCCCTAGGCCGGCCCAGCCCAGAGGCACCGACTGCACGTCTCTGCTCATTCCTGTGTACTTCAGCTCATCATCTCGGCTCAACCCCACGCTTCTCAGATCAACCCGCATTCCCGCCTAGCATCTAGGCTCAGCCCCGCGCGCATCTCTGCACAGCCACCCCTCAGCTGTCGAGGTAAGCAGCACCCTAACCCTGCTCGCCTGCTCAGGGCTGCCTCACTGCGTGTCCTGTGTGTATGGGGGGAGAGAAGGACCGCGCGACACAGGTTCACGCACCGGCCACGCACGCGAACCTGCCACCTCCCCCCATCCCACCCTGTGAGCAGCCAAGGAAGCTTCCAGTCCTCTGCACACCCCTTGCACTTTTGTGCCGAGCCTGGGTCTCCCTCCTCTCCTCCCTGTGTTGTTCTAACAGATTTTCTGCTTAGGACACACTACCAGATCTCAAGTCTGGGACTTCACCTTAAACTGAGTTAGTCTGTGGTAGTCTGAGGAGACTTTTGAGAGTCAGAGGACACATAATGGGCCCTTCATTTAAAACTTAAGAAACTGCGATTCTGCTTTTTGAAGACTGTCTTTCCCTCACAGTATCTTTTTCTTTGTAAAAAAAAAAAAAAAAAAAAAAAAAAAAACGTGGTAAGGATGAGTTTGAATTCCAGACACGGTTTTCTAATTTAGTTTGGAGTGAAGGTGCAGAAAATGCTTTAAATAATGAACGACATGGATGTTTTTGTATGCTGAGGCATTCAAAACCGGAACCCCTAGTCCTGGCCCCTGGCTCAGACCTTACTGTGCCTCTTCATTCTCCTCTGCAGTGTATTTCTCAGTTTTCATACTGTGCACAGTGACATGTGCTCTCTGGAGCCTCTCAGCATCTCTGTTCAAAGAGTACTTCTGTGATAAGGAGTGCTGAGTGAAAGGGGAAAACAAAGCAGACAAGGGGCTGTGGGTTTATCCTTCATACAAGAGTAGCGTGGTGTTAACAAAAGCACACACTCCACTGATCACTTTTTAAAATCAGAGACTTGAAACTTCAGGAAACCTTGGCTTTCAGACTAAACCGGTGCTTTGCCTTCTAGGCCTCCGTAAAGCACAGGCGCGCGGGCCTAGAGAGAAATGCTGGCTAGCAAGATAGCAGAAGATAGGGAAAGAGTCCCTTGTCCTGAATGATCTTCCAATGTATTTCCTGTCAGTGAGCTCAGAGTCTGACAAATACCGTGTCATCTTCAAACTATTAGCACTTAACTTTTGCATCCTTACAAATATTTGTGACCTTTCTGGCATTTGGTAGACCGCTGTTGTTGCTATACGTCTATCAGACACTAGCTAGCCAGAGATGAACTTTATTGTATTGTTGTAACCACAGTGGAGCTCAAGCAGTAAATGAGATTATACGGTCTCAGTCTAGAGACTACACGAGTGCTGCGAGGGGGTCTGTGGCTCACAAGCAGCTTCCGTCTTTTTGTCAATGCGAGGGGAAAGGAAGGTATGCCAACAGACTGTTAGAAGCTAAAATAGAGACACTTTTGATGGTCTTTGTTTCTGAGAAATTCCTCTAAGAAGCAAAGTAATTTCTGGTCTCTGTGTAAGTTGCCAGCATTCCGTTGTAGTGCATTTCCACATTCATGAGTTACTATTCTTTCAGAAATGTAACTTTGTAATGTGTGGTTAATTACACGTACTCAGTAGGTTCTGGTAGCTCCCACTACATTTTCTTGGAAGTTTTATGAGACTATACACCTGTTCTCCACTATAGTTTCACTGGATGTCACAGATAGATTAAAAAAAACTCCAGGTATTTCTATATTATATAGTGAGCAATTTATAAATTTCATTGCCATGAATAGTTGAGTTATACCACTTTGATTTCTCAAAGGGCATTGTTGCTTTTTATTTTTATTTATTTCTAGTCATTTCTTTCAATTTCTTTTTACCTATTTTAACAAGTAAGCCTTCTAATTAATCCACAATTTTTTAGAATAAATTTAATTCATGTTCTGTAATCGATCAAACTGTAACATTTACAACATTATTGAACCTCATAAGTGATCTTAGGAGCTCTCAAAATTGAATAATCTAAAATAAATAAGACAAACATGAACAATATACACATAATTGGAAGGTAATTTTATATAATGTTTTAGATATTTATGTGTGTAAGAAAATTGTATATTGAGCTAAGTATCTGCCCCTTGGAGATGCCTTTTCTGCCCCTTGGAGATGCTGAATAAATTCTGTGTTGTCGGTCTATGTCTAGACTTTGACGTGTCTCCTGAGGTTATATTAGACCTCAGGACTGAACATTTTTAATTAACATGATTGATTCTTTTAGTATGAAAGCATGTGTTTTGTATTAATTCTCCCATTCCAAATGATAAGTATCTTAAAAAGTTCAAATATATGTATTCACTATAAATGAATTACATTGCATATACATTTTAAGATTTAAGGGTATTTGGCAAGGACACTGTTTACACATTGATGTATATATGCTTTATAGTTATATCAGAGAATGAACTTTCAATGGCAACTTAATATATGTGAAAAAGCAGTGCTTCCCAGGGAGGAGAGGAGAGCAATACTAAGGCCTGATGCCACCGCTACCAGTTCAAGAGATGGGGAGGCAGGCCTTGGGGAGAGCCAGGGACTAGCAGTTACTACTGCCACCCTTGTGTCCCTACTTTCCAGCCAAATTCTGTCACCATCAGTTGAGGTTTAAAATGACTCAAGCCCCAGGACCCAGTTTGTTTATTGGTACCAATCTGGAGGCAGTAGGGAAAATAAAATACCACACGAAACCATCTCACTGCTTCCAGACTCAGAAGCTTCAGTTCAAGACTACATTTCCTGTGAGCTGCCTATAGACCCGAATCACTAAGAACCATGTTATGAAACCTGTTTCCTTCTTCCTCTTGCAACTTGGGTTCACTTTGGATCACTGCGTACCTAATGCAATGTTATAAATAATTCTGAAATTTATGTATTTCAGCTAAGGGGGATAAGGAATATTTACCCCCTTATGGGCCTATATTTTTGACTCTGAATTATCACTTGTGGTCTCTGGAATTTTCTGTTTGTGAGATCATGTTGGTGCTGGGGTTTTCAGAGTTAGAGTTGCTTAACCAGACATTGAGATGGCTGAATTACCATGTGACTGGCTAATCTTCACATGTAGACATGTATTATTGTAACTCTTCTTTGTCACTGAAATGAAAGCACAGACAGGTTAATGAACTTAGCCAGTGACATGGAGAAGAGCTGATACTGACGCGGAGAAGCTTGATAACAGCACCCTACATCAAGCATAAGCGCTCAGATGAAGCAAAAGATGGGGTCAAACCTCGGTGATCTTGTAGCCTAGAAGTAGGGAGCAAAGCAGTCAGTGAATTCTACATGGGACTAAAGTTGTGTTCTGTGTGACCATCTAGCAGGTCAGAAGCGGGAAGGGGGATGAATGGAAGAGAGCCAAGCAAACCGAGCAAACTTGTCTTGTGATGGATAGAAGATAGATATCATCCTCAACTCTAAGGTTACTGCCTTTGTCTTTGGAAAAGGAGTCTGCTTTGGCCCAATCCTGATTTCACTCTTTATTACATCCAAACTCTGTCAGGTGACCCTCAGGCTTGGTTAAATCAACAACATAGTAAGTCTAATCCTTTCTCTGACTCTACTGGAAGTCTTTCCGATTTGAACTTATATAACAGACTCATCAAAGATAAGGCTAGGAGAGAGATAAGGGCCTAAGTACAAAGGAATTCTGCTCCCTCACAGTGGCTGGAAGACTTATGTCCAGCTAACATCCTGTTAGACTGGGGAAAAATCACAAGTGCCACTAGAACAAGTAAGCTATGAATGGACAATTTTCTTTTCATTTTTATTATAAAATATATACATATTTTATTATGAAACATATATCCATAAATTATTCATATATTTCTGTGTGTGTGTGTATGTGTGTGTGTGTGTGTATGTGTGTGTGTGTGCGTGTGTGTGTGTGTGTAGAATCACTGCCATAGAGAAAGCTTATTGGCTTGCTCCTCCTGGCTTGCTCAGCCTGCTTTATTATAATGGAACCCAGAACCACCAGCCCAGGGGTGGCCCCATCCACAATGTACTAAGCCCTGCCCCCATCAATCACTAATTAAAAAACTGCCCTACAGGCTTGCCTGCAGCCCAGTCGTATAGAGGCATTTTCAAAGTTCCCTCTTCTCCGATGAGTGGTTATAGCTGTGTAGCTGTGTCAGGGTGACATAAAACTGTCCAGCACACAGAATATGGAACCCCAGCTCTCTCACAGCTGCCACTGAGAGGCTGCTCAGATCCCTGTTAGGTCTTTTCAACTGGTTTCAAAATGGATCTCCAATTTCTCCCTTATTTCCCAGCTCCTATACGAGGCTACTAAGGGTACTTCAGAAGAGCCTCCCCTTGCTTCTTCCTTAAATCCCACTCAAGCACTGAAACAGGCCTTAGCTAGAGCATGCACCTTATCCTTCCAAATCCTTCCTGGCCCTCCATGATGACCAGTGCCAGACCCTAGCCTCTGTCTACTCATGAGCAGGAGATACCTATAATCCTGTTGAATCTCAGTCTAAACCAGTCTAGACCCCAACCTTCCTGATGCTGTGACTTTTTATTGCAGCTCTTCATGTTCTGGTGACCCCAAATCATAAAATTATCTTCATTGCTACTTCCTAGCTGTTATTTTGCTACTCTTTGAAATCATAATGTAAATATCTGATATTTGTGATATTTGATATTCAACCCCTATGAAAGAGTTGGTCCAGTGCCAAAATGGTTGAGTCCCACAGGTTGAGAACCATGGTTCTAAACAGTTAGCTCTTGTTACAAAGGAATGGTCACTCAGCCTACACTGATGCTGCCTTGATCCTTTCAGAAGCCAACAAAACTTCCTCACATAACCTAATAACTACTATCTCCTTCCATTCTCTCAAAGATCTCAATCACCAAGCCTTCCTTACCCATCACCCTCCCAGGTGTAAACCCTCCATGTCTGTCTCCTTGATTCTAGCATCTCCTTGGAACTTTGCTCTAGCTTCATCTCTGCCATTGTCTTTCCAGCCCACACTGCTCCCATGCCTCAAGCACTTTGACATGCATTCATAGATTCTAACCATTCTCTCAGTCCTTTCATGCACAATTTAGTCACTTCACTCACAGACCCCCAAGCCCCAGATTGGTCTATAGACAGGGGTCATGTAAAAGCACCTCCTTATGTCTTGGGTTATGCTATCATCCAGGGCCACTCTAACAACACACACCCTCATCAAAGCCAACCTTCTAGCCCTAGGTACCATTTCCCAACGAGCCAAACTTACCACCTTTAAACAAGCATTAATAATGGCTAAAGATCTTTCTATTTATATTCATACTCAAATTATGCATATAAAACAATTTATTTGAATATTCTAATGTGGAGAAAAAGAGGCTTACTCGCCCAAAGAGAGACCTCAGTCATCAATCTCTCCCTTGTCCAGGACCTTTTTGGATTCTGTTCTTTTTCTGTCCAGTGCAGCAGTAATCCATAAGAAAGACCAAAAATACATCTCTTTCAAAACAGAACTAGCTGATGAACTAGCCAAAGGAATACCCCCCGACACACACACACACACACACACACACACACACACACACACTCAGACCTTCATCTGTCCTCTCTCTTTTCTTGCCTATCACATTCCTTCTCTTATCTTTCACCCAAGTTTTCTCACACATAAGCCCTTTGTTTCATCCATCAGACCCTAATTTCTATCCTACAAATTTATAGATGAAAAAGGTATTATCCATTTCTGAGACTGACAGACCTATAAGCCTTGACAGACACCTATGATACTTACCAAAAAAATACCCAAATATTATATCTCAAAATCAAGTTTTCATCTCACCAAATTCAAGGCCTCCTGACAATCATGGGTTGAGTGTATGAACTTCAGTCATTTCTTCTCTAAATATATATATACCCTGTATGTGTGTGTGTGTTTATCACTAATACCTTCTCTCTTATAGAACTTATTCCCTGATTAGGCTAGTCATGCTCATTAAAATCAGATAACAATCGAGAATTCACATCCTCTATTTCCCAAAAAGTTTTAAATTATTTAAAAGTCTCCTAGAAGTTTCACATTTCCTATTACTCCACTCTTCTGTCAAAATTGAACGGACAAGCCATAATATAAAAGAAAACTCATAAAACTCACCCTAGAATTAAAATTGGATTGGGCTAAACTCCTGCCCCTGGCTTTACTCAAATTGAAACCCTTACCTAAACAAGACAAACAACTTCCACAAATAGCCAGTCCCTTTGAACTCACGTAAGCAGTGAGTCACCCACCACACTCTTCCCTAATACCTACCTCATTGCTCCTGTCTTGCCTATCAAGCAGTGTCCTTTCTTTCCTCGAGACAGAACTTTGGAAGCATACTAACAATTCTTTACCTCTTCCACATCAGTCATTCTGTTATAGAGAGAGGACAGTGGTCAATAGCTCTGCTCCTGTCTGTCATTCTGATGGCATGTGAAGTGTAAGAGAGTAAGAGCCGAGGTTGCTTTGGCCTAAATGACTGGAATGTGAGAGTGCCATCAGTTGTGGGGAAGTTAGAGAAGAAGTGACTGAAGTTCAGTTCTGGGTATGAATATAAAATATCAAATGGTAACAGAAATATACAGGCTAAACAAGCATGAAAACACAGTTTTTGTTCCCATTGTTCAAATTAAAAGTAATAACACACCTCAGATTATAATACAGGATCATACCATCTAGGAAATAGGACATGAGACCAAACCACTGGGGATCCCCTTCGGGATCCTATCTAGCTAACTCTAAGAATCAGTCAGCTGATCAGCACTGTCCCACTGCTGGGTAGTCAGGACAACTCCATTGTCTTTAACACATGTGGAAGGAAGAAATGAACAATGAGGAGCCCTGTATTCACACCTACAGTGTTGGTCAGTGACACACATGCAGAGAAGGACTTCTCCAGCTGCCGCATAGAAACAGGATCCCCAGGGAGGCAGTATGAGGCCCTTTCCCAACACAAAAGCTTGCTGTGCCCAGAGGTGAGTTTTTGTTTTCGAAATCCGAGGTCAGATTTGAAATAAAAAGATGCTTTGTTACTCTGCAGCTAGATGTCAAATGGAGGCTCCCAGAAGCTACGGAAAATATCAGGTACAAGGGTGAGGTGTTTAAGAACCTGAAAGTTAGGAAGCGGTTCTAGTAGAGCTTGAAATAACTAACATTTTACTTAGCTTGGTAACAGGCACCAGGGTGCGTCATTGTGAAGGGACAGAGCTGGCGGAATGCCACGACAAACCACTGGCCACAGTGACCCAGAGCAGCGGCTCTCACGCTGTGGGTCATGACTCCTTTGGCAACCCACTATCTCCAAAACCGTTTACATTACGATTCCCAACAGTAGTAAAATTACAGTTATGAAATAGCAGTGAGAATTATTTTATGGTTGGGTTTCACCACAAAGAACTGAATTAAAGGGTGGCAGCATTAGGAAGGTTTACACCCCTGATGTCCGCGGTTCTCCACAGTGAAGGTACAGTCCTTAACCCTTAGATTTTTTGTTGCAAAAGAACACATTTTGCAGATGTAACATAATGAAGGAGCGCCAAAAAAATATTTTCTCTTACTTCATATCATGTTTCATAATTGCTATTCTGAGTTTATCTAGGACTGCTGTACTTGTGCCATTAACAGGTGCCTTATCTCTGCTGTCAGCATCCACAACTGGCAGTAATGGTGGCAGCAAGACACCAACTCAGCTTGGGATGCACTATTGCTTTCATTTGGGTATATAGTGGCTTCCTGGGGGGAGAGTCACACCACTGAGCAATCACCCCAGCCCCATCTTTTATTGTTCTCCTTCTGACTCAGTTCCATACATGATTGGAGTCAGCCAGCCAAGATTTGCTCTTAGAGTATTTAGAGTTTTGTGGTTTATATATTTCCCATATTGTTAACAACAAGCAGAAATGAAGTCCTGTGGGCTGTGAGTGTTTGTAAAATAAGGACAGCACAGTAAATACTGGGCAGAGAGGAAACCAAGGAGCATATCCTCAAGGGTCCTTTATGGAGTCGGGCTGGTACCTTACATATGTTTTAATTAGATGAAATTTCCTCAATGTAATATAGTAGGAATTTTATTTGTTTCCCTCTTCAAGTCCTTTTATCTTTTGAGGGTCAACCAGGTACCAGTGTGACAAGCTATAAGTCAGATATGGATCCTCGTGCCCAAAAGATTTCAGGCCATTGGGAAGATGTAGCCTACAGATAAACACATGCTGATGTACAATGCCCACTGATAGCTGCAAAACTCGTGAAGTAAAGACTTTAATGATAGAGGGGACAGCGTATGTGGGTGGCCAGGGTGTGCTTTGAAGGATAGAGGATTGTCCAAGTGGATCCGTGAAAGAAGGTTGCCATAAACACCAGACACATGGGACACTGTGGCAGAGCTGGAACATAAAGTTCACGGAAAGAAAACCAGCAGCCATGAGTAATGTTCAGACTGTTCTCATGTGATGTGGTCTCCACGGCCAGCCATGTTTGTGTCAAAGACAGAGGCAATCCTTGAATACTCCAGACCAGCACAAGCCATAAAATGCAATGCAGACCACACATGGACCTTTGAATGTTTTAGAAGCCCCATAAAAACACCAACAAACATAATTTTGCATTGATTCCAATCATATATTTGATGAAGTGTTCAAAATTATCATCTAATGAATGTCTACTATTTAAAAGTTTAGCAAATTTAAAGTGAGAGGAAATTACTTCTTTTTTCAAACAGTTTCCCAAGATTTTTGGGGGGTTTGTGTGCTCACGTGTGTTGGTCAGCTCAGCTGCAGGTGATAAATGCACAGGAGTGCAGGGGGATTAGGTGAACTCTGAAGTCAGCTAAAAGAAAGGAATGGAAAGTCTCTAGCACCTGATTTGAATTCATATTTAATTCTCAAGTGGTGATATTGTTTGTTGTTCTCTTTGGGTTTTTTTTTTTGTTTGTTTGTTTTTGTTTTTTTGTTTTTTTTTTAAGGTTTATGTCTGTGGCCCTGGCTGTCCAGGAACTAGCTCTACATCAGTCTGGGTTCAAACTCAAACCTCTGCCTAACAAGTGCTGGGATTAAATGCATGCACCGCCATAGCAGGCTTTAAGTCTCAGATGTCTTACTAGTACTCTAGCAACAAAGACAATCTCCAATTTGTTTTCTTTTGATGTTTTCTCTCTTCTGCCTGCTTTATTTTATGTATTCTGTCTAAAAGTGGCAGGAACAGAAAAATAACTAGAAATTAACAGCAGAACATGCTGCCCTAAAACCCACATCCGGCCCAGTGTGATCTGTTGCCCTAAGCAACGCTTGCTGTCCGCTTTTATTTTGTTTTCATTTTGGTTCACCTTCTAGTTCACAAGCATAACACAGCAGCAGCAGCAGCAGTAGCATCTATTCATTTGCAGTGGCTCTACACCCACAAATAATGTACTCCCCTCTCAGGCAAGGACTGAGTCAGAAGATTTGGGGTACAGAACTAGAGACACCTAGGGTATAGCTTTAAAAGCTTTGGGATGTGTGGATAGTATGGTCTCCCCTGTTCAGATAATGGATCCTCTATCCTAGAAACTACATTTATAAGTGGTCAGAAAGTTGGGACATATGGAATGTAGGTATATTAGTGTGGCCTTAGGAGAGTGTGTGTGTGTGTGTGTGTGTGTGTGTGTGTGTGTGTGTGTTGCAAATTTTTGGTTTCCTTCTAAATTATAACCAAACAGAAACACTATATTTACTTGAATGGGATACCATGTTAACTGCCTCTCCTAAGAGAAGTCTTGGCATTTGAATCTGATGTGTCCCTCCAAGCTCCTGTTTTGAATGTTTATTATCAACCTGTGGTGTTACCTGGAGACCTCTGGTGCAGTTAGGAAGTAAAGCCTAGCTGGAGGAAATAAAGTACAGCCATGGTCTTTGAAGGTATGCCACCCTGATCCTAAGCTGGTTGTCAAATATCCTCAACCTGATTCACTTAGGTGCCTAAGAACGGGCAGCATCCTGTTGGAAATGGTGCAGGCTGAGGTACAGAGAGCAGCCAACAATGGGTTATTTAAGCCTGTTTAAGTGAAAGCCAGGTCAGAGCATTGAAAAGAGTCCTACAAATATTCAGCAGAAGTACTTGGAATAGCATCTGACAATGAAACCTTTGGAACAAAACAAAATGGAAATGCATTCCCCTAGAAATCCCTAGAAATAAATCAAATATTTCCCTGTATGTGTCCATATTTGAAATAACATTATATTATTCAGATTCTTGTCAGTCATGAAACACATCTTTCAGCCAAAGGGCACAAGGTAGAAGATAGGAAGATCTCTGTTCTTTTACTTCCATCTCTTTGTGTAGCAATGGCAGTGAAAACTAGTATAGTTATCTTTCATTGTCCATGGAGGACAAGTTTCAGGATTCCACTGAAGATCAAAATTCATAGATATTCAAGTCCACTACATAAGAAAGTAGAGCATTTGCACAGAACATATACACACATTTTTTTCATGTATTTTAGATTATGTCATGGTTCCTTAACATCTTTACTAAAACATAGCTGTTATAGAAATCACAGTGACAGTGTGTTTTATTTAGGGAGTGATAACAAAAGGAAGTCTGTATTAGGTGAGTATAGTGGTGGTGTATGCCTGTAATCTCTGCACTCAGGAACACAGGAAGAAGAATGGAGACTTGGAAGCTAGACATATACATATACACATATATGTAAGACTCTATTTCAAACAAGAGATGGAAATGTAGGAGGAAGAGTCTGTCCATTTAATTCGTTTTTCATTTTGTGCAGTGTCTGACTTGTCTACTATGTATTATTATATCCACCTGAAGCTGGTCTTTGCTACTTTGTGGGTTCTTTTTCCCACCATTTATCCCCAGTATCCCGCTATCACTATATAGGAGAGAAAGAAGGAGAGAGAAAGAGAGAGAGAAAGAGAGAGAGAAAGATCCCCGAATCTAATCTCTTTCATCTTGTTTCTTTGAGCATGATACCAACAAACCTCAACTAACTCCTCTGAACAACCACCAACCACTAACCCTGCCTCTTGGTGCTCTAGCATTTATCTACCCTCTGAAAAGTCTCCAGAATTGTAAACATCACACAGTCATAGAAACTATCTGTAGCTGGCAAAAATACACCTCTGCTAGAGCATGAGGTAAATCATAGTCATTTTCTGACAGTCTGAAGCAACACCATATCCCACACCTAGGATTAAAACAAAAACAATTCTTATAATATTTCTGTATTTTTAAAGGACCCAGGATTCCAAAATTGTCACTACATCCCCCATCCAACCGCTGTGTGTTACCCAATCCTATCCTGCAAGCCTCCTTCTTCCCAGAGAGTTGCCCCCTGCTATTATGTCCTGTACCAGTGGCCAGAGCTTCTGTGTGCTCATGATACAGTGACCATGTCACATCCAGAAAACAAGATGAGTTCTTCCCTACCCTCCGCATCTTAGTCTTCCCATCACTCCCTCTTCCATGATGTCCCCTGGGCCTAAGAGTAAGTGGCATGTCTGTTCCGTTTTAAGGCTGAGTATTCAGCATCCTTATTCTCAACACTTTGCTGGGTTATAAGACTCTGTTTTGATCAATGCCCACTGCCAAACAAGGCCTCTCTGTTAAGGCTCAGATTTGTGCTAGTCTATGGATATAAACATGAATATTTAGAAAGTAGTTTAACAACATGCCTACTTAGGGTTAGCGTTAGAGTCAGTGGCCTGTGACCACTCTGGCCATCAACTTTTGATCGCATTTACAGTACCAGGCATGTGTTACCTCTCATGGAAGTGGGCTTCAGATCCATGCAGGAAGCAGGTGGATACCCCCAGAACAGTCAGGCCACTGTTGCACTGGGCATATCTTGTCTGGAAAGTCAGTATTGAAACCTCAGGGTGTACCACTGGCCAATTTGTTGATAACTCTCCTCTCCCTACACCTTGCCTAGCACCCTCCAACAAACAGTAGGAAGCCTTCAGTTCAATCCCAGCTGATTTCATTGTAAACACGATTTTTAATAAGTATTTTCCCAAGTGTGGTGAAATCTTCAACTGGCAAACCAACCCAATAGGAATAGTTACCTATAGGTGCAAAGTTTATTTCCTGCTCTCTTAGAGGAAAGTCTGGTTCAGGTGATGAGACAAGTTGTGTCTAAAGTCTTCAGAAGCCGAACAAGAATGCCATAAGGTTCAGCTGACAACAGAGCAACCACTTCTAAAGAGCTTCGTTAAGAAATGAGAGTGGGGTTTATTCTAAACCATCTTTCCCACATGCAGTGTTAAACTACTTTGGAAGGGACGGAGGAAAGAGATCAGGCTGGGAGCCTGTTGCTCTCTTTCTCAGGATTTAGTAACTTGAAGAGTTGTTTTCTACCAACAAAGGGAACTCAACAGTTTCCCTAAAATAACTGCTCTGGGGCTACTTTGCTTTTTGTAACCATTTTCTCTCACTTTTTCGACTTTGACACCCACACCAATACCTGTGGGTAAGTGTAGCTACTGTGTAAACCATATTCTATTTTCTATGCTCTTGTGGATCTTTAAATTCTTAGTCAAAGGCCTATGGAGTAAATAAGTAATGAGAATTCTAAGTCACTAATCTTCCTGACTTGATTTCCAGTTATGAAAGAAAAGAATCAGACCAAGTTAAACTGTACCCACTCTTACTCATTGACAGTAAGTATATGAAACCAGGGTTGTCCAGAGACTGAAGGATTTCTGTCACACACAAGGTCCCACAGGGAGTCAGATATATCGATGGTGCATTTCCATTGCAGATACATCAAAACAAAACGGCACAGTGGGGCCAGTGAGGTGGCTCTTCCGGAAAAGTATCAGAAGTATGAGAGAGGATCTGCTAGCCACAAGCTCAGGTACCCACTGCAGATCTTAGAATGTATCTCCTCTGGGCACTTTTCTATAAGCAGCTGTTTAGTGGAAGGAAGAAGATTGGGTGAATTTTGAGCAATGTGCTGGGAATAGATTGTGGATGGTTTTATCCTAGGATTTTTCTAGGTATCTCTTCTAGCCAGCAGGGTAGATGTAAAGTTGGCCTATTTATATTGTGACATGGCTGCCCTACTATACCCATATGCTGGTCCTGGAAGCACATTTTCTCTCCTTCTTGGTCCTTCCCCATCAGTTTACCTTTCTGAGGATGATGTACATTTGAAGGATATGATGCTTGCCTCCTCCTTCTGACATTTAGTGTTCAGATTGCCTACAGTCTTGGCCTTAGGGACTGGGCCACAGTATAGATCCTGATCATCCCAGAGAAAGGCCTCAGGGAACAGTTTGACCCTGGTGAATGCTGACCTTGAAGAACCTAGCAGTCTCTCCACAATTTGATACCACAAGAGAATTATTTCTTTCTTTCTTTTTTTTTTTTTTTTTTTTTTTTTTGGTCTGGCATTTCTGCTGCAGAGTTTTATTCGTGCTACTTAGGAATCTGCTGGTACAATGAGCTGAGTGATGGAATGACAGTTTAAAAGTTTTACTAAGAGTCAAATAAGGAGATGCAGAGAAAACCAGTCTACTGCGGACTTAGCTAATTCAATGAAAATGTAGGGCATATACTTCATTACTATGAACATGTTATCCAAAAGAAATACTTGTGTTGGTAGTTTCTATTTAAAGAACATATTAAGTTCTATAAAACATGTGAAATGCATAACTTCTAGAATTTAACTGTTTTCCTTCCTGTATCTGCTAATTCACCTCTTTGGGAATATAGGGGTTGTATTGTTGCTGCTGCTGCTGCTGCTGCTTTCAATGCTAGGAGTTAAATTCAAGGTCCTGAGCATCTTGGAGATGAGTGTGTGGATGCGCGCGTGCATACTTGTGTGTGTGTGTGTGTGTGTGTGTTCATGTGTGTGTATGTGTATTCCTGTGTGTGCATGTGAGTGCATGCATGTGTTCCTGTATGTGCATGTGTGTGTATGTGTGTGTTCCTGTGTGTGCATGTGTGTTCCTGTGTGTGCATGTATACCTGTGTTCCTGTGTAAATTGTAGTTCTGTCATAACCTATTGCTTTTGGTTCTGTTGATCATAGATACAAACTCACCAATACAAATAGTTGTGCAAATCATTCAATAATTATTTTTTAATGTGTATATGAAACAGTAAGTTGTCACATTAGGAAAGAGATAGAGGAGCCTGGATTCCTTAGTGATTCCCAGGCCAACCTGGGCCAAAGACCTTGTCTTTAAAAGAAAAACCCACCCCTGCTTTCAGTAGCATTTATTAAAAACCAAAAATTTATATTTTCTATAAAAAACAACTAAAAATGGGTCATTAGACTAAGCAAAGGAGCTTTTGCTCCATTTTAATTTTTGTAATTTTAATTACAAAAAAAACTATTTAAAACCCTAGAGAATGGTATTAGATCTTCATGATGTTAAATGAAGCAATAATTACTTAAAATGAAACCAAAACCAAAAACAACAAAATAGAAATATATAATTTGGTCTCCAACCTAATTAAAAACATTTGTGCTACAATGTCTTCAAAAAAGCAGAAAGACCATGTAGACAATGAAAGAAAACACAGGTTATATCTCTAAAAAGGGAGAGCTGTCCAGAATATTTAAAGAATTCCTATAATGTAAAAATAAAAAGACATCTACTTTAAAACCATATGGAAATATGTTCAACACATAAGAGAAATGCAGATCAAAAGTAATGAGAGATGTCACACCATGAGGATAGTTGAACTCAAAAGACAGAAGACAATGGTAGATGCTGATGAGGCCATAGAAAATAAGGATCAACCTAAATAGCAATTAATTGATGTAAAAGAAAGGTGGCTTCGATACATATTAAAATTTGGATGAACTTGGAATACATTATGCTGAGTGCAAGAAGCCAGATATAAGAGGGCAAAAACTGTATGATTTCATTTGTATAAGAAATTCAGAGCGCACAAACAGAGAGAGAAGATGAAAGGCTTCAGAAGCAATCTCCCCAGATTCAGTACATAAAAGAGCTAGGGGATGATATTTTAATGATGGTTATTAATGGTAGATTTTTATGGAAAGGCAGGATAGATGTTTGAAAGATGACATTGAAGAGGTTAATAAAGATTGGACAACAAAGCAAATCCCTCGGTTGGTAGAGTTACCACAAAGCTTTGCTAAGCTAAACTGTGTTTAGGAAGATCTTGGGAGTGTCCCATCTAGCTGATTTAAGAGGGGGAGTCTATATGTAGGGGGACAAATAATATACTGATGGAGGAGTCATGATGATGCATGAAGAGAACCTGGGACAAGATTGGGAAGGCTAGGCTGACAAAACAAATTAGCTATCTCAAGAATAGGTAAAAATCCTTACAAGAAGTGCCTAGCACTATGAGTCAAGATAAATAAAGATAACTGATGTGATTTATGTATTTTATTTTATGGGTTGAAGAGATTATCTGGGGAAGGGATGCTCCTGGGTAAGTGGTTCTTGCCTGTAGTGTAGTTCAGCTGAGGATCCTCCTAACGGTTATAAACAGACAGAACTGTGGAGTCAGCCTGTTAGTGTTTTTTTCTCAGAACCTTCTCTTCTCTTTGTCTCATCTGCTTCCTGCATCTCAGTATAACCCTCTGTCTGGATCCTCTTTCTGACTTTCTCTTCATCTCCCAAGATAACTTCAGGCTTATAGCTTGCTATACCCCGAGCCAGGGGAATTCTGTGTGGGCTGGTGAAGAGGCTGGTAGGTAGTCATGTTACATCTGAGCCCTTGCTGGGATGCCCTCCTGGAAATGCCCAGTGTGGAGGCAGTGTAATTGCAGGCTTAAAAGTGCATCTAGAGAGGGAACCTTAGATGAGTAAGATACTGCACCCTCACACTGCACCAATACCAGAGAACAGAAATAACTGAACCATAAAACAAAGGTTGAGGAGGGCTTACCTCAAACACCCTCCAGACCACAGCTAAATTAACTGTATTTTGAAAGAGCAAATGTGTTGGCACATTTCCTTCAGAATGCAGTTAAAGCTGCATCGTTATTAATATTTGTGAAACATGAATGTTTTTACTAAGCCTTTGTCAAGACAGCCCTCATGGGCAAAAAGGAAGACAAGCAGAACCAAAGGTTTGAGGATTTAGTGGATTGTCATCTGACATTTTTACTCAGATTTCATCTGGAATAGTCCATAAAGACTTGATTAAAAACAATTAACCATGTATTTCTCCCAGTTCATTTTTTTTCAATGTCCATAACAAATCAAAACTATACTGTAGGTTTTATTATAGGTTATATGTTTATTGTTATATGTTGGTATAACCTATATTAACTGTCTCAATTAAATCAAGATGTCATTGGAAGTTGTCACACTAAGACAAAGTGTTAGGAATAAAATTAGAAATAAAATGTACAATATGCCACTCCTTAAAAATTGAAATTGTCTTTCATTTTATGTTTTAGATCCTGATAAAAGTATAAAGCTCTGATTTCTTTGATGTCCTTGAATAAGTTCCTGCATTCTCTTGTACTCTATTCTCTATTGTTCCTATACTGTCACTGTTCAAATTTTATTATCTTTTATTCTCCATAACTTCCCTGGAATTGCACTGACTACTCCACTCCCATGTGTGTACTCTTTTAAATATCATATGGCAATTTCAATCTAGAAAATAGAAACATACACATACATAAACACATGTGGGAGTGAGAAGATGTTAAAATACCCTTTACTGAGTTAGAAAAAATATCAACCATTTTAGCCTTACTAAAAGAATTTTAAAATCGTCAATAGCTATGGATTATTCCATCAGTCAATCCACTTAAACATTGAGGTGACCATATATTGAGTCACTACATACTTTTGATTTGGCTTTGGTTTTTGAGACAGTCTCATGTAGCTCAAACTGTCTTCAAAATCCATAAATAGTCAAAATTGACCTTGAACTCCTGACCCTTCTACCTTTGCTTCATAAATACTCAAATTAAGGTTGTACTGCTGCTCCCAGAGTTTTAATATTCTAATTTAGCTGACCATTCTAATATGTTTCATACCAATCAGCTATTCCTACATTCACCAATAGCACACACTATTGTAATGACTAAAGAAACTCCATTTTATGCTAGACATCCATGTTGGTACCAACAAGCCATTTATCTCTGAATCTAGTCCCTGGAAGATAATTCCCAGTAACCCTGACTCAGTGACCCTCATCGAGAAATGTACCGCCATGACCACCTACTTGTTATGATACAACTAACTGCTTTTATGGCTTCTATAACTTGTATGTATATGTATGGTATGTACATGTGTGTGTGGTATATGTACAAGCGTGTGTACATGTTCATATTGTGTGCAGGTGCACATGTGTAGACAGGCAACCCTTCCCTTCGGGTTCAAAGATGGTCAGACTCTCATTGAGTGCTATCTGCTGAAGCTGTCTGCCAAAAATGAGCATTAGGGTGCTAAGCACATCTCTCTGGGATGTGGACGTTTCTCTTCCTGCTTTTCTTTGATTATGATTGATTGACAAGTTGATTGGTTGAATGATTAGCAGATTAATATTTGTTATGAGGTCCCAAGCTTTCTGGGCACTGGTTACTTGTTTTGAGGGCTTCAAACCAGCATCAGGAACCAAAGAGGTACTTCTCTGTGCTACAAGATGAAGATTCCATGGATGTACTGTTGTTACTATTGAATGTGTAATTTTGTCATTCCAGTGGAGAGTTAGGAGTGAGCACATGCTCACCCAACTGTCTCACCAGAAGTTCTTTGGTGTACTTCAGACACACATCCCTCTCTGCAGGCATCACTATTGCCTGTGCCTCTTTGAAGTCAGTACTATGGAATAAATAGTTTCTGTGCTTATGCAATTATCATAATTTATGAGTCTAGTTTTCCTGTCACCATTTTACAAGAGAAAAATAATGTGGGCTTTTTCTCCAATAACATAAATAAATTAATCGAGATCATGGAATATCTAGCATGGAACATAATCTGACTTATTCAATTACTATATTCATACTGAATGTGTTTCTGATGAAAGAGCAGCTCCCAGGTAACATTTGAATGGGTATCAAGAATAATTCCAAGTTCTCAATCCATTGCTTTTTTTTTTTTTTTGACACGTGAATAAAACATACAATTAACTTTATGTATTTAACTAAATTTAGATATTTAGACTTTGGAGTAACTAAAGCAGAGAACTCCAAAACTCTGGTTGTTGAATAACTGTTTCTTATTTAAACCTGGATTGCCTTGCAGCTAAAGAAAAGTAAATGAAAAGTCTCATAGACTAGAGAGAGAGAGAAAACATAGTCAAGGGAAACATGTTCTCATTGTCCACTTATCAAATTTCTTCTTTAAGGCACTGTGTGTAAGTATCCTTCACAAAGCAACTGAAATCTCACTTTGAAGACAAACAGATAAGCTTCTTCATTTCATAGACTGGCTCATGTTCTGATTGATTGGCTGTTAGACTTTATACACTAGTTAATTAAACCACTCTGCAATAAAAAGTTACTGTGGCCCTTAAATACAATCTCATTCTTAAGTAGTTAGCTTATTCAAGGATATAGACTTCTATATGTTTCATGGCAAATATCTCATAATTTTGAACTCTAGCATGTATTCTATATTGTGAGGATATGATTACTAACTATATGATTAATAGCAATGAATACTTCCTGAACCTCCTGGTGGATTCTCTATATGACGTTTTTAAAGTTAACATTTTATGTTATAAGAATTTTTTTATCATTTTTGTGGTTCTCTGATATGATTACATATATAAGTGCCATTCATAATCTACCTGGGCTATAAATAAGAATTATGAGGCCTCTAAAAATACATATCGAAAGGTATTATTAAAAACAATTTATGTGGAATTAAGTTGATTGTAATAACAACAAAGAAAAACAATTCAGATAATAAAGCACAGTATGTTATGATTAATTTTTTTGATGTTTATCACTTGTTAGGTTTATCATTAGGTGTTTAAAGGTGCTATTTTGTGTACAGAACTTTGACATAACCTCACCATTTAATGGACTTTTTTAATAAATCACTAATTCTGTGGGTGTCTGAACACTCACTGTACACAAAGCAGAGCTGGCTTGTTTTAGCTCCCCGGTGTCCATAAAGTCCTCTTTAGGAAAACTTGAACAACAGCATCAGCCATTTTTATGGTCCCTCCAGGTTGCTTGAGCTTCCTAGTCAGGCTCCTGGTCTGACTCCAGCTGGGTGACCTTCACGGAGTCATATCCTGTCGCCTGCATTCTGTATGTCATACTGCATTCTGCCCCAGGAGTCTATGACCTGCTTAGTTTCCGAAGGATAGGACATAGACCTGTCCACACATGATTTCTTAATGGGAGAAGTATCAAAGAATAGGAAACCAAGTTTAAAACCATGGGCTATCATTGTCATACTGTGAATAAGACTCTGTAAGAGTAAAGGAAGAAGGTACTCCATTATCCTATAGAAGACCAGCAAGTTGTAGTTTCAAAACTATACAGCTTGTGGTGATGTCTCGTGTGCCTTTGATCCCAGCACTCAGGAGGCAGAGGCAAGGGGAATCTCTGAGTTCAAGGACACCTGATTTACATAGTGAGTTCCAGAGTAACTAGGACAACACAGCAAGACTATCTCAAAGGGGGAAAAATGTCATGCAGTTACCTGGAACATGAACATGAATGATAAGAATGAGCTCGAATTCCCAGCACATAAGTTATAACCCAATTCCCTACCAGCCTGTGTACCACTAAGCAATACAGGGTGTGATGGTTTCTAATGTACCTTATGTCGTTGAGACAACAGAGAGTATGCAGTGTGACTTGTTCCTTGCCATCAATATTAAACAAAAAAAAAATGGTTTGGGTATAGTTTGTGGTTCTCTTTGTCTCTTTACATTCTGTATTCAAATTTCTGTCTGAAATTTTGTCATCTACCCACAGAACAGCAGTTCTTAATTTTGTGTGCAAGAGTCACTTGGGAATATTAAAACACAGGCTATTCAACCTCCTCACCCAGAGTTTCTGGTTTAGCTGTTTTTAGATGAAGCCCAAAATTTGCATTTCCGTCATGTCTGTATGATTTTGCTCCTGGTAGCTGGAGAACCTGCGTTTTGAAAACCACTACTGCAGAGAAAATACAGCACCCAGCACAAAGATTGGCTCTGGCCTCTTTATATCACTCACCCACATGGGTTACAGGTGCTTTCCGATATCTGGTACAGCCCTCATGAGATTTCTGTGCTATCAGTATAAAAGCAATGCCGATAATGAAACTCACCACTAACTAAGAATCAATATGAAAACATATAGTAAGCAAATGTGAATGTAGACATAATTTTTTTGTATTTAACTATTATAAAACTCACTGAAATGGTTTCTTCTCATGGATGAAAAAGTTGTATTGTGGTGAAGTTTCTCAGCATTGCATAGTAAAAACCCAGATAAACATGGTTGTTTCAGGATGTAAAGCCCATAGATGACTGAACATCTTTATAATCTGCATAAATGCCCAGGCTGCTGGTTTCAGCTCCTTACTCCAGGAGTACTGGCCATCTTTCCTCTCTGCCCTGACATTAGTGGCTTTTACGCTGCTGTGACATCAAACCTGACAGTGCATGTGACATCAGCCCTGACAGTACATGTGACATAATCTGTGACAGTACATGTGACATAATCCCTGACAGTACATGTGACATAATCCCTGACAATGCATGTGACATAATCCCTGACAGTACATGTGACATAATCCCTGACAATTCATGTGACATAATCCCTGACAGTACATGTGACATAATCCCTGACAATGCATGTGACATAATCCCTGACAGTACATGTGACATAATCCCTGACAATTCATGTGACATAATCCCTGACAGTACATGTGACATAATCCCTGACAATTCATGTGACATAATCCCCGACAATGCATGTGACATAATTCGTGACACTGCAGTTCAGCGGGGAGAGGTTTGTCTTGACTCAGTCACAGGCATTTCAGTTCTTTATCGTGGTGACCATTCTACAGTGCTAAGAACTTTCTTCTTATCTCTGGTGAAGGATCTGGTCTGCCCCATGCCACTAAGTGATCCCTTAAACTGTGGTCCTCTGATGACAACAAAAAAATGTACATAAAATAAGAGCTACCACAACGTACCCTGAAAAAGCTAACAAGACCATTTTGGGAAAATATATTATGCAATTTTAAAAATTGTAATTAATGGACCATTGTAATATGTGCTGGCATGTAGTGATTCAATTCCTCTCATCCTTCAAAATACCAGCACTGATAACAGTATCTTCACAGAGAGAAAAACAGTATTTACTAAGAAACTCAAGAAAAGAATTAAAAGTCCTTCCTCACTGAGTGGAGGGATGCAGCCAGTGGTAGAACAGCATGTGTTTAGCAGGACCAACAAGGACAAAAACAAACAAAACAAAACCCACCAGCTGGGTTGCCTTTTCCAATGGCATGTATAACGGAAAAAAATTTTTGGATAACCTGGCTGTGGTGGTTTGAGTAAGAATGGTCTCCACAGACTGGAGTGGCACTCTTTGAAAGGATTAGAAGGATTGGGGGATGTGGCCTTGTTGGAAGAAGTGTGTCACTGGGGATGGGCTGTAAGGTTTTGAAAGGCCATGGCTTCACACCCTTACACCCGCATTCCGCCACCCCCACCTCTGCCTGTGAATCAGAATGTAGCAGCTCTCGGCCACTGCTCCAGTGCTATGCTCTTTACCATGACAATAATGGACTAAACCTCTCTAACTTTAAGAAGAACCCCAATTAAGTGCTGCTTCCCCCCCACACACACTCTTAATGAGTTGCCTTGGTCATGGCGTCTCTTCACAGCATAGGCCTTTATAAGAAATGCAAGGAAGTAACTGCTTCAGCAGATGACTGCATGGTCTCAGCACCTGCCTGTGATCTCTACCAACAGCCCCACTCAGGGAGACTCTAGTGCCAGCTACAGAACATCCAAGTGAGACATGCAGAAAACCCCTCTTCTCACACAAAAACAAGAAGTCGCTGATATTTTCTGTTTTATTCTCAAACCATGGTTCACATCAATTTTTTTGTCCTGAAGAGGAAAAATATCTGTCTGCCTGCCTTCACAGCATTTTTGAAAAGAAAGACAAGCTGCACATCTCCAGCAATAAAGGATTAAACTGCAGTATAACATACTCGTGTCAAAGATGCTCGGAGCCATAAAATAACTGGGGGAAAAGGTGAATGACAGAGAAGATAGCATTTTAGTTATTTCTAATTTTTTATTTGCTTTTTAAAACTGACCTGAGGATGACACATGCTGAGCACATACTCTACTCTGTGGTTGAGCCGTATCCCCGTTCTGGTTAGGTTTTGGGGTTCGGTTGGTTGGTTGATTTGATTTGTTGTTTGGTTGGTTGATTGTTGTCAACTTGACACAAGCTAGAGTTATCTAGGAAGAGTTAGAACTGAGAAAATCCCTCCATCGGATTGCCTGTGGATTAGTTTGTGGGAGGACCCAGCCCACTGTGGATAATGCTAGCCCTGGACGCTTGGTTTTAGGAGGTTTAAGTAAGGTCACTTGATGGGAGCCTGGAGAGCAAGCCAGTAAGCAGCTATCCTCCTTAGCTTCTGCTTCCTTGAGCTCCAGCCTTGGCTTTCCTCAGTAGACTATGACCTGTAATATGCCAGACACAGAAATCCTTTCCTCTCTAAGTTGCTTTTAGTCATAATGTTTTATCACGGCAAATAGAAACCTACAACATCTCCCATGTTTCTCACCCTGGCAGATGTTCTGTTACCGCCTTCAAGGAAGGCTGTCTGAGCACTTAGAGTGACAGATTAGAGTGACAGAAGGGTCATTTCTCGGCTGACATCTAGATAACACTTAGCGTTGTTATTGGATATAATTCCTTAATGTAGATTTTTTCTGGAGACAGGGAGACGGCCCTAAATATTAGAAACAACTTACCACAATAACAACATAGTAAAGATGAAGCACTCATGAGCTTCTTGACATCTAAAGGTTCTTGGTAAGGGGAAGCATCCACTTCTGCTTGCTTGCATTCTCTCCCATCCCCTCCATGTCCTCTCACATGGTACATTATCCCACCACACACTAGTGCACACCAGGATACCAGCTAGCTGGTCCTTACCCAAGCTGAGCCAGGGTCTTGTTCTTTAGTGTCCACCGTGTGATTTATAGACTTATTTTAAAATGTCTTAAACTTTCTATATGTCTTGTTTGATTAAACAGAAAGGTTTGTTTCACTGTTTAACATATTGTTAAAAGTCTGCTTTTCCTGACTATCAATCAGAAGCATTGGCTATACGGGCATTACTAATTGATAATCTTTCATCATGGATAAACCTTTCAACCTCTGTTGAAATGAAAAATACTTTTTGAGTGTTTGGGGGAATTTCTGCTGCTTTGATGGTCTGGTCTGTAAACAGCAGTCTTTCCTGAATGATATCTTCACATTTTAGCAGCACACCCTTGTGAGTCTCAATGAAGAGCTTTTGAAGTGATGTCTTTCGATCCAAATTCACACTGTGTATTATTATACTAGAGCTGGAGTTTTGTAAGTTTCTCCCAGTGGCTTTCCCAATGGCTGGGTTGTCAGCCTGCGGTACTCATGTGAAAGCATAGACTTGTGGGAATAAGTCAGAGTATTGGAGTATGCCCTGGAAAGGGATTCAGGAACCCTGCATTTTGATCTTTCTCTACTTCTTGGATATCAGGCACAAATAGCGTCCTCAGTCATGTAGTATGTATATACCACTGTTATGGTATGCTACGCAGCCACTGGACCAAGCAATCATGGGTTGAAATACCTGACACTGTGTGCCAAATGAACCCGTGTCTTCATTAAGGTGATTGTCTCTGGTGTGCTTTTTCACAGCAACAAAAAGCTGATTCACACATTGCTAATGCAAATGGAATAAATGTTAGATGGTAGACATCTATTCTGATTCATTTGAGGAAAATTTCATCATAGGTAACTCCCACTGGTGGCTAAGAGTGTTCATACTCACATGAATCCTCCTGACTTCCAAGAGTACTATAATATGACAATGGGTAGGCACGATAGCTCAGTGGAAAAGGCTCTTGCCACACCAGCCTGACAATCTGAATTTCATCCATGAAGCCCATAAAAATGTGGAAGGAGAAAAATTGTGCCATAAAGTTGTCCTTTGACCCCAAACTTAAATCTGGTGTGGTATACCCCTGCATATTCTTACTCCTCCCTCTCTCCTACATCTCTAACCAACAATATATGCTGTCTAGCCTTTTCCTTTATGGGTGCAGCAGTTTCTGTTATTCCACAGCAATCTGTAGGTTTATTCTGCAAATAAAACTAATTTATGAAAATGACTATGGGAGGACCAGGGAGATGACTCTGTGGGTAGGTGTACTTGCTGCACCTATATGAAAACTGTGAAATCAGATACCAGCATCCATATAAGTGCTGATCATGGTTCCGTGTATGCCTATAACCTTAGCCCTAAAGGCAACAGGCACAAGAACACTCCAATCTAGCTGACAAATATAAGCTGTAAGTTCGGTGAGAGACACTGTGGAGTACAGAGACAAAAGAGGACACCCAACATCATCCTCTGGCTTCTGAGCATGCAAAAGTGTGTGGGGATGCATGTGCACATGCAAAAACACACGCACGAATGCTCGCGCGCGCGCACACACACACACACACACACACACACACACACACACACACAAAATCTCTTTAAAAAGAATGACTACCAGTCTTATAGTCTTATGACAGAGTTTGGCCATCAGTGGTTGGAAAAATTGGTCATCTCAGCATTATGAAGACTCTCTGATGCTTTTCTACATAGCTTGGAAAATATTTTCTGATTTGTACAGATTGACAAAGCCTAGGGGACATGACCTTTATTACTCCAACACCCGATGAGATTGTGACTCCTAATTGTGAATTTTTAGGAAATATCCTCTCTGCAACCTGGAAGGTTAAAAAAGACTATTTGAAACTGATACCCAGCTTTAGCTATTAAAAATTTTATTAGAAAGGTTTTACACAAGGGAAATCTTTTTTTTTTCACTAAAAAATATAAAACTAAAGGCCAAACTTTTTCAACTTTTTCCCTTTTTGTACCACTGATTGTCAGAGGCTATTGCAGAATGGCTGAGTCTGAGCAATTGTACAGAAAAAAAGTTTTTCTTCTTTGTCATGGTTTTGGAAGTGGGGGTTTCTGAGTTGAGAGATCTGATGAGAGCATAGTAGACCAATTGATATCACATCACACAGTGAGACTGGAATTCAGAGACTGGAGAAGGGTCAGTCTGGTTCTTCTTACAACTCATCTTTGTAAAAACTGACTAGGTTCCCATAAGAGCTATACTCATCCCTTCTGAGGGTGATATCCCAGTGAGCCAACTACTTCCCACTAGGCTGTGCCTCTTAGAGATTCCGCTATGTCCTAGAATAGGAACAATAAAAATTTGCCCACACACAAGCCCTTAGAACATTCCTTTAAAATATATTTAATAATATTCTTCTTCCTTGTCTTCTTCAGTTTGTAGTCAGGAGAGAGAAAAATCTCTTCACCCAGAAACTTGTGCTACCAAGAAAACATAGCATCCAGACCTAATCAGTGTTTACATCATTTGCCTAAATGAATGTTTACATTTATCTTATCTGCTTTCTACTGAGCCTTTGATGCTTTCAAGGCCACAGCAGATCCTGACCTCAGCTCAGTGTGATCAGTTCTAGAGAAAAGCACCATGACCCTCCATGGTGTAAAGAAGGCATGAATGAGTCACTATTCCAAGCTTCTCCACGCAATGTCAACAAGCCCCTTTGAGGTGGAAACACAGCTCCACAACAACCCTGTCTGACTACCCACACCAACACTTGCCGTTTTTCTTGTATGTGAAGGTTTGGTCTTGCCTTCTCAGATGCTAATTTAGGAATATGTTCCATCTGTGTTATACACCACACACACACACACACACACACACACACACACACACACACACACACACACACACACGTCTGCCATGAGTCCTCGTCTACATACTTATCTTCCACAGAACGTAGGAGTTGTTGAATGACAGGTCATCTAACCACGTGCAAGCTGTTTGACCTTAGACATGTCACTCAGACTTCTGACCACACATTCTTACTCTATGAAAATGAGAATGTCTGGATCTCACCTGGTTTTAACAAGAAGTAGATAAAATAATTTAGAGTGCCCAAGAGATGTTTTCTCTTTACATCTACCTGCCTCTACTTATCTGTCTGTCCCTCTTCTTCTCTGGCTGCTTTTACTTAACTGGGTTTTTTTTTCTCTAAGTCCTTCACCTAACATCATTCATTGTTTACACTGCTCCATTTCCACTGTCTGTCTCTGAAGAACAAGAGCCTTCTTTTACATGATGTAACTATCACACCCTAGCAGCCACATGCAAACACCAAAGCACAATAATCACACTCCTTTCTCTGAAATATAACCTATGCTCATTTTCCATTATCTTAATAATATTTTAATAATTTTTATTATTATTTGAAAAGTTGAGACATTTTCTTCCAACACTCAAGAAACTAAAGCAAGAGGATTATGAGTTCAAATCCAGCCCAGGCTACAAAGTGAAACCAGGATTAATAAGAATATTAAAAGTGAAGACCAGTGGTTTGTTTGGCAGAATGTCCCTCAAATTGGATTTATCTGGCTGGTTGTTCTGATTGGATGTAGAACAGGATTACCACTTCCAAAGAGATCTGTAGAGGAGATGCTGTGTCCTTATGATGTCAACTGGTACTGAACACACATCACACTGTCCCATCACTGGTGACAAAAAATTGGACATCTGGCTAATCCGAGAGAAGCCTCTTTAGGGTGTTTTTCATTTTAAAATGTCTGCTTTGTAGACATTGAGTAATAGGTGTGACATGGTTTTTGCAATCTGCTGAACTTTGAAGAGTCTCATCCAATATTTCAATTCTCACCTCTCTTAGATCGTGACCTGGCAAAGTGACAGTAATTTGAGTAAAGGTCACATTGCACCATCTGCCCAGTGATGCAAACAGCCATTGTCTCTTCCCACCACCACCCATATGGTAATTATGGGATCCTTCTCTACTTTAAGATCCACCCATCTCCCCAATAGCCGGGAATGGCAGCTTCGGTCTGAATACCCAGGAGGGGAGAGCTAAAGGATCATGAGTTCAAAGCCATAGCCTGGGCCACAGAAAAGACCCTTTCTCCGCAACACAGTAAAATGTATCTTCTTCCCTTTTTTCTTCCCCACCTTCTCCTTTAACTTACTAACTTCTCTAACATGTATGTGCAAAACCCTTCCATGACCAAGGTGCTCATGTGTGTCACCATAGGAACACATGGATAAAGAAGGCAGCCTGGCCTCCTAACCTCAAAGAGCTCAATCATTTAACAGTTATTCACTTGACCCCTGCCTTACATCGTTCTATTTACTGGGACTATAACAGTAAACAAAAGTAGTGAACCCCAAATTGGGGTTACATTCTGGGAGTGAGAGGACTGAATGCAGGAGTGAGGGGTGAGAAGGGTGGGGGATAATAGGAAAGAGAAGATTTGAGCTAGATCTGAGACAGTCTCATAATGAAGGAGGGGTTGACCGTTTAAGCAAAGGCCTAAAGGCAATGAGAAGATTATTTAGATGAGTGTGGAACAGATGTTCCAGACACACAGCAAAATGCATGAACAGCACATACTTACAAAGCTAAGATAAAATCTGTGGGTGACGGAGCAGGGTGGTCCTGACTAGATCATTAGATCTGTGAGAGAGACTAGTACAGCCTAACACAGTTACCACACAAGGAGTCCACAGGAAAGCCTGGGTTTCAAGGAGGGAGGTGAGTATGCCCTGAGGCCAGGGAGGATGGAGGAGCCTTGGAGGCAGCTGGAAGGAGAGGCTGCTGAGCCTAACTGGAATGGATTCGGGATGGCTGCAGTGTGATATCTATACAATGTTACGGCTGTCTTCCAAAAAGCATAAAGTAAAAATTATGGATGATAAATAAAGAACCAAAGCAAATAGAATCTTTGTTATGTTTCAGTGATAAATGCTTAACATATGTCCTGTGTCCCATCTCCAGCACATGTGCACACACAAAGACATACATATACCAAGCACAGACAGACACACATACTGACATTCATACTGACACACACACACACACCACTACACACAGACACACACACAACACACACACACTTACAAAGATAAACACAGACACATACATATCATACTTACACAGACACACAATACAACTGCCCACATACAACACATACACACAAATACATACAACACAGACACACACACAAAAAGATACACACACAGACACATAATTACCATACATACACAGACACAATACATCTACCCACATACAACACATACCCACAAATACATACAACATACACACACACAAAGATATACTACCACACACACACATGAAGATACCACACATTCATACACACACACAAAGACACACACACACCACACAGACACACATACACCATACACAGAGACACATACACATAAAGATGCATACACACACAACACATACAAACACACAACACACAACCTACATATGTAAATAATTATTTTTGAGAAAGAAGAAAATCATAGTACTATATCAAATAATTTTTCATTTTTGATTACTAGCAAGCTCCTTAACACATGTTTTCTGCCATCTTAGCTACATGACCTTTTTGGAGGAGGATGGGTTTGAACTACTGGTTTAGTAAAGGTGATTTAATTGTTCCTCTACTTTAGTTGTTCAGTTCTTTTGTTTGGGGTTCTTGGTTCCTGTTGTTGGTTTGGCTTGGTTTGGTTTTTGGTTGTTTGGTTTGGTTTTTTGTTGTTATTTGATTGGTTGGCTTTGAGATAAGATCATTTATTGTAGTATAGCCTGGTCTCAAACTCCCTATTCCCCCAAAGGTTGATTTCAAACTCACAGTAATCTGCCCTTGTAAGGCTTAAGATTAATAGCATTTGCCGCATACCTGGTGAAAAATTTCTTTTAATAATTGATAGTTCAGTAAAAGGATGCTTTAGCTCCACTGTGCGCCACAGTGAGGCCCCATTTGTAACTTCCTGTGTGGTTTCTTATTCTGCTAACTGTTCTTACCGAGGACAAGACATGAGAGAACCACAGCCCTTGCTCTCACTACACATGGCCGAGTCCACACCACTCACAGGACCAGGGCGGCTGGGCTGGAACCACACAGACTTCAGTCCCCAGTCCTCCCAACTCTGGGAACAAGCTGAGATAGTGATGAAACCTGAATCAAGATGAGTCCATAAAGCATTGCTCATAGTTTTCCTCCCTAGTGCAGAAGATGAAGTCTAAAGCCCATAGCATTCATCACAGGGACGCTCCTGCTGAAATCTGTGTAACATGGAGATAGGGAAAGCAGCCCTTAGTCCCACTCAAAGCACAAGAATGAGAACAGTGATCCACGCTGTTCTTCACACCTTCATAAGAGGACACGTGTTTCTTTAAAAATACATGACAGGCTGGATCTATGAATCTTGAATCCTCAGATTCAAAGGGATGACCCACAATATCAAATGCTGTGTCAGAACCATCACGTGTAGCCACGTGAGAGTCACTGGTAATCTTGACCCAAAGAGTAGGTGAAATGACAGGAACAAAAGTGAACTGTGGTACTTTCAGAGGGCAACAGACCAAGTGTAAACAAGTGAATGAATTTGACTAGCCCCAGGGGGTTTGTTTATTCAAAACCAAAATGCCTGGTTTATCTACAAAGGCAAGCAATAAATATTTGCTAGGTTTGTTCTTCAAAAAATTTCTAGGCTGTTACAATTTTGTTTTATGTCACAAAAGATTCTAAATCAAAACAGTTCCCCATTCCTTATGTAGACATTCAAAATGAAATAAAGGGGGAACTTTAAAAAACATCCCAAGTAGGCTGGAGAGATGGCTCAGTGGTTAAGAGCACTGACTGCTCTTCTAGAGGTCCTGAGTTCAAATCCTAGCAACCACATGGTGGCTCACAACCATCTGTAATGGGATCTGATGTCCTCTTCTGGTGTGTCTGAAGGCATCTACAGTGTATTTGTATATAATAAATAAATAAATCTTTTAAAAAATCCCAAGAATTGGAAAGCTCCTTGTCCCCCAGTGATTCAGAGAAGCCTTTCAGATGGGAGAATTGTAGAGGGTAGTGCTCCTGTGGCCTGGCCGAGTCTCCCTGTGCTCCATGCTGCTTCCCTTCTGGGTTGGGTTCAAGTAATTGACATTTGATTGAGTCACTTTTCTTGTTGTCACTGGAGAGCTTGATCCGGCTGAGTGCCTGACTCTGCTCGTCCTTCCTCTCAGATTCACAAAGAAGCAACTTGGAAGTATGTACATTTGAGAGTCAAGCTCCTGGGCCTGATGGATCACACCTGTAGTCTCACACTGGGGCTGACTGAGGCAGGAGGATTTTAAGTTTGAGGGCTTGAGTTACACAATCAGACCAGCTGAAAAATGAACGAACAAATGAATGAATGAATGAATGAATAGGTTGTGCACTCATGTGTGCAAATATACACACATACCTTTTTTAAACTGTGGTAGCCCATCTCATTGTTCAGTGTATGTGTGTGTGTGTGATTGTGTTTGTGTGTGCAGACACACTGTGTGTGTATGTGTGTGTGTGCAGACACACTGTGTGTGTGTGTGTGTGTGTGTGTGTGTGTGTGCAGACACACGCACATGCCAACTTCTTGGGCTGAAAAGCAGCTGGTCAATGTTTAAGTTACTGAACAAAGTCATGCCATACTTGAATGACCTTCTTTTTACAACTGTTTTGTCATTTTACCATCCCGTGACATAGTTGTGAAAGTCAGCTGTTGTGTTGGATGTTGGCACATGACCACATACAGAAATGCAAATGCTGTGTGTTTAGCCTGTGTTGTCTTGTGACCACAGTGACTGTCCAGCGATCTCACGCACTGGTTTTCACTCATCTGAAGCACAGCATTGCTTTGACACTGGTCAAATAGCTCCCTGAATTCTTTTTGTCTTCGTTCTTTGTCAGATCGTATAAGTTTGAGTTCTCCGTTACATTAGAGGCGCCTCTGTTTCCTGTTTCACATTACCTTGGCTTCCTCCTCCTCCCCTAAGCATTGCAGCAACCTTAAACCACGTGCTGTGCCATTCTGTGAACCACTTCCTCTTCAGGAGAAGCTTTCATTACATTTTGGGGGGGGAGAATGATGCTGAAAAAAATTGGGTCAAACTTGTTTTCCAAGTACATAATGAAGCAACAACTTTATAGAGTCTGCCAGCACATGTGTGGCTGGATTCTGCACTTTGTATTTTACACCAAATGTGATGCCAGCCAAGTGTGACACCAACTAAGTGTGACAGAGACTGATTTTTTTTTCTTTTTGAGAGTAGGCCTCACTGTGTGGCTGAGACGGACTGAAACTTGCAGCTCAGGCCGCCCTTAAACTTATAAACCATCTGTGTCACTTCACCAGTGCCAGCTACCGAATTTCATAGAAGTAGTTTCAACAAACCATTTTCTTCCTTTTAATCTTTCCTTGTCGTATACTTAGAGGTTTCTTGAAAAGCTATTTGCTCCATCATACAACAAAAACACCTGCACCACAATGTTCATAGCAGCCCTGTTTATAATAGCCAGAAGCAGAAGCTGGAAGGAACCCAGATGTCCTTCAGTAGTTAAATGGATACAAAAATTGTGGTATATTTACACTGTGGAATACTACTCAGGTATCAGAAACAATGACTTTATGAAATTCTTAAGAATGTGGGTGGATCTAGAGAATATCATCCTGAATGAGAAAACCCAGTCACAAAAGAACAGACATAATATGCAGTCACTGATAGTTGGATCCTAACCCCAGAAAGCTCTGAACACCCCAGAAACAACTCACAGACTATATGAAGTTCAACAAAAACAAAGGCCAAAAAAAGAAGAAGAAAAAGAAAAATGAAAGCCTCGGTCCTGCTTAGGGGGAAAAATGTATAGCACCCTCTCAGAATGTGATACACCTGGACCTCAAATCATTAACAATCCAAGAGCTAAGATAATAGCCTTGTGGCAATTTTTGGTATTCACAGATCATTATGCTTAATCTATACCCAACAAGAAATCTGTTTTCATGTTACGTTCTGTCCTACATGTATTTCATCCTTATGGTATCTAGTGGGATATCAATGCATGCTATCAAACCTCTAAAAGAATTAAGTACTGACAAAATTATTTATATAATGTTATGCCAAAATGCCTTTAAAAATCTGTAAATGTATCCCTCTTTTTTTTTAAGAGCAGTAAGGAATTTTAAAAAATCTTTAAAAAATTTAAAAAAAGAAAAGCTATTATTTGCTGGCTATTTTTTAAAACGTAAAAATAATAAAAACAAAGAAAATTGTTGCTAAGAGAGTCTCAGAGCTTTAAATTTGTTTCCCATTAACTTTAATTATATTTCATCTCTAAAAATCTGATTATAGACACAAATACTCTCACCTATAATGCTAAAAACAGTCCAACAATATAATCATCTTTTGACCATCTTCAAAATGCAAAGATGGCATGTAAGTAAGTTCCTAATTCATAATCTCTGCTGTAGACCCAGGGTAATTGCAGTTACAGTAACCCACATAGGAAGTCTTACAGGGGTTAAGCCTCTAACCATGAAATTCATATTCATTGACTGCTCAACCTTGCTTAAACCCTGGGTACCTTAGGTTTTCTCTTTTGTAAAGTGAATATTTATTTCTCATACCTTATGAGTGTTTTGCCCATATGTATAATTCTGTAGCATACGTGGGCTTGATGCCCAAGACAACCAGAAGAGGGCAGCAGATCCCCTGGAACTGCAGCTACAGATGGTTGTGAGTAACCATGTGGCTGCAGGGGACCAAACCTAGCAACAGGTGCTCATAGCCACTGATACATCCTTTCAACCCAAAGTTACTTCATTCTTTCCTTTTAAAGCAAGATAGATCTGCTCATGGAGTTAAAATGAATTAGATACAGTATGTGAACAATTAAGGCTTGGGGGTTTTTCCCCCTCTCTCTCTTCTTTGTTATTTTTCTTTGTTGGTTTTGTTGCTGCTTTTACTCTTCAAACAAGGTCTCACCAGGTAGACTCAGACTGGCTTTGAAATTTTCTTTCTGCCTCCAGAATACTCGAGTTAGGAGAACAACCTCCATATACAGCCTGTTTGTGTTTGTTCTTTCATGGAAATGGACACAGGGTATAACCATTGTCTCATAACCAGCTCAAGCTGGGCTGAGATGGACTCCCTGGATGCTGAGTGACAGTAGCCTGGCTTATTTATTAAACGACAGTTGAGTAATGTATTACTTATAAAACTGATTGGCTTGGGGTTGGCTTAGAAAAGAGTTAAGCCCCTTGGCAGTGCCAGTCAGGTTGCCTGGTTGCTGGTGGAGCTCTTCTCAAAGCAACCACGCCCCTTGGCTTTAAAGTAAGCCTGTAGCTGTGACCGAAGCTAAAAGCATCCATTTCTGGGCCTAGCTTGGTGGTTAAGAGTGCTTCCTGCTCTTTCTGAGAACCATTCACAACTGGAACAGAGGATCTACCATCCTCTTTTGATACATGCACACATGTGACAGCCATCTACACATATATGTAAATGTTTTCTTAAATACACTTTTTAAAAAACTGTTTAAAGCCAACTTTCTGTTTCATTGACCTGACAGTCCAATGAAAGATGGAATTTGTTAAGCTCTAAAGATCACCCAGCCCTGCCATGTTACATGTGTGATGTGGCACCACAGAAACCATGTCAGGCATGTAGGTAGTCAAGTGATAGGTAGCTTTGAGTGTAGCTTATTACCTGGACACTAGCCTACGTCTTCATGTCTGGGATGGTAGTTAATCAGCAGGGTATTTTGAAGATGTCAATTTTAAGCTCTGATCCTTAATAACCACTCCCTAGTATTTTTAGCTCCCAGTAGTCTGAAGAGTTCTAAGGTAGTAACCAAAAGTGGCCTGGTGCTGATTGGTCAAAGGCTGTGACTATGGGCTTATGCAGGACTATATGAAGTCTTACATAAGTGCCACAGCAACTCTGAGAGATATACACTATTATTCCTGTTTGTGAGCAAGGGAACTGAGGCACTGGGAGGTTAGATACCTTCTTGAGGGAGGCGCTGAGGCCAGAAGTAACTGTACTGAAGACAATGGATAACAAATGTCCAGTGGTTCTATTGACACCATTGAAGAGTTGACATGAAAGCTGAATTTTGAATAACTGGAATTTTTTGAAGCATAAACAAAGGATATTATTCATACGGAATGTATACACAGAGATGAAAAGAGTGGTACAAAACTATTCATAGGGTCCTTCTTAGCAAGAACTGAGCCTTAAGGGAGGAGAAGTTCCTGGAAGATTCTGAAGACATGGTGGGCACAGAACTCCTTCACTTCATTATTGTCAGCTCTGGAAGGTATTTAAACAAAAAAGTGATGATGTCATGACTGTGTTTGAGTCCAGTGCCTATGCTGTCAGCGAGGACAGGAAGTCAGGGTGACCGGAAGCTGAAGGAGCTGATAGATGAAGCTTTCAGCTATGACCAAGCGGTAAGAATGAGAGGAGAAACCATCCACATGAAAATACAGTGGAATTTTTTGACTCACAGGGTGGGAAAATGGAAGAGAAAAGGGCCATACCAACTTCTAGCTCAGACTAATGAGTGACAAATGGTCAGTCACCAACCTGGGGTGCTGGGGGTTGAAAAAGAAGAGTGGGAACTGTTTGCACGAAAATGTCTGATGCCTTTAAACTGGCTTTTATGGACAGCTAAGATAATGGCTGGCCTGACTTGATTCAAAATCGTGGCTGCTTTTACAAGTAAAAGACATAAAGACTGCATTCAAACTGAATTAAGATGTGAGGCTAATCCAAGTATATGTCCTATTGGGCATATATAACATAGTACTTGGATTTTCAAGCACACATGATTGTTTATTTATGTGGAAAAGGGGAAGTATTTGGTGTCAATACCTGAAGCTTGGATTTGAGCTCGGGGAGATATTTGAGGATTAGGAAAAATCCATTGCCACTGAAAAACCCTTCTTTCTCCAGGAGAGAAGACTGGTATAATAACCTAATAAAGTACTGTTCCAATTTTCCTCTAACCAACAATGTGATAGTCTTCCCAAGTCACAAAAAGAACCCAGAAATGACATACTCATGAAAAGATTTTGACTCCACCCAGTCATGGTGTGAACATGGCTTGTTTTGCAACACTATGCTTTGTTGCAACAGCTTCTCCACCCCAGCTGTTGGCTGCTAACCCCCAATAACACGTTCAGCCTCATGGATGGGCGTTCTCTCTTTTGACCTTTGGAAAGTACCACACACACACAGCCTTGTGTCCTCATACTTGTGTGTGTGTGTAATTCATGAACTATCTGTGGCTCGTATCCATCCATTCTAGAAAAGCCTTTCTTGAAGGAGAAGCAATTTGTGTAAGTGATTGAATTTACAGACTTATGCTTAAAAGAAAGAAAGAAAGAAAAAACCTCAAAACTACAAATGTTCTAGTGCACTAAAATCTTAGCACTTAGCTCCCTGAGGCAGAAGTATCCCAAGTTCAAGGGTAAACAGACAACACAGAAATACTCTTGTACTTTTGAATCAAATGTCTGGTTTACCAGAAATGCAAAAAAATTTAAACGTAACTATTACACATTATATTTACAATTTATATTTCCAGAAGAATTTTGATGAGGACATCTTCTGAAAAGCCACATAGAGACAGTGGGGTGAAGGTAGAACAAGGAAAGGGCAGGAAAAGGGGTCACAGACATGTGCTGTCCCTGAGTTATTTTCATCTTGGGTGAGTAACTTGCTCTGTCTCATCCATTACCCAGTGTGCATCAGTAGTATATGGCGACTGATTACCCAGTGTGCATCAGTAGTATATGCCGACTGATTACCCAGTGTGCATCAGTAGTATATGCCGACTGATTACCCAGTGTGCATCAGTAGTATATGCTGACTGATTACCCAGTGTGCATCAGTAGTATATGCCAACTGATTACCCAGTGTACATCAGTAGTATATGCTGACTGATTACCCAGTGTGCATCAGTAGTATATGCTGACTGATTACCCAGTGTACATCAGTAGTATATGCTGACTGATTACCCAGTGTGCATCAGTAGTATATGCTGACTGATTACCCAGTGTACATCAGTAGTATATGCCGACTGATTACCCAGAGTGCATCAGTAGTATATGCTGACTGATCACCCAGAGTGCATCAGTAGTATATGCCGACTGATTACCCAGTGTGCATCAGTAGTATATGCTGACTGAGAAACCAAAGTCTCAGGCTTTGTAGGGGGCTGCTGAGTCATTGCTTCAGTTTAGTGCTGTTTCTAGTCACTGGTTTAAGAGAGAACATGGATGGTAGGTTCTTACTACCTATACCATCTTTGCTTCCTATGAGTTCACTGTAATGTACATGGGTAGCTTACAATGTCAATCTTATACTTTATACTCTCTGAGTAGATTTCTTTGTCTCAATAAAGCAATAATTTGCTGCTAACAATAATTTGTCTGAAAGATTCCTATATTTCTTACATTGCTATACGACATAATACTCTAATAAAATAAACTAATATGAGCAATTGTATACTTTTATTATTTATTCTGCTAATTTTCGTCATTAAAGTAATGAATAAAAATCCATTCTAAGATTTTTGAATAGCATTTTATTTTTACAATATATAAAAACATAAGTATTTTATTCACTTACATATTTTTCTCCATTTTGTAGGAAACTTGAAAAACAGCATATTAGTATATTTTTTGTTGCTATAATAAAATATCTGAGTCTGGGTTCTTCAGAAAGAAAGGACATATGTTACCTGACAGTCTGTGGCAAGGAAAGTAAGAATACTGAAGCCCAAGATTATTGCTGAGAATAATTTGAAAAGCTTAGACACTATAGGGCAGAAATTTGAATAATGTTCACAGTTCACACCCCCTTCCAAAACACTTTTAGGTTTGTGTAGTGTTATATCTTCTAATCCTGTCCTGGGAGGCAAATGTTAGCTTACAGAGAGTATCTGCAATGTGGTCAGTGCTAGATACACAGTACTGCTAGTGCTGGATGCACAGTACTGTTAGTGCTGGATACACAGTACTGTTAGTGCTGAATGCACAGTACTGTTAGTGCTGGATACACAGTACTGTTAGTGCTGAATGCACAGTACTGTTAGTGCTGGATACACAGTACTGTTAGTCTTCAGAACATTATTTCTCTTCCATAAACTGGATGCTTTCAAAAATCATTTGAGTTGTTTCTCAGAAAACAGTCAATAGGTAGAACAGAAGTATTCTTTATATGTAATTATTATAAAGAGACAGAAATTGATTAAGCCAAGGAAAACAAAGATGTCACTACTTAAATATTAAATTGAAGTCATTTAAAAAGTAAACTGTAAGTTTTCCAAATAAATTGTTCTGCCTTGGCCTAGCCTATTTCAGCAAATTATTTATTAATAACAAGTCATAGAAAATACAATTATAATTATTATTTTAAGAATTGTACTATTGTTGGGCATGGTGGTATATGTCTTCAGACTTAGCTTTCAGGATAGGCAGACAGATCTCTGAGTTTGATGTTACCCCTGGTCTATATAATGAGTAAGAAGCCAGCCAGGACTACAAAATGAGACTTTGTCTCAAATGGTTTGTGTTGTTAAGTTTTGATGTTTTGGACCTGCATGGCAGAAACTAACTATGTTTGAGAAAGCCAAAAGGAAATTTGATATGCTGTAAGCTAATCCAGGAAGTAAAAAAAAAAAAAAAAAAAAAAGTAGAAGAGTTAGATCTATAAAGCTATTCCAAAAAGCCACAGGACTTTTAAAAGGTTTGTTTTATTTTTAAGTATGTGCGTTGTGTAAATGGGAGAGACATGCCACCTGAGTACAGGTACCCAGGGAAGTTAGAGGCATTAGGCCTTCCAGAGTGAGAGTTAAGTGAGCTTCCTGATAGGAGTACTTAGAAGAGAACTCGGGTCCTTTGCAAGAGTACTGTGTGCTCTTAACTGCTGAAGCCATAGATTACTAAAGAAGAAAATATCAGTGTCCAGGTGGACGACATTCTTAGGAGTTATTGGTCAGGGAAGCTCCTGAGGCTGAATAATACAAGTAATTGCTACTGCTCTTAGCTGCCCAGAAAAACATGCTGGTAAAACCACAGTACTGAGTGTTTCACATATTGTAGTCACAGTGTATAGAGAAATCAAGCTAGAACTCAGTTAAATGGTCATTGACAGGCCTGTTCAGCTGTGGACCTGGGTATAACAATCCTGCTTGGCCAGGATTCATACATGCTACTGAAAGAATTTTAAAAACATCCTACTCTTTTAAACTTAACCTGCATATTAAAATATATGTGGAAAAATAGTATTATTAAAAATAATACTTGACACACATATATATATATATTTAAATTTAAAAAGAAAAGTCATACTGATCATTGTAAAAGCCAAGTAATAAGTACATGAAAATCATCATTTCTCTGTGTATATGCATGTGTTCATATGAAAACAGAAGCACATATGTATTCATGCTCAAATAAATATTGCTGGCTAAAGCTCAGTCTTCCTTCAACACCTGCTGGATGGTTCCAGAAACCTCTATGGATTCCCAAAGCCAAGGATACGCAAGTACTTTAAATGTCATATAATATATACACAGCCTCCTGTATTCTTAATTATCTCTAGGTCACTGATAATACCATAGTCACATGTCAGCAAGCAATGGAAATGCATTTTGAACAAAGCGTGTTTAGGCTTTTTGATTGTCGTGAGCTCATAGATTAGACCTACCCAAACTAAGACAGTTGTACCACCACTAAGCAATATGACCCAAGGACCATAGTGGTTAATGAGTCTGTCCTTGACAAAATAATGATCAGTTGTTGAACGATGCATGATTATAGTCACTATAAGGGAATTTTACCAAGAAAAATTCTTGATGCGTTCAGGGCAGGGTTTTTTCTACGTACTAGTGGGAACAAGAATGGATTCACTGCCTGACCAAATACACACTGATCCTCTACCTACAGCAGACTATTGATGTGCAATTGACATTGGTCTTGTAATGTCCTATAGTGACATGGAAATGATCTTGGGTGAATTCTTTATTTTACATGGAACACATTGTATTCCCTTTGCCACACACACTACAGGCTACTGAGCAGTCCTTGAAGAGTGAATATTCTTATTCCCTCATTCCCCAATTCATCCTTGCCAAAAAATGGTAGGAAGGAGAGCAGCTCTTGCCCCTACCAAAGTGCCTTGCTGCATTTTTCCCCTTTCTTGGACAATTGTTTCATTTTGTTTATTGGATAAAAGAAAGCTATCATGAAAAATCTCCTTAGTTTTCACTCTTTTTGCTTTACCTTGGGGCTTCTGCGTGCTTACGGATAAATTTACCAGAGCTGTTATCATTTCAAAGATATCTGTATAAAGAAGGGGACCATTTCGTAAAGACATTTAATCACAGGTATTTTGAAATGCAGTCACATTTTAGTGTATTTTCAAATGGATGTACATCTCTACATTCCTCTGACCTCATAGAATGGCATCTTAGTAGCTCTGTCGTCACAGTGACCAACAATGTAACACCAACAAATTCAAAAGAAGGGAAAGTATTATTTTGACTCTTGATTTCAGAAACATTAATCCAGTTTCTTCACCCAGGCAGATTGTCACAATGGCAGAAATATGGAATAAGCTGATTACTCCTTGATCAACAGGAAGCAGAGAAAGGAGATACAGGGAGAAGTCAGAGCAAGCTATAACTTGCTCTGGACACACCCACAATGACTTACTTCTTTTAGAGAGGCTTACTTCCTACTTTTTACCACTTCCCAAAAGTATTATCTTGTTATAAATAACTCGAGGTATTAATCCGTTCTTCTCTGGAAACTTCACAGAGGTGTGCTTCCTAATCTTGTTGACATTCCACTGGAACAGGTCAACAGTCAAAACTATCAAGAATGGCATGAGGCATTCTCTCTTTCTGATAAAAGAATCCTATGTTGAGGTGATTACCAGAACAATGTCCTCTTTGTTCACTTGACCCCCAAGGACAGTACTTTAGGCTGGAAAAGCAAGTTCAGGATTTGCTCTGCAGCAGGTCCCAAGATGTTGCCAAGATGTAGCTCAACCCCAGACTTCAAACTAGATGACATCCAAACATGGAATTTCAAGGCATTTGGGACCTTCCTCTCCAAGCTGTTCTCTTCATGATATGCTTGATTCTGAAGGAAAGAATGAAAACATGTGCCCCCAATAAGCTTTTAGAGACCTCTAATGTCTCTTTCTGTTTCAGATGGGTGAATCAAATGAAGACATAGACCAGATGTTCAGCACTTTGCTGGGGGAGATGGATCTCTTGACCCAGGTAAAACCTTCTTCTTATCCTGAAAATTATGGGGACAGGGTGGATAAAGATTACAGAATTTGATAGGACTGCTTCCTTTAAAAAAAAAAAAAAAAAAGTTAGAGATTAGCAACATAATGTGCCCTGATATAACAATGGCAGTGTTGGGAGAAAATGGTAAAGCTTCTCATTGGTTCTGCTCCTCAGTGCACATGGTTTAATGTTACGATCACACATCCATGTTTATCATGTCTAGTGGAGGAACTCCCATAATTCCTTCAACAATGACCTCTGGGCAACAGCACGAGTGCTTACATTCATAGACAAAATGGCACTGAGTAACATGCCTTTGCGTCATCCTTTAAGGAAATACTATATTTCAAAGAATGCTTATAATGTTCCCAATGGACTGTGAGAACTCAGTCCTCTCTAGGAAGCATGGAAGCCACTCAGCTGCAGGGTACATATCTGAGAAAAACAGACACTCAATACCAGAGTGACCTCACTGGCAGATCAGCCAGAGCCCAAGAGTTAGAGGCTTAAGGATCACTGATTTAGGTCGCAATGTCCTGTGAGTGGTCTGAGAATGTAGCTCAGTGGTAAAACAGTAGCTCAGCATAGACAGACCCTTCTGGGGAAAGCTTGTTTCTCAGTCACTATTGGGATCGTCAGAACATTAATCCCCTTGGGATATGCAAGTAATTGGGGTAAACAAATAACTGAAAGGTTGTTGTAGAAAGATTCCAGATGACTAGACATTTTTTCTTTGATGTTACTGTGGATGTCCTTATAAAATTATGTATAGTAACTGCCTGCACCAGGTCTGTTCAGAAAAATGAACTATTTCTTTCTCATTCTTAACTAACATCGTCTGTTTTAAAACATAGGTATTTTTAAGCTGAAATTTTCTATACTGAAAAAGAAATATGATAAAACATTTTTCAAGTAAAAACACATTTCTTAAGAGCATATTTGGAGAGAAAAAAGTATAAATAATGAGTGGTTAGGGCTTCAGAAATGCTGCTTTTGTGAATCACTCACACAAACCGTGGGATTTGTTTTCACAGAGTTTAGGAGTGGACACTCTTCCTCCTCCAGACCCCAAGCCAACCCCAGCAGAGTTTAACTACACTGTGGGCTTTAAGGACTTAAGTGGTAAGCGCAGAAACTTGTTCCTTAAGCCATCTGAAATCATAACAATGACAGAGGTCTCCGTGTGACTAGACTCTGACCATGAAACTGAGAAAATGTGGACATCATGGGAAATAGTGTGTAAGTCCTGGTTGGTGCATTGTAGTTTACTGTGTCTACACTGAATTAATGAACGCAATTAGATATTTTCGCCTTTAATGAAAAAGAAAGCCAGCTTCCATTTATGAAAAGTCTCAGGAAAACCTCACCTTTGGAAAAAGAAAGGAACATCTCGACATGACACTGATGATGTCCAGCAAGTAGCGTACTCACAGTGCTTTCTGCTTTTTACTGGGCTCCATTTCTGACAGTCCCATTTCCTCATTCTGCGTCACCCTGCCCAGTGTCTATCCCTCTTCACTGCATCATCTTGAGGTGAATGCCTGATTTCCAGCACAATTCTGCTGATGCTATCCACCAGCACCTCTCACTCCGATCCCTGCAATCTAGTCAACTTGCTGAGTGTGCATGTGATCTTAGCTCACACTTGGGCGAGACCCAAAAGACCCAAAAGAACTCTCCTCCTTCCCCGTTGCCCTAAAAAGCTTTCTTATAAAAGCTCTCCCAGTCCACTGCCTTCATAAAATCTTGACTACTTAGTCTCCTTTTTATTTTCTCTTATATGTGTTAATCCTGCACTTAAGAATGTAAAGATCCCTATGGTTAAGTGGAGGGCTTACAGAGGTTTGCTCTGTACTTCCTAAAGGTGGGTGAAAACCAGCTGACCACCAGTGGGAGAACTACCCTTCTACCCATTTCCACTTTCCTCTTCCTCTACCCTTCCAGAGCCCAAGACTCTTCCACCAAAATACCCAAGAGTCCTTACATAGACATTTGCTCATGTGCACTACTCTGACTCTGTAGCTGGAGACGCTCCAGTGCAGAACACATTTCACCCTTTTCTTGTTAGGAACTTACACTAAGCACTGAATATATTATTCTAGGAATCCCAATATATGGTTGTGTACCACTACATAAAAATAATTTCACCTTTCCTACTATATCATAAAAATTTAAATAACAATTTCCACCTATGTACATATTGATCTTTAAAAAAAACAGGTACAAATAGTTGGTTTGTTTTCAAACATTGGCGCTATTTTTCCTCTTAGAGTCCTTAAATGCACTGGAAGATCAAGATTTAGATGCCCTCATGGCAGATCTGGTAGCAGATATCAGTGAAGCCGAACAGAGAACCATCCAGGCTCAGAAAGAGTCCTCTCAGAATCAAGATCATTCGACACTTCTGGAGACCTCAGATGGCCAGGGTACAGCCCCAAGAGGCTATGGAGGAAGTGCTGCTGTTGGTGGTGTTAGCCACTACCAGGAAGTTTTACCACCTCCTCCAGCAGAACCCATGTTAGACCTTCCACCTCCTCCACCTCCTCCTCCTCCTGAGCCTCTCTCTAAAGTAAGTTCACGGAACACAAGGTGGCAGAACCATTTCTATTCACTTACTACCCATCACCTTGGCCCTTCTTTGAAGTGACAGTTACGTCTGTAAGTTCGTATGCCTAGACCTCTGAGGTACTTCGGGGGCGGGAGGGGAGGAGGACAGTGTATGCTTATTACAAATCTGGAGAGACCTCGGGAGCAGTGTTGTCTTAATCTGTCTTCTATTGCTGTAACTGAATACCACAGATGTGTGATATATAAAAGAAGAAAGATTTATTTAGCTTAGAGTTCTGAAGGTTGAGGAATATTAAACTATGGTTCTGGCACCTTCTCAGTTTTAAGAAAGGGATTTCTACTTATAGCTGCTTGCTTCATATAGATACCACTGGGTCCCACCTTTTAATCATTCATAAGGGAATTAAACTTTAAGATCTGTTTTGGTGAGGACATTTAAAGTCTAGCAAGTGGGTATGAAGAACATATAAGACCAAATGTAATATTTATCATAACTTGAGTAAAAGTAATATTTTCATCTGCATATTCCTTAATAATATTAGAACTTTAGAGAACATGTTTTGTTAACTTTGCATGAATAAGAAGTTGATTTATATGTTTCATTGTCCCTGTTCCTAGCCTAGAATATAGAAAATAGCAAGCTTAAGTTTGAGCTAAATTGAATTATGGCCTCTGGCAATTCTTTTCAATAGGGCAAAGACTATGTATTTTTGGAATTGGGGAAGGCAAAGACAGGTAATAAATGCTTGATATTTACAAATTGCTAAACTTTGTAAAATAACTACATTGCCCTCATTTGGAATGCTAATTACCTGTCTTTCAAAAAAAAGAGTAAAAAACACTTTGAAGACTTTTACTTAAATGGGCCCCTTAAAAATATTTCCAAATGAGAACCAAGCTCAGTGACCTGTGGGTTCCCGTTGTGCTGAATAATGGTGGAGTCATCCCAATGATCTTGTGAATGCCTACAATTTTAAATGTAAATCATATGTTAAGTCCACATACTATCACACTCACGGCTTCATCGATTAAGGCAAAGCAGAGGCCCCTCAGGTAACAGGAGGATCATGAATTCCTTGAAAGTAAATACAAAGTTGAGTGTGCAGGTAGAGACTTACTAAGCTCCTCACTTTCAAATGTTCCTAAAGCACCTTGGCACTCAAAATTATTTCAGAACCCAGTGGTTTGGGAAGAGATAATTCTACTTTCAAACAGTGGAGATGTAACCAGAACACTTTGTTTCCTTATCAATATAATCAGATAGATAGATAGATAGATAGATAGATAGATAGATAGATAGATAGATAGATAGATAGGGCCTTAATAGTTCTATTGTCAGGATTTTACACTACAAAATCAAAAACATTTGGGCACATAAGAATATTTCACACTCTTTGTTGATGTTCATATGTGTTCATTAGTAGGGCACTTCATTTATTTTATTTTGTTTGTTTGCTTTGTTTTGCTTTAGAGTTTTTGTGATTTATAAGGTTAAGATTTGGCTTCCAAAACTAAATCATAGGCTGTTAAGTACCCTTTAAAGCTTCTGATAAGTGTCTGGTATCAATGTGAGAAGAGGCTTTTGGTCCAGAGAGGGCATGTTTTCCCAATGTAAGGTAATACCAAGGCAATTGGGTGGAGCGGGTGATCAGAAGGGAGTGCACCTTTGTGAAGGCAAATGGAGGGGGAGGGGGGAGGGGAGCATGAGAGCAGGGCGGAGGTGAGGGATAATATCTCAAATTAAATACGGAGTATTTAATAAAAAATTTAAAAAATTTAAAAAATAATAAAACTTCTGATAAAAGCTAGGAATCCTCTCTAAATAGATACCATAATCCAAGAGAATGTGTAGAATCTTAAGAAGTGCTTAACTACCTTTGGATGAATGCCCTAATAGATTCTGCAGGTTGGTGTCTGTCTTGGTTACTTTTCTGTTGCTGTGATAAAATACTACAACCAAAGCAACTTAAAAGTTTATTTTATATGCAGTCACTGATACTTGGATACTAGCCCCAGAAAGCTCTGAAAACCCAAGAAACAACTCACAGACCATATGAAGCTCAAAAAGAAGGAAGACCAAAATGTGGAAGCCTCAGTCCTTCTTAGAAAATACAATAAGTGTATAGCACCCTCTCAGAGTGTGGTACACCTAGACCTTAAATCATTAATAATTCAAGAGCTAAGAATGCATCCTTGTGGCAATCCTAGATATTTAAAAATCATTATGTTTAATCTTTACACACCAAGAGAACTTTGACTATTTTCATGTTACGTTTTGTTTTATATGTACTTTATGCTCATTGAAACTAGTAAGTTTTCAATGAATACTATCAACTCTTTAAAAGAAAATCAAGTACTGACAAAAATATATTCATATAGTTTTATGCAAAAATGCTTTTAAAATCTGTACATTTATCTCTGTTTTTTTAAATAAAGTTTTTTTAAAAAGCATTAACTGCTTTAAAAAGTATTTTGTTGGCACATATAATTACTTTTTAGTTACATAATAAACAACCGTGAACTGGTCTAAAAATCAGGAAAAAAAAAAAAAAGCCTACCTAAAAGAAAAATGGTCACTTTCCAGGATTTTTTTTTTTACATTCCTAACCTTTGTAGAAAGGCACTAGCTGAACAGATTCACAGAATACTCTGTGTAACTTCTCTTATGCAAAGCAGTTACATATTTTAACATATTTGACATTCTTTGTAACATCAGAGTTTTGTGCCATTATTAACTTTATAGATAGGGAAACTTAAGCCTGTAGACTGAGTTCTTTCAGATCACAAAGTACTGGGTGGGAAAGCTGTGATTCAGCACAGCAACCAGTTGAATTCTGATGATCTGACAGCACTCCGGTTTTTACATGGTTGTCTTCAGTTAGCATATAGCACTATAGTTCATGTACATAATAAGTTAGCCTAGTTAAAATGTTAAAATATGTCTTGTGTTAGAGTATTCCTAGGGTAAAACAGTGTGTTTGTACAGAATAAATAAGTCTAGAGATAATGTGCAGCATGAATGCAGTTAATAGTAGGACATTGTAGGTGGAAGGATAATTTATATGGTGAAATTTGTATCATGCTAAAAGAAAACAATAAGTATCTTAATTTACTTTAATATAATTAATTGCATTTATGTGCACATATATATAATGTGACTATTTTGATTACTTTAAATAACAGAACAGAAGCTATGCTAGTAAATGTTTTAAGATAATATATTACCTTTTAAATATTATAACAAAGAAATGTGAAATGAAAATATAAATGGCTGTGGTTTCTGTGGAGGGACTAAGAAGTTGTTTAGGGTTTATGTTAATTATTGGCAGTTTTATTAAAATTGGTTGTTTTAGTGCAATTCTTTAAAAATATTTGTATTTGGCTTCATAATAAACATTTTCTATCATTTTTTTAAGTTTATGTTAGCTTATAGTTCTATAAAGAAATCCTATCGTGTTCGGGAAGAACCAGCAGAAGACTGCCAGAGTAGGAAGCTAACTGATCACACTCTAGTCACAGGATAGAGCAGAAAGCCAACTCGTAGTCGGACGAGGCCATAGACTCTCAAAGCCAAGTCCCATTGCTGTACTTCCTCCAGGTTCCACGTCTGCACATCCACTTACTTCCCCAAACAGCACCACCAGCTGTGGACAAGGTTCACGTCTATCAGTTTATGAGGGATCTTGCTTCATTCACACACTAGCACAGCCCCCGTTCTATGAGCTAAGCACAGAATAGCATGTTCTAAGTATATGATACAGTTGCTGATGTCAGCGTTTCATGGTTTTAGATAAAATCCTCAAAGCTGTCAATAGCAGGTGCTCTCTGTATATTTGAGTGGAATATTTTAGTCAGAGGTATTACATTCTGAAAATGGAGTATGTGAAATTTGGTAATTTTGTTACTGTGAAAGAACTGGACCCTAGCACCAACATTCTGTGGCACACTGTTGTGCTTTACTGGATGCTGTCTTGTCCCTTTTCAGGAAGAAGAAGAAGCCCAAGCAAAGGCTGATAAAATTAAGTTAGCACTGGAAAAGCTGAAGGAAGCCAAGGTTAAGAAGGTAAGCTATCAAACACATTTGCATAGGGGAGTTAAATTAACGATGCATATTATAGTTACTGGTAAACAGTAAAATGAACTGGTCACGTGCCTCTGGGAATAAGATCAGTAGTAGGTTATCTGCTTAGCATGCCCTGTGCCTTTAATGGTGGAAAAAAATTCAAGTAACTCTTTCCAAATAATGATTTTTAAAGAATTCTCCGAACATTGTAAAATGACACCATTTTCCTCCATATAACATCATTTAGCTAATTTGTGATTTCTAGGTAGGGAACCTGCCTCCATCCATTTCTTGTAAGGGCTGCTCTACAGCAAAGAGCTTCACATGGTGAGCAGAGCATCCCAAAGGGAAGACATTTGATTAGCTTGCATGTGACTTTTGTTGGTTTACATGGTTACATGATCCTATGGTCACATGGCTTTCCCATGAACCAGGAGATTGGAAGTAGAAACTCCCTTTAACAGGAAAGAGAAAGGTCTTTGATTTTGCTATCACCTAGGCAAGGGCCTTCTCAGTTCTATTTCGGGAATTTAAAATAGTTCATCCTGGACTCCCTTCCCTGAGGGATGCTCTCTGGGGTCTTCCACAGCTGTCTTCTTATAGCAGGTGGTACACCTTCTGGGCAGGCTTTGATTGGGTCAAACCTCAGCATCCCTTGGCCTCACTTGTACAAATTTTCTTTTGTGAATTTTATGCCTCTTTGGCAGTCTCTAGACCTTAAGCTTGTCTAATTGTCTCCCCATGAATCAAACACTGGTTTTGTTGGTTAATCTTGCCTTTAATTTGTGTAAGCTTTGAGTGCTCTGTTCCTAACCCTTCTTTACTAGCTATCCTATAATTTTCTTGAACATTTTTGTAGAGTATAGTGTGCTTTAGAAACATATATATTGTATTATAGTAGAAAAACCTCTATCTAACCTGATTAGACCACCATATCTACTATTAAGATGCTAATTTGTTTAATTAATGAGATAAGTATTTAGTCTACATCATATTTCAATTGAAGCATCTGTCATCTCTCACTAAGGTGAATTGTCTTTATCAAATCAATTATTGAATGAAGGAGTTGTATACATGGTGAATAATTCAATAAATATTCCTTGGGTTTCCCCCAAATACAGACATTCATGGCTCATATGTGAAGATGTTTTCCAGGTAGAGCTGGTTCCATTCATTGCAGATGTCAATCGACTTTGTGTTCTCTGCATGTAGGTGTAGGCTCTTTCTCATTGTGACAAGCACCTCAAATTTTTAAAGCAAAATTCACATTTTATTTGATTGAAATAAACTCTACAAAATTGATTTTATTCATCAAAAATAACAGCAATATTTTCTGTATTATTTTTAGATATACCACAAAACATTTATTTCTGTAGGTTTTGCTTATAAATCAAGATGAGGCAGCAGACATAATCGTGTAAAAAGAAGAAGAAAACAGACAAGTCAGTTGCCTATATGGATGGCCTCTGGGTCTGTCTTCTCCACAAAGCAGAAGTGAATGGCAAAAAAAAAAAAAAAACAAAAAAAAACAAAAAAAAACACTTCAGCAAAGTCATCAAAGGAACGTAAACAGCAACAATGAAATGATGAGCCACAGGGCCCAGCTCTGCCATTCTTACTTCAACTTGTACCTTTGAGTTTCTTTTACCCTGACAGAATCTACACAGAAAGTTGCCCTTACTTCCTGTGCCTGCTAAGCTCCACCCCAGTCCTCACGTGTTTCAAACAGGCTCTCTCCATATAGTCCAGGCTAGCCTAAAACTTGTTATCCTCATACCTCCGCCTCCCAACCGCTGCTACCAGATTTTAAACACCTATAGCCCAAGTCAAAGGTCAATGGTGTATTTCATCACAACACGTTATAAAATGTATTTCTCTCCCAGAAATCATTTTCCAAAGACCTGATAACTTAATAACTGACAACTGGATTAACAGTGATAATGTCAAATCTAAAATGACTTTTAGCTAAAACATTTCTGGAGTGCCTCTAGCAGAGAGGCATTCTGGCACTCCCAGTGCCAACTTCTGGAAGAACAGACACGTACTGAAAGCATGAGAGTTCAAACAGGGGATCACCAATAGCTAATGATATGTCAAAGTGGAGGTCTACCAGCAAGTCATTAACTGACCTACTATGCCTTACAGCTTTTCTTCCAAACAGCAAAATAAGACAACAAAGAAAATCTTTTAGGTATTTTCAATGGTTTCTGAATTATTTGTAGGAAGCTCTGATTTATTTGTATAGACTTTGATATGTGTCTGTCATCAAATCTAAATCATGTTTTGTATCAAAATTTATGTTAAGCAAAGCCAATTTGCTTGACCTCTGGTCTCTCAGTGTTCCACAAGGATGCCTTGAGACGCCTCTGTCCATTTTATAGAGCTTGTTCTCAACTTTCATCACAGGGAGAATACACAGGACCTTAAGCAAAGCATATACATTAGGGAAAGCTAGATGTCAGGAAGACGGAGGGCTTCATAAGTACAGGATGGGAGCTCAATACCTTTCCCCCTGTGTTTCCACTTGATTCTCCAACAGTGAAGCTCTGCAGAGAGTGTGTCAGGATTGGGTAGGTCACTTCTGTACATGTCAGCATGGTTCTCTTCTGATGTGTTAAATTTGAGCTGTCCTATCACTGAGGGAACCAGAGATAGGCATTTTAGAGCTTTCAGAGACTAGCACCTCAAATAATAACCTGGATTAGTTACCTTGCTTGTCACGCGCCCACGCTTCCCGGTAGGAAGCTAGGAACAGGCGTGCAACAAAACAAACAGCTTCTTCTGCAGATAACCTTTATTGAACAGCACTTTGAGCAGGGGCTTCTTGAGCAGGAAACTTGTCTCTGAGCCGGGGACTCCCTACCGAGTTCTACTGTCTAGACGGCCTCTCACGCGCAGTCCCCCACAAACGATCTCTCTGTCCAGTCTCTGTCCACGCGGGACCTCCCGAAATCTCTTTTACCGAGTCTCTTTCCACGTGGTGCCTCTCCGCCATCCCTCCACGTGGGGTCTCCCGCAATCTCCCCACTGTCTTCTTCTTCTCCTCACGTGGGGGAGAAAATGCACTGCTATATATGCCTAGGAGACTCGTGTTGCTACCTGATTGGTGCATCCTCCTGTAGCTCAATCACGTGCCCCAAGAGTGGGCTGTGACTTATGTGGTGCATGCGCATTAAGTCTCTTGGCTGGGCAACAGCTCTGTTTGCTGAGTTCTCGGCGGGAAGCCGGCACCATGTTTGGGTGCAGCACAAACGGCTCCCTACACTTGCTTGCTGCTGTGATAAATGCCCAGCAGTAGTAGTCCTAGAGAGGGTTGACTTGGCTCTCCATTTGAGGTTTTAGTCAATGATAGCAGGGAAGACATGGAAGCAAGATGATCAGAGGCTGTGAAAGCAGGAGCATAAGGTCCTGTGGTCACGTGGTGTCTGCTGTCTGGAAGCAAAGAGAGATGAATGCTCAAACATGTGAGCCTGTCTTAGACATCTCACAACCAAACCTGGTTTGTCTTCTCTGCTCTTGTCTCCGTAATCTAAGACCCCACCCTCAGCGGCTGCCTGTCTTGTAGAGTTGTACAGTGAACCCAGACCCCTCACAGTGCCCTCCTTCCTGTCTCTATGTGATCTGGCTGCCATTATCTTCCTAGCCTCAGTTCTCTCCATTCCCTCCATTCCTCCCTCCCTCCATCCCTCCCTCTGTCTATCGCTCCTTCTCTCCATCTCTCCCCCCCTCCATTCCTCCCTCCATTCCTCCCTCCATTCCTCTCCATCTCTTCCTCTATCTCTCCCTCTCTCCATCCCTCCTTCTCTCCATCCCTCCCTCTATTCCTCTCTCTCCATCCCTCCCTCCTTCTATCCCTCCCTCTCTCCATCCTTCCCTCTTTCCATCCCTCCATCCTTCCATGCCTCCCTCCATCCATCCCTCCCTCTCTCCATTCCTCTTTCTCTCCATCTCTCTTTCTCTCCATCCCTTCCTCTCTTCATTCCCTCCATCCCTCCCTCCCTCCATCCCTCCATCCCTCCATGCCTCCCTCTCTCCATCCCTCCTTTATCTCTGCTCTCTTTCTAAATTTACCTTACTGTAACTACCTGTCCTTGGAACTGTCCTTCAAACAAGTCCCTTGTCGTAGCACCTTTGTACCCACCTGTCCCTTCCATTCTTATCCAGATTCTCACTGGACTTTTCCCTTATGTGTTCAATCACCTTCTAAGTGAAAGTGTTCCCATCACTATACACACTACTTTCTAAAATTCTCTTTGGTGATTTATCACCACCCAGTGCACTCCCTACTAATTCATTACCTATGTTCTCTGCACCTCCATGGAAACCCTCTGGAGACTTTGTCCTCTATGACAATGCACCCCAACACTTTAGAGGAGTTGCCAGGTGTGCACAATGAAAAACAAGTCCGGTGAGATGATTACTTGTATTGAGCTCAATTCCAGCCAAATGTTTAAAGAAAATTAAAACAGGCTCAGTGTGGTCTCTCATGCCTCTTATCCTAGCACTCAGAATCCAGAGGCAGGAGGATTGTAAATTCAAAGCTACCCTGGAGTACAACACTAAGTCCAGACCCAGCTAGAACGGCACATCTAGACTTTCTATTATTGTTATGATCACCATCATCACACCAACAACAACACTACTGTTGCAATATCCTCTTCAACCCAAAGAAACCCATTCAATGAAAACACAACTCAGTGATTAGGACCACAAATGATGCATCTATTTTGGGCAGATTTACCACTACATTCTTTATTCTCCTCTTAGGAGATCCCTTATCACTTGCCATTTTTCCAGGCCTCTTGTTCCCATCCCTTCCTCTCCTTCTCATCTACACATTGGAAACAAAGGAAGTATTCTGCCACTTATTGGCACAGAGTGGCACACAGCTGAATACACATTGTACTGAGTCTTAGTGAAAGTACATTTTGTTCATGTAGTGGTAAATCTGCCCAATATAGACACGCAGCTACTACCACCACCATCATCTTTTAAAATCCAGATGCATGAGCCATAAAATGGAAAAAAAAAAAAAAAAAAAAAAGAAAACCAGAATTACCAGGTAGTGCCTAAGTCACTCCTCGAATCCATTAGTGATAAGACTCCCTAGGAAGGTAGCGCTTGAGGAAAGCCCTCAGCAGCAGGAAGCAGTTATGTACACAGGGCAGCGATAAAGGGGATCCCCAAACAGAGATGAGCATTGAGGAAACTGTGCACATCTTATTGACAAGATAGAAGAGAATGAAAGACCCTTGACTCTTGTCAGTTCAGCGAGCTACTGAGTAAAAGCAAAGGATGGAATTGATACCATAGTGGCATGTGGGAGCCACAAGAGCTCATAGGAAGCAGACTGAGTGTGGACTGTGTCTTAAGTACAAGAAGCCTTTGGGGAGCTCTGATTGGGGAAATGGGAGACTAATGAATGATTTTAAAAATTCGTACTGGCATATTTCATGGAAAATGAATTGTGGGAATGTGAGGGTGAACTGTGACCGTGTTGGCTGACCTGGACTAGGTGGGTGTCCTGTTCCTTCTTTAGTATCCCATGTGTGACCCTCCCAGGGGACTGCATGCTGGGTCAGAGAGGACTATGTTCCTCATCAATAAGGATAGTTGCTCTATAATATAATAGAACCACCATACAAGCTCCCGGGGAAAATAAATGATAGTAGTAGAAAATGGCAGTAGGAGGACTTGTTCTAGATTGTTCTAATACAGATGAGCATGCGTTGGCTTGAGGTACAAGTGAGTGGGAGGTGTGTAACAGGAGGGTCTCACATTCAAGAGAAGCCTGATCACACTAGGAGATCCTTTCCCATCAAACCCCAGAGACTTTGGATGTCCTCAGTGGTGGGATGTTTTTCTAGCATGTGCAAGGGCTTGATCCTTATCCCCTCAAGAGATGGGGGAAGGGATGGAGGGAGAATGAGTAAATTTTTAAAAATTATAATTCACACGTTTAAACCACCAGATTGCTTATAACTGGGGGCCACAATCATGTGATTTTCGAAAAGAAATAAAAAGAGATATGTTTCTTACAAAAGATGGTGGGACAAGGAGCAGACGCAGTGCGCTTGCTCTGGCTGGCCTGTGGAGACCATGGGGCCTTTCAGCTCTGTCCTGCCGTATACCAGAAACAAGAAAGCTTTGCTCCTTTTAGTTACAGTGACTTATGGTGGTAAACAAGAGGCCTAACCTGCCCAGACCCATGGAAGATCTAGAACAGAGCCCTTATTAGTGGGGAAGGAAGGAGGGTTCCTAACTCTCTTACTGTATTTTTGAAGGCATGACCCTGTGTGTGACACAGCACATTAAATAAATAAAAGGAATACTCTAATTTAAAGAAAATAACTTTGAGTGCTTTAGAAGATGAAAGTGAGTCAGAGTAAGAAAGCTGAGGAGGAAGATCACTCTTAACCGAAACTTAAACCCAAGTTTAAGGGCAGCTTGAGTTACAATGAGAGACCCTATCTCAAAATACAAGGGTCCTCCCCATTAGAGGTCTTTGCTCTTAAGGATTTGGTGGGATGCTGACATTATTTTGAATTACAAATCATGTACATAGCTTATGACATCGAGCTTTTGAAGCAGGAAACAGAAACTAACTAATTTGTTAGTTTAATTTATTCTAAAGCTTTGTGGCAGAAGAGGAATTCCATTTGTTAATCTTATTGTAGGGCTTAAAAGAATGTAATTTACTCTATTTATGGCTAAAATACTTTCCATTTAACAACTTGAAAATAAAAATGAAGTTTTATTGCCAAGGCATTTGGCCCCATAGATGATCACATGGTGAATTACATATCATCGTGGTAATGTGGCTGTTCTATGTTGGTACAGTGTCCTCTACAGCTTGTAAATGTAGTAGAAGCTTTGAAGAACCACAAGTATGATTTCTTTTTATTCATTCACTTATTTTTTTCTAAACTTTACAGTTATGGAGATTTATAAATACGTATGGATTAAACTGAGTTTGCCCTTTGTACCAAAAAGAAGCCTCTTCCATTATTATGAAACTATGTGGTTTAGCAATGTCTCCCTCCATATAAAACGAAAGGAAAAAGCAACATATGTTTTCTTTTCTAAAGCACCTCTAAGCAGAAAGGAAATGTGGTCAAATGTCATGATTTTTCTTTACCATAAATATTGCTTTCAAAGCCCTGACATCAGTGGTGTTTCCCAGGAATGTAACTGTTCTATCGTTGTAATTCTCAACAAAAAACAGCATGTAATCATGACAGACCAGGGGACACTCTAAAGTGACACTTGTCCTCTCCCTCTACCATCTGACTATTGAAATAATGAACCTTAAAGAATTAAGATGTCACCAGTAACCCCATGCAGAAGAAAGGTTTAAACTCTGTCACCAGCCTGTTTTAGTTTCCTTCTGTTGATGTGATTTTAAAACTCTGACCAAAAGGAACTTGGGAAGGAAAGGGTTTACTTGACTTGCACTTCCAGATCAGGAAAGATCTTTGAGAGAATTCAGGTTAGAATTGAAGGCAGGAACTATGGGGGAAAAATGCTGATTGCTAGCTTGTTCATGGCTGACCCACATGTGTCTTAATGTTTAACTAGCATTTTATACAGTCCAGTACCACCTCCCTAAAGAATGATGCTGCCCACCATGAACTGGGCCAACCTGTATTAATTAACAGTCAAGACAGTCCCTTACAGAGAGATCATAAACCAACCTGATAAAGACAATTTCTCAATTAAGATTCTTTTTTTCAAGTAATTCTTGCCCATCTCAAGTTGTCAGTAAATGGATACAACCAGAGGAAGAAACTTCCTCAGGAAGACACTTTATGTAGTCATGACACTTCATGAGACAAGACTCCAATGCAATAACAAGTCAGTGAAGGGCAAGGCCATGCCCTGGCCAGTACTGTTTAATTATGCAAATCTCTTGCCCACTCTTTAAACCTCTTGCCAACACCCTAAACAATGACTTGGTGGTCTCTGCACCCCTTTATTTTTTTTCTTTCCAGTTTAGTCCTTCTTAATAAGTCTCTTTTTTTCTGCTCTTCACTTTAACTAGTCTCTTTAATTGGTACACTGGGGATAGTGGCAAAGCCTAGCTTATAGGGCTGCCATTTCCCTTAACGATAAGGGAAATCTTAGGGTATGGCAGCCTTAGTAGTAAAGGCTACAAGTAAAGATACAAGGAGATCTTTTCATTTAGAAATGCTGCTAGCTCTAAAAACGAAATGGGAACAAAAAACGAAAGGATCTTGGGAAAAGGAGAAGTGAGTGCTTCTCAGTTCTGTTTGTTTTCTGTCTCCCCACCAGAAACCAGCACCTTGAAACTGGGCCAAGGGCTTTGTTTATTGTCTGATTTGTGTTTTAAAAATCTATTTATCCTCCTGTGTTCTTCTGATATATAAAGAGTTCATATATATAATGAGGTTGGAAGGTGCAGTCTACTTTTAAACTATATTTATAATTGGTCTTTGAGAGTTTCAGGCATATATGCAATGTTTTTTATTATATTAACCCCACAGAATCCCATCTCCATCTCTCCAAGATCTCTTACCATATCCCATCCCAATTTCATGTCCTCTTTTTGCAATTCACTGAATCCAGTCAATGCTACCAATATGTACCTATGCACAGGCCCATCCATTGGAGAGTGGGCAACCTACCAGGGACCATATCCCTGAAGAAACCAGCTCTTCCCCTCCCAAGTATCATCAACTGATAATAGCTTCTTAGGCTTCATGAATCCCTCTCCCATACTGGAACTTGGTCCTGATCCTGAACAAGTTTTCTGCAAGCAACTGCAGCTGTTGGGAGCCCACAAGTATGGAAGTTCTGTCATGTCCAGAAGGTGCTCTTTTACAGCAGTCATCATCAACATTTGGCTCTCACAACCTTTTCACCCCCTTGAGCCTTACAATGGGTGTTATCTCAATGTCTATACATATTGTATATGTATAACATCTATAATGCTAAGCGCTCGGGGTCACTTATTCTATGTACTTTAACCAACCAGGTCATAACCCACTAATGAAAGTCAAGAGTTGCATTAATCTATGGATAAAAAGATACATGTTTAGAAGGCAGTTTGATGCTACATCTGTTTACTAAACTAATAGAAGTAGGTTTTCCTCTGGGGCCCCTGATCCCTTCAGCCTTGGGTCTTGGTTCAGCTTACCATACCAGGCATGGGTTCTGTCCTCTGGAGCAGATTTTTAATCCAATCAGAAAGTGGTTGGTTACCACCCATAACAATTATGCCACTACTACTGGGTGGAGGAAAGTCAACAGTCTTACCTAACCATGAATGTTGTGAGCTACAGTAACAATAGCCTATCAAAATATCCACTGGATGGGTTCCTGATGTTCAGTGGTAGGAGAAATGGCAATGCTGACACCTTAAGCTTAGCATACTGTCCCAGTTGCTGAAACTGACTGTTCTGTGGCTTCATCTTCAGCTTGTAGTTAAGGTGCACATGGATGATAACAGTACCAAGTCACTGATGGTGGATGAGCGACAGTTGGCTCGGGATGTCCTGGACAATCTTTATGAAAAAACCCACTGTGATTGCAATGTGGACTGGTGCCTCTATGAAATCTATCCCGAACTACAAATTGGTAAGTCTCCCCACATCTGGGTTGTACTTCAAAAGCCTGTTTCATTATGGGTTTTAGTCCATTTTAATCATTTGTTTCAATATCGCAAGATATGATATGTGCCTCTGCCTTCATCTGAGATAAATCCTTGTATCTTTGTGGCAGAGATTCAGTTGGTAGAGGGTCACCAGGCTTTGGGTGATATGAACTTCATCACTGTCACCTTGCTTGTGGCTCCAAAAGGCAAAGAAAAGGGTAATGTGGTCCATCCTGCTACATGCTTAGCAATCTCATCAAAGTGCAGGAGATCTTGGGTATTTTTAGCTACTATTCCTTTAAAGAGTGCTTCTTTAAAACATCATGTGACTGCCAGACCTTAACATCTATGAATGCGTCTTCTTCCTCTGTCCAAACTTCACTGATCACCAACAATTTCTCAGCCCCAGGAGCAAAAGGCAGTAAAATAAAATAAATTGATGGCTTTCTTCCCTTTCTCTCCCCCTCCTCTCTCCCTTCTCCTCCCCCTTTCTTCTTTCAGCCATTTAATAAATTCTCTGCTCCTTTCCATTCATCCTCAGGGCAATGCTGTCTCTCAAGCTGTATAAAATTCAGAATTACCTGCTTTTGAGGCTTTAGGGCAATTTTTTCTATAGCAAATAGTCCACATTAAAACTGCTCCTTAACCAGGTATGGTGGCACATGCTGGTAACCCCACCTCCGGAGAGGCTGAGACAGGAGGACGATGAGTCCGAGGCCAATCCAGGGATACCTTATCTCAAAACTAAGTCAGAACAAAAAGGCAACAGAACAAACAGAAGCCCTGATGTTTTCTCCAGTTCTGAGGGGAAAACAGAGAAGGGACGGCTTCCTTTACTACCCGGCTTGGTTCAGCTGCTCATCTATTATCCTTAGAGTCTTAGTGCAATAACCTAGGAGTTTCATAGTTAGAGTCTGCGTCCTCTTCTGTCATCCCATAGTATTTACCTCTGCTAAGAACGTTCTCAAAGGCAAGACAAATGCTAACAATTAAAAAGTAGGGTAACTAACTATGGCCCGGATTGCTAAAATGTCCAACACTTTTCGTGTTTTTATGTAAAAATAATTTTAGAACCTGACAGTGACATATGAAAACGGTAGGAACGCCTCACTGCTGTTACAGGCAAGGGGTGTTAGTTCACAAGGCAGGCACTGCAGGTCCCCGGTTCTCCTGCCTCTTTACAGCCAACTGTCCAGAGACATGTGGTTAGTTCAGGAAAAGAAATAGTAGAGTAGGGAGAAGATACACAGGGCCTGGAGGTGTGCTGTGCAAGAATGAAGAACAGGAGCTGAGGATGGGCCCCAGTAACCTTTACAGGTCATTAATATAGCACCCACCTCCCTCGACTTCAGATACCTACCCTTTCTTCAGAGAATGTGCTTTTGGCTGAATAAATTCAAACCCCGGTTAGTAAGGGATGCCAGTCTTTGAAAACCTTGTGAGCTATTGTGCTTAAACTCAGTAATAGACACTCATCTGAAATATCTTTTATTTCATCAGAGAGAATTTTTGAAGACCATGAAAATGTTGTTGAAGTCTTATCAGACTGGACAAGAGACACAGAAAACAAAGTACTGTTTTTGGAGAAAGAGGAAAAATATGCTGTGTTTAAAAACCCTCAGGTAAGGTGGCCTGCATTTCATTAAACAATGTAGCAAAGGAAGAAGTTTTTGTCACCTGGGTACTGACCAAGCCATAATCTCAGGAAATCTCACAAGGGTGTTGCTTACAAATAAATACAAAATTAGAAATACTTAAAAGATTTAAAAAGAAAACTCTCTCTATTTTTTATTCAAAATTCAAACCATATCTATTTGTTGTCTAACCATCCTCTTGAGTCTGAATTTTTATTAGGCTCCATTAGCCCAATGTGCTTTGATAGACTATAGATTAATATTTTTTCTATTGCAAAGTACCAGGTTTTTTATTCATGTTTGTTGTTTATGAATACTGTAATAACTAAAGTGAGTGGTACAGGGAGGTTCACGAGATTCATAACCAGGCACCAGAGTTTATAAAAGTAATGATAAAGAGAAAGAAATTTATTTACAGTTTGGGCCAGAGTTTGTGAGAGAAAATATTTAGTTTCTCTTTACCTTTTCTATGACAGAGTTATATTTTATGGAAAGAGTAAAATAAAGGTCAGGAAATGTACATGGACTGATTTAGTCAGAATGGAGTGAGCTCTGTTCAAACACCCACCTCTTCCGCCGAACAGCTACAGCCCATCCCTTCTCTCTGCAAGGGGAGCTTCCACAAACCACCCTTATGCATCCTGTCTTTCACAAGGTCCCAACCACACTGTTTCGGGAGCACCTGGAGAGTATAAAGTTTATTTTTGATTTCCTTAAGTAATTGACACAAAGAAAAAAGAATTGTTCTTATACTTGAAAGTACATCCCTCAAGGTATACATCAGATGCCACTGAAAATTCTAAGCCTTTCTAGGAAGAGCCTCAACCAACTGGAATCACGTGAGAGACACCACATAACCAGAATACCAATCTGTGCTGCCTTTTACCACAGACACGGTGAACAGAGACAAGGACTGAATCTTTAGTTTACACTGAGTTACTTGGAGAAACAGCACTCTAAAAGACAGCCAACACCCCCAAGGTCTGCCTTCTCCACCCTGTCCAATATACTTTGTAGAGAGCCCTAAAATTGCAGTTAAACGTTTCAAAGTGTTTAACTGACCTCTATTCAGGGGTCACTGACTCTCATCCACCACACTGGGCTTCTCTGCACCTCCGCACCCTCCTCTGGACCACTCTGCCCTGTGGAGCAGAGTTCCTGCCACACAAGGCTATTTAGTCTCATATTCCTTCCAGGTAACATCTAGACCAAAGCTGACTCAGCAGTGTGTACATGTTGATCTCTAGTTTACAATGTCAGGTACACACAGGTCTTCATATAACGGATCCCTATCTGTCCTTCCTGTCCCTTTCACCTCTAAGAATGTTGCTGATGGAAGAGATTGCCATGGTCATTCAGACCTCTTTCCATTTTACAGAAGAGACTGAATCTTGACTCAGTAGGAACAGAATTAGGAGAGTCTGCGGCGGGCTGCTTACAGGAAAATGTTCTTTCCCTTTGTGTTAGTTTTATCAAATACCTGGCCAAATGCACCTACAGGAGACCAGGCTTATTTGGCTCACAGTCCGAGGTTTCCATCCACTGTGGTAAGGAGGACATGATGGAGCCCTCATGACATGGTGAACAGATTTAATAGAATGTCTCTGCCATCCTCAACATTTGAGTTCTATCTCCAGGCCCGAGGTAGCGTTTTTCTCACAGCTCCTCCAAGGTAGCCTTTTCCTAAATGCTCATCTGATCTGTAGGAAAAGAGGAAAGGGCCAGGGGAATGCCTCTTTCTCTTTGACACCACTACCCATGAATGAGCTATGGTGACACTGAACTACAAGAGACTGAGGAAGTGATGCCTATATAACAGCCATGTACACTGTATTCAGAGCCACCGTTTTGCAAAACCCCTTCTCCCAACCCCTGTTATATTGACTCCATGAGAGCACTGTGTGAGGATTGTACAGTGAGTCCATTGTTAAGAAGAGGAAGGAGGCATAAAGCCTGCCGTGGTGTCTGATGAAGCACTAACACACCAATCACGCAGCCAGACCCTAGCAGTCCAGTCTATGGACTCTACAAGGTGAATACTTGCCTTCAACTCATGCCTTCGGGATGCATAAACAAGGCTCTTTGGGTCTCTTTCAAGTCTTTACTTCCCAGTAGAGTGGCAATCTGTACTGAGATCTGTGCTACCTTCATTTTCCCTTTCTTTGGACTCTGTGGGAAATGGCATCATGTTACAGTTCACATTTATGTTTAGATTTTATTCCCACTTGATTTTCATTCACATAGGTGCCTATAGCACCAGTATTCCCTTCTCCCTGCCATGTGGTATTCCATCGGACAACTGAACCAAAACATGTGCATCCACTGCATTGCTGGCAGTCGTGCGGTTTGTCTCTAGCTTGGCAATTAAGTAGTAATGATGATAGGAACATCTCGTGCATGTTTTCAGCCAAACAAACGGAAGCAGTTTTCTTGCACGTACATCTATTACAGGAATATAGATTGTGTTTTTATTTAGCTATGGCTAATCCTGATGAAGAATTTTCTGAATATTTGTTTAGGTTGTCTCTCCCTTTATCATTGTATGAAAATCGCTACTGTTCTAGACTCTTAGCAGCCACTGGCGTTGTCTTTTATGGTTAGTCTGAACAAATTAATAATAGACTCTAAGTCACCAATAAGGCTTTGGTGTCACATTAAGGAAAGAAATCATAGTGTTTCCCTTTAGTGTCATTTAATCAAGGGAGAGGCCAGATCTGAAGTTTCTACTTTATGCTCCCTGTCTTCCATCTTCTGTCTGTCTGTTATATGGGTCTGAGCCCTGCTTACCTTAAAGCTGTCTTGTGAATCTGTCCTGTGTATGTATCTGTGTCTGTCCTTGGTGTGTGTGTGTGTGTGTGTGTGTGTGTGTGTGTGTGTACCTGTCTTCGCTGTGTCTATCAAATGGATTTGCTCTGACTTTATTAAGCAGCACAGAAAGCATCACATGGAAAATGGATGTGGGGAACTTTACAGACATTTTAAACAGCTTTACAAGAAATACAGTCACTTATTCCATCCAACCCAGTTAACAAACAGTACTGCAAGTATCAATGTTTATTTATCAATATCAAATGTATGCTGTATTCCATATTTACAGTAACTATTCATGTTATAAGGTTGCTTTAAACCTCTAGTTTTCCTGTTTTCAGCAGATAATGCACAGCATTACTCCAGGGTCCAGGGCATGGAATACAAGAAATAACTTAAGATTGCAGCTATTTTTATAACCTGGGTTTAAAATTTTTTTTCTATAGCCTGGAAGCAGGGAAAGATGAAAACTGGTACTCCATTTTCTTTCTGAGAAGATCAATCATCATATAATACAGGTGACCTGGGAACAGAAGGAAAGACTATTTATGGGAGGAAAGAGACAATGGAGGACACTGAATCCTGACTCTTTACCCCAATATCACACAACTGCATGATGTGACCTGTATGAATGCGTGCGAGTATTCGCACACACACACACACACACACACACACACACACACACACAAATGGATTAAATATAAACTTAAAAACACATATGTCCCAGAATATGAGTTCTGAAAAAAATATTAAACTATACAGAACTATGAACTTGGATCATTAGAATCCCAAAACTGAAATCTTCAATGTTTGATGGAATTTATTATCAATTGCTTACTTATCTGGGAGTAGGCCTGGGGGAGAGGCTTTAAAATGGACGTAAAGGGAAACTTAGAGCTCAGTTCCTAAGAACAACAGCCAGGAAGGTTCTACGAACATGTGACATGCTTACGCAGGTGTAACTCCAAGGCATCCACCAAAGGCCAGATGAGTGACTTTCCGTAGTGGGATCTGGAATCTAGTGCTGACTTCGTTACATCAGTGTGGCCTCTGACCATGGTTACACTTCACTCCTCAATTTGTAATGATACCATTGCTGCTATCCCTGTCCACAGCAGCATGAAATCCATTAGGTACACCATTAAAGTGATGTATGAAACGAGGTGGTTTGAGCTCAACCAAAATGCAGTATTTGTTTCTGATAAAGTCAGCCACCATAAATTTCAAGTTTCTGGAGAGAAACCAGGATCTGCAAATTTGTAGAATAAAAGATGCTTAATTGGGGAGTGGGGAGAATTCTAAAAAGATGGTTTTCCTTGACTGGGAAGTGATAGCAGATCATCCCTTTAAAAAATGGGGGAAAACAGTAGGAAAGAGGTTATCTGATTATAGTCTACCATAGAAGGAAGTCAGGATAGGAACGCAAGTTAAGAACCTGGAGGCAGGCACTGAGGCAGAAGTCATGGAGAACTGGTGCTTGCTGGCTTGCATTTTATGGTTTTCTCAGTCTGCTTTCTTAGAACACCAGGAACCACATGCCAAGGGGTGGCACTGCCTACAATGGGTTGGGCCCTGCCACTCAGACATTATCCAGAAATACCCTATAGAGTTGCTTATAGGCAATATGATGGAAACATTTTCTCAAATGAGGATCCTCTTCCCAGATAACCTTAGCTTGTGTCAAATGGACAAAAAACCTAGCCAGGACAGGTATTAACTATGTCTTACAGATGAAAAGCATTAAGAAAGCACATTCCAGTTAATAAATGGATAGGAATAGAAAAACACCATTCAGGTCTTTGAACTTCTTCCTGGTTGTCAGTTAAAAGCCACCAAAGCCTTAGTAATAGTTTGTTTCATCCACTGACTGATAAGTAGGTATGTTCCATTGTGAGGGAAGCAAAGCCTTAGAAATCACTTGACTTTCAAGGGGACTTGTTGTTGGCCTCCTACTTTTTCATGCCAGGGTTACAAGTGAATCCTTTCTTTGGGCCTTTGCAATTTACAATCCCAGGGAAGTAAGGTTTTAGTAGGTGTGCAGGGCGCCTTCTCTCTTAAGGAATGGGAAAGCAATTGTGAAAGAAGCCATCCATTACCTAGCAGATCCAACTTAGAAATTGAGGTGAGTGATGTGGAAATCGACGTGGGTGTATCCTTGAAGAGGCTTCCCATATATATTAAAACCTTAGATGTGGCTTCCTAAAAGCAGCTCAGGCTTCCTCGCTGTTAATTGTCCTTTTGTAATCAGATAACGGTATTCATCATCAGCGTCTTCAACAGGCAGTTCCTGTGGGTGCTATTAAACCCCTGTCCTGAAATGAGGGACTCAGCAAGTAATAACCAGTGAACTGTTAAAGACAATATTATAAAGAATGTGGTTTCATGGATCTTGCTTACAACTTTAGATTCAGACCAGTCTAGACCAAAAGTTATTTTTAATTCTGTACTAACAGCATCTCCTACATGGCAGGTTATATCAAAGTTGGAGACAAGAAAATGGTATATAAAAAACAAGAGCATAAACACATCTTTGTTGGTGTGTTCTTCGAACATGGTTCAATTAGTTGGCCACTTCCAGGTATCTGAAGAAAATCTTGCTCTGTTCTGACAATGGCAATAATTTTACCTGTGTCTAAAACAAATAGAAGACCTAAGAATCTCCAATTGGTCTTGAGGTGACATTCCTTAACTTAGTGAAATGTTGAAGTTTGCTAGTTAAACCGAATAATATTTTGAAAATAGAAAGCAGTGATAATACTTAGTAAACTTGACTTCACTACTAGCCAGTTTTACTTAAATCAGAGTTGTCCAACAAAAATGTTCTGGTAGCCATTCACAATGGGAGTCCTGGTGCATGACTTAGACTATTGTACACTGATCTCAGCCAGCAGGCACTTCTTCAGTGATAGACTGTTGATAGGAGGGTCCAGGGAGTCAGAAGATAAAGAGAGATAGAAAAGTTTGGGGTCAGGAGGTCTTACACAAGCTATGTTTTATGCCATGCAAGTTTATTAAGAAGTACAGCAACTTAGCTACAACTTGTATGGGGGAAAATAGCAGAGTCAGTGGGAAGTTATATGATGGGACAAAGGCTAATGAAGCAACGAGTGTTGCACAAAAGGAACAGAAGGTACTTGAGATCAAGTGCATCACAGATTATCCTCGCAGTGACTATGAAACTCATAACTTTAGTCGCTCCTGGGGAAAAGCCTGTTTGCCAGAAACCTTTGTCCCTTGACTGGACCTTGCCAAGTCTGCCCCCATGCAGGGATGCAGAGCTAGCTTCCCTTTATCCTTTCATCAGGCCTCTGAGGAAGCCTTAGATTGACTCGACTCCCAACAGTATGCATAAAAGCCATGAGATGTTTTTGCTTCAATGAGGCAGTGTCTATTTCTCTTTAGTGGACTCTTAAAAGTGTTTTTGTTTTTGATAATTTCATACATATTTCATTTGTATATCATACATAAAGTATTAATATACAATATTCACCCACTTCCCAATTCCTTCCAGATCTTACCTTAACTCCCTACCCACCCAACTTCATGTTCTCTCTTTTCCCACCACCCACTACCTTCTTACACACACACACACACACACACACACACACACACACACACACAAACACACACACACACACACACAAAACTCCAATTGTGTTGGCTGACTTCAGCAATCAAATATCTCCTTCTGCAGGACACAAATTTCACACCAACCTTCCCTCTTCCATGCTGAGATTTTGTCTGGTTTGAGCTTGTGCGTGTCTTGTGTGTGCTGATGACATGGTGTCCATTGTGTGTACATCTGTCCTATTATGTCTGGGAAACAGTTTCCTTGAAGTTATCCACCACCTCTGGCTCTTATGATCTTTCATCTTCTCTGCCACATAGATCCTTGAATCTTTAAAGGAGGGAAAGATATAATAAAGACATTCCTTTGAGATCTGAACATCCCAAAGTTCCTTATTCTCACATTGACCAGTTGTGCATCTCTGTGTTAATTACCATCTACTGCAAGAATTCTCTGATGAGGTCTGAGTGCTACACTGATCTCTGGGTATAGTGATATGTCATCCAGGGTCGTTTTCTTTTCATGCCCATTCAGCAAAATAATAGTAGTGGCTTTTCCCATAGGGCCCAGTACATGTCTAACCTCAAGTTCTTGGCCTTAATGGCAATATCAAGTATGGGTTCCATTTTGTGAAGCAGGCCTTAAGACCAAGCAAAAGTGGTTGGTTGCTCCCATAATGTTCATGCCACTGCTGGATCAGTGAATATATCTTGCCAGTCAGATAATTACTGTAGCTCACATAGTTGAGATAAATTGATGGTCACTTTTCTCTTCCAGTGGTGTGTCTAGAATCTTCCCATACTATGAATTCTAATCAGTAGGGATGAGGTTTTCAATTGAGATAGATTTCTTTATGTTCTATGACTCAAATTCAGCTGTAGAGTTTTACCATTAAATTCTAGAGGGTAAACAAATGTCATTGGCAACTATCCATAACATTAGGGAGTCTATGGGATGCCTTTAGACAATGACTCAAAAAGATGTAACTCATTCTGGGTACTGGGTGTCTTATACGGTCCAGTTAGGGATACTGTTGCCTCCACCAGTATAAAGTAATTCCATTTAAGTTCTTTTTAAAAATGTATATTTTTGTAAGCTTCTACAATAGTATGTGTTCATGTTTTTTTTCAAAAGGACTTTAATGTTAGTTAACCCCCCTTATATCCCTCCTCTATCCTCTTCTAACATCCTCCACTCCATTTTTATTCCTTTTTTAAAACAGATTTATTTATTTATTTTATAAGTAATCGGTGCTCTTAACCTCTGAGCCATCGCTCCAGCACCCCACCCCCACTCCTGAAGCAGTAAATATTAAACAAATGATGGATGGTTCTAGGCAGTATGCCAGGCTACCTCCTGCTACTCTCTGGCCCTAGTGACCTCTCCACCTCCATGGCTAGCCCCATGTAGCAGCCACCCTCTCTCAGCTCTTTGCTGTGGACTCTGTTCCCATTCCCAGCATCTGCCCCCTGTGATTATAGTCACAATTCCCAGTAACCCAACAAAATCAAAACTCTGGAGGCTTGTAATTTATTAATCAGGTTTTTATCAGTAAATTCTCACTCCACAAAATATTCACACAAGAATCTCAGAGCCAATTGATATTGATACAAACTACCCACCTAGGTAAGACAAATTATCCTGTAATAATCCATCCCTTATGAAATATTCATAGCTACCTGTGTCTATTTAAAGCCACATAGGAGTGGGTCATTCTTCTCCTCCTCTGTCTTCTCTTCTTCTCTTTCTTCTATCTCCCTCAACCCTCAAGAACTTTCCACCCACCTTTCTTTCTCACTGTCCAGTCATAGGCCTTGCCTTATCTTGTGCCTGCCTTCACCTGCATATAGACATCATCCTATACACTCCATTTTTCTATAACACTGTTTCTATTTCCTCTTCCTTGAAAGAGTCCCTCTACCCCATGATCCCTTACTAGTTACCTAACCACAATTGGTATTCTGAATGATATGAACACATATCCAAAATTCAAAGGCTAATATTCATATATGACAGAAAACATAAAATGTTTGTCTTTCTGGATCTGGGTACCTCATCTAGAATGACTATTTCCAGATCCATTCATTTTCCTGCAAATTATGCTTTTTAACAGCTGAATAATAGTTCACTGTGCAAAGGTACCACATATTATTATCCTTTTATCAGATGATGTGCTTCTAGACTGTTTCCAATTATAGGCTATTATGAATAGAGCTGCCAAGAACGTGAATGAGCAAGTGTTTCTGTAGTGTGATATGGTCTATCTAGACAAACACTTTATGCTTCCTGACATATATAAATGCTATCCTTTAAATTTTGGATAAGTGTATATATCCTTCAGAATATCAGCAGCCAGACGGTTCTTGTTCCACTAGTCTAGGCAGTGAGATACTGAGGTCAACAGAAGTTGGTATTTCTGAGTTTATAGGGACACTCTTGACTTTCCTACCACATAAGCTCCTAACTTTCAGTGTTCCACACTGAGGTTCTTGACCTATGGAATTTAACAATTAAATGGTGTAACACATAGTTTCTGTTCTGCCTTCTGGGCAGGAATGAAGATCCTGCTTGAACCTGTGTGGTGCAGTAGTCAATCCTGTTGCTTCTTTAACAGAGTTGCAACATTTCTTTTGTATTCTTAAGTGGGAACATCTCTTTCCAACATGATCTCAAGTTCCTTGCAGTATGCAGTGCAGTAATGAATGCTTGCTGATCTGATTTTTTGATGTTTTATCTAGAATTTCTACTTGGATAATAAGGGAAAAAAAGAAAACAAGGAAACCAATGAGAAAATGAATGCTAAAAACAAAGAATACTTACTTGAGGTAAGCTTCACTTTGCACAATACCAAAAAACGAAAGCAAAAACCCACTAAGGACATTTGCTGGGCCTATTAAATTATTTGCTCACACAATAATTGAAACTTCAGAAATACACTATAAAATTTTAAGTTGCAGTTTAAATGCTAGTTATTAAATGACAACAATAATATAGACAAATCAATGACTTTTTGAGTCAGTTATTATAAAGTATGATTTTCACTAAAAAGACGGGAATTCTCATGAAACTCTGACATGTATGTTACACTTCATGAAACTTGGTATGACATGGATGCTCCACTTCATGACTCATCCTGACATGTATGTTCTACCTCATGACACTTATAGTCACATGTATGTTTGGCTTCATGTGACAAGTACATTTCACTTCACAAAGATTGCTATGACATGTATGTTCTACTTCATGACACTCACTGTGACATGTATATTCGCTTTCATGGCCTTGTGATATGTATGTTCCACTTCATAAAGCTCAATGTGACACATATGTTCTACTTCATAACACTCATTGTGACATGGATGTTTCACTTCATGAAGATTGCTATGGAATATATGTTCCACTTTATGACACTTGCTGTGACATGTATGTTCCACTTCATGATACTTGCTGAGACGTGTATTTTCCACTTTATTACACTCATTGTAACATCTATGTTTCATCCCAGAAAGGCTCCATGGAATCAGAGGTAAGGATTTTCAAGTCTTTGTCTTTGGTGAAGCTCTTCTAGCAGCCTAAATAGAAGTGTGAAGTCTAGAGATAGAGACATGACTTAGAATGTAACTCTGTGTTGTTCATGTGCTAATGGCTAGAACACACCTCTGTGAGCCTCTGCAGCAAATCTTTCACAGGAGCCACGTAAGGCCACTGGAAAACATTTCTGATGGTCTTTCATCTCTAGGTGGATCTGCCCACATACGAGAACCTGGTAAAGGAAATTTTAATTAGCTGTATTGATTGAACTATGCAATGTATCACCTTTTGTAGTATTAAAGCTATTGTTAGGTATTTCACAATGTATAATTATATGTTGTTTTGTGATTAAACTATTCTTTAACTATGTTCAATTTGTAATAATGAAACTACATCCTGCACATCAGACACTTACTTTAATATTCACAACAGAAGAAAATTACAATTATGAAGTAGCAACAGGAATAATTTTATGGTTGGTGGTAACCTCGACATGAGGATCTGTATTAAAGTGTCGCACATTAGAAAGGATGAGAACCACTGCCCTAGTAGGAATGGATAAAAATGAGACATTGTCCCCAAAAGCAAGGACAGGAAGAATTCTGACATGTATAGTGATGACAGAGACTGACTGCCATGGAAAATAAACATTTTCCTGCCACCGTCATTTGCTTTAACCGATGATTAGAAATGAGTTGTCTGTAAAGGAACAGCTGCTTGTGTGTGGATTGATAAGGTTGCGTGAATAGCCCGTGGGATTTGATTTCAAAAGTGTGTACAGCTGAATGTGAATGAAAATACAAAAGCACTGTTCAGTGTTCTGCTGTCAGCTTTGAGCCTAAAGTGCAAATACTAATAGTAATTGATAAGCCAACTGCTACCTGAATGGAGGGTCACTGGGAGAAATGTGAATAGACCCGTTCTGCAGCTCTCCTGCACAGAGGTTTACTTTGGAGGATGCAAAATTAAATTACTTTGCATTTATAAAACTAAACTGATAATTATAATATTAAAAGAAAATAATAACTTTGAGTATCCAAGCAAAGAAAAGATAATAATTTAAAATCTATCCCATTGCTTTTAAAAATTATTGAGTTTTAAATTTTTATGAAAGTTCTGAACATCTATACCCAGAAAATGTGCTTTTCCCTGTTTATTATAGTATTAGTAATGGCCTTTCTAATTTTGAAAACTTAATATAATACAACACTAACTTATTTTATGTGTAGAATTATATAATAATCTTACTACTTAATGGTGATAAAATATTAATTCTCTTTTTTGTTTTGCTTTTGGGGGTTGTTGTTGGTTTTAGTTTTGGTGTTGGTGTTGGTTTTGGTTTGAGATGAGATTTCATTCTATAAACCACTCTTGCCTAGAACTTAATAACCCATGCTGGGCTCATACTTGTGGCAATTCTCCTGCTTCAGCCCCCTCAAGTGCTGAAATTATGAGCAAGAGCTACCCATGCCTGGCTAGTGGTCTCCTTACTCATATGGAAGTAAATTTTTATGTTCCAATTTATAACCTTATTGAAAGGCTTTATTGGATACTTACTTTTACAATATAATAAGATTATACTCACAGCCAAAATCAAGCTATTACTCCATTTTTACAAAAACAGAAACTGAGATTTAGTGATCCACAGGTACATAGCTCAGTTGCGCGAAGTCTCAACACAGAACTCAGGCTCCTATCCCTTTGATATCTGTCCTTCTCTCCTCCCCACTGACAGACAACATAGAAAGCACATGTTCAACCTGCCTAACAAAAGTGACTTAACCTGGGACCATTCTTTAAATGTGAACAGAGTGTGTGTCTCATGCCTTTGGATTCTGCTTTCAGGAAAGTTTCTGTGGCACGTCCATCATCGTCCCAGAACTTGAAGGAGCTCTTTATTTGAAAGAAGATGGAAAGAAATCCTGGAAACGGCGCTACTTTCTTCTGAGAGCTTCTGGAATTTATTATGTACCCAAAGGAAAGACAAAGGTCTGTCTGTCAGTTTTCCCTATAACAACATATCTAAGACAATCAATTTTTTTAAAAACACAGGTTTGTCCCACAGCTAAATCTCAGGTTATTACAGAAGATGGGGTCGAAAGACTGTAAGAGCCAGAGAAATTGGGAGTTTGCTGTGAGATCGTAGATTGTGTCTCCTAGCAATATCAAAAGCTACATCTACAAAGTCTTACCAGCACACCATGAGCTGAACAAGGACAACAATAGACATGCTGGTGTGGACATGGGAAAGCCCACGAGGCTTCACCCTATACAAAGAACTACAAGCAACTAATGATGCTGATAGAGAAATGGTCTTCCCCGGGAATGAGCAGACCAATTGATTATCCAAAGCAAATGGTCAACCCTGAAGACCTAGAATATTATATTTAGAAATATATGTCTAGTCGCAATTAGTGAAAAAAGAGGTTATGAATTTGAGAGAGAGAAAGGATGGGCATATAGAAGGGCTTGGAGAGAGGAAAGGAAATGGGAAAATGAGGTAATTATAAATCTCAAAAATTAAAAATAAATATTTTTAAGACAAGTTTATTTTAGCTCAGTTTTGGAGATCAGCCTATTGTTTTGAGTCTGTGACAAGACAACTCCTCTTGGAAGGTAGTATAGCAGCGGAAGGCATTATGTTGGGGCCAGAAGCTAAAGAGAGAAGCCAGAGTCCCACAACCCTTTCTGGGAATGCCCCAGCAGTCCTAACTTCTGATGTATCTACCGCTTCCCAATACACACAACTTAGCACATGGCCCTTAGGGGTAACTCTACCACAGTCACAAAGAAACATAAAGTGAAAAATAAAAATGGCATCTGTGTGAGGAAACATCTCGTGAAGGCAAGATACAGATATACATCGGAAGCAGTAAGCTTACCTTTAGCCACCATGGTCAGCTCTCTTGGTACCATGCGACCTGTGCTACCACAAAGTCTACACAAATATATGTACTACAATACAAAATCATTGAAGGGCATTTGAATTTTCTGACACTTTCCCAAATATGAAAATAAATTCCATCTGTTAAAGTCATGGGGTAATCAAGATGGCTCAGCAGATAAAAGTGCCTCCTACCAAGCCTGACCTACTCTATTCTGAAAATGTTTTTCCTCATATTAATCCCCTTGTTCTATAATCTTATTTTATTGCAATCAATCTTATTTTACCTAAAATATCAGTTGTGTTGTAAGTCTTAAGATCTTCATTAGATTTAAACCGTATATTCTGAACAGTCAGATTGTCTTCAGAGGCATACTTAATTCACTATGCTTTTAATATATCCGAGTATTTTAGATGTCATTTAAGTTTTACTTGGCAAGCTGGGATCATTGACACAAATCGACAGTACAAACATATAGTAAATTGTTTGAAATCTAATTTTAATCCTGACTCTGATCATTAACCCCACTGAAGCATCTCTTGCGGAATCGGGACAGTCTGGTTTTGTTCACCTATAAAAAGCGGAGGGATTTTTGTATCTCATTCACATGAGATGTAAGCCTGGAACAAACAGGCCACTAAGTGAAACAGCATGAACTCACCCTAAGGTTGAGCAACTGTTGCTGTGAACATTAGGGTAGAGGACAAGGAGGAAAGTCAGAAGTACAGTCATTGGGAAAAGACACAAAAAACACATGGTTCACAGATGGTGCGCTCATCTCCAGAACAGATGTTTGCCAGGAAAACGATTGTGACCAAACCAACTGGCGAAGTAAGAAATCATTTTGCTTTATACAAGCCATATGGAAATAAAACATAATTCAACAATCTGTGTAGAGCAAAGGTAAAACATGTAGAATGAACAAATGTATGGGAAAAACACAAACATGCAAGTTGCATACTACATAAAGCAGACAATGTTTATGAAAACATGGTTCTATGAGTCTTAAAAATTCCAGTTGTGCTATTTTCACTTTCAATTCAAAAAAATAATTGCAAAATTAATCAGAAAGAAATGCTGTCTCCAAATAGACTTCCTAAAACTGTAAAGAACATTGATCTAGAACTGCATCTCTCAGAGGTTAAACATCATGAGAGAAAAGCAGTTACAAATGAACAGATCAACAAAAAGCCAACTAATGTGGAGAATTTAGAGCCAGGATTCTACAGCACTGGGAAAACAAAGTAGAATCCAAGATAATAAATAGTATTGGAATAATTGTACACCCAATTTTTACTTCAGCACATGAACAAATCTAATCCTGGTTTAATTCAAATATCTTTAGAAAACTACTATAAAGCCATTAAAAATTGAGTTGATATTTTCGTAATTCTCGGGCACAAAGATATTTGTTAATCAAGAATAAGACTCAAAATTACAAAGGTGACAGCTTTGACTACATGAGGTTGTTTTAAGTTCCTTATTGATGACAATACCAAAAACAAAATGAAGAGCTGGAGTGTATGGTACACCCAAGCTGAGAATATTTAACGAGTCCTGTGCAATGTAAAGGAACACAAATGCATGCCGTTTTGGGAAGAAGTTACCCCTTTGGTGACCTGACCACAGAAATATGTACTCACATACACAATGTTTTTACATGGGCAAAGCTGGATTAATCTCTGAACAACTACAGTACAGTAGCTCAACAGTTATACTTAGACAGTAGGATACTGGGCAGTCATGAAGTATCAGATTTCCACTTGTGTGTCCGGGGAAAACAGTAACTGTGTCCTCACAAGGACTGGGAAGCAGTGTTCGGAGTAAAATCTCATTTTTTATTTAAATGTATTAACTATTCAAGAATTTCATACAATGTATTTGATCACATCTATTTCTCTACCCTCCACTTATATCTACCTCTCTTCCCTACCCGCCTTTCTGTCTTTTTGTTTGTTCGTTTGTTCGTTTGTCTTAACTCATCAAGTCCAATTTCTGTTGTCCAAATCCTCTTGAGTGTCTCGCAATCCTCTGGGGCATGACAGACCTACTAGCAGTCATACCCTTAAAGAAAACTGACACCTCCTCCTGCAGCAGCTTTGTGCCCATCTCCCACCCATGCTGAGATTTTGTCTGGTCAAAGCTTGTGCTTCAGTCTTGTGCCGTCATAATTTCAATGGCTTGGGTTCCATCCCCACTGAGAAGACAATTAAATGCATAAATATATGTGTAATTATATATTTGTATATGTGTGTATCTATAATATATATATATACAAGTACATGTGTGTATGTGTAATATATGAGTAAGAGGGTCTATCTATACCTAAACCTATAAATAGAAGATAGATAGATAGATAGATAGATAGATAGATAGATATTAGTAGATAAATATAATGAAAGAAAATCTATTCTCTAAAACATGTAGGGCTCTATCAATCTATTTTACCTGTAGTACCTCTAAGGAGTAATGAAAAAACAAGAGGGGGAGGATCTAAGAAAAGAAAATGGGTAGAGTATAATTTTAGCCATGTTGTCTTGTAATTAAAACATTAGATAGATAGATGATAGATAGATAGATAGATAGATAGATAGATAGATAGATAGATAGATAGATAGATGTAGATACAGATATAGATAATACCCTGCCATACATGAAGGAGTAAGTTGTCCCATATATTGTAATATTTTTGACCTGTATTCTTTATTCAGTAATTAAGGGTTCTAGAACATGCCAGAAAGGACAACGTGGATAGTGGAGCAAATGTATAGTCAAAGTGAAACCAAATATGTAGATCAGAGGTTGCCATTTTCACAAAACATTTTATTCACAAAAGAGAGGTCTGTTTCCATGGCAACACTAACAGCCAAAGGAGAAAGCACAAAAGAGCATGGAACCAGTGCTAATTTACTGAGCATTTGAAATGCAAGTTTAAAAAATATTCAATAAAAGAAAAAATACTGAGCATCAAATTTACCTCTCATTCTTCATCCTGAGGGGACTTGCTTTTTTTTTTTTTTTTTTAATGCTCAGTCACAAACTGTGCTACTGACTTCAAATAGCAAAAGTCACAATGAAGTCTCTGACAGTGGTCAGCCTGTCCTAATTTCGTCAGTAGCAACAGTGCACGATCAGTTGGGTCTGACCCCCCAGAGTCCACAACAGAAGCTGGGACAACCAACCATGTCACCTTTCATTCCATTGCAGGGCAGGACCAACTCTGATTGTTATCTTCAATGTGGGCTTGACTTACAGAAAACTGTGTTCAGAAGATGTTTATATAAATTATTAAAAATTCAATATTTTACCTACTAAAAGAACCTTTGTTGCAGCACCAAGAAGAACCTGGAGAAATTAGCATCTGCATCTCAGAGAGATTGTGTTTTCCCTGTCTTTTAGACTTCCCGAGATCTGGCGTGTTTTATACAGTTTGAAAATGTTAACATTTACTACGGGATTCAGTGTAAAATGAAGTACAAAGCACCCACTGACCACTGCTTTGTTTTAAAGGTACGTCATGACTCACTGATCTAGACTTCTAGGCAATTTAAATTCTTAGTTTTTTTTAAGAACCAATGTTAAATGTTATTTCATAATTTTTAAGTATGATATTATAAAATGTGTAGTTTAAAACCAAAATAACAAAATACTGTGATATCTATCAACTTTTGTCCCCCAAAGAATTTATCTGATCCTAAAATTTTAAATCTATCTAAATTTATTTAACTTACTTAAATAAATTTACTTAAATTTATCAATTCTAGAAATATAAGTTTCATCTTTTAAGCAAATTAATTTAAATTTTATTAATAAAACAGACCAGTTTTCAATTCTTTACGTATTATATTTTTATTTCACGGTATAAGTGGTTTTTTTTAAATTATAATCTTGCCAGTGTTTTCTAGAAAAAACAATATGGAAAAGACTTTTTAAAAATTACCCAGGCTGTAAACCTTTTTTTAAGTCTCAGGTATCTCAGGCTGGCCTCAAGCCTGCCTTGTAGCTGAGGCTCTCCTGAGTCCCTAACCCACTTGCTTTCATCTTCCAAGTGCTGGGCTACAAGCAGGGACCACCACTGCAGGTTTAGGTTTTGAGACTTTTAAAGGTACAGGCTGTCTGGAGGAAGTGTGTGTTACCAGAGATCTGAGGCAGCTTCCAGCTCTTAAAGTCAGACTCTCAGACGAGCAGGTGGGTTATTTTATAACTGTGCTCCATGTATCGAGTTACTTTTGACCTACAGAGCTCTGGACTTAAGACTAAGGTAAGTTTGTTTGCATTTGTTTGTTGTCTTAATAATTCAGCCAGTTGGATATTCAATAATTTGTTTTCATCCACAATTAGCGTTAGAATTCCTGGCTTCACTCAGGACTCGATATTATGCAGGTTTCATTTAGACAGGTTTTCATTTCCATTACTGTGTACCCACATTTAGTAACTTATCAATAATTTTAACAGCAATAAACACCATGCCAGCATGACACTTCTCCAAAGGTTCTCATCCATGGCTTTTTGATTCTTGGGCAACATTTGATTCTTATACCTAGAGACATTCTGATATTCCTAACTTGGGACAGGGACCAGGCACTACCTACTGGCGTCTAATAGAAGCCAGAGCCATTAGATGTCACTAAAGCACAAAACAAGCCCACACCCAGATGACCTGGCCCCCAATATTGACCTTGCAGCTGTTGAGAAGTCCTGTGCTCATAAGGTGAAGCCCAGAACCATGGCTGTAAAGGAACTGAAGTAAGGCAGAGGGTAAACTCACTCGTTCAGAACTCACTGAATGGAAGCTGTGTTCTGAGCACATTCCAGTTGCAGAGAAAACAGGAGTAAACCAAATGTACCATAATCCATGTTTCGGAGTTTATGGTCAGTGTGAGGGACTGGCAGTGAAGAAAAGTTTGTGACGTGATGACAGGTAACAAATTCAGCTGCGAATCAAAACAGAACGAAGGAGGAAAGCACAAACAGAGTGGAGGAGGGGCTGAGCTGACCGGAGCCACAGTCATAAAGCCTTCCGTTCATGAATAGAGAATTTGGGCTGTAAGTGGCCGAGTCTGGACCGGAGCTCAGGAGCGCAGCGCGAGTGCTGTTCTTCCAGATACTTTTCTGAAGGATTTCAGACAGTCAGCGACGGTGCAGGCCACAATGGCTGCCAGTAGCCTGGGAGCTTCTCTCCTCCTCATCGACTCTGGCTACGGTGAAGCCGGATCTCTGACTTTGCACAGAAAGAAATTCAGGATGAGCCTATCTGAAGTAGAGTTGGGTTTATTTGAGCACACAGGTTGACAGAGGGTGGCAATAAAATGTAAAGGCACAGTCCAGCATGGGGAAGAGCCATTTCCATTTTGTGGCTTTCATGTTATATCTTAAGCATCGCTAAGAAACATATTCTGTCCTGTTGTTGTTGTTGTTGTTGTTGCTGTTTGTTTGTTTGTTTCAGTAAACAAGAATATAGCATAGCTCCAAAGGTGTCCTGAGAAGGGATTACAGTCTGATAAGGCAAAAACACCAGACAGATGTCAGAAGAGGGCATCTGACACCTGCTCCTAAGACTCTGTGTCTATTGCATTGAGAAAGAATCTCTTCCTAAATTCTCAGCTAACCTGAACCTCAGTTCTCAGTTAGGCTGGAAGGCTGTAAACCCCAGCTATCCTCCTGTCTCCACACTACTCGAAGCTGGAATGTTTGCTATGGGTGCTGGGGTCCAAACGCTGTTCCGCCACCCCTCTCACTCACCCTGTACTTCCTTAAGAAGAACTTAAATATTAATTGCTGAATAATGTCCTGCTCACGTTAGTCAGAACTCAAATTCGGCTGTAAGTCGGGCATCTGTAATTCTGGTACAAGCACTTTGATTCGGTTTTGCTGATGTCTTTGTTGAGAATGCTGCAGACAACCAGGCAATGTCGCATTTTAACAATCTGACTTTAAGTTAATTAATGTAACAAATCATTTTTGCTATTGGACCACACTACTTGATTTAATTGATGCTCCCAGTTCCAAGGTCCTCTTGAGAATGTGATTCTTTGAGTAAGGTTTACGGTACTAAACACTGAATTTCTGAGCACGCTGTCAACATTAGAACACAGTGTGCCGCAGCCATCCAAAAGCATTTGCCGCCATCTCCTGGCCCCAATGGGGAACTACAGCAACAGTCTGAGTACTGGTTGGAGTTGTCAGGAAAGAGAAACCTGATAGGGACAATCCTAGGAACTGGCTTCCAGGCCAGACTTGATGGAGATTCTGTCAGTAAAGGAAACAATCCAATTAAATAGTTAACTTTTCTCAGTTGCCAGAAAAGACAACAGACAGGAATTCTTTACATTTTCTGGGGGGTTTTTTCCCCCTGTAGTACCTTAAAAATGTGGTGCTTGTCTTCAGTGGCTCAATATAAACTCAGAAATTCTAGCGGGTCAAGAAACATACAGGGAGCTCTCCACACATCAACTCTTATTCTTTTTCAAAGCAGAAGTAAGTTTAGAAATAACTAAAGTGTCTTGCAGAGGGTGGGAGTGGGGGCACATCAAAGCACAAAGCTTGCAGGAAAACCAGTCCACAGGTTTCCTCTCATATTCCATCATACTAAAGACATGGTTCAAATGCTCAGCTCACTTTTGGTGATTAACAACTTTTCTGAAATTGAGTGAGTTTGCTGAAGGCAAATAGAAAGGTCGATGCAGCACCACAGAGAGAGAGAGATTGCTGCTTCATTCATTGTCTGCCCATGGAGACCTGACAAAGATGTTCCCAGGTCTCCTGACATCTCTTTGATCTGTAGTACCACTAGTTTGTGTTCATGCTAGCAAGACTAGCATGCTGCTCTACAGAAACAGAGAGAGAGAGAGAGAGAGAGAGAGAGAGAGAGAGAGAGAGAGAGAGAAAGAGAGAGTTGTTTTAATTGGTATTTTTTTAATACAATAAAATGTAATTACCCATGAAAATTGACACCACCCATTTCAGATCCTAGGTTTGGTTACCAGCATCTGACCCAAAGACTTTGATTTGTGTTATAATTAGATAGCTGATGTATTTACATTTCAAATGTTATTCCCATTCCAGGTTCCCCATCTCACATGCCCCCACCCCCTGCTTCTATGAGGATGCTCCCCCTACCACTCATCCACTCCCACCTCAACACCCTAGCATTCTGATACACTGGGGAAACCAGCTTTCACAGGACCAAGGGTTTCTCTTGCTATTGATGCCAGACAATCCTCTGCTACATATGCAGCTGGAATTATGGGTTCCCCTCCTGCCATATGAACTCTTTGGTTGGTGGTTTAGACCCTGGGAGCTGGGGGGGGGGTGGGTATCTGGTTGGTCGATATTGTTGCTCTACTTATGAGATTGTAAATACCTTCAGCTCCTTCAGTCATTTTCCTAACTTCTGCATTGGGTTTCCCTTGCTGTCTGATGATTAGCTACAAGCATCCTCATCTGTATGAGTATGGCTGTAGCAGAGCCACTCAGGACACATCCATATTAGGCTCCTGTCAGCAAGCACTTCTTGGCATCATCAATAGTGGTTTGGTGGCTGCATATGGACTGAATCCCCAATTGGGGCAGTCTCTGCTTGGCCTTTCCTTCACCCTCTGATTCACTCCATGTCCCTGGATTTCCTTCTGTGAGTATTTTGTTCCTCCTTCTAAGAAGGACTGAAGCACACACATTTCGGTCTTCCTGCTTGGTCTGTGAGTTATATCATAGGTATTCCGAGTTTTGGGACTAATATCCACTTATCAGTGAGAGCATACCATTGGAATTCTTTTGTGTGTGGGTTACCTCACTCAGGATGATATTTTCTACTTCCATAATTAGTCTAAAACTTTCATGAAGTCATTGTTTTTAATAGCTAAGTACTATTCTATTGTGTAAATGTACTACATTTTATGTATCCATTCCTCTGTTGAAGGACATCTGGGTTATTTCCAGTTTCTTCTGGCTATTACCAAAAAAAAGCTGCTATGAACATAGAGAAAGGACTGAAGGAGCTGAAAGGGTTTGCAACCCCATGGAAAGAACAAAATGATCAACTAACCAAATCAACCAGAGCTCCCAGGGACTAAAACACCAACCAATGAGTTTGCATGGAAAGACCCATGGTCCCAGGTCCAAATGCAGCAGATGATAGCATTTTCTGACTTCAATGAGAGGAGAGGCCTTTGGTCCAGTGAAGGATGGTTTTTCTAGTGTAGGGGAATGCCAAGGTGCTGAGGTGTGAGAGGGAGGTTGGGAGAGGGACCATCTTCATGAAGGCAATGGGAGGGGAGAGGAATGGGATTGTGGGAAAGGGATAACATCTGAAATGTAAATGCAGAAAATATCCAATTTAAAAATTGGGGGAAAAAACTTTTCTCCACAACTTGCTTATTGGTCATAATGTTTTACGCAGGAATAGAAACCCAGAGTAAGACAGATGGCGATTCACCCAGAAGTTCTTTTATTGTTGAGAATAGTTTTTGCTATACTGGAATTTTTCTTATTCCAAATGAATTTTCAAATTGCTATTTCTAACTCTATGAAGAATAGGGTTAGAATTTCGATAGGGATTGCATTGAATCTGTAGATTGGTTTTGGTAAGATAGCCATTTTTACTATGTTGACCCTGCCAATCCATGAGATGAGAGATCTTTCCATCTTCTAAGATTTTCAATTTTTTTCTTCAGATACTTGAAGTTTTATATATATACAGATCTTTCACTTGCTTGGTAGGGGTTACACCAAGGAATTTTATATTATTTGTAACTATTGTGAAGAGTGTCATTTCCCTAATATCTTTCTCAGCCTGTTTGCCCTTTGAGTAGACAAAGGTTAGTGATTTGTTTGAGTTAATTTTATATTCAGCTGCTTTGCTGAAATTGTTTATCAGCTGTAGGAGTTCTCTGGTGGACTTTGTGGAACCACTTAAGTATACTAACATATCATCTGATATTTTGACTTTTTCCTTCCCAATTTGTATCCTTTTAGCCTCCTTTTGCTGTGTAATTACTCTGGCCAGGACTTCCAATACTATACTGAATAGTAGGGAAAGAGTCCTTGATTTTAGTGGTATTGCTTCAAGTTTCTCTCCATTTAGTTTGATGTTGGTTACTGCTTTGCTATACATTGCTTTTACTATTTTTAGGTACGGTCCTGGAATTCCTGATCTTTCAAAGACTTTTATTATGAAGAGGTGTTGAATTATTTTTCAAATGCTTCCTAATGAGATGATTGATCATGTGGTATTTTTCTTTGAGTCTGTTTATATAGTAGATTATGTTGATGAATTTCCAGATATTGAAACATTCCTGCATACCTGTAATGAAACCTACTTAATCATGGTGAATAATTTTTTGATATGTTCTTAGATTTGGTTGCAAGAATTTTATTGAGTATTTTTACATCGATATGTATAAGAAAAATTTGTCCAAAATACTCTTTCTTTTTTGTATCTTTGTGTGGTTTAGGTATAAAGGTAATTGTGGCTTCAAAGAATAAAATAGGTAGTGGTCTTTCTGTTTCTATTCTGTGCAATAGTTTGAAGAGTATTGGTATTAGGTCTTCTTTGAAGTCTGATAGAATTCTGCACTAAGCTCATCTGGTCCTGAACTCTTTTGGTTGGGGGACTCTTTATGGCTTCTTCTATATTTTTAGGGGTTATGGGACTGTTTAGATTGTTTATCTGATCCTGATTTAACTTTGGTACCTAGTATCTCTCAAGAAAATTGTCCATTTCCTTTAGATTTCCTAGTTTTATTGAGTATAGGCTTTTGTAGTAGGATCTAATGTATTTTTTTAATTTTTGAGTTTCTGTTGTTATGTCTCCCTTTTAATTTCTGATTTTGTTCATTTGAATACTTCCTCTGTGCCCTCTGGTTAGTCTGGCTAAAGGTTTTTCTGTCTTGTTGCTTTTCTCCAAGAACCAGCTCCTGGGCTTTTGATTCGTTGTATAATTATTTTTTTTTCTACTTGGTTGATTTCAGCTCTGAATTGGATTATTTTTGCCATCTACTCCTCTTGAGTGTATCTGCTTCTTTTGTTCTAGAAGTTTCAGGCATGCTGTCAAGCTTCTAGTGTATGCTCTCTTCAGTTTCTTTTTGGTGTCACTCACAGCTATGAGTTTTCCTTTTAGCACTGCTTCTGTTCTGTCCAATAAGTTTGGGTATGTTGCGTCTTCATTATCATGAAATTATAAAAAGTGTTTAAATTCTTTCTCTATTTCTTTCATGACCAAGTTATCATTGAGTAGAGCATTGTTCAGCTTCCATGTGTATGTGGGCTTTCTGTTGTTTTTGTTATTATTGAAGGCCAGCCTTAAACCATAGTGATATGATAGGTTGCATTGGATTATTTCAAGATCTTGTATCTGTTGAGGCCTGTTTTGTGACCGATTATATGGTCAACTTTGGAGAAGGTACCATAAGGTGCTGAGAAGAAGTTACATTCTTTTGTATTAAAATGAAATATTCTATTGATATCTGTTAAATCCATTTGGTTCATAACTACTGTTAGTTTCATTGTTTCCCTGATAAGTTTCTGTTTCCGTGCGCTGTCCATTGATGAGAGTGGAGTGTTGAAGTCTCCCGCTATTATTGTGTGTGGTACAATGTGTGCTTTCAGCTTTAGTAAATTTTCTTTTATGAATGTGGGTGGCCTTGCATTTGGAGCATAGATATTCAGGACTGAGAGTTCGTCTTGCTAGTTTTTTCTTTGATGAGTATAAAGTATTCTTCCTTATCATTTTTGATAACTTATGGCTGAAAGTTGATTTTGTAATATATTAGAATGGCTATTCCAGCTTGTTTCTTGAGACAATTTGCTTAGAAAAAATTTCCCGCCCTTTTACTCTGAGGTAGTGTCTGTCTTTGTCAATGAGGTACATTTCCTCAGCAGAATGCTTGGCTCTGTTTACGTATTCAGTCTGTTAGTCTGTATTTTTTTTACTGGGGAATTGAGTCTATTTATGTGAAGAGATATTAAGCAATAGTGATTGTTGGTTCCTGTTATTTTTGTTGTTAGAAGTTGAATCATGTTTATGTGGCTATCTTCTTTTCGGTTTGTTGCAGGATTACTTTCTTGCTTTTTCTAGGGTGTAGTTTACTTTAGGGAAACTGCAGGGCATGACCCCAGATATTCTCTGAGTGTCCTGCTAGGCACTAAGGTGCCTTGCATCATATAACATCTATATTTTTAATAACACATCTCCTAGTAGCCCACCCTAAAATCATGATTAGCATGATTTTATTTATATGTCTATTGTGAAAAAGTAGCCAAGGCTTTGTGAAAAGTCACTGGTAACTAAACACAGGTATTTTAGTGCCAAGGAAATGTTAGCAATCTCCCCAAAACTACACAAGAGCTGATTCAATGCAATCACAGTAGGACCTTTATTCTATTCAAGCTAGTTTGCGCCCTTCAGCACACCACCAGCACATAGAATGGTTTGGTAGAAAAGGAACACCAAATATCTACCAAGAAAGACTTTATAGAAGGCTACGAGTTGGGGGTAAGTGTGCAAGCATCTAATTGGAAAGTTACTAAGGCCTTTAATATAATTGGCTGGTGCTGGGAGTCATATTATTTTCTTAATTTCTTAATTTCTGCCTCCCTCTGTATTGGTGGCTATTAGGCAGGGGGCCAGCCTATAACCTGGGGGTGCAACATACCTACCTGATAAAGAGCTCGATATGTCAGAGCCAAACAGAAACAAAAGCTACAAGGACAGGGAGTAGAGTTGCAATCTCTGTTTTTTGTCTGCCACATCATTGTTCTCTTGTGAACTCCTGTGGGCATATATAACCCCTGTATACACACTGTTCATAGCCACTTAATGACACAGATGGAAACACTCTGAATGCCATTCTCTCTGCAGAGGATGTACCTTTGTAGATGTGAAACCATCATTAGGAAAGAGAGATAGATGATTGCAAAGCTGTATCTTATTGAAAGAAATGACACCTAGACCAAATTTTGGCACAAATAAAACTCTCATTTTATAGGCACTCGTTTTGTAACATAAAGTTCCCATTAAGTAATTCCCTTTATATGATAAAGAAGCAACCTGATATCTAAGAAGAGACAGATAAATAACAAAGATAAAGGATTTCAGTGTTTAAAAGGGAGAAATACAATTATTGCTGATATGTAAGAAGTGCCTATGGTTAAAGCATATAATAGACTTCTTAAATCTGTTCAAAGTTTGGCTTTTCCTTAATAGTTCTGGGGGATGAACCCAGGGCCTCACAGATGCTAGGCGAGTGTATTGCCACTGAACTATGCCCCCAGCCTTTTTATACTTTTAGTTTTGAGACAGGATCTCATTAAGTTCCTCAAGCAGATCTCAATCTGGCAATCCTCTTTGCTCAACCTCTCTGGTAGCTGAGGTTGCAGGTTTGTGCTGTGGGGCTGACAGTTTAGCTGGGTATACTAACCTGTATTTTCAGCTATCAAGAAAACTGAGGTGGAAGAATCATGGGCTCAAGTCCAGCATGGGCTTCAGAATGACACCTCTGCCTATTCCTGATCCTAAAACTGCTACCAGATATATTGGCCATCTCAGTAAATACCATATATTATCACAGTTTGTCTACATTTTTTTTTCAAACGGCTGTTTGGGCTCTTAATAAATCGTATCAATTAATTGTCTTCAAAACTCCTTATTTGTAGCATCCTCAAATTCAGAAGGAATCTCACTATATCAAGTATCTCTGCTGTGATGACGCAAGAACTCTCAGTCAGTGGGTTATGGGAATAAGGATCGCCAAGGTGAGTGTGTGCTCAGCTTCATGTGTTCTTGGGTCAGCCAACAATCTTGCTTACTATGGCCAGCATTTCATCATTCCTGGGTACAGATGTTATCTCGTCAATTTGTTCTTGGTGTCTTTCTTCTTTCTTCCCCTCAGTAAGTGGAGTAATTCACTTAGCGCTGTACAAGCATGTACCTGTCCAGTTACGTGAGAATCAGAGTTGACTTTCAAACAAACTGTTCAGATTCACTGGGAGAATTACAAACACAGTATGCAATTAAGAAACTCAAGACTGGGCCAAAGGTGTGTGCCTTAGTAGTAAAGCACTTGCCTAGCATGTGTGGGGTCCTGAGTTTGATCCTACCATAGGAAGGGAGAGAGCAAAACAAACTGATCGTCTAAACAGTTAAATGATCAGAATCTTATGGTTGGAATTTTGTGGCTAGCCCTGTCCTCTGGTGTGTGTGGGAGGCAATTAATTAACTGATTTTGCTAATCTAGAGAATTATTTAACATTTGAAAAAGCAGTCAATGAAATGTGCCCCCAAAATACAACTTGGACATGGGTAATAATGGAACCTTTTTCTCCTTCAATATGTATCTTACAGTTAAGTGCAAAATTTGAAATGAATGGATGCTTTTCCTTCTCTTCTGCATTCTCTCCTTAGTATGGGAAGACTCTCTATGAAAACTATCAGCGAGCTGTGGCAAGAGCTGGACTTGCTTCTCGGTGGACAACCCTGGGGACAGGCAGTACACTCATGCCAGCTCAGCCTGCTACAGGTAAAAGCAGACACTCACATCCACACCCCAACAAAACCTGGGCCTAGCTCCAGTCTCCAGGTTACACCCCAACAGAACAAGCACCTCCAGGTTATTCCCCCAACAAACCTGCACCCCCAGGTTATAGGCTGGCCCCCTGCCTAATAGCCACCAATGCAGAAGGAAGCAGAAATTAACTTTATGATATGACTCCCAGCACCAGCCAATTATATTAAAGGCCTCAGTAACTTTCCAATTAGATGCTTGCACACTTACCCCCAACTCATAGCCTTCTATAAAGTCTTTCCCGATAGATATTCGGTGTTCCTTCTATACCAACCATCCTACGTTCTGGTGGTGTGCCAAGGGGCCTAAACTAGCTTGAATAGAATAAAGGTCCTACTGTGATTGCATTGGATCAGCTCTTGTGTGGTTTTGGGGGGGATTGCTAACATTTCCTTGGCACTACAATACCTGTGTCTAGTTACCAGTGACTTTTCACAAAGCCTTGGCTACTTTTTCACAATAGACATATAAATAATATCATGCTAATCATAATTTTAGGGTGGGCTTCAAGGAGATGTGTCTTATCAAAAATACAAATATTGTATGATGCGAGTCACCTTAGCATCTAGCAGGACACTCGAAGAATATCTGGGCTCATGCCCTGATGTTTCCCTGAAATTATGGCTAAAGTCTCATGCCCAGTGCTAGGCATCTTAAGGTAATACAACCTTGACTTGTTTGTATGTTTAAGAGGACCGGCCACTAAGACTGGTACCTAATGAGCTTTACATGGAGAACTGCCCTTTGTTTCCTGTGACCAATTCTAGGAAGCCCTGAAGCCCTCTACAAATACATGGGGTTATCTCTGTACCGTTTAGTATAAACAACAAAGAAGAACCTGCGTGTGTTCAGTAAAAGCCTCTTAAAAACCTTTTTCAAAGGTTTTTGGTCAGTGGTTGATTGAATCATGGACCCAGAACACACAGGTTGAAACGGTTCCACAGCATGTAGATTACAACCCTCCATTTCATAGCTGAGGAAGCTAAACCTGGGAGAAGGTAGCGTTGAGTATAGGGAGAAGCTAATATCCAGTATAAAGCAAGCATACAAGTGAGTCAAACATTCACTGATAATGAATCATGAGCACATCCCTGCACCCACACACAAGCAAATGTATGCATGTAATTTTACCATTAACTGAAGATAAATTTACGGACTAATGAAATATTGATGTGCTTATTTAATTTTTTACATGAAAGATTACATGTTGGCTGGATAGTTGACTCCATAGCATAGAACAGATTCAATGTTCTGATATGTAGTTATCGTTGCTGAGAACAGCTCTTTGCACAAACACAGAGTGTGGTGTGCATAGGACTGTTTCAGAAACCACTGGAAATTCTGTCCTAACCTCAAGTGAAAAACATTCTAATAATCATTTCAGGAAACAAGTCAGTAACTCAAGCTGCAATTTTCATATTAATATTTTTATTCCTGAGAATTCCATATGTGTATACAATGAAACCTGGCTGTATCCATGTCCCATACCTCCCTTTTGAATCCCTTCTCAATTCAGATACTCTTTTTTTTTTTTAAAGAAGAAAAAGACATTAAGTCCAAATAGCACTTCCTTCATGTGCTTGGAAGTAGGAATATCCACTGAATCTTGGAAAATCTACCATGGCCACACATTTTTAACAAAATGGGATTTCCCCTGCCCCAGCAGCTACCACCTGCCAGTAGTTCCTCAGTGAGGCATAGGAACCCCAAGTACCTCGGCCTGCTGTGCTCTGCTGGAATTGTGGCTGGCTTGCTCTTGTGCAGGTCAACACAGCCAGTGTGAGTTCATGGGTTTCATAGCCATGTCATGGTTAGAAAGCAGCATGTCACCGCCCATCTCCCATCATCAAGCTCCAACAGTCCTTCCCATCGTTTTCCGAGGTATTCCCTGAAACTTGGTGTGGGGAGGGGCAGCAAAGATGTCCCATTTGAGGGCTGAGCACCCTCTCTCTAATTCTCTGACTTTGATCAGTAGTGAATCTGCCCATCAATTCGGCCCACTGCAAAATCTTAGTGTTTCCTGAAAGCCTTATGACTTTTGACTAAACACAAGTCCTCACACATACAAAGCATATATGTTTTAAACTTTTTATTATTATTTAATATTTTATTTTTTATTTATTCACTTTATATACAATCAAAGCTTCTTCCCCTCCCTGCTCTCTTCTCAGTCCCTCTGTCTCACCTCACTCCCCTCCCACCCCTTCTCCTTAGAAAAGGGGCGGTCTACCATGGATACTAGAATAACCATGCATACCAAGATTAGGCTGCTTCCTCTTCCCCTGAGTCTAGACAAGGCATTTTATTTAGGAGAAAAGGATTCAAAGGCATACCTTGTAGTCAGAGACAGCCCAAGCTCCCATTTTTGAAGACCTAGCTGTTCATCTGCTACATATGTGCCTAGGTCTGTCCCAGACATGCTTTCTGCTTGGCGGTTGAGTCTCCCTGAGCCCACATGGGCCCAAGTTAGTTGACTCTGTATGTTTTTCATGGTCTCCTGGATCCCTCTGCAAAGCCCACTTGTAACCACACAGGCATATGCCCCAAACCATACCTCAGGGTTCTCATAAGGCTTTGTGAAATACTTGTGTTTCCTTCTGCAATGCTTTGTGTTTGCAGATCCTCCTTCAAGAACACGAGAAATGTCTTCTCACTCTCCTCTCTCTTCATCTCACTCAGGACTTAAAGCAGGCCCCAGCCAGCCCAATGGTCAGATGCCCCAGGCCATGCCTTCTGCTGGTCCTCCACACCGAGAGGCCCTGACACAAATTGAAACAACTAAGGTAAACCACGGATCCTTTCAAAGCTTTTCAAGCTGGCAGCTAAAAACCCACCTTCTGAATGCACCTCTTCTTTGAAAAACCCAAATACAATTCTAACAGCTGGACGCCACTATACTATAATTTCATTTAGGAAATGGCTTCATATTTATTATAAAGCTTTTTAGGCTAGAGGTGAAAGTTAAAATCAGCCATTGATAACACTGCTTTGTGATGTCCCAAGTGTTTGTTATCTGCGTTTATTATGACAGGATTTCCTTCATGTTCTTTTGGTCATTCCTTGAGATATTCAGTTTAGTTTAGTTTTGTTTTGTTTTCGTGAGTTAGAGCAATTGAAACTGAGTCAGAAGCCCTATATGAAGTGCCAAGTGAATCCCAAAAACAGACCAGAAGACTCCTAAAAGGGGTCCAGTCATAAAATGTGTGTTTTACATTTTCCAATTAACGACTTGAATACATATTCAGGGTGATAGAAAACATATTTAAGATAATAACCAAGACCTATGATCAGTGAAATGGCATGTGCCAGGTATGTGTGAAGGTGTGAGACCCTGGGTTCCATGGCCAGCACAGACGGAAGGAAGGAAGAAGGAAGGAAGGAAGGAAGACTGCAATATAATATCCTCCATAACTTTTTCTATAAAAGAGACTAATGAAGATTAATTTAAATTCATATAAAGACCTGTAGTCAATTGTAATTTGGTTATTAGTTCAATTCAGATGACTTTAATTTCTACTGAGTGTTTCTTGTGGTTTAGAACAGCTCGGACTAGTTGGGGTCCTGTCCTATCACCCACACATAGCAGTCCACGTGCACAGCTTCAATAATTTCTTCACCCGCCACTCAGCGGTAAAAGTGCATATTGGTGTTTTCTGAAAGCCTTGTTTTCGAAATCCATTTCAGACTTTTAGAAGCTGTTTCTCTAATCTATTCCAGCCTGAGTCTCACCATGCAGCGTTCTTTCTGTTGTTTTCACTGTGTCTGTAATACTAGTCAAAAAGAAGTATTTTTAAAGCCAAGAGAATGAAAGAACCCCAGAATAGAAATAATTTCTTTGTGAATGCCAATACCTAAACTGCCTGATCCAAAAGAATTTAAGAAACATATCACAAGTTTATTAGCTTTGCATGCTAAGTAAATAAATGAAACAAAATTAAAACTCACTGAAAAATACTTTGTTAGAAAAAAATCTTAATTCATTATTCAGTAGTATAGGCTGTTAAGCAAAGAAAAAATAAAACAGAAGCTGATAAATTGTAAATTAAGGTCATAATGGTTTGCACCAGAACTTAGTCATTCTATTCAGCTGCCTGAATTGAATGCCTGGGGACATTGCATTTACATAAATACACTGTTACTTAAATACACCATTGTTATCCACTGCGAAGTCCTCTTCAGAATACTGTAGACTTTTAGTCTAAAGAGACTTAAGGCAGGTCAAGTGTTCTGACCCTGGGGCTTATCTCACTATAACATGAGGTGTGCTCAAACACACACACACAATTTTAGACCAGGTGCCCTGCTTCCTGCCACTCCCTTCTGAAACCTTTAAGGTACAAGGGCAAAGCTTATGATTAGCTAGCTCCTCCTTTGAAGTGCATAGTCTGGGAACCTTTGTTCTGAGAACAATACTGCATAGAAATTTTATCCACAATCAAGGGAAAGATTGGACATGCTCTCCACCAGGAAGAGATCCTTTATGGTTGGGTTTGTAAGACGGTTACCTGTCACTCAGACAGGATTATTCCTCTTAGTTTCTTCACTTACACATTCCTCATCCTAACCAAGCAGGATACCTAAGCAAAGAGAGTTTTAGAGTAATATTTTTTATTTATTCTTTGGGAATCCACAATTTATATCAAGCACATTTATCCCCCTTTCCAACTCCTCAGATACCCCCTCACTCCCACACACTCTTTCCCCCACCTCCATGTTCTCAATTTTCTTATAACCCACTGAGTCCAATGTTGCCTATATACTTATGAGTACTGGGCCATCCACTGGTTCACAGCCAACCTGCCAGGGAACACATCCCTAAGGAGAACTTACTCTCCCTCCCCGGCAGTCATAGCTGTTATACACTCGCCAGCTGTGCTGGGGTGCTAACTAGCTGGATCTTATGCAGGTCATGGCCTGTTATGTCCAGGACATGCTTTTACTTCATCTTCCCCAATCTCTGGCTCTTTGCAGTCTTTCTGACTCTTCCTGCTCCAGGGAACTGAGCCTTGGGGGCAGGGTGTGTTACATACATGTTCCATGTATGACTGAGCACTGCACCAATACTTGGACCAGTCTGAGTCTCTGTAGTAACTGTTGACCGCTGCCCGCAGACTTTTCTCTGATGGGAACACTAGCCTAAAGATATAGAGATATATTTAGAAGGCAGTTTGATACTGTATCCATTTAGCAAAAATAATAGTACATTCACCCCTAGAGTCTGTGAGCTCTTTAGCCAAGTTCTTGACCAGATTTTAAGTACAGATATTTTGGTGAACTCTCTGAGATGCCCCTTAATTACCTCTGTGCTACCAAAGGTGTGGCACACAGGCATAGGCATAGTACACACACACACACACACACACACACACACACACACACACACACACCTAAAATTGTGTTCCTGTATATGTCCAGGACACTCACTAATAGCTGGCCTTAGGTCAGGAGTGGGGAGGCTTCCAGTTTGAGGGACTTAGGATTTATTAATACTTTAGAGAAATATTTAACCTCTGTGTGAGACTTGCTAGGGAAGGTCTGTCCTTGACCTAAAGACAGTAAACACTGATAGAGTAGATGTGGTTAAAATGCCCAGCTACAGAGAACGCTGTCTTAAGTGCTCACATCTAATGATGTGACAGACGTTTAGAATCATGGGCACCCTTAGACCCAGTGTGGGAGGGAATGGGGCAATCCCATCAGTCAGGAACTGTAAGAGCTCTGTTGTCACTCTGTTAAAGGATGAAAAGCGAAGCTTGGGTAACCACTCCCCAGCAGCAAACAGGGAGAACCACCGCCCTAAGTCCAGCCTGCCACCACCGCCCCCTCCAGTAAGACGATCTTCTGACACCTGCAGCAGCCCTGCCTTGCCACCCAAGGCCAAGGGCCCTGGCAGCTGCACCTTTCCCGCCCCGCCCGAGAACTTCCTGCCACCGCCACCGCCCCCACCGCCTGAGGAGGACAACGGTATGCTACTCCTACCATCGCCACCCCCACCCTTGGCGTACCTCGAGGAGCCACCCGACTTCGTGCCGCCGCCTCCACCACCTGCAGCTGTTGAAGACTCTGCGTTGCCACCCCCACCCCCACCCCCGCCCTGCCTCCCCCAGGAGATGACCAAGTCATCTCCGTTGCTCCCCAAAAAGCCCCCAGTGCCCCCCAAGAAGCAAGAGAACCAAGGACTCCCAGGTGCAGCAGGGAACACAGAGCAAGATTTTATGTCAGACCTCATGAAAGCCTTGCAAAAGAAAAGAGGCAATGTACCCTAGAGACATGTTAGTTAGTGTCTGCGATGCTCGCTAGCTAGATCCATGTTTTGATACTCTATTGTAGTGCATTTTGTTCATTTTAGTAAAATATTTTCTGACTAGAAATAATGTAAAAAAAAAATCTCTAATGTTGTTCATAACCATTCAGAAGGCTCAAATTTTAAAAATTAAAGTTTGTCTGAAAACAGTATTTCTAAAAATAGTGTTTAAATTTGTATGGTGTCAACACTTTGTATTTGACTCTAAAAGTTTCAAATTCCTATGCCTTCTTAAGTCTTATTCTATTTCCTTCTTGCTGTCTGTATGTAGCCTTCAGATGTAGCAAAACAGGGAAAAGAAAAAAGAAAGAACACAGATGTTCCATTTCTTTTATACTTCTTGGTTCATTTTATCAATGGCCTTAATACTGCTTTTATGTGTAGGTTGGTTGGTTGGTTGGTTGGTTGGTTGGTTGGTTGGTTGGTTCTGAAGGGCTAGAGATGAACCTACCTAGGCAAGTGTGCAATACTGAGCTACAAACACCTAGCCTATTTCTCACCTTTTTTGGTTATTGCTTTTGTAAGTTTGAACCATGACCAGGCAGACACACACAAGCATACACACACCACACCACCACATTAGTATTTGTGTGTGATGTATCTGCGTGAGAGCATTGCGGATGCTCTATGGAGAGAGTCCACTCCCTCCTCCTGTGTGGATCTGAGGTCCTCAAGCTGGCTTAGCAAGTACTCTACCCACAGGCCACCTCACTGGACCAGTCTTTGCTTTTTAAAATGGAAGACAAAGCTATACAAAACTGGACACTGTTTTGTGAATCTCTGGATGCAGTGATACAAATATCCTTTAGATGAAGCACTGGAGAAGACAAACTCAGACTCATAAGCATCCATCCTGTAGCCTGATCTTGTCCCTCAGAAATGAGCTGCAGAAGCCTAAGACCCAGCCTATTCTGTGCTTAGCGAGCGAACTCTGCCTTCTCTAAGTGGCTCGTTGGTGACTCCATGGTAGAACTTTAAAGTTGGCTTCATGGCTCTGCTTTTGTACTTAATTATATATTTTTTCCCTTTAAAATCATTAGTTCCCTCAAAGTAGATAGGAAAATTTAAAAAATAGTATATTGGTTTTTTTTAAACTAAAGATAATTAATCTTAGTTTTCAATATCGGAAATAAGTGAGCTCTAAATTAATATTTTAAACAAATTCAGTTCTAAAAATAACATATCTAGTAATTAAAATTAGTAAAGCAGGAATTCAGAAAGGGCTGGGGGGTACCTAGACAAAGGTGATCCCAGATGTTCTTGAGCAGAAATTTGAAATTGAAGATAAACACTTTACTTCAAATCTCACCCCATATACATTAGATCATTGATGTTTCCACTTTATGATTTTATAACAGTGAAGTAAATCATAGTTTTCTGATCCTGACAGTTATGCAGATCCCTGGAACAATGCAGACAAGCATGATGGCATAGATTTATTGGAGACTGGCTCAGAGGCTTAAAGCTTGGTAGGCAGTGATGAGTATGGCCACACAGAGGTCCACATCGCTTAAATCTGTTATAGATGAATGAAGCTATTACAAAGAGCTCAAATTGAACGATCTTTTATAAGGACTGTAATCTGGATTTGCAAATGTGGCTCAAAATCACCCAGAACCGGGTGTGGTGGTGCATGCTTGTAATCAAGTTGGAAAGCCAGTCTTGGCTGTGTAGCAAGACCCTGTCTCAAAATAAAAACAAAGCAATAAATAAAACTACTACCATGACTGCAAATCAGGAGCGTTTGTATAACCTACAATTCTGGGTGTCTGGAATCTAGAGTAGGGTATCACTTAGTTTATTTGAGAGCATACAAACTGAGGTAGGGATTCATAGTCAACGCTACAGAAGGAAATACAGGTTCCTGCTTGACAGCCATGCAGTCTTGAGGATGAAGGCAATCCTGAAATGATCCAGCCCACTCTGTGAACTAAGGTTCTGACTTTATAGTAACAAAAATTACCTAGTGTAACTAAATGCAAACTGAAAGTTTGTCTCTGTGATTCACAGTAGAGTCTCAAGAAGCCTGGGCTAAGCACACACCTATGACCCAGGTTCCAAAACAGGTTCTGGAAAATTGTTGGCTCTCCTCCTTTTTTTCCACCATGGCCATTGTTTGTAGAATTTTTTATCTATGCAACTTTCTATCAACTGTCTAGAGCTTCTACTTAACTGGAAAGATTTTCTAAAGAAAGACATCAGCAGCCAGAGGGAGTGAAGAATCATTCCTTATTAAGCTATGTGTAACCAGAACATGAGGCTAATGAAAGAGGTGTTAGGAACTCATAACTGTGGACCAGGAGAGGGAAAGGACCAGAACCTGAGTTTCTTAGGGGTAGAAGGAGGGATGCAGTTGTAATGGGTTTCATAAGAGACCCCAAAAGCATCACTTCAAATACATTTTGAAGATATTAAGCTTGCAGGACCACAGAGTTGGTTCACATCTGCTAAATTCTATTTGTACCAGACATTTTTAATATGAGAAAAGACTATAAAAACTCAAAGTGGCTATGATGCTCTCAAATTTTGCTCTTGATAGGTATTTTAGGAAAGCCACTAAAAAGCTCTGATACACTAGGTCTCTTCACCTCTCCTCTGCCCTTTTCTATTTTGACTTCTTGGATGAGTGCAAATTTAATACTGAAGTCTTATGATTAGAAGCCCAAACCCTGAGATGCTTCCAGGTAATGTCAAGCAGACATTTGCTTTTTATAGCCCAAGCACCTCCAGGCAGTAAATGCTGCAGTTTCTACTCCGTTATGCGGGATCTTTTGTCTGGTCCAGAAGTTGTTTCATGGGCATTGCATGGACCTGAAGGGGCTTATCTAGATCCACTCTGACAATTAAAGCTAAATATGTTCTTGTTAGGTGACATTGAAAGAAATATTTGGATGTGGAAAAGTTTTAAAGGAAGGTATTAAGACTGATTTTGACTTATAAAATCTGTAATCTTGTAAAATGATGGAATCAGGATCAATACCTGTGAAATAGGCCAGCTGCAAAATAAAATACTGCATTTGAGCCAGGTACAGTGGAAAATGTCTTTATTCCCAGCCCTTGTGAGGCAGAAGAAGATGGATCTCTGAGAGTTCTAGGCTTGCCTTCTCAACACAGTGAGTTCTAGATTGGACAAGGCTGCACAGAGAGACCTTGTCTCAAAAACTAAAAGAGAAAACAAACAAAAACAACATTTGAAAGTTTGTTAGACACATGGTTTAATGTGACACATGATAAAACCTGAAACAGGTGGTTTCAGTTTTTGCCAAATTCTCCTCACCCTGCCCCCCTGTATGAGTGAGAATGACCCGTAGAAATCAGAAGAGGGTGTTAAATCCCCTGGAGCCAGACTTACAGGCAATCATGACAATCATGAGCTACCTGATGTGGGGGCTGGAAACCAAAACTTTCTGCAAGAATAGCTACTGCTCTTAACCACTAAGCCATCTATCTTTTCAGCCCCTAAAATAAGAATTTTACAGTAAGTCTTCAAAGGGAGAAATACAGACTTAAGCCTCTTCTACAGATTCCATGTATTTGATTTCATTGTAGAAATTATGGATGCTATCATAGTAAAATTCTTGAATTCAGTAATTGAGCCATTGAAATTTAATAAAATGTATACACACGAGCTGTTTGTTGAATGACATCTAAAGGAGCTGTAACACTGAGATCTTCGTGGGAGACCACCTCCCTTCCACATCCACTGCCAGAGCCACTTGTTTCAGACTTCTCTTCATCTTTCCCTGCTCAGTGTGCTTGAGGATCCAGACAACCCAAGAGAAGACATGCACCCTGGAACTCAGTTGTCCCATCCTTTCCTACTTGGTGTTCAGTGGTGCCTGAACACCACAAGGGAAGAACTGAAAAACAGAACCATAGCCCAGGAGTGGTATAGATGGTCTTGAGGCAGATAGATTTCCAATTTTCTAAGAAACAACACTATTGAGTTACAAAGTGGCTGTACAAGTTTGCACTCGTACCAGCGGTAGAGGAGTTTTTCCTTTCATCTATATCCTTGCCAACATGAGCAGCCACTTGTGAGGTTTTCATATATGTTTATATGTTTTGGATACTAGCCTTCTGTCAGGTGTGGAGTCACTAAAGATCTTCTCCCATTCTGTAGGCTGCTGTTTTGTCCTATCGATGATGTGTGTCCTTTGTTTTACAGAAACTCTTCGGTTTCTTCAGGTCCTATTTATTAATTGTTGGTCTCAGTGCCTAAACCATTGCTGCTCTGATGAGGAAGTTTGTCTCCTGTGCCAGTGTGTTCAAGATTATTCCCCACTTTCTCTTCTATGATGTTTACTGTATCTGGTTTTATTTTGAGGTCTTTGATCCACTTGACCATGAGTTTTGTCCAAGATGATAGATATGGATCTATTCGCATGCTTCTACATGCAGACCACAGTTAGACAAGCACCGTTTGTTGAAGACACTTTCTTTTTTTCCATTATATATTTCTGGCTTCTTTGTCAAGGAAACAGGTGTCCATAACTGTATAAATTTACTTCTGGATCTTCAATTTTATTCCATTAATCAATGTATCTGTTTTTATGTCAATACCATGTAGTTTTTATTACTACAGCTCTGTAGTATGAAATGATGATACCTCTGGAAGTTCTTTTATTGTATAGAATTATTTTAGCTATCCTGTTTTTGTTTATTTGTTTGTTCTCATTTTTTCATATGAAGTTGAGTATTGTTCTTTCAACATCTGTAAACAATTGTGTTGGGATTTTGATGGGGACTGTGCTAAATTGGTAGGCTATTTTTGGTAGGATGGCCATTTTTACTACATTAGTCTTATGGATCCATGAGCACGGAAGATTTTTCATCTACCGATTCCTTTTTCAGTATCCTTCTTTAAAGATTTGAAGTGTTTTATCATACAGGTCTTTCACTTGCTTGGTTAAAGATACCCAGTGATATTATTTGTATCTATTATTAAGAGTGCTGCTTCCCGGATATAGTAGCTGTGCTCTGGTATTTGTGTTCTCTTAGGGTCTGCATGATGTCTGTCCAGAATCTTCTAGCTTTCATAGTCTCTGTTGAGAAGTCTGGTGTAATTCTGATTGGTCTGACTTTATATGCTACTTGTCCTTTTCAACCAAAAGTTATCAAAAAAAGATAAGGAAGGACAATTTTACTCATCACAGGAAAAAAAAATCTATCAAGATAAACTCTCAATCTTGAACTTCTATGTTCCAAATACAAGGGCACCCACATTCATAAAAGAAATCCTACTAACGTTCAAAGCATATTGCACTACACACAATAATAGTGGGAAACTTTAATACCCCACTCTCATCAATGGACAGATCACGTAAGCAGAAACTGAACAGAGACACAGCGAAACTAGCAGAAGTTATGAACCAATTGGAGTTAACAGACATCTACAGGACATTTCATCCTAAATCAAAAGAATATACTTTCTTCTTAGCACCTCATCGTACCTTTTCCAAAATGGACCATATATTGGTCACAAAACAGATACAAGAAGATCGAAATAATCCAGTGCATCCTATTAGATCACCATGGACTAAGGCTGGTCTTTAATAACAACAAAAACAACAAAAAGCCCACATACACATGGAAGTTGAACAATGCTCTACTTAATGATAACTTGGTCAAGGAAGAAATAAAGAAAGAAATTGAGGATTTTTTAGAATTTAACAAAAATGAAAGCGCAACATACCCAAACTTATGGGATACAATGAAAGGAATACTAAGAGGAAAACTCATAGCTCTGAGTGCCTCCAAAAAGAATCTGGAAAAAGCATACACTAGCAGCTTGACAGCACACCTGAAGACTCCAGAACAAAAAGAAGCAGATATGCCCAAGAGGTGTAGACTGCAGGAAATAATAAAACTCAGAGCAGAAATCAACCAAGTAAAGACAAAAAGAACTATACAAAGAAACAATAAAACCAAGAGCTGGTTCTTTGAGAAAAATCAACAAGATAGATAAACCTTTAGCCAGACTTATTAGAGGGCACAGTGAGTATCCAAATTAACAAAATCAGAAATAAATGAGGAGACATAACAACAGAAACTGCAGAAATTCAAAATTATCAGATCCTACTACAAAAACCTATACTCAACAAAACTGGAAAATCTGGAGAAAATGGACAAATTTCTAGACAGATACCAGATACCAAAGTTAAATCAGGATCAGATAAACCATGTAAACAGTCCCATAACACCTAACGAAATAGAAGCAGTCACCAAAAGCCTCCCAAACAAAAAAAGCCCAGGACCAGATGGGTTTAGTGGAGAATTCTATCAGACTCTTATAGAATACCTAATACAAACCCTCTCCAAACTATTCCACAAAATAGAAACAGAAGGAATACTACCCAACTTGTTTATCGAAGCCACAATTACACTCATACTTAAACCACACAAAGACACTACAAAGAAAGAGAACTTCAGACCAAATTCCCACATGAACATCAATGTAAAAATGCTCAATAAAATTCTTGCAAACCGAATCCAAGAACACATCAAAACAATCATCCACCATGATCAAATAGGCTTTATCCCAGGGATGCAGGGATGGCTCAATATACTGAAATCCATCAACGTAACTCACCATATAAACAAACTCAAACCACATTATCATCTCATTAGATGCTGAGAAACTATTTGACAAAATTCAACACCCCTTCATGGTAAAAGTCTTGGAAAAACCAGGAATACAAGGCCCATACCTAAACATAATAAAAACAATATAAAGCAAACCAGTAGCCAACATCAAACTAAATGGTAAGAAACTTGAAGCAATCCCAATAAAACCAGGGACTAGACAAGGCCGCCCACTCTCCCCCTACCTGTTCAATACAGTACTGGAAGTCCTGGCCAGAGCAATTAGACAACAAAAAGAAGTCAAAGGGATACAAATCTGAAAGGAAGAAGTCAAAATATCACTATTTGCAGATGACATGATAGTATAATCAAGTGACCCCAAAAATTCCACCAGGGAACTTTTACAGCTGATAAATAACTTCAGCAAAGTGACTGGATAAACAATCTGAGAAAGAAATTAGAGAATTGACACCCTTCAAATTAATCACAAGACTATAAAATACCTTGGGGTGATCCTAACCAATCAAGTGAAGAATCTGTATGACAAGAACTTCAAGACTCTGAAGAAGGAAATTGAAGAAGATCTCTGAAGGTAGAAAGATCTCCCATGCTCATGGATTGGAAGAATCTACATTGTACAAAGGGCCATCTTGTCAACAGCAATCTACAGATTCAATGCAATCCTCACCAAAATTCCAACTCAATTCTTTTTTTTTTATTTTATGGTGAAAAAAAAAAAAACATGTATATTTAGAATTAGCCATCTGGATTCAGTTTAGATGATCCCAATCTTGTTGGCAACATCTAGAGCATCAAAATCAGGAGCCAAGTGAATATACACCTTATTCTCTCCGTCAGGCCTTATCAGGGGATTGACTTTGGCCACATCAGTGTCATAGAGTTTCTTCACGGCCTGTTTGATCTGGTGTTTGTTGGCCTTGACATCCACAATGAACACAAGAGTGTTGCTGTCCTCTATCTTCTTCATGGCTGACTCGGTGGTCAGTGGGAATCTGATGATAGCATGGTGGTCCAGCTTGTTTCTCCTGGATGCACTCTTTCGAGGATATTTTGGCTGCCTCAGGAGCCGCAGAGTCTTGGGCCACCGAAAAGTGGGTGATGTTCGGATCTTCTCTTTGTGGCTGTGGATGCCTTTCAGCACTGCCTTCTTAGCTTTCAAGGCCTTTGCTTTAGCTTCAGCTTTGGGAGGGGCGGGAGCTTCCTTCTTCACTTTTGGCACCATATTGGTGAAAAGGGTTGCCCCAACTCAATTCTTCATAGAGTTGGAAAGAGCAATTTGCAAATTCATCTAGAATAAGAAAAAACCTAGAATAGCGAAACCAATTCTCAACAATAAAAACACGTCTAGGGGAATCATCATCCCTCATTTAAAGCTATATTACAAAGCAAATGTGATAAAAACTGCATGGTATTGGTAGAGATAGACAGGTAGATCAATGGAACAGAACTGAAAACCCAGAAATGAACCCATCCACCTACAGTCACTTGATCTTTGACAAAGGAACTAAAAACATTCAATGGAAAAAAGACAGCCTCTTCAACAAATGGTGTTGGTTCAACTGGCAGTCAGCATGCAGAAGAATGCTTATCTCCTCGTACAAATCTCAAGTCCAACTAGATCAAAGAACTCCACATAAAACCAGGTACACTGAAACTACTAGAAGAGAAAAAGGGCAAGATCTTAGAACACGAAGGCACAGGGGAAATTTTCCTGAACAGAATACCTATGGCCTATGCTCTAAGGTCAAGAATCGACAAATGGGACCTCATAAATTTGCAAAGCTTCTGTAAGGCTAAGGACACTGTGAAGAAGACAAAATGACAGCCAACAGATTGGGAAAGAATCTTTACCAATCCTACATCTGGTAGAGGGCTATTATCTAATACATACAAAGAACTCAAGAGGCTTGACTCTAGAGAGTCAAATAATCCTATTTAAAAATGGGTTACAGAGCTAAAGGAATAATTGTCAACTGAGGAATATCGAATGGCTTAGAAATACCTAAAGAAATGCCCAACATTCCTAGTCATCAGGGAAATGCAAATCATAACAACCCTGAGATCCCACCTCACACCAGTTAGAATGACTAAGATCAAAACTTCAGATGACAGCAGATGCTGGCGAGGATGCAGAGAAAGAGAAACACTCTTCCACTGTTGGTGGGGTTGTAAGCTGGTACAACCACTTTGGAAATCAGTCTCGTGGTTCATCAGAAATTTGGACATAGTACTACCTGAAAACCCAGCTATTCCACTCCTGGGCATATACCCCAAAGATGCTCCAACATATATAAGAAGGTCACATACTCCACCATGTTTATAGAAGCCTTATTTATAATAGCCAGAAGCTGGAAAAAACCCAGATGTCCTTCAACAGAGGAATGGATACAGAAATTGTGGTATATTTACACAATGGAGTACTACTCAGCTATTAGAAACAATTACTTTATGAAATTCCTAGGCAAATGGATGGAACTGAGACTATCATCCTGAGTGAGGCAACCCAATCAAAAAAGAATACACATGTTATGCACTCACTGATAATCGGAGACTAGCCCCAGAAGCTCTGAATACCCAAGAAACAATTCACAGACATTATGAAGCTCAAAAAGAAAGAAGGCCAAAATGTGGATACCTCAGTCCTTCTTAGAAGAGAGAACAAAACACTCATGGGATGAAATGCAAGGTCAAATGGAAGAACAGTGATTGAAGAAAAGATAATTCAGAAGTTGACTCACCTGGGGATCCACCACATATGCAGCCACCAAATCCAAGCACTATAGCTGATGCCAAAAAGTATTTACTGGCAGGAACCAGACAGAGATGCCTCCTTGGGTTTTGCTGGTATAATCTTATTTATTGCCTGCATTTTCATGGGTGTAGATAACCTCCTTGGGTTGGAGTTTTTCTTCTAGTAATTTCCGCAGATCTGGGTTTATAGATATTGTTTAAGTTTGACTTTGTCATGAAATATCTTGTTTTCACCACCTGATTTAAATGGTTTCACTGGGTACAGTGGCCTGTGTGGGATCTATGGTCTTAGAGTCTGTGGCACATCCATCTCCATTGAGAAGTCAGGTGTAATTCTAATATCTCTGCCTTTATATGTTATTTGATCTTTTCCCCTTGCAGCTTTTAATATTCTTTCTTTGACATTTTGATAATTTTGTGGCATAGGGACTTTCTTTTCCAGTCTACTCTATTTGGTGTTCTCAAAGCTTCTTGTGCCTTTATAAGCATGTCCGTCTTTAGGTTAGGAAATTTTTTTCTATGATTTTTGTTAAATATATTTTCTAGGTTTTTGAACTGGGATTCTTCTCCTTCTATTCCTATTATTCTTAGGTTTGGTCTTTTCATAATGTCCCAGGTTTTCTGGAAGTTTTATGTTAGGGATGTTTTAGATTTAACATTCTCTTTGACTGATGAATCTATTTCTTCTAGTGTATCTTCAACCCTGAGATTCTTTCTTCCATATTTTGTACTCTATTAGTGATGCTTGAATCTGTAATTCCTGGTTGCTTCCCTGGATTTTACATTTCCAAAATTTCCTTAGTTTTTGTTTTCTTTATTGTTTCTATTTCCCTTTCAGGTCTTGGACAGTTTCTTTCAGCTATTGTTTGTTTTTTCACCCTCCCCAATTGGCTCTCTTGGCATTTTTGTAATGGTGATAAAAGTATTTGTCTTGAATTATCCAGCTGGACTCAGCTGAGATGATCACAATCTTGTTGACAATATCCAGACCATTATAATCAGGAGCCAGGTGAACACATGCCTTCTTCTTTCCCTCAGGCCTTAGCAGGGGATTGACTGGCCACATCAATGTCATAGAGTTTCTTCATAGCTGGTTTGATCTGGTGCTTGTTGGCCTTGACATCCACAATGAACACAAGCGTGCTATTTTCTTCTATCTTCTTCATGGCTGACCCAGTGTTCAGGGGAAATTTGATGATTTCTTTTTTCCTGGATGCACTCTTTTGGGTATATTTGGGCTGTCTCCAGAGATCCAGGGTCTTGGGCCAACTGAAGGTAGGTGGCTGGCTTCAAAACTGTCTCTCAAAAGATAAACATTCCATAACACTTCCATATTAAAGCAGACATGATGAAGGCCTATTTTTCAGCTAGTCCATGGACTGCGGGCTATGACAGGAAGCTTAAAGGTTACAGCCTGTCTGGGCTACGGAGCAAGTTCAGGACCAAGAATAACTTTTAGAGAGACCTTGTTTAAGGGGTTGGGGAACAGGGGCTAGGGATGTGGCTCAGCGGTAGTGCAATTGTCTAGCATGAATCTGAAGGTTGAATGCTTTCAACAGTAAATATACATACATACATACACATACATACAGGCTGTCTTAGTCAAGATTACTAAAGTGCTGGAGGTTCCTGTGCATGCTACCAGAGAAAAGTAATCAACAATATCACCTAGTCATGAACCATGTGATCTACCAGAGCGACCTGCCTGCAAAATATACTGGTGCTCTGGTGGCAAAATATTATGTGAATAACAACTTTCTTTAAAAGATGGACTCCATGAGCTGGAACTCATATTTGACAGTACTAATGAGACTAAGCCATGGCCCTAGGAGAAAACCTACTGTTATCCTGCCAAAGAAACATAGCAACAAAATGACTTCTAATGACACACTGCTATATCTATAGATCAGTGTGCCTTGTTCAGTCCTTGTCGTAGGAACTCATTCCTGTAGATGGCAAAGAGATTCGAAACTGCACAATGTGCAAAGAGTGAGAGACACTAGAGTGCTCAGTGTTAAGTGGGATGTTTTCTTACTAAATCTGTTTTCTCAAGACCAAGGTATCTATGCAGAAGACGAGGTACAACGATAAGAGACAGAGGTAGGAGGGACTCCAAGGAGACAGCATCTTCCAGATACAATGGGACCGATATGTATATGAACTCACACAGACTGTGTCAGCATGCTCAAGACCTGTACAAGTTCAAACCAGACAAAACCTTAGCACTGAGAAGAAAAAGTGGATAAAAAAGCCCCATCCTGATCAAGAAACTATTTGTAATTGATAGTTGGTGGCATTTTGGGGTCTTACTTTTTTTCTGTTGGTTTGGATTTTTTTTGTTTGTTTTGTTTTTGTTTGTCTTTTGAGAGATAGAACCTGAGGTTTGGTCAGTAGAAATGAGGGGGGAATCGGAGAGGAGTTGCGGTAGGAAAAAGAATATGATAAAAAATATATTGAATAACATGTTTTTAACAAAATTTGCAATATAAGTGTCAAAAGAAAGAAACTTTAAAAAAAACTTAAAAAATAAAAGAGAACAACACTTTTCTCCTCTTTCTAAAAGATAACATCCCTGTTACGATTATGCTTCAAAGATAATGAAAAAGGGCTTGGGAGACAACTCAGTGGTTAAGAGCGTGTAGTGTTTTTACATAGTACTTGAATCTGGTCACTAGCACCCACAATCTGCCTGTAACTCCAGATCTAGGAGCTCTAATGCTTCCAGCCTCCTGGGTACCTGCACTCCTGTGCACACACTGACACATATGGATACATACACACACACACACACACAGAGAGAGAGAGAGAGAGAGAGAGAGAGAGAGAGAGAGAGAGAGAGACAGAGACAGAGACAGAGACAGAGAGAGAGAGAGAGACAGAGAGAGAGAGAGAGAGAGACAGAGAGAGAGAGAGAGAGACAGACAGAGAGACAGAGAGACAGAGAGAGAATGAATTAAAATAGTGGTTTCCTAAGTAACACAAGGTAAGAGTGACTATGCATATCTGCAGTCCAAGCACTAGGGAAGCTAAAACAGGGGTTCCAAGTTCCAGGCCAGCCTGACCTTGTCTCAAAAAAGCAAAAAAGTGAACCTAACTTAAATACCTCATTCATCTAAAATGTTTTTATTGCCAATAATAAATACTTTGTTAAAAATAACATGAATGAAGAATAATTAAGTGAGATATATATCATTAAAATAGACCATTCTAGCATTTTAATGTATTTCATGTCATTCCATTATATCGAGGTGTACATCACTATATATCAGAATGACATCAGTAGCCAGGCATTAGTATTTGTTAGGTAGTGTGGTGTTGATAATTCACTGATCTTTTATCTAACATCACTGGAATGTTACATGGAGTACCTGAACTAAGACATATATGTAATGGTTCACGGTAGTATGTTCATAATTTTTCCTTGACTATCAGACCTACCAAGGATATTTCAATGAAATCATCAATGTGACAAAATGTCTAGAAGCCTAGCCAACCCTCCAATACTAAAATGACAGTTTTGAAAACACTTTCAATACAAATTGTACCCATTCTTACCTATCAGGACAAGCTGTCAGGTTGTTTCATTTGCACAAGTGCAGTGACAAAGATCAAAGTTGTTTCTCGTGTTAGTATTTCTTCTAGGCTCCACCCAACAGTTACCAAGCAACACCCAGGTACAAGCTATGCTTGCCATAAAAGAACTGCTTAGTCTCCCTCTCCCCTTCCCCCTCCCTTCCCCCTCCCTCCCTCCTTCCCTCCCTTGTTATTCTCTCTGGCCTCTTTCTCCCTGTCCTCTCCCCCTCCCTCTCTCTAGTGATGTCTGCCAGCCTCTTCTCTCTCTCTCTCTCTCTCTCTCTCTCTCTCTCTCTCTCTCTCTCTCTCTCTCTCCCCTTCTGTCCCCTCTTTTTCTCTGCACCTACTCTTTTCTCAACCTCCCTTCTCATGCCCTAAAACTTTGTTTTATACTAGACCCACCTGGAGGGGGTGCCTCAGCATGGGCCTGCTAAGGTATCCCCTCCTGCCACATCGTTCTATGTTTTATAAAACATATCATGTAGATTGTGCACAAGACTCCAAATATAAGGACTTCATGAGAGACCATGCAAGGGAGACTGAAGAAATTAAGCATATCCTCCAAATATTGACTCTTAGGAAGAGATAAGTACACCAACTGCAAATTTGTGAATTATGTTCCTTCTTGTTCTGCACTACACTCACATTTAAAAAATGTTGGACCTAGTTTCATACTTTATATTAAGTTCATATGTCATAGACTCTAATTCACTTTACAGCACCCATATCCATTTGCTCCTAAACACCTGCTCTAGGATCAGACATCCTCTCCTGGCTAGCCTAGTTGGATCAAAAGAATCATCTATGAATTATGTGTGTCTTCTTGATAGATTATTAGGAGTTAGAGTTTAGCTACATAATAGTGTTGGAAGCCTTAAATGATTTCACCTATATTTCCTAGTTAATCTTTATCTTGAATACTATAGCTTGGTGAGATGTTGAGTTTGTGTTGATGCTGAGGATCTAACCCTGGGCCTTGACCATACTAGGAAAGTGCTCTTTTGTTTATAATACAACCCACTACGTCTTTTTAAGAGCCAGTGCTTTTGTCTTAATCTGGATAGTTTTTACATTTAAAAATGCCCAGCAGAATTCTGGACTGCTATCCTTTCTCCCTGTGGGTTATTCCTGTTATAGACCTGAAAAGGAAAATGGGCAGCAACAATAGACTACAGGTCATAGCATTGTCAAAAGAACATGAAAGTATTTATTGCTGCAATTATCCCGGCAAAACCTACCTATTGGATTATTTCATTCATTCATTCATTCATTCATTCATTCATTCGTGATGTTGGGATGGAACCCAGGTTGTTGTGCATACTAGGAAAACAACCTACCACTCAGTTAAAACCTTAGACAGCAAACGTTTTTTTCTTTGACAGTTTCAGACATGTACATGTATAACCTCCATTTTAACACAGAAACATAATATGAAAATAATGTGCTCAACTTTAGGGTTAACCTTCAAGTGTGTTGTAAAACAAAAATTCAGAAAATTACAGCTGCTTTATCTCTTGGGGGGACCTGGAAGGAGTGAGTGGGGGATGATCGGGTCGGGATGTAAAATGAATGAATGAATGAATGAATGAATGAATGAATGAATGAATGAATACATAAATGGGGGGGGGAGTCAACATGGGAACATAGTTTCTTCAGTCTCCCCGCTGCTTGCATTGCCTCTCGTTGCCTCCACCCAAGATTATGGCAGAATGATTATGAGCATGTACAATCATTCTATGAAACTGTCATAAAAATGCTGTTTCAATATCGGAATAAATCTGACACGTGTTAGGCAAAACGAGCAAACGAAACAAGGACAACGAAAACATTTTCTTGCTAGTGTGTATCCTGAGCTGTATTCTATGCATTAGAAAATAGAGTTAGAAATGGGGATGCAGGTCAGTAATCTCAGCAGCAGTAGGCTGAGGCATAAGGTTGGGGAATTTGAAACCGACCTACTCTACAAAAGCCAATCTGGTCTACATGGCGAGAGCGTCTAAAGAAAACATTTTTTTTTAATTGTGTGTATTTCATTACACCCAAAAGAGTTCGTCTCCCATATCCAGATGTGAACAAAACAGCCAAACTATGCATGTATACACCTCTAAGTCTTCCAGGACGTAGTAAAATTGCTGAGAGATAAGGCCAACCTAGCTCTTGTTTCACAATAGACCTTATCGTAGACTAATTGAAGTTGGCACTTTTTCTGAGCTTGACATTGCAGAAACCTCGGGGTCAGCAGGCTCCGGAACCGATTTCTGCAAGCTTTGTCCCGCGTAGGACAACAGTTGGGACGCACATTTCTGGTTAAAAGCGGACGCGGCTACTGGCCGGAGCCAGTGACTCTGAGGAGGGTCAGAGAGGACTGGAGACCGCGCGCGGAGGACCGGAGGACCGGGTGGGAACAGGGTGCGGCCTCGCGCTTCCGGTGTTCAGCTTCCGGCTCCGGGTCTGGGCCTGGGGCAGAGGCGGAGCCACCGCCCGCCGCGACTTTCAGACTCTCACCATGGCTTTGCGCTGGTCGTGCTGGCGGCGCGGCTGCTCCTGGAAGCCGGCGGCGGTCGGTAGCCCGCGACCGGGACCCCCTGACTGTGCGGGGCAGCTCGGGACACGCGCCGCTTTCTACACTCGCGCGCAGGTGAGGCCGGGACGCGCGCGCTGTCCGCAGCATAGAGGTCACCGTGCCAATGACAGTCGGCGACCGAATGAATGAGAGGACGCGCACGTGCGCAGGGGCCTGCAGTCCCCCCTGGGTGGGACGCCAGGGGAGTGGGACTAGTCGCGGGGCCCGAAGTGCGGAGCTGCTAATCGAGCACCCGGGGGACATTGGGGCTGAGGTAGGGGAAGTGGTGGAGCGCAGCCCTGTTAAGAGAGATGCCGCGGCAACCGCGGTCTGTCGGGACAACGCATTTCTTTCCGCAGATACAGCCAAAGGGACCTCTGCTCTCACTTTCCTAGCAATTTCGGATGTCGGATCCAGTTAGTCTCAAAATTCGGAAAGGGTGTGTGGCATCGCAAAGTGATGCGAGCCAGGGTGGAGTCAACTTCAGTGCTGCAGGTGCTTACAAAAGCACACACACCTAAAAGGCGCTGGAAGGACACCTAGAAGGAGAAGAGACGAAGGGTGTCATGAGAGACCTATGACTTCTTTGGAGTAAAGTCATTATCTAAGTTGTAAGGGTGATTCCTTGAAACTCTCCTACTGCGTTTGGTTCCAATTTCATTTTCTTTCGGTCAGATTAGCCCTGTAAGTGGCTCTCAGCTTCTGTGTGAGTTAGATCAGTCTATGCCTTTGGCTTTACCTGGCGAGATCTACAGACTGACTTTTGAAGTTAGTGGGTTTTCACTCTGGGTTTTGAGGACTTTTCCAACCACCCAGTAATTGCATGATGGTTCACCTTTCATCTTAAGAAAAAAAAAGCACCCACCTCTTAAATTTTAGTAAGATTTGGTACACTTCATATGTCAGTGTACTTGCCAAACACTATACTAGTAAGAATTTATACTAGTAGCATTTATAAATATCTGGTTTGTACTAAAGTGGATGCATATAGCAAATTATCCAAAAAAGAATTTGGAGAGAAAATGCAAGCTGATGTAGATGGAATAATGACTAGGAGAAAGAAGGCATGTAGGAAGAGCCTTAGAGGAATGGGCTTTGCAGGAATCCATGTCAAGACTGTAAGTGAGACTTTAGAAGGTTTGGGGTTTTGGCTCCATAAATGTAGACATGTTTTGGAGAGATGAATCTACCACAAGATGCCACCGAATACTTTTTGCCTTTGCTGCTTCTAAAAGAAAAAAGAAGCCTCATCCACGAAAAGAGTGCTTTTCTGGAAAGAATCTTTGTCATTGGCATCCATATTTGCTTGCTTGAGCAAAAAAGGGAGACTAATTGATGGGCCAGCATCATGTTTTTCTCACTCATGTGTTAATACTTTTTACTCTAAGCATATTAGAATTCAGGTGTCTACTTCAGGCACGAGTGCTTTCATTACTTCAAGTCTCTCAAGAATTACACACCTTAGAGACAGTAATTAAGCCAAATTTGTCTCTCCATCATGGTATCATACCATAGTGGCCTGGAACTCACTGTCAAACTAAGCATGGCACCAGGTAAATCATAATAGTCCTGCCTCAGTTTCCATTCCTATCCCTATCCTTAGGGCGGTAAATTATATCTAAGTGACTACATCCAACTTTGTCTTTAATTCAAATTGAGCACTTTCTCTTAATTTAAAAAGTTCATTCTCAACTAGGTCTGTGATACCAGTGTTTGGTAAAAATGTAGGAGGATCAGGAGTTCATGGTAATCTTTGGCTACAGAGTGAGTTGAATGCCAAACTGGGCTATATGAGACCTTAAAAAACTCATAAGAGCAGAGGTGACTTTCAAAGGGAGTAAATGATACAGAGAGGGAATAGAATCCGAAGTGGAGAGATTATTCTTGCTGCCCTGTCAGCGAGCCCCAAAACTGGTTGCACAGCTTCATTCTATTACATACTTCCTTCCCTCTGAAAACACTGCCACAAGTTAGCTCTAAGTAGAATACAGCTTGATTTGAATAAATACTGTCCTAAATCTTTGCTGTGGAGCTGAGGATATAATTGAATAAGTACTATCTTCAGTGTTTCTATAGAGATAAGAGTTATAGTTCAGTGGTAGGATACTAGTTGGTCATTGGCTTTCTCTCTCTCTCTCTCTCTCTCTCTCTATATATATATATATATATATATACATATAACGTATATATATATACATACATAGATATCATGTATGTCTGTATGTGTATGTATATACATGCATATATGTGTGTACTATATATATGTGTGTATATATATGTATGTATATATATATATATATATACACACTACATATATACTATATATATATATTTCTAAGAGTAGTTATGGAGAGAAAAATGTCACAAAGTGGCGCACATGAAAATTTTTGATATTTTCACCAAGCCCTGCCCTCTAAAAGCTGAAATTAACAGTATTTAAGCTACCTAATGGCAAAGGGTACTCCATATTAATCATGCAGTTTTAATATTTCATAGAGGAACACCATTAGGTCTTAAATTGAATAGATGTAGCTTTTCCATTAAGATGTCACTTGCTATGGCAGAATGATACACTAATGCTAACCCAACACTTGAGAGGCTGGGGCATAAGGATCAGTTCAGTGTCAGCTTGGGCTGTGTAATAAGATGCTGTCTTAAAGCATGGTGAGAGGCATGGTCCTTACTTATGTTCCATAATAAAGCATTACATTTATATAAATTACCTACTTAAGGAGAACAGAAGAAGTAAGTAGATTGTCTGAAGGGTGACCTATAATCCTAGTTACTATGGAGATTGAGTTAGCCAGACTGTGAGATCAAAGTCATCTTTTGCTACATAGCAAGACGTCCATCCCAAAAGGGGAGAAAGTGGGCTGTCCTATAATGATAAAATCAAAAGAGAGGAAGAACTGTTGCTATGTTATGGAGGCATTATAATTTTCTGTAGTTCATAAATGTTCTTAATGATTTAATGAATAGATAATCCAGTAGTAGAAACCACAGTCTTCTTAGCCACTGCTTGGCAAAGTCAACATTTATGTTCTTTTAACAGCTAAAGTAATATATGGTTCATTCAGGCAAAGTCAGAAATTAAATAGTAAAAATAAGTAACTAAAGCAAGACAACCCCACCCCATCCCAATTCTATTTGGCTCAAAATAACCACTTTAAACACTGGTTCCCATGTTTCTAAACCCTGCTCTGCCTGTCTTACTTTTGTGTGCTTACATAAAGGTTTTTAATGAGATGACAATGTACACAGTTCTCAGGGTGGTTTTTGCTTATAATTGAAATCGTGCTTGTAACTTCATTCTTGACTTTTTTGGAATCCAGGTTTTCTAACTTATAAGTGGGCTGTTTAGGTGACTCTGGGTAAAGGCACCCAGTTGTCAAGCTTGATGTCCTTTGAGCCTCATGATCTACATGGTAGAAGAAGAGAAACTTCAAGTTGTCTTCTGACCTCTACACATTTGCCATAACTTGTGTCTGTGTACAAACAGAAACACACACAAAAATAAATCAGTCAATCAATATAATTTTAAGAAAGCAGTTGTGGCTAGATGTAGATATGACGGTGCACGCCCTTAATCTCAGCACTCAGGAGGCAGAGGTAGCAAACTGTGAGGCCAGCTGGGGACACATAGTAAGATCCTGTCTTGAAACAAACAAAACTGTAGGTGTGAATTTCTGTGAAAGGGAAAAAAAAAGGTTTTAAAACATAACACATATAGTACTTTATTATCAAGAAGCACACATTTTATTTTCATATTCATCCTTTTTGTCAAAAAGTGTCTTCACAGACTTACTTAAAAAAAAAAAAAACCTTATCAGATTAGATTAGTAAATTAGTAGTTTGTAAAATGCTTTCATCCTTTCTTTAAGAATAAAGAGAGTGGTTAAGAACACTGACCACTATTCCAAAAGACTGGCCTTCAGGGCTGGAGAGATGGCTCAGTGGTTAAGAGTACTGGCTGCTCTTCCAGAGGTCCTGAGTTCAGTTCCTAGCAGCCACATGACCTATAACTCAAGTTCCAAGGTGTTCTAACGCCCTCTTTTGGTCTCCTTGGCACTGTACAATGTGGTACATAGACACATTGGGAGAAGTTGGCCAAGTTGCCTCCTGATTCTCCTGCCTCCTAATCTCTCTCCAGGAGAGCTGAGGCAGGAAACCAGGGAACTCAAGGCAACCAGACACATGAATACAATATGCGTAAAAGACTCATTTTTATTATCGAAGCTCCTTTGATACCAGGAGATTACAATTCAGCAGAGAATCCTGCTTCATAGCCCAATGTGCTCAAATTAATATAAAGTACAACATCATTTAACTTCTGGAAAACATCTGAGATATGAGAACATCATTTATCCTAACTATTCTCTAGAAATTGAGAAAGCATCTGTTGGTATTCCAAATTCTCTTCTTGAGAAATACCAGCATTAGATGTTCCTATGCCTGTGTCATAAATTCATTATATCCCTATATAACCTTCTCAAACTGAAATACATGCATGTAGGCTAAACACCCATACACATAAAAATAAATCTCTTTTTAAAGAGTAGTCATATTAATTGTTAGAATCAGTGTTTGTTACCACCTTTGAGTTATTTAGAAGTGGCATACTGTAATTCTTTGATATTCTCTCTCAGCCTTTTTATGTATTCTAGGCTGACCTTGAACTTGTCCACCTGCTCCCTAGCCTCAAAGTGCTGAGATTACAGGTGTACCCTACCATGCCCAGGTGGTTTCTTGGATCTTTGATCATCAAAATGTCCCTGGGTTTGTATCACGCAAAGCACGTAGTCTATTGCTGGGCTGTACTCTTAGTCCATTCGCTTACTAAACATTACTTACCCAGAAGCATCATTTCCATATAATGTTTAATAACAATAACAATATGAACAGCATTGTGTTAATGTCAGTTCCTTCCTTAATGGTAAAATCTTTTCCTAACCATCCCAGATGATGCTTTTGGCATTTGTATGTTTTGAGAATTTAAAAGATACTCTAGTCTTCCCTGTTCTGTGACCAGTCTTAGTTAAATGTAAGGAAAGTGTTTTGCTGCATCTTTTCTGGTATAGAAAGGTAGAAGTAAATGTGGGCACAGCTTAACAAATATTGGCCCAGCTTTTAGAGGAATGGGTCAATTGTTACAGATTTTTTTTCTCTTTTGTCACTGCTGGGAATTAGACCTCTGAGGACTAAGCAACTGCTCTTCTACTGAGCATTCCCTAGCTCTCTTTATTTTAAGATAGGGTCACTAAAAGTTGCTCCGGATGACCTTGAACCTATGATCCTTCTACCTCAGCTTCCTTGGTTAGCTGAGATTTCAGACCTGCTGCACTAGAACTGGATTCTGCTTTTCTCTCATTCCTGTATTCTGTTATGACATATATCACCTTTATAATCAGGGAAGGAATGTCTGACTGTCCTTTTTCTCTAAGATTTCCAACCTTTTATAAGTGGCTGACTGAACAATATCTTTTGTTCTGAGTTACGGGGATATTTGTTGTTATGAATGAGTTTTCCAGGAATATTCTCATAGGTTTCTTAATACTTATATCTTACAGATACCCTATTTTAGTCTTATGAAGATTTTAACGTCTGCCTCCACAAATATGCATAGTATATCACAGTAAGTTTATAATCCTTATTAGAGCTACAAAGATAATCACTGCTAGTAAACTTCTATTCTAATTTTTATTAGGCTAAGCTAACAAAAGGTTTAAGTGAAAGGCATAATAGTTTTCTTTACATGATCTCTGTCATTTCAAAATATATGAATATAATAAAATATGAGTTCTACTCAGAATACAATGAATATAATATAGTCTTTTTCCGATGTTGGCTGTCAAGGTCCTATTCATTAAAATTACCTATTGTATTATTTAGCAAGATTAGAATTCTGTATGGGTTTTTGAATTATGGTGACCTTTGCAGATTTGTATTTGATTTCTAACAAGTTGAAGTCATTTTTTCCACCATATAAATATGCATGTGTTTGAATTACTTAAAAATGGAGTTGTGGACGTTTCCACTCACCAGGTTTCATCAAAGGACACCAGTAATGTGCTGCTGTAGTCAAACTCAGAGTGGTGAGAAGTACAGTGATCCTTTTAAACTTGGCTGGAGAGACTTGAAAGGTCTGTATGAAGACATCAGGAAGGTAAGGGATTTATTTTCCTGAAACCTGGTTACATTTTAGAGTTAGAAGCCAACATACAATGCAGCCATTTCATGGTGGCTCACACCTACAATCCCAACACTTGGGAAGCTGAGGCAGAAGGACCACTGCAAGCTCAAAGCTAGACTAGTCAGGGTGACATAGTAAGTTCCAAGCTAGGCTAAGTTATTACATGAGACCCTGTCTCAAATAACAAATAAATAAAAAGGCAGCCATACTAGTGCCCACTCAGTTTGCATATATCAGGTTTCATATGTTACCTCAAGAACAACTGTGTGCAGCCTGATGCTGGACAGTATAGGGATGTAGTACATGCTACTGTACAGAAAGTTGTCATTGCAGCATTGGAAAACTAAAGAAAATAGGTGTAGGAAGCATATACCTGCTCAGTATCTAATTCTGAATGCCATTGCTAAGCTGTTCCAACTCATAACTATCATGTGGATTATATGTGTGTGGATAGGCCTTTTCCACTGGGCCTCTCATAATGTCACATGTCAAAGCAAACCATGACCTTAGACCATCGCATAGCCTCTATGCCTATAAGTTACTAACACCGATGTGAATTGTGCACCGAAAAACAGACTCAAATAGGGCCGCAGCTATGGCTCTGTTGGAAAAGTGTTTGCTGCGAAAGCTGGGCCTGGTAGCATACCTTTGTTATAGTGATGGAGACAGGTGTGTGCTTGGGGCTCACAGGCCAGCCAGCCTATCCTTCTTGGTGAGCTCCAGGTCAGCAAGAGACTCTCTCCAACATGGAAAAGTGAATGACACCCAAAGTTGTTGTCTGGCATTCATGCATAGATAAGAAATAAAGATGAATAAAATCCTGCTCCAAAGTGTTCATCAGCTCGTTGTCAATTTAGAATTCATGGTCTTTTCCTTGAAGATTCTAGCCTAGTGCCTCACAACAGAATAGCAGTGGCTCAGAGGACTTTGCACATGCTAAGCAAGTCTCTATCATATAGTAGTACCGAAGCCCTTGTGTAGCTCAAGCGGGACTTGAACTGGTGATCCTCTTGTTCTGCCTTCTGAATGCTGGAATTAGAGAAGTATTCTTCCACTGTCTTTTATGTTATGGTTTGTTTGTTCACTTAAATTATTTTAAGGTAAGCTCTCCCTATGACACCTCTAGGCAGAACTTAAACTTCCTGTGTATCAAGATGGCCTTAGACTCACCATCCTCCTGCCCCTAGTATGCTGGAATTATTAACATGACTACCATACAGCCTATCCTCATTTTTAGAAGGACCATCCTAATGCTGTCTCATCCTCCCTCCTTTCCATCACCGTATTCTGAACCCTCCACTGCCTGTGTCTTCCTTTCCAAATTACAGGAATTTCCTCTTACAGAATGCAGAGAATGCTTTCTCCTTCCTCTGCCTTAACACTTTTCACTACCATTTTTGTTCCTTGATACTGATCCTGTAAGCGTCCATATTTTCCTGAGTCACCTAGTCTTTCAGCATTCCTCAGTTTATTTTTCTGATCCTCTTTTATGTCATCTACCCTAACCCTTTTTACTGTGCTGTTGTTTGGAGTTCTGGCAACCCCCCCCCCCCACTGTGTGTGTTTGTGTGTGTGTGTGTGTGTGTGTGTGTGTGTGTGTGTGTGTGTGTGTGTGTGAATATACATTTCCATTCCAGGTTGAATTGTCTATTCTAAATCTGCATAGTTAACTACTTAGCTTACTACTTCATGAAGTATCTATGACTACATCTAACTTAATATGTTTGGAATGCTGTTCTCACCCCATATGTAGTTCGGTTTGGTGTTTTGTTTTCCTCCCTGGTATCCCCAACTATTGACGGATCACCTAGGTTCCTCGAAAGATCCCTTGGATCCTTCTTGTCCTTTCTTCCATGACCTTTTCATCTATTTCTTGCTTCCAGACTCCTTCAGGCTCCAGGACACACTATATCCCCCTTCTATTTCTCTCTTACTCCCTCCTGGCCTGAAGCAGCCTTTCTGAGTGCTCCCAGAGTGGTTTTATTTACCTTGGGTGATATTACCCATTATACCGTATTGTGTTAACTATAGTTATTGATCTGTGTGTTCCATCTAGACCCTGGACTCCTTGTGGGCAAGGGTTGTCATGGTTATCTTTGACACCTGTGCTTTATCTTAGTAATTGCACTTTATAGCTTTGCCTGGCTCTGATTCAAGCTGTGTGCTCCTTGAGTGGCAGATATAACAAGTACACGCCTATGGAGAACCCTTTCTGTTCTTCTCAAATCAAACCCAGGCAGGGTTTTGTGAAGCTCATCCTTGTGCAATACTCAGTTTCTGCCCACACTAATCTCTTCCTTTTCCTGGCTTCTGATAGGTTAGCAATGTATTACCCACTGAATCCATCTTTGGGTTTTGGGGGGGGGGGTTATTTGTTTGTTTTTATTTTGTTTTGTTTTTGAGGCAGGGTCTTACTATGTAGCCCAGCTTATCCTTGAACTCATACCAATATCTTGCAGCCTTAGTTAGCATTAGTGAGTTATAAGCATGCATTACCATATACAGCTTTCCCCCGTTTTTTAATCCTCGTGTTTTATTGAATATTGTTTGTAATAAAAGGGTCATTATTATGTTTTTATAAATTATATATAATTTGCATTACTCATGTCTTTTTTATCTTCCTCTTCCCAATTGTCTCTACTCTCCGTCTTCCCCATAGTTTTATTTTCTAAGTAAGTCACATATTTTGGCTCTGCTCACTTTATTCCTTTCCCCTTTCTCTTCTCCCTGTTGTTCTATGTAGTTTATGTGGGTTTTTTTTTTTTTTTTTTTTTTTTTTAAATTAGGATCTACAAGTTAGAGAAAACCATCTTTCTCTTTCTGAATCTGTTTTATTTCACTTAATAAGATGAACACCATCTGTATCTACTACTCTACCTAGCAAACATCATAATTTCAGACTTCTTTATGGCTGAATAAAACTTCACAGTGTATGTCACATTTTCTTGATTCATTCATCTCTTGATGGGCACATAGCCTGCTGGTTGCATTCTTGGTTGTTGTGAACAGTGCTGCAGTAACATGGACATGAAGTGCCACTTCTAGTTTATGGGTTATGTGAGAAATGGGGAGGTGCTTTCATATTAGTCCCCATAGTCAATAGACCACTTTACATTGCGGTCAACAGTATGTGGATTACACAGCTGATCATACATCCTCACAAGCATTTGTTGTTATTTGTTAGCGAGTCAGGGTGAGATGCAACCCTAACACAGTTTTAGTTTGCAAAGGTTTGCTCATTCGTAGCCCACGTGTTGCTCATTTGAGTTGTTGGGTATTTGATATTTTGAGTTCTTTATATGCTGAACACTAATTCTCTGCCAGGTATATAGCTAGTGAAATTTTCTCCCATTCTGTAGCTGTCTTTTCACTCATTTGTTTCTTAGGATTTGCAGATTTTAATTTTGATGCATTCCCATGTGTCGGTTTTTTTTTTTTTTATTTTTCCAAGCAACAGGAGTCCTGTTGAATCATTGGCTATGTATATCTTGAAGCATTTTCTGTGTATTTTCAGTTTTGGAGTTCCAGATCTTACATTAAGGTATTTGATTCATTGGTAGTCTGTTTGGGGATAAAACTCGGGGCTCTAGTTTTATCCTGCTATATGTGTATTTCCTTTGTTCCAGCCCTATTTGTTGAAAAGGATTTTTATTTTCCAATATGTATTTTGGGCATTCTGGTTAAAAATCAGGTATCTGTAGCACAATGTGCTTAATTATGGATTCTTTATTCTACTAGAAAGGTCCCTGTTTCCTGTAAAGTACTGTGATTTGTTATGATAACTGTAGTACACTTTGAGGTCATTATTCTTGACTCGGGGTTGCTTTGACTACCTACGGTCTTTTGTGCTTCTATATGAATTTTAAGGTTGTTTTTCTATTTCTGTTTAAAATGTAACTAGAGGGCCAGCGAGGTCATTCATTGGCTTATGGCACATGCAGCCAAGCTTGGCAACCGGAGTTGAATCCCCCAGGAACTACTTGGTGGAAGGAGAAAGCTGTGGCCCACAGGTTGTACTCTAGCCTTCACATTCATCATGGCAAGCATAGATAAGTGTAATTAGAAATTTGAGCACAATTGAATTGAATCTATAGCTTTTCATGTATAGCCGTTTTCATTATTCATGAGTGAGCCTTCCATTCTCTGCTGTCTCTTTTGTTGCTGTAAAACTTTCACTGTAGAGATCTTCCTTTGCTTAGGCTTAGTACTGTGCTGAAACTTTTATATTTCTGAGTTTTCTGATGGTGTCTTGGGGTCTTATGTGATCATGTGAACTGTATTTAGGGATAATTTGGCCTTTTCCTTTTCTATTTGTATCCCCCTTTTTTTCCTCATCTTACTCATCTAGCTAAGACTTCAAGCACCATATTGGAAAAAAAATGGGGAAAGTGAATATTCTTTTCTGACTTCAGAAAAACTGTTTTTTGAGTTTTTTTTTTTTTTTTTTTCATTTAGACTAATGTTAGCAAGTGTTTTTGTTTTTTTTTTTTTTTTTTTTTTTGTAAACATTATTGTGTTGAAGTATGTTCCTTCTATTTCTAATTTCTTCAGGGCTTTTAAAATATCCTATATTTTAAGTGTTTGTCTCAGTTAGGCATGGTGGTATGTTCCTGTTTCCCAATGCTTGGTAGGGAGAAGCAGGAAGATCTTGGATTCAAGGCCAGCCAGGGCTTCATGGCAAGAGCATAACTTAGATCATAATGATGCTAAATTGTCTCCCCACTTCAATACTAAGTTTCCCACAGTTAAGCAAACCATGCCTTTTCTATATTTCTTCTGTGACCTTTGAAATGTCTTCTGCTAATTAAAGCCCAGACACACTTACTGATCTGTACTTCATCCTAGCTGTCTGTCCTCTTGTCTGTTGACTCCCCATCGGGGACACTCTTAATCTGCTTTTAGGCTCTCACACTATATATTGTTTGACTTCCGAGCTGCTTCCTCAATCTCCTTCCCTTTGTCCTATGGTCACTAGCTATCCATTGAAAAAGTAGCAATCCTTGCCCTACTACTGATACTATACCATTTGGGGCGAAGCCAAACATTCATTTTGTGTTGAATTTCTCAACTGAAATGTGTATACTAAAATAAAACTGAAGTTTGATGAAAACAAAATTTATGTCTGCATGTCTTAATGCTATGTTAACAAGAAGGAAACTCTATTTCAGGAGCTGCACATCTCCACTAGAGAACTGAAGGACATGTCGGAATACTACTTCGATGGCAAAGGAAAAGCCTTTAGACCGGTTATTGTGGTGCTAATGGCCCGAGCGTGTAATATTCATCATAATAACTCCCGGTCAGTTACTTTATTTCATGCTTTTGTTGTCCTTTTTTATTTGAAAAGTTGTCTTTCATAAGGTTATTAATTAATTGCTCACTTAAGAAGCAGTATCTAAGACTTCACTAAACCATGCGTAGATTCTGAGTTTGACTCACTAAGCATCCTTTTACAGACTTTTAGGAGTATACAGTAGAAAACTTGAGTTGCAAATAAATATTAGAAACTGAAAGCCAATTATTTTCCCTTTAGAAAGTAAAGAATCCCAAGATGTGTTGCTGTTCATTTAACCATTGTACATATAGACAGTTAACCCTAACCTTGTTCTAATATTTCACTGTGCTATTATCATGGACATACCTTGGATTGAGTGCTTTCTTAAGACCCTCATTGTGCAGAAAAGAAATAGTTAAAGAAAACATGACCGATGATCCTCAAACCTTGAGCATAGGTAGATTTTAAAACATTGAAATATATATATCTTAGCATTACAGGAAATATTTTAAAACTTTCCTATTGCTTTGCATGGCCAGATCTTTTTCTTATTCTCCTCTATTCCCGTGTTTGGTCATCTAAAACATATCCACAGTCTGCTTTTTTCTTACCACAGGACAGGGTCAGTGATGTTGAGTATTGAACATAGGGACAGGATATCATGCTGGTGAGGCAAGCACTGCACCGCTGAGCTGCAGCCCCTTCATTTTAGAAGTTCTACTATATTGCCAAAATGTCTTTATAATGATGTCAAATGACCTGCTGCTGGTAGAGACTCTAGTAGACCAGGATGTTCTGATGGACTAGAGAGTACTTTTAAAGATTGCTCAGTTTTTACCACTAATTTTACTGATGCTGCTGTAGAAATGAGCATTAGATGTTGCTTTTTAGCAGATATCTCTCTGCCTAAAGTGCTCTGTAACGGTGCTAGTCAGCTCAACACGTCATGTCATGCTCAGAGTTTGCTTGCACAAAACTTGAGACTTTTAGGGCCCACAGTATGTTTTGCACAAGTAGTGAATCCTTTTAACCAACACTTAAGACACTTTCACTTATGCAGCAAGCAGAACAGCAAGTGTCTCCTCTGGACCAAACTGTCATGTTTTTCTCAGTTGCAGCACTGCTGCTGCGCAAACACTGTTGCCAGCAGTTCTGATACTTCCCGTGCTCTGGCTTCTGGCTGCCGGGTGCCCAGCTGTAGTGACCAGCAGGGTCTGTGCTCTTCATTGCTCAGGCATCTCTGCAGCTTCCAGAGGCAGTCGGCTCAGTTGCTCTTGCCCATACCCTAGTTTAGTTCTTAGCGCCTTCATTGTGACTGTTAATACCAGTTCCGGGGGATCTGGCACCCTCTTCTGGCTTCTGCAGGTACTGCATACACATGGCACTAATGTATACATGCAGAAAAAAAAACCTCATACACAAAAATAGTATAATTTTAAAAATTTTTACTTAAAAAATTACTTCTGAGGTGAAGACTACTATTCTAGAGAAGTTACTAATGAAATTCTTTAAATAAAGGCATAAGATAGTTTATTAATTTTAAATTAGTATGAGAAAGAACATTTTCTCCACTATTTAAAATCATTATTCCCTAGTAAGTGAGATGGCTTGGTAGGTGGAGCTCACCACCAAGCCTAATGGCTTGGTTCAGTGCCTAAGATCCACATGGTAAACAGAGGAAGCTAATTCTCTTGGGTCCCTTGACCTCCACATAAGTACTGTGGCATGTGATCTCCCACTCCCACATTAAATAAATAAAATTAATGTGTTGAAAAAAAAATTAAAAGGCATATTCCGTGTAGTTGAAATTTTGATTGTCTTCATACGCTATGATTGCAGAAAACATGGTATAACACAGCTTGGGGATACCTGAGCTGCACCTTCAGTCTGATAACGGCTAAAGAAGCCTATGAAGGACAGTATAGAGACAGCACTAGTAGACGGGCCTGACTCGGGATTGCTACAGGCATTGAAATGATTCGGTACCCACTGGCGTGCTTTTAGCCCCCAACTTCTTTTCTCCAAAGTGCTTTACCAGCATATGTTGATTATATACACATAACAGTGGGTTTCATTATCTTGTGTTCATCAGGTTAACATATTTTTATCAAATCTACCACTCCCCCATTCCTGTCTATTATCCCTCAACTAGCCCTTCTTCTGCCTACTTGATTTTGCTTTGACTGAGATGACCCAATGAGTATCATCAACCCTCCCAAGCAAGCACTAACTGACCATAAATCCTTAGCGAGGGATGGTTCTCACCCTACCGCTTACCTCCTTGACAGGATGGTGAGAGGCATGTTCTTGTGCAGGTGCTCACAGCTGTTACAAATGTGAGAGTGCAGCCTTCCCACACTGATCCCCTCTGTGTAAACTCACTCTTTCTACCTTCCCCAATAACCCTCCCAAGGCTTACAAACTGTGACGCACATGACCCATGATGGTGGTGCTTTTCCAGCCATTTGTTCTAACCAGTTACTGCAGAAGATTCTTTTCTGACTAGGTTGACAGTAGTACTCGTCAGTGGGCATAAACAGTTGTTTAGAAGGTAACATGGCAGGCCTGTCATGTCCACTTAGCAAAGCAACAGTGGTTTTCTTCCACTGGTACCTGTGACCTCCCCAACCATAGTCTTTTTTTGCTGGATTCACAGTGGTAAGTGTGAATTCCCTCCTGTGAAGTGAGTTTCAAATCTACTCAAAAACCAGTTGGTAACAATATATGTGAATTATTGTATTGTACCTGCTTCTATGTTTAAAAATCATTATAATTTTTTTTAATCTAATGAAGAGGAGAAAGGGTCCTGAATGGTTTTCTCAATCACTGCATATGGAGGGTATAGCCAGTTTTCAAGACAAAAACAAAAAACAAAAAAAAGAGAAAATTGTTTCTCATGCTCCCTTATCTGTCATCTCTTCCTGCAACCATGAAGGTGTGGCAGCTATTTCTCAGCAGGAAGTAGGAACAGTACCCAGAGTTCCCGAGGAATGACTTGATTTGGCATGTTAAGGATTTCATCTTAACAATAATGTTAACTTATTGCTACTCTGTAAATTTTGGTCGTCTGTCCCATCATTGTGCAGTATTTAGGGTAAGCAGTGGCCATGTTTTCCAGCTAACAAACATAAATGTAATTTTATGGGGAAAAGTCAGCTAAAATTACATGTATTGTCATGTAGAGGTATGTCACAGTGCCAAGTAATACATTAACCAAGAATTCCGATTAAATCAGCAATGTAACTACTCAGAAAGGGGTGTGTGTACATGTACGTGTGCGTGTGCGTGTGTGTGTTGTCTTTACAGTTTTTGTGAGCTGGGAATATTGCTTAGTGGGAGAGCACTTACTTGCCAATAATTCCAGTTTAAATATCTAGTACCTCAAAACAAGGTTGTTTGTTTTTTTTTGTTTGTTTGTTTTGTTTTGTTTTTTTTTTTTTTGAGAAAGTTTTTCTGTGTAACAGCCTTGGCTGTCCTGAAACCCACTTTGTAGCTGGCCTCCCAAAGATCTGCCTGCTTCTGCCTCCTGACTGCTGGGAGTAAAGCTTCAGGCCACCATGCCCAGGGGAATGTTTGTTTTCTGAAACAGACTGGCATCAAACTCATTATTTCTTCCTCACGTGCCAAGTATTGGGCATATATGCATATATCACCCGGTACAACATGTTTTCATAGCCTCAAATTACAAATACTTAAATGCTGGCTTTTTGTTGAGTATTCACCATTCTGTCCTTCCAGTAAAGAGCCCTATTTGTTAACATAGCTCATAATAAAAATGGTAGCTAATTTGGGAATACATAACAAAGGTCAAAGGACTTACCAGTTGTTTACAGGTAAGTTCTACTACTAATTAGTCAAAAATATGTGTTTTGTTAGGCTGAAATTCATTTGAAATAATATTCTTAGAAAAGTGTTTATTTTTTAAAACTATAAAAACCCATTTCACTACATGTCAATTCAAAGAAAACAGAGCCTAGTAAGTTTCCTTAGATAATATATAGTTTCTACCAGCAGGCCTAAGGATTGCTCATAAATTCAGCCAAGCTCTTCAAAACTATGTGAATGCTGATTTTTCTTTCACTAATGTAGTGTTTTGTATTGGAGATAAAACCCAAGATCTCTCAATGTCAGAACCTTCTCTCCTTGTGAGCTGTGCTGTCTGCAACCCCATTGCACTGCTGTTGTGTGATGATTTGTCTATGCCTGCTGCTGCTTTCTTTTTTAACTTTTTCCTCCTTGAAAGAGTCCTGTAGTCTGGAAATACTAGGAACTATATTTTGAATTGTGAAATTTAATATATGATATATATTATAAATCACATAAATAAAATTATATAACTATATAATTTATATAATATTTTATATTATGTAATTATGTTTAATATATAAAAAGCAGTGCTTTACAATTGATATTGGGGCTAGAAGCAGTTTGGAGGCTGAGACTGAGCTCTAAAGTTTGGGTAAGATAAGCCACTACAACATCACACTTTAAAATCCTATTTAAAGCAAGATTAGAAGGTGCTTAAATACCAATAATTGTGAGCCATCATGTGGTTGCTAGGAATCAAACTCAGGACCTCTGGAAGAGCAGTTAGTGCTCTTAACCACTGAGCCATCTCACTAGCCCCAGTTAGTGTTTTCACGATGGTATGTGTCATTAAAATGAGCACTACCTCTGTAGATGTTAAAATAGGTCCTTAGAGAAAGGTCATTTGTTATGTCTCTCCCTTTTCTCCCCTCATAAGATAGAACCCTGTGATAAACATTTACTTAGTGCATGAGTCAAATGGTATGCTGTAGTATGAAAAAAACATAATTGGTGTTGAAAGGAAAAATACCTGGGCTGGAGAGATGGCTCAGAGGTTAAGAGCACTGACTGCTCTTCCAGAGGTCCTGAGTTCAATTACCAGCAACCACATAGTGGCTCACAACCATCTGTCATGGGATCTGATGCCCTCTTCTGGTGTGTCTGAAGACAGCTACAGTGTACTCATATAAATAAAAGAATAAATAAATCTAGAAAGGAAGGAAGGAAGGAAGGAAGGAAGGAAGAAAGGAAAGAAAGAAAAAAATACCAGCTCAGGACCCCCTAACTTCTCAGCACAAGTATTTATTTACCCTTGAGGGACATAGGACAGGGAATAAGAGACAAAGGCAAGAGATAGAGAGTCGAGGAGAAGGGAAAGGGAACAAGAGGAGGAGAGAGGTATTTGTCCCAGAGGACAAAGGACTGTCTCTGGGTAGAGAGGAGACAGACCTGGCACATAGGAAAATGGTAGTTTATAAAGGTAAAAGGGTAAATCCTGTGTTAATATAAGGTGTTTAATTTGGATTTGGCATGTTAAGTAGGTAAACCAAAGAAGGCTTTTGAATGCTGGACTTTGTTAGCTGGATTTTGATAGTCAGCCTCAGGAAGAAATGGCCAAGTAAAGGAATAGACCCTGGGGGCTAGCTTAAGGAATGTCATCTAACAGTTTTTAGCAAGGCAGAAGAGGAGAAGGACAAGGCTTGCAAAAGCCATGTTTGCCATGCTCAGGATAGCTTGAGTCCCTTCAAACGTATTTGTCTAGTTTGATTATTCAGTGTTTTACATTTCCTGTACATTGTGATAAAATAATGACTGGTTCACAAGAAGCCAGAAGCCCATGCTGCACACCTGTAGTCCCAGCTTTTCAACACTGAGGGGATAAGACTGCTTAAGGGAGTAGTCCATATCTTGAAAAAAAAATTGTTAAATTAATATTGTTGTATTACCTTGTGAGTTTTTTTTTAATGTATTTATTTAATGTATGTGAGTACATTGTAGTTGACTTCAGACACACCAGAAGAGGGCATCAGATCCTCTTACAGATGGTTGTGAGCCACTATGTGGTTGCTGAGAATTGAACTCAGAACCTCTAGAAGAACAGAGTAAATGCTCTTAACTGCTGAGCCATCTTTCCAGCCCCCTCCTTGAGAGATTTTTATCCTGTAATTTGTGAGAAAAAAAATGAACTTAGAGACCCAACAAAGTCAAATATGAGTTAGAGGGAAATTTTTGGTCATGTCATATTTATTTAATATAGTTTTTAAGACTTCACACAGTGGCATTTGGATCTTTAAGATATATTTTGATTATATTTAGTTTGTGTGTGTGTGTGTGTGTGTGTGTGTGTGTGTGTGTGTGTGTGTGTGCGCGCGCGCGCTAGTATGTGAAGTATGAGGGTACATGCATTCTTAGATGTGCATGTGGAAATCCATTTCAAGAGTCAGTTCTCCTGTTCCATGACTGAAGTCTGGTTTTCATAGCTGGGTCTTTAGGATCTATAGAACAGCCAACATTTTTATACAGTTTCTCTTAGAGAAATAAAATTCTTTATCCTAGATCCGATATCCAGTTTTCACAAGATGATTGCTGAGAAGGTTCTAGGCGGCGTCTGTTAAAAAGCATTGCTTTCTGTTAATTAGAGATATGCAAGCCAGCCAGCGCTCCATAGCCTTAGTTGCAGAAATGATCCACACTGCTACTCTGGTTCATGATGATGTTATTGACGATGCAAGTTCTCGAAGAGGAAAACATACAGTTAATAAAATCTGGGGTGAGCAAAAGGTATGATGGTTTTGTTACCTTGAAAAATCTTTTGTACCAAACCACATGCTTATGGGATTGCATTTGCTTTTCAGATTTGTAAAATATACTTGCTTGAATGTGATCTTTGAAATTTCAAAGAAGTGTTTGTGTTATATCGTAAAAGTCTTGACAGCAAAAAACAAACTCAGTTCTTCTCTGTAGTCTCTGTTGTTTTTATGTGAATTTCTTTTAGGAAAAGCATTTTCATGAGTATTTCTTGCATAATCCTACATTTTTCTGTTGGACTCAGATTGCCTACATTGATTTGGACCCATAAGCATTTGTTAATTTGCTACATGTTCAAGAGTGTCAAAGCAAATAGAAACTACAAAACAGGAAAAATTTCAGAAATAGTGTTCTACCATCAAAACTTAAAAGAGATCCTAATAAGATTTGCTATACATACAGGCGTATGCACACACACACACACACACACACACACACACACGTTTTTATATTTGATATAAAGAGATTTATTATTTTATGGGTATTTTGCCTTCATGCATATACACACACCACTTTCATGCTTGGTGCTCAAGGGTACCAGAAGAGGGCATTGGATCCCTTTGTAGTGAGTTTATAGGAGGTTAGAAGCCACCGTGTGGGTGCTGGGAATCAAATTTGAGCCCTCTGGAAGATCACCCAGTGCTCTTAACTGCTGAGCCATTTCTCTGGCCCCTGAGTATTCATTTTAAAGCTTACTTCCTATCTCATTCGCATTGCTTGAAAATATGTAAAATAGGTACTTTGGATTGAGGATTTATGAGTTACAGGTTGAAGAATGAAGTTGAACAAATGAAAAAGAGGATGTGCAGGCCTTCCTTCTGTGAGCAGACATTCACCCACACACTTCCATTGGCAGTCTTCACAAACCAAAGTACATGAAGGGAATCTACCCTCTTACATTGTTCTTCACATAAAGCAGATGGTTTCCTCCTGTTTGTCAGTATTCTGGTGAGCTGGCCATGCTTTCATTGGAATGAATTTTGCAAAATGGTATTTAGTAAACATAAGCTAAATAGCAGTATTCTAGATATTAGAGAACAGATAAATACTAAAATGGTTATTTCGAAAATTCTATTATGTTGGGCAGGGATGTAGCTCTGTTGTTAGAACTCGTGCTCAGCATACAGAGGGCCTGGATTCAACCACTGGTATCTCATGAATAAGATGTGGTGGTGACTAATCCCAGGACTCAGGAGGTAGAGCAGAAAGATCAAGAGTTCAAAGTCTGCTGTGCCAAACATAGCTAATGGAAGACGGCCAGCTTTCTTTCTTTCTTTTTTTTCTGTGTCTCTCTGGCTGTCCTGGAGCTTGCGGTGCAGATCAGACAGGCTTTAAACTCAAAGAGATTATATGCCCCCATCTTTGGAGTGTTGCGATTAAAGGCATGTACCACCATTTCTCTGTGACAGCCTAGCTGTTTAAAACATAAAATCCTATTAGTAAAACATTCTTTGAACGCTAGCATTTCTGTGTAACAGAGTAGTGCTGATGTCTATCTTTAATGTGCATGTATAGTGTACAATATAATTTGACTGTATAATTTATAACTGATAATTTGTTCAGGGCCCATTAATATCCTGAGTGTCAAACCTAAGGCTTTGTGTGTGCTAGGCATGTGCCTAACCACTCAAATAGCTGTGAGCCTTTTATCTGTGGTGTTTTATTCTCCTTTTTCCAGGCTGTTCTTGCTGGAGATTTAATTCTTTCTGCAGCATCTATAGCTCTGGCACGAATTGGAAACACAGCTGTTGTATCTATGTTAGCCCAAGTTATTGAAGATTTGGTGCGTGGTAGGTTGATTTCTTTTTTTATTTAGGATACCAATTCTGGTATTTAGCCAGGCAATAAAACCATATCTCAAGTAACCTTTCTCTTTCTTGATAGGTGAATTTCTTCAGCTAGGGTCGAAAGAAAATGAGAATGAAAGGTTTGCCCACTACCTTGAAAAGACCTTCAAGAAGACGGCCAGTCTGATAGCCAACAGTTGTAAAGCAGTATGTACGTTCTGTCTTTTTTCAAGTTGAAAAAAGCACACACTTATTTCTTGGTGGATAATTCTCCTAGAAACATTTGGTTAGAAAACCTTAAAATATCATCCTAAAATTCTAGACGTCAAAGAGCAACTATTACATCCCAGACAGTTTGTGATGTTCTCATTTTTGTTGTGTTCTTTTGGTATGGAAATAATGAACTTTTCTGTCATACTTCCTCCCCCAAGAATCAATCAAAATGTTTCCCAATCTATGCTGGCAAGATAGCTTACCAGGGAAGCACTTGCCACAAAAGCCTGATGTTAGACCCCTGGGACCTAAGAGAGGACAGAAGCAATTGCAGGGGCTATGCTCCACCCTCTGTACACGTGCCATGGCACACATGTGTTCATACTCAAACATGTCACACACTCATATATGAAAAAAATGAAATCAAGATATTTCCCAATGAACTGTATATAAAATTCTGAGCAACTCTTTGTCACGGTTATCACACCATATTTTTGATATTATACCTTTTAAAAGTTATGAAATACTGGATTTTCACATAGATAGATTATACTAGTATTCTGCGTACTTGTTTGTAAATAGTAGATCTAACCAGTTCTATTATATCTTCTATATGTAAGCCATAATTTTCAGAGTATAAATTGAATAGTAACTTCTCAGTCTCTCTGGTCCTCTTTACCTCCTCTCTATGCTGTGCTCTCTGCCTCTCAGCTTTATCCATTAAGTCACTGTCTTTAATTTGTATATTAAACTGTGTGATGGTCACTGTTATTTCACACATAAGAAACAGTCTCTGTAAACTATTCCTGTGAGAAGCTGTGTTTGGTGGTGCACACCTGTACTCCTAGCTCTTGCAGGCAGAAATAGGAATGCTCAAGGCCAACCAGGACTACATAGTGAGTTTTAGGTTACCTTGGGCTATAGATGACATCCTGTCTCAAAAACAAAACATTGTTTATCCTGAGCATGTCCCAAACTAGCAGGTTTAGAGAAGAAACTCGAGGAAGCAATGTTTCCATGTAATAGGCCCATGCAATCATGGCAACAAGAAAGAAGACATGTAAGGACAGATGTAAATTGTCTGGAACACTCTTAGCAAATTATAGTAAAAGGGAGCCTTGCCCTACCCCTTTGACGCCTTCAAGAAACACATGCTTGTGGGCCAGAAAGAAAAAATGAGGACAACACTTTCTTCAAAGAAAGATCTAATTGAAAGAGATGTAAATTACATACAACAGGCTGGCCACAGGCACAGCTCTTTATGTTCCTGAAAAAGCTAATAAATTCCCATTACAAGTGTACTGGTGTTTTAGAAGGCAGGAAATTATGATAGACCTTTTATAGATGGGTATCATAAAGCTGTTGCATTAATGCTTTGTTATTTGACAACTTTTGGTTGTCAAATCTTACAAAGTTTAACCTCAAAATGTTTGCTGCTCTTGAAGAGGACCTAAATTCAGTTCCCAGCACTTAAATCAGGCAGCTCACAGCCACCTATAACTAAAAATTCTGACACCCTCTTCTGTAGATCTTGTCTTCCTAGTACGACAGAGAAACATGTTCCTGTTATCTAAGTATTGAGGCTGAGGCTAGATAAGGTTATGTAGTGTATGTTAGGGAGTGCAGGAAAGCAGGTGCTCCATTATCAGGGGAGGTTTCTGTCATGAACAAGAGAAAGAAAATGGCAGAGACATTTGGAAGAACAGAGGGAAAGGTAGTCTGGACTTTGAAGTGTGTGATGGGTACTTGTGATAGGAACTACAGGTGCCTAGAGTCCAGCACAGACTCTGACCATGAAGTCAGGGAGGGGTGCATGTCAGTGGAGCTATATGTCCCTTCCGATGTTCCTTCTGCCAGAGGCAAGGGAAATTACTCCCTTTGGGGAAGGAAAATGTTTTTCAGGTTCCTGAGGGATGCTAGACCACCAAAAAAAAAAAAAAAAAAAAAAAAAAAATCCTACAATAATCCAGCTTTAGCTCATTTCTGGTATGTGAATTGCCTGAGACCTGAAACATAGTTTAAAAAAAAACCATATAAAAAAGGGGAACAATCCATCATCAGGAACTACTAGTATGTTAAGAGAAGTTCACAAGTTTGCTGCTGCAGTTTAGAAACACTAACAACAGATGGAGATGCTTATTTCTAAACTACTAAATAAGCATTCTCTGGGCACAGAGGAGCAGCAGCTCAGCATAGGACAAGGAACTAATTCACACAGGGGTGTAATCCTAGGGAGCTGTGTCACCAGGGAAAGGCGTCATTACTACTCTCTGCTTAAACAGCCAAAGTTAATGTGTGTAGTGAGGAGCTCCTGTGTTTTTCAGAGATTATCATGTAAACAGGGCCTATGAGATGCCTCAACAGGTAAGGTGCTTGCTACAGCCTGATAACCCAAGTCCAATCCCTAGACCCAAATGGTGGAAAGCCATGTGCAGAGACACATGTACACATAAGTAATGCATAATAAATGCAATAAAAAATAAGCAAGTAACCAGTAGCCGTGTATTTTAACGTGGCTCAATTCTGATTAAAAATGAAAGTTCTAGGTCTGAGATTAAAACTTACTGGTAGAGCATGGCCTAGCATGCATAAATCCCTAGGTTCAATCTCTAGTATTACCATCCCCTGCCGCCAAGAAAACTCCAGATTTTCTTTTTAAAAAGGGAGAAAGGGAGGCAGAAAGAAGACAAAGTTTAAAAAAAAAAAAATGAAAGAAGTGTTCTGTGCTGACCACAAGGAGGTGTCCTTGCTGTGTTCAAGAGCTGTCCATTGGGGTAACAGCAAAATCTCAGTGTGAATGTTCTGATTACAAGCTCTATTTTTAAGTGACCATTGCTGGAAATATTCCTGAGGTGTTAGGTATTTAAAATGGCTATTTTTATATGCTCTTGGTATTTAAGATACAGACATATGACAAAAGACATTCATTCAAAAGAAATCAGACATGCCAAAGACAGGCAGTAAGAATTTGAAGATAAAGATCATTACAGAATTAATGGGATTCCACGATGCTTTGAGAATTTAAAGGAAACTTATCAGACTTCTATTCAGTCTACTAAAGACACCATGATACTAAAATAGGATTAGTGTTATTTTCAAAACATGGTTCACTGTTTACTTGTGTACATAGTCGTGTCAAATGCACTGTGTAGCTGACAGTTAAAACCATGATTTGTTCCCCAGGAAATCTGGTGGGAATTAGGTAGCAACAACAAAGCCAGTCTCTCCCTTTTGTGTATGCTTTGCCATTCTCTTAGTGCTTTGAGGTCTTCCTTCCTGTTTCATGTAGACTACTTAGTGTTTCTTCTGGCTGCCTACATATGCCTACACATGCTGTAGTGTGGATGATTTCTTGTTGATTACAGGACAGAGTGAAGTGTAATGGTACACATCCTTTCTTTTTTAATCCCAGCACCTAGGAAGCAGGAAGGTAGATCTCGAAGTTTGAGACACACTTGGTCTCTATAGCAAGTTTCAGGCCATCCAGGACTTTATAGTGAGTCCCAAAAGAAAATCAACCACAAAAGAAGAAAAAGAAAAGAAAACCCCACAGTTGAACAGTTATCTGTTGTGTGGCCATACCATCAGTCTCCTGTATATAGGCATTAGGTTCTCAGTAGTACAAGCCGTACTGCCATGCCTGTGTGTGTCCTGGGGCTCACTTCCAATGTGAAAGTGGAGTCAACTGTACATGTAGTTTTGTTAAGCGCCATCAGATCTCCTTGCATAAGGTCATATGCATCACTGTTGGCAGTTTCTGAGTGTGTGTCTTCCTCTCTCTCTGGGGCTTCACTAACAGAAATCACACTAGATTTTTCCATTCAGATCATTGATGGCTATTTGGGGCTTTGCTTTGCTCTTTATTATGTCGGGAGGTTCCTGCCACAACACTGTGTGGAGGTCAACAACTTTGTAGAGTTGGTTCTCTCCTTCCATATTTATGTAGCTTCTCAGGATTTGAGCCCAGGTTACCAGGCTTTGGAGGCAGAGTACTTATAATTAATGGTTGTTTCCTCTCTCCTCCTTCCTCCCTTCTCTTTGAGTTGTCTTTGTCTTTCACACATTTATATTGTGTATTTGCAAGGAGCTTGTGTTTTACTTGAGGCAAAATTTTGCCCTGTATCCCAAACTAGCTTATAACCAGTGATCTTCCTGCTTCAGCTTCTAGATTACTGAGATTACTATGTTCAAAATCACATTCCAGATCTTTATGATACAATATTATATATCTACCTGTTTACTCTATAATGGAACAGACTCTAAGTCTCTGCAGTATTTTATAATGTTTTTACTATTTTTCATGTGTGTGAATGTTTTGTCTGCCTGTGTGTCTGTGTACTATGTGCATGCAGTTCCCACTGAGGTCAGAACAATGTGTCAGATACCCTGGGACTGGTGTTAAAGATGGTTGTGGGCCAGTATGCAGGTGTTGGGATTGAATCGAGGTCCTCTGGAAGAGCAGACCGTGATCTTAACCACTGAGCCATCTGTTCAACTCCTCTCACTCCTTTTTTTGGTTTGTTTTGAGATAGGGTTTCACTATGAGACCCTGGCATCTAGAATTCTGTTTGATTAGGCTAGCCCATTAATCCATAAAAATACTCCTACCTCTACCTTTCAAGTGCTGGATGAAAGATGTGTGCCACCATACTATTTTAAACAAATTAAGACCATAACACATAAAATTTGCCCATTAGAAAATACCTCTGATTTATTGCGAGTATACATCCCAAAGATAAAAAGGATCCTGGTTAAATTTTGCCTCTCCAGTGCAATCAGTACTTCTCGGTCTTTCTGAGATGAAGTCTGTGGGAATGTGATGTTAGGTAAGGTCCTCAAAGAAGCACTGGGGTACAGCCCAGCCTGGCTGTGGCATTTGCTTTAGGCAAAACAATTAGTCAAGCTCCTCTCTTTGGTTTTATTATTTTTCATACTCTACCCACTTCAAGGAAGATAAGTAGGCATGTCTCTGGTGTTCAAGTAGTGTCTTACAACTTGACTTCTTGACATTTTGTGCAGTATGCAACATTGTATCCGATTTTATACTTGTAACTGTTTTCTAACTTTAATAAAGGGAATCAGGACTCTTTAGAGTGTTCATCAAGCAGAACAGAAATTTTGATTCATCAGCGTGGAAGGGAGTGAAGCTTAAGATATTCATAGTGCTAGTCACATGTGCTTACTCATTGACTTTATAAATATAAGACATTTTCTATTTTTAGTTTTTGAAAGAAAGCTCCTGTTTCTGGCTTCTATATCTGTCTTTATATTGAAAAGGTCGCATTAATCTCACAACTGGAGATTGTCTTATTATCAGTTATTTCTGCTTGGGGAGATGGAAATCAATTTGTTCTCAGTTCGGTATATATCCAGCTGCCTGAGACTTGCCTTTCCCAGGTAGATACCTTGACTTCTTTTCTACACTGACCTCCATATTGCCTCATAAAGTACTAGCAAAGAATAAATAGCCCTTCCTGGGCTGCTGTGGATTACAGGTCTTTGCTTTTGAAAGCAGTAAAGAGCTTTACTACTTGCTCAATAAGTGGCTGACCTTTTGGTGTATGCAGTTTAGCTCTGCTCTGCCAGCACTACAGCTGCGTATGTTAGGAAGTCACCAGAAAGCATCCCCAGGCCTGAGTGGGGCTGAGTGCTAGAGCGCTTCTTATCATCAGGCAGGCACAGAAAATGGGTCTGACCCTCAGCACCAGCAGAGGGAAACAACAATAAGTGACAGTGAGCAGTGATATGGCTAGCAGATCCTGCCTGCATCCTGTTTCTGGATGCAGAGGACAGAGAAGGGGGTTCTATTGTTTCTGACTCAACAGTTTAAAGCCTCCTGTAGCCTCAGTTCTGTAGTCTTCCTCCCTCACCTCTTGAATGCTTGAATTACAGGTATGCATATCCAAGTCCAGCTAAGCAAAAAGAACTAATCACTCTGCTTTTTCCTTCCTTCCTTGCTTTCTTCCTTTTCATTCTGCCTGCTGTGCCCGAGTCCAAACCAATAAGCTAGGTATATGGTTTACTACTGAACTGTATTCACACCACCCAAGGAGAGTCCTTTATGGCAAATTTCTGCTTTTTAATGAGGTGAGAATTTAGTTCCTACACTCTACAGGTGAGGAAACTGAAACACAAAAGGATCAGGCAGTAAATCGGGGTCAGTGACAGTCGCTAGAGTCCTATCTCCAGTCCTACAGGCTGCTGGAGAGCTTATCCCACCTTGCCATGCTGCTGTCCAGAAATGCAGTCTCCAATAAAGAACCGAAGAAGTACGTGTGCTTATTTATCACCAGTGACCTATTTCATCTGGCTTCCTTACTGAACATCAACAGAGCTTGGCTTTCCAATTGAACAGAATGTCTCCCAGTTCACCTCTTGTTCTTTCCCAGTCTTTGATTTCTGAAAATGTGGCTGGGCCTGCTTAGCATGCTCAATAGTAGCAGGAAGTAGCTTCAGTGGATTACTGTGGATTAGCATGCTCAGCACTAACCTGCTTGAGTTTGAGGTTTTGAGCTTTACAAGGCTTTGCAAGTCTTCCCTGTGTCCTTTTGGAGGGGTGGGAGTGCAAACAAATAGTCCTAATACAGTTAAGTAACTTCTGATGAGAGGGGTCAACAGTAAGTCTAGGGAAGATCCTTCTCATAATGAAAACCAGACTGAGACTTGAGTCATAGCAAGAAAAAAAAATGTGACCACCAAAACTGAGCTGGAGATGAGGAGGAGGTTGGCAATGTTTTATGCTGGGTGAGAGCTCACCCCTGAAATGAGGGTCCTCCTCAGAGGCCATTAAGGCAGCCATTGCACTGAATGCGAGAAGCCAACCTGAAACCTATCCCTGGAGTCCATGTAAAGATGAATAAAAGTAATGCCAGAGTGGCACCCACACTCCTGCATACTCATAAATACTAAAGTAAATGTAAGAAAATGGGCTACAGTTGTACCTGGCTTGCAAAAGTCCCTGGATTCTAGTCTCAGAACTGCACAGAAAGAAAACACTTTTTTTTTTTTTTTGAGGCAGTATCTCTGTGTGTAGCCTTGGCTGTCCTGAAACTCTCTATAGATTAGTATGACCTCAAACTCATGGTTAAAGACATGTGGCACCACTGCCTCACCAAGACTACACTACTTTTTAATGTGTTGGGTTTCCTTTTAGTGCCAGCATCCCAATTGTCTGTAACATAGGCTCAATGCTCTTAGGGAATGTGTGAGTGGCTCCTTCATCGTGGTTGGCTGCCTTGTACCTGGATGCCACAGCTTACCAGAATCTTCTTTTTCTTTCAGGTCTCTGTCCTGGGTTGCCCTGACCCAGTGGTGCATGAGATTGCCTATGAGTATGGGAAAAATGTTGGAATAGCTTTTCAGGTTGGTAGGCCCGTTTGTGGGAATAGTGATACATGGGCACAGAATGCATTCTCAATATAGAGTTCAAAGCCAGTGAAGACAGTGACAGCTCCATGGGTGTACTCATCTTTCCTTTTGCCAGCTCATAGATGATGTATTGGATTTCACCTCATGCTCTGACCAGATGGGCAAGCCAACATCTGCAGACCTGAAGCTGGGCATAGCCACCGGCCCTGTCTTATTCGCTTGCCAGCAGGTAGGTCTTACTCTATTTGAAACATTGCTGAGGAGCCCTACGAGATAAACAGTACCTCAGGCTGTTCTTCTAAAGTGTGAGATTTAAAAAAAAAAAAAAAAACAGCTGGAGGCATCTAGATAAGGGACCATACTTAGTGGTTCCACGGTGATTTCATTTCTATAAACCTTATCTGTGAAACACAGATTATAATCTCTTCAGTTGTTAAAAGGGCTAGTTGATAGGCTAATTATCTTGTAAATCAGAAAGTGCTGAGTGAATTTCAAATATTTTGGGTGTTGCAAGATTGACAATTACTACTTTTATGACTGGGTATGCCTCAAAGCTACGGGAAGTTCCAAGGGTGTCTAAGTCAGAGGAAGTCTTAAGTTCTAGTTTAATGGAACTGTTGACACCCTGAGAGAAGCCTGGAGGCCTCAGCCACTGTTTCCAAATGTGAATAAGTAAATTGAATGCTATAGAACCACAGGTCCTTCCTTTTCCACATTGAAAGATTGTCAAGTACGTAACACTGCTTTCATGGTCTCCTTAACACAGATGAGATGCTTCACACGCATCAAAGATGCTGCAGTCTGTCAAAGCAGCCATTTCACAGCATCATCTAGACCCTGGACACATGGTTTTGGCTGTGCCAGACACTGCTTAGAATAAGTGGGTCATTAGCTGTGAATGCATATCTTTAAAACAAATAGCCATCTGAGTGGCACTTAATTGATTAGTCCACAGTGTAATAAGATAGTCACCAACTTCCTTTTGGGTCTAAAAATTTAAACTATCAGTCTTTTCATAAATTTTGCTTGGATTCTTTCTTTAAAATGTAAGTCATAACTTCTCTAGGACATAGTAGTTCCTTTTTGATATTAAAACCAATGACATTCCTTTTGATTCATTTTTGATTCAAGAAAGGAAAGAGATGATCTTTCATCCTCTGACCTAGTAGAACTACTACAGTAATTCAGTCTTAGGGAGGCTGAAGCCTGGATGGCTGGGCTGTCAAGTAAAAGGATAGAGGCTATGACCAGAGACGATGGGGGCACTCAACAGAAACTTTTATCCTAGTTACCAGGCTCTATCATCTCAGACATTTAAGTTCAGAGTAAGAAGAGAAAAATGTATAGCTCAGATGTAGTGACACAGGCCTGCAACCCAACACCCAGGTGGTGATACCAGAGGATCATGAGATTATAGGACAGTCTGAGCTACATTAAAAAGAAAAAAGCAAAAACTGTCTCAAAAATCAAAAAACAAAATACAGGCATTCTATAAATGGTAGGTCCCTTTTCCCATGAGATTAAGCCTTATTAACTCACTACCCCAATATTCAGGACAGTATTATATATATGCCAATTTTAGAAAAATTAAGAAAACCTTTAGTACATTTTCTGTGATGCCATAGCTACCTACACACAGAGAGAGCGAGAGAGCATATGTGTATGTGTGTGTGTGTGTGTGTGTGTGTGTGAGTGTGAGAGAGAGAGAGAGAGAGAAAATATTCCTGAGTCATGTCCATATAAATGAAAGTATATCTGGTGATAGAAATAGTAATAGGCCAGCATTTGTTGAACAATTAAAGACCTTCATCATCTCCATCACAAGTGAGTATACATAAATAAGAGAGAGCGTAGTCCATGCCCAAAACCAGCTAGCTCAGCAAAGATTAGTTAGGTGGGCCCCAAGCTTTTCCCTGATTTTTTTTCTATAAAGAGTTTGGGTTTGCTTTTAGAAGTCTCAACAATTATAAATACTTGTCATGAGCTCCATGAAACAAATGAAATAGACTGGCTTTTTTTTTTTTTTTTTTTGGATTGTTTTATTAAATTATTTATAAAGAACCCAATTTCCTGTACACAAAGACAATAGCTAATTTTGCATTCAATATAATAGGACAAAGTGAGAACAGAAACTGAATGCACAGCTCTTAATGATTAGCCTGCCATAAGATGGGAAACTGCTAAGATGTTGTATTTGTTTATCTGAAGGTTACCCAAACTATGGTTTTATGGGTGCTTTACTGGGAAATCCCAGAATCAAGAAGCACCCAGTTACTCTGACCAGGCAGCACCTTCCCTTCCTGCCTATAAGGCAGTGGGAAAAGGAGCTGCAGGCATAGCACAGCCGCAGAAAGGAGACACAGGATGAAACTGTGCAGGAGTGCCTCTGGGCAGGACTCACCGTACCAAAATTTAATCAAATACATATTTATACATAGTCAAGGTTGTATTTATAAATTGTTCCCAAAACCCTGAGCTTCAGATTTTTTTAATGCATTATTCTGCTAGAAAGAGGTTCTTTAGCAAGAAGTCTGTCAGAAGTTCTTGGGGCTTAAAATAACTTTGGGTGAATCAAGTTCAAAACTAATGCAGGATTATACAGTATTTAGCTTTAATAAAACAGTGTTGATTTTAGTTTATAAAGGACTCTTTCTTACATTGCCCCTGATCTCATAATTCCACTTTGTGGTAGATAACTTTGTGGTTCTTTGAATGAAATTGATGCTCATGTCTGGCCAAAATGGAACATCTGGTAAATGGCACAGAAGGCAATTGAACATCTTTCCCAAGTCTTCTAAGACCAGCATTCATTTTACTACACTTGAATTGTTCCTTCAACTAACAGTGTAGATAATAGTCCCCAGTAGGGTTAGGGTTAGGGTTAGGGTTAGGGTTACCCACAGACCAGGTAACCAGTATGCCCTAGCACTGGAGATACACCACACACGGTATTCACTATTATTAGTGGCTAATACACCATTTAGAGAGTGCTAGTGAGGATGTCTTGTCCACAGATTTGTCATTGAACTAATCCATCTGTACAACACTCAAGGTCTTGCTCTGAGATCTTAGGCCTTCCACAGTCTTCTGGTCTCAGTCTCTCAAGTACGAAGATAACCAAACCCCGGCTTGCCTTTTCCTTTTTAATGCTGCATGGAAAATGATCTTACATTATAATTTGCTGAACTAAGAACTTTTTGACTGATTCTTCTATTTTTGTTATCTTTGGGAAAGATTCCTTGGTGGCCAAGTTCAAGGATTTGAAGTACGTCAGGCCATGTATGACCCTGGGTTTCACTCAAAATGAGTACATGCATCACACACACACACACACACACACACACACACACTTTATGATTTCTGAAGAGGTCTCAGTAGTGATAGAGTCTTGTGTAAGCATGTATATTGCTTTCAAGAGCAAACACTTGAACTTGTTGGTAGAGTAATTGCCTAGCATGCACAAGTCCCTGGACTCCATCACTAGCACCCAGAAAGTAAAGGCTAGAAATTCAAATTTATTGCCAGCCACATAATCAGTTGAAGGTCATCCTGAGTTATATGAGATTGTACCCAAAGAAAACAAAGGAAAAAAGGGGGAAAAAACACAGCCCACAATATTGTCAAAGACCTTATTCACAATTGCAAACCAGAGTCAGATGCAGCAGTCTGTAGTGATATTGTACAGAATCTGCTGGACAAGAAATGGGAAATGTTTATCCTAAACAAGCAAGTCTCCACCCTTTTTCGTTAAAATTTCCTTGCACATTAACTTCGTAACATTTACCTGAATCTGTTGTACTGTTTCAGGCTTCATAATTTTTTTTCAAAATATAAAATTTTGCAAAAGTTTGAATGCACATTTCCCTGTGGTGTGGTTATAATGTCTGATGGTTATTCTTGCTGTGTGTAATGCCCAAAAAGGAACTGATTAGGAATATCTGTCCTCATTTTCCTTGCTTAGATCTGGTGGTTCCCTTCTCTAAAGCTGGTATTAAAATATGTAAATGTGGGAAAGTAAAAGACATAGTTTCTGTTTGGAAAACAGTGAGAAAATTGTTTGGCTTTGTATTTGTTATTTTTTAAAATATTCATATTAAATCTCAATGACACGGCAGTGTTTGTAAAATACTCAGAAATATAATAGAAGTGTTTTTTGGTGAGATTACATTAGTTTAAAAGGTCTTTTAAAGCTTTCCTTCATCTGCTTGCTATTGATCACTCACTAGACCTAAATGTCAGGTTGCAGCTGTACTTCCGCTGTCATGACAGCCTCTGCAGCAGATGCTCGGGCTTATGCTAACACCAAGTTTGGGAACCGATCCATCCCAGTGCACTGATCACCCTTGTAATTTTGTGAGCACATTTCAGAGTTAGAATCCGATTCCCTCACAGGCTATTTTCCTATTTGTAAAACAGCATGAACAAGCAAAAAAAAAAAAGTCTTCTCACTGAATCTGGGGTGAGAACCATCTTGTTTCTCACTTCTTCCTCACATACACAAGGGTAGGGATGGGCTTTTAGAAGTTTGATATTTGCATATTGAAATTTGCATGGTGTTACTTCAAAGGAGAAATGTAGTAATGCTCACTGCAACTAAGTTTTCTTTAAAATGTTGCTTTCTTGGGTTTTTTTTTTTTTTATATACAGTAAAAGTATCAGAGAAACTACATAGTTGGCATACTTAATTTATCACAAGTAACTCATGCTGAGAAAAGCATGCACAGGGAATTTTTTACAAAATGCCCAAGTTAAGATATAGCCTAAAGGGCTGGAGAGATGGCTCAGCGGTTAAGAGCACTGACTGCTCTTCCAGAGGTCCTAAGTTCAATTCCCAGCAACCACATGGTGGCTCACAACCATCTGTAATGAGATCTGATGTCCTCTTCTGGTGTGTCTGAAGATAGCTACAGTGTACTTATATGAAATAAATCTTTTTAAAAAAAGATATAGCCTAGAAGTAAACAGGTGGGAAAGAGGTATTTAAAAACTTAAAAGAAAATATCTGATTGATTTCTTGATTTTATTCATAAAAGGCCACTAACTAATGCAAACTAGTACTTAAGAACTCAGTAGTTGTTGACTCATTCTGTATGGATGTTACCTGTCTACAGCTTTGTTCTCAAACATGTACTTTTCTAGAACACTGCTCCTCATTTGGATAGGGCTTCTCTTCTGTGTCCTATTTTCTTCTGCTGCAGATTCCATAGTCACTATTGCAGGAGAACCTTCATCCTTTGGGTGTAGGGCCAGGGAAATGGCGACTGTAAACATGGATGTCTATGACAGAACACATCCTACCTCTTACTCCATGGGACTGCAGACTGCTAGAAATTGGAAAGTTGAAACAGAAAAGAAGGCTGAGATGAGAAAATTTACTCAGCTGTGATGGTCATTGGTGGAACCTGGACATGGGGATTGGGTCTGGAAGTGATGTGATCCTGGTTTGGTCCTAGTGATGCCATCCTCCTAAATAACCACTAAGAAATGAAGAGGAAAAAAGACATTTTCATTATGGCTAAGAAATTTACATTGTGTTTATGTGCACACACACATTGGGGAGATAGGTGGCTCAGTGAGAGTCTTTCCTCCTGTCGTAGATCAAACTCCGGTCATCTGACCATGCAGCGCTCAGACCAGACCTGGCTGCTTTTTCTTCTTGCTATTGGACCTTTTTACTTCCTCTCTTTTATTTGTGCTACAATGAAGTAGTTGTAGGACCAGCCACTGAACCTAGAAAAGCAAAAGGAAGCATTTTCCTCCCTAACAAAGTCTTCAAGCCCATTTATTTTTGTTTCTTGTGTTAGGGATGGAACAAAGCTCTAAACATGCTGGCAAATGCTCTAATGCTGAGCTGTACCTCCGACTTTTTATAACTCAGTACACTGATCTGGTCGATATCTCTGTCTCCTCTAATCCTAAGGAGGTGTGTGCTAAAACATTTGATAATCACAATACCAGTGTAATCAGATTTGTTGGGAGTAGGATCAAGGCACTTAACAACCCCCTCCCCGTGCCCCATACACATGCAGAAAATTTCAGTGTGCATTCAACAATGTCTAATTCCTATCTCTTCCTAGACTACCAATACCAACATCACTTGGCAATTCATTAAGAAGGCATTCTCAAACTGTAGCCTACTAAATTAGAACCTGAGAAGCTCAGAGGACAGTATTCAATACTGGACTGCAAATAGAACAATTAGTCTGTTTTGTTTAATGTGTTTGTGCCTGCTTATCTGTTGTGTACTGCCTGTGTGCAGTGCCCTTGGAGATCACAGGGGAACTTAGAGGAAACTGATCTGCCTGGGTGCTGAGAGCCCAATACAGATTCTCTGCACGAGTACAAGTGTTCTTAACAATTGAGCTACCTCTCCAGCCCCCATTTTTTTTCTTATTTTCTATAGTTACAAACAAGCATTAAAATGCTTCATTGCTCCAAGAACAATAAAAAGATTTCCTTTCTTTACGGTTAGTTCCCAGAAATGAATGCTATGATAATGAGACGGTTCAGTTTGCCAGGAGATGTGGACAGAGCACGACAGTATGTATTACAGGTAAGACTATTTTTAAAGGATGATTTGAAATCTTGTTTGTACATATGCATATGCCCAGCACCTAGGACAACTAGTAAGTATAGGTTCCTTCTGACTGTATGTCCCAGGGATCAACTCAATTTATCAGGCTTGGCAAGCAGGCCTTTACTCACAAAGTACTTTGGCCTATCCCCACGGTAAAACCATTTTAAACAGTACAAAAAGCAACAGCAGGTACAGTAACAAAATTTTATACAGAGCCAATTTGGTCAACCCTTACCTGATTGATAATAACCAGGAAAACTCATTTAAAATACTGTTTATTTTATATCTAATTGTGGCACTTGTGTGCTGTACTTGGAGGAGTTGGTTCTCTTCTTAAAATGAAAGAAAAAGAAAAAAATCAGAAGCCCAATTAATATAGTTTCTCTTTGAAAGGTATTCAGTAATTTTCCTATGCAGGCCTGACCAAGTGAAACCTGTTAGATTGAAATGAGCTGTCCCGTGTCTATGAATATCACAGTACTGTCCCTATCCCTATCCAAAGCTCACTTCCTATAGCTAGACAATTAGAGTAGCCTAGGCATACATGCCTTTCCTACTAAAAGCAAGTGGATCATTAAAAACAACTTAACCATACTGAGCAAGCCATAGTTTACTTTGTTCAGGACCTAGAGACATGTTTTAAACATGTTGCTATGTATCTTCAGAACTTTCTCCTAGATGCTAACGGCTTTGTTTTCTTTAAAGAATTATTTCCAGAGCAGATGGGTAAAGGAACTTGCTTTGAAGCCTTTGACCCGAGTCTGATTTCAGAGATTCTCCTGGTAGAAGGAGAAAGTCAACTCCTGAAAGTTTTCCTCTTATATCCACATGTACCCCGTCATGTACACGTCTACATACTAAAGACATACATAAAAGGACTGTTCTTTGTTTTTGAAAAGTGGTTATTTTCCAAATTCAATTACCTGGAGGCCACACATTAAATGGAATAGAGTGAGTGCAGTCCAAGATCTATATTTAGTGTACAACACAAAGAATTCTAAGTAATCATATTTCCAGTATTTTAGTTAGTGCTTAGCAATGCTATAAAACCTCAAATCCAATATTCATCAGAGGGGCTGTAGTCTTAGAGGTAACAATGCAGCAGTCCTTTGATATCCCTGAGAACCCCTCCTTGGAGCTCAAAGACTGATGGGTGTGTAGATATTTAGAATAGTTTTATGCTTTATGTTGTTTATAATACCTAGTTATGACTGCTTAGATACATAGAGAATGGGCAAAGATGTACAAGCTCAGGTTATGTCCAACATGATTTTAAAAAGCAAATCAATGACTCGAGTGATCTGTGAGACTGAAGAGTGAAATTAATTGTAGTTCTCACAAATACTACACACTGTTCCTTTCAGAAACCACCCTGCCTTTGTTACCCAGACATGCACTTAGAAACCATGAATAAATCTGTCAAAGGGGTCTAAATTCTAGATCCTCGTATACTTAATGGGGCTTCTAAATCCTATTCCTCATTAAGTATGTGTGGACAACTGAAAAACAAGACCCTTTAAAAGCTTGCTTCTACCAAATACTGAACAGTTTTACACATGTTAGCAAGGCCTCCAGCACCAAGCCTATTCAGCTCTAGCCCACTATTCAACTCAAATAGAAGAAATAATTCTAATAATTAACAAAAAGGATTATATGTAAGTTTCTGCATGATCAACAGCATACACGAGAAAAAAACCTTGACAGCTAGGCAATATATTTAACACCTCAAATATATAAAGAACTGCAAAATTAAATGCTAATTTAATCGTTCACTAAAGAAATACAAATGGCCAGTAAGTTTTTGAAAACATGTTCAACATTATTAGCAATTAGGAATGCACATTAAACCTGAGATTCCATATTAACCACCATCAGAGTGGCTCTTATGAAGAAAAAAAGTAACTGTGAACGCTAGTGAGGGTGCACAGTGAAAGGAACCCCCTTTTTACTGCTAATGTGAATGTAAAGTCATGTAGCCACTATGAAAGTTAGTGCACAGAAGAACCACATGACCCAGTGGTGTACTTTTGTCCAATGGACCCTTAAGACAACATATAACCAGAGATACTTGCAGTCCATGTCTGTTGCTGAAATGTTCACCCCACTTAAGAAATAGAACATAGATCATGAACTGGTAAAGGAAATGTGATATATATGCACAATGGAATTGTATCAAGCCATAAAGAAATATGAAATCAGACCTACAGAGATGGCTTACTGTTCTTTAAGAGGACCTGTATCTAGTTCACAGCACCTAAGTCTGGTGGTTCATAACTGCCTCTGTGAGTTCCAGGAGCTCTGACATCCTCATCTAGTCTACAGAACACCTATACTCAACAGGTACATACGCATATACAGCCACACACATAAATGAAAAATTACAGAATTTCACTGGGAAATGGATGAAACTAGAGATAATTATCAAATTATCGAGTCTCAAAAAAAAAAAAAAATCATTTCAGGGTTAGAGAGATGGCTCAGTGCTTAAGAGTTCTGACTGTTCTTCCAGAGGTCCTGAGTTCAAATCCCAGCAACCACATGGTGGTTCACAACCATCTGCCCTCTTCTGGTGTGTCTGAAGACAGCTACAGTGTACTTACATACAATAAATAAACCTTTTAAAAAATCATTTTTCGTAAACTGACCCTAGATTTATATTTGTACATGTGTGGGTCATAAAAGGAGACAAAAGATCTTCCTTGAAGGAGGAAGAGTTGGTGAAATAATTTACATAAAAGCAAAAAGGAAAGAAATCCGTGAGAAAGAGGACTGGAAACAGCAGCAGGAGGAATTAGTAAGAATAAAGTGTGACTGCATGTGTAAGCCATGATGGAAGAGTGTACAAAGTGGTCACTACAGAGAGCAAAGAGACCAGAAGGCTGTGCAGTAAATACTAGATGCCAGAAGAGAGAAGTGAGGCCTCCAAATAAACATCCAGGTGAACACTGTAAACCTGAAATTGAGTTGAACCGTTAAATAAGTCTTCAGGCAAGCGAAATAAAAAGCTGGTTTCTAATTGGTTGTGATTATACAAGCCTTGAAACCCAGCACTTGGAAGGCCAAGGCAGATGGCTCTCTCTGAGTTCAAGTCCAGCTTGATCTATTATAATAAGCTCTAGGCCAACCAGGTTACAGATCCTGTCTCAAAAAAAGGGAAATACTGGTTTTTCACATACTCTTTGTGGTAGGTTATTTACACAGGTACTTAAACAAGGAGAAAAAACATGCTTCTATGCGAGTTGGCACAGAAAACTAAACTATCATGTTTGAGTAAAGCATTTCAACTGTATACTAATACTATATTCTAAATAACTGAGAATCATAAAGAAGGGTTTTAGGATTCTGTCAGAAAAATGTTTTATTACTGCCCTGCTTCTAGAAAGAACCATTAGAAAACATAGTTACAGAATGTAATCACCTTTAGCACAGTGTGGACAGAAGCAATGGTGTCCTCATACAAGAGGAAACCAGAAGTTGATCATGCTGGCAAAGGTAATCTGCAGAAGACACTGAGATTAAGATTAGATTAGGAAATGCTGTGGATGGCCTATGTGATTTCCAGTAGGAAAAGCAACAGCAGAAACTGGCCATTTTCATCATACGCTTTTATATTTTCATTTTAAAATAACAAACAAAATACCTGGGTGCAAGTTAACTTCTGTGTGTGCTAATAGAACTAGAGTGTTTCCATGTGAGAGGAAGTGTAGACAGAAGAAGCAGCCATTCGATGGGAAGGGAACTTGAAGACACTGTATGATTATTATCTGTGCAGCTCATCTGATCTCAAACTGTATGTCAGTCCAGGAGCTGAAGTGACCTCTGTCTTGTCTCCTGCAGAGTGATGGCGTGCAGCAGACAACCTACCTCGCCCAGCAGTACTGCCACAAAGCAGTGAGAGAGATCAGGAAGCTTAGACCGTCTACAGAAAGGGATGCCCTCATTCAACTTTCACAAAGTGTGCTCACAAGAGATAAATGACAATTCTTTCTGTCCTTTCTGGCAGCTATTTTACCAGACTGTGCCTAATGAATTTTGTGAAACACTATTTGCTTCATGTGCAGATAACCAAAAATCATTTTAAAAAATAATTTCAACCTTATTGATGGGCAATTTTTTTATTGACAAAGTTTTTCAGAAAACTTTTTAAATGTAATTAAACCAGTGTCATCATAGTCCTGTAAATTCTAATCGAGGTATCCTGATGGTTATATGTGGTATTGTTTACATGGTTAATGCCCACATGTAAAGCCATTACACAAATAAATAATCAACGTTAAAATTCAAGTGGTTTGTTTTTGTTTCACCATAGGAGGATTAAAGGTCAAAGAATTTTGAAGTCTGTACTATTTAAATCCACATTAGTTATATTTTAACAATATCCAAATTTTTTATAGGAGCATAGTTTATTATAAAAGACTGTAGATAAAATTTAGACAACAGGTTATTTACAAATGAAAAAACACATTCTGCTTCAAAAAGAAAAAGCATAATATAGCTATCTGATCGCTAATGACATAGTACTTCAAAAGTAACCAAGTAAAATATATATGGAATATTGACTTGGTAGGAATGGTCTTTCACTTTCAGAAATACCGTGCACTGCCCTCATCACTTACTGTGCCCTCATAGATCTGTAGCCCTCAGTCCATAGAAACCCACACTTGTGAGATCTACTTTAATGTCCTATGCAGTACAGTCTCATACAAGACGCATCCCTCAAACCCCCCCTTAGATCAAGGAGACGCACAAAGTGCATATGATGCATTTAAGTTACAAACCTGCTTATTACCTGTTTACAGATTAATACAAGGCCAAGCTTCTTTCCCAGTTATTGTAAAATTTCATGTTTCTAGTGCCAGGCAGTGGATTAAATATACCTATCCACAAATTAACTGAATCCATCTTTACAATATGTAAAAGATTTTCCTTTCACTGAGTCAGTGTAAATTCAGTTTCATTAAAATCCAAAGGACAAGTTTGGCACTCCTTCAGATGTTACCCCCAGAATATCATGTGCTTAGACAGTCTAGCTCCAAAATCTGCAAAATTCTATCACATTGCTGTTTGGACACAAGATTAAGCTAAAAATATTTTTAAGCTGATGCATTGAGAAAATAGAACCATAATTCTACAATAAATCCTTTTTTAGGGGATGAGGTTGTGCATGCATATGCACAAGCACACATGATTAAAGCAAACCAGTAAAGGAGAGGACAAAAATCCTTTGGTTCACTTATATATTTATGAATGGAAAATTTATAATGCAAATTTCACTCATTAAAAAACTTAGATACAAATTACAACATTACAGAGTCTTTCATTTCACATGGAGAACTTAAGAGACTCAAGTATGAGTACTCCAGATAATTGTTACACAAATTGGAAGCATCTTGAATTGTTAAGTATATTTCAGTACATAAAAATTTATGCATGCTTTAAACACAGTATTTTTTTAAAAAATGAGATTTGAAATCAGAAGTATGACCAGCACCACCAGTAAAGTTTTCTGGTTTATTTTCTTTCCTATTAGTCTGACACAATGTTAGTGACCATGCTGCACTGAAACATGTAATGGTGCATTCTGAACCATGATTTGTTAAACATAACCCACATCCCCACAATTTTTAGGCTGGTCATAAGCTTATCAAGGTGTGAGTATATATGCATAATCAATTATAGGCAGTCTGATATAAATTGCTGTTCAGCAATGTTTGAACTGCCTCCAAAATTTATGCTTACAGGTAGACATCCAAATATATCAATAAAACGTCCTGAAAATATGGGCACATTTTAAACATTAAAACAATTCTGTTAACCATATAATCCCACAGTATGACGGAGTAATAACCTACGTGAAAAGAAAACAAAAGAAAAACTAATCAGTATAGTGCATGATTGATTCAACATAGTTCCCAGGGAAGAGTCCAGTCACTCGATTGCAAACTCCTTCAAACCAGCCATCGTCATTCTTCTTTATGACATAGATGATTGCACCCTCTTTAAAGGACAGCTCATCATCCTTGTCTTTTGTATAATCATATATTGCAACGACTGTGGAGGAAACAAAGTATGACATGAGAATACTATCTCGAACATTTACTTGAACTTTAAGATGTAATGCCAATTAAATCTATAGTTTAGGAAAACTATTTTTAGTGGGAATTCATTCATTCATTCGTTCGTTCGTTTGTTTTTCAAGACAGTTTCTCTGTGGAATAGCCTTTGCTGTCCTGGGGACCAGTCAGGCCTCAAACTCACAGAGCTCTGCCTGCTTCTGCCTCTCAAGTACTGGAATTAAGCACAGCTGCTGCCTCTACCTAGCTGGACTTAATTTTTCTATTAGTATGAGTAAATGCTCAATCAAGTTCCTAAGCCACTGCCTTGACATAATGGCGACACTGACAGTATGATCACATGAAAGAAAGCACTGGGTTCCACAAAATCTCTTTAAGAAACATCGGAGGGTCAGTGAGGTGATTCAGCTTGGAAGCAGTGCCAAGCATGATGGCCTGAATTTGAGTCCTAGAGTCCTACATGGTAGGAGCAGCAGCTAACTGGGAACTGTCCTCTGATCTTCATGCACAGAGTGGCATATGTCCTTTCCGATAAAACAAAGTAATGATAATTTTTAAACTTCTGAATTTAGGTGGTTTTAGATTTGTTTTTAGTTTTCTGAGACAAGTTCTATTTAGTGTAGACTGGTCACAGATTCTTGGTTTGCTTTAGTTTGCATTACTGGCTTGCACTCACTCCCACAGAACCAAGCTGTTGTTTAGTATATCTGTTCATTAAGACAAATATCCATGGAGTAACTGAGCAAAGTTCCATTTTACAAATGCATTATGAAGAAAGCTATTCAGTAAACCAGATAACAACTCAAACTGTCTTAATCTGACCATAGCACACATTTGCTGAAAATCTATGTATTCAAAATTCCATGTTAACTGATGGGGAAAAACTCAGATTTTAAAATAGAAAAAAAGTCTATTCACTTTAAAAGTTTGTTTTAAAAGACAGCAAAAGTAAGGGAGACCCCAGAAAGTGTGACAAAATTCAAGATACTCATTTCCGGTTAACATATTCTCTTTCCATTGTTGTAAAAAGAGAAAGCAACTTACATGTATAATACTTTCTTAATTATTGCTTTGTAAATTTAAATATTCCCTTAAACTCATTTTTGTAAGATAATTCTAAAATTACAAGTAATTTTCTACTATATATGACTAATACAGGAGTGTTTTTTAAAGTACTGATTGATTACCATCATTTATTAAAATAATTAAATAGGCAGTCTTTTCTCATTCCAAAACCCTGTAGTATGTGACATCACAAAAGACCAACAATCATTTAACATTGGTATTACTCTTGTATACAGAGTCACTGGAGGTGTGATTCAGTGCTGTGGGCTGGCTTTACATTGACTAACAAAGGCCCAAACATTCACATCTTTGAACAAAACAAAAACTAGTTCCTCTAATGCAAATGGCTCAGAAAAGTACTAAAGCACATTGTGTTTGCTTTCTATGTTTAAGGGTCTCACTCAATGTACACACTCCTCAAATAATTTCTCTCACAACTACTTACCATTAATAATTTGATGTTGATTATACTATCCAGGATCTAATCAAGAAAAAGGGTCAAACTTTCCCTTTTATATATGTACTGTAAAGGCTCTCTGGAATTTAAGTTTACTAGCTTAATACAAAGACCAGTATCACATCAGCATATATTACATATACATAAAGATACATTATCAATAAGAACAGGGCTTTTGAAATAGTCATGTCATAAAGTGAAGAGCCAGCCAGGCTAAACAGGTTTCATTATCCTGTCATCACAAAAGTGGTTATTAAAACTTTAATTGAAAGTGTGCTGGCTTACTTGACACAATCTAGAAACATCTGGGAGGAGAAAATCTTAACTGAAAAACTGTCTCAGTAAGACTGGCCTGTAAATCTGCAGTGCATTTCTTGACTGATGTGAGAGGCCACAGCCCATCCTGGGTGGTGCCACTCTTGGGTCTTGGATGTAATTTAAAATAACAAAAACAAACAAACAACAACAAACCAGGCTGGTGAAACTAAGAGAGACAAGCCAGTAAAGCAACATTCCTTACAGCTTCTAGGTTCCTGCCCTGACTTCTCTTACAAGCTGTATGAAATAAGACCTTTCTTCCCCAGGCTGATTTCAGTCATGTGTTTTACCATAGCAACAGCATCCTTAAGTATGACAATAATCCTACTAAATCTTCTCTGCACATAGCAGAAGGCTGAGATACTCCATATACCAGACTAATGTGAAATTTGCAATGACCTTCCTGCCTCTGACTCCTGGGTGCTACAATATATTGGTATATGATTTCAAGTCATGCCCAGCTTAAACCTGCTAAATATTAACTTGAACACTTAAAAAAAAAATCAACAAATGATAGCCAAAGGCAAATCTAAGCCATCATCATTCATTAATTACATTTACTTATTTTAAGTTTTATTTTCTACGATGAGTGTTTTGTCTGCATATCTGTATCTGAAAGGACATGCATGTGTGGTGTCAGACACGAGAGGTCATCAGCTCTCCCAGAACTGTAGTTATCGACGGTATGAGTCACCCTGTAGGTGCTGGAAACAACTGCACCTATAAGCATGCCCTTAACTCCAAACGACTTCTCCAGCTCCCCACAACCAGTCTTTATAAATAAAGTTTTACTGAACACAACTACATCTACTCACATTTCATTTAGCTAAGTTCTGTGCCTTAAATGTTTGATCTATAAAACAGAGGCAAGCAAGTTAATCTGAAGCTAGAAGCATGCATGGTTTGAAAAGATGCATCTTACAACTTTAATTCAAAGTATAAAGAAACAGTCTCCTTTTCAATACTCCTGAAACACAAAGTATATGCAGTGAGGGTTACTATCTTGACTGGTAAGACGGTTCCGGGTAAGTAACACTGGATGAGACATTTTTGTAAATAGTAATAAAACTCTATAATCAGGTTACTATACTTGACATCAATCCATGATAACAGTACCTCACCTTTCTCAATATAGTTCTTGGGAGCCCATGCAGGGTCCCCGTCTGCATATGGGTCACTATACTGAACTACTGCAGCTTCTTCATCTTCATAGTCCACAGGAGGTGGTGGGGGAGGAGGTGGAGAGTCATCAAACATAGGAATGTCATCTGGTGGAGGAGGTGGTGGTGGAGTTGGGCTATCAGCAACTAAAAGGGTTCAGACAAGTAATTAATATAAAGGAAATATTTTAAATTAACAGAACTTAACAAAGTTCTAACTCATATATCATGCACTATATAAAACATGCAGTGATTAGAAGTAAAAGCTGGGTATGTTAAAGTTTATACTACTTTTAAGCACAATTTTGCAACAATAAAATGAGATAAAAATAAGCATAATAAATACTACATTAATGAATGGAGAGGTTAGGATACAGTAACTACTTTCATTAGAATTACAGGAGTAAAGAGGTTTCTTTATCCTAAGTCTCAGGTAAAAACAAATGTTCCCCTAGGCCGAGTAGCCTGAGGACTCTGTCATGAAATTCCACTAAACATTTTACAGCAGAGGTGTGACAGTTTTTACTATATGCATAGTCATGCCTGCAATTTTGGCTTTTAGTAGCTTTAGTGCCCTAGAAACTACATCAAGTGGACATATCTTTTATTTTATTGTTTTAATAAAGAGTAAAGCCAGGTTGGCCATATCATGTTTAAATTTTTGTGTAGGGTTTTGTTTGTTTGTTTTCTATTTTTACTTGTTTTAACAAACATAAAAATTTCCAAATGCATTCAGTATCTTTAAACAAATATAGTTATAGTCAAAATTTAATGTAAAAAGAAAACTAATAGTTTTGTACTATGGCTAATAAAACAATGCATGAGATGATACCAGATCCTAAAGATCCAATTTCTAACTTAAAACACAATTAAGATTTAAACATAAAATACTGATGATGTAGTAATTTTAAAAGAAAAAAAAATAAACAAACAGAAATGAATCACACTTCAGATCCTAGACGGCTGGGGTATGTGTACACATGCTTTAAGAACTGACGGTGTTAACACAAAGTGGGTGTGTAGGACTAGAACTGTACTTATTCAGCCACTGATGCTGCTAGGATTAAAACGTCCAAAGCTAACACAACTAATGTTCAAACTTCTACTCCACAAATTCCTTTAAAAGTTTGGGGGAGGGGGGCGAATCAGGGAAGGTAGTGCATGCCTTTATTTCCAGTACTTGGGAGGCAGAAGCTTGGGGATCTGTGAGTTCAAGGCAAGCCTGGTCTACACAGCTAATTGTAGGCCATCCACAAATACACAAAGAGAACTTTGAGTTTTTAATGAGAGAGAAGAAAGAAAAGAAGGCAAGATTCTTGTATTAACTGATGTAAGTTTTACAGGTTATTGTTCCTGACTGAGGATGGTATGTTGGGATCTAGGAAAAAGGCAAAAAGCAGAGAACAGTCCTGCTTCATATTGCTTCAATTGTGTGCCACATGCGCTGATACGCTGCCTATAACTACACCTCCTCCATAAAGCTTTTTATGTTAATAAAGTGGCTATGGACCGAGGCTGACATCAAACAGGCCCAGCACATACCCTTAACTGGCTTAAGGTATATATTACATATTTGTTTGATTCCCTGAACAGCTGTCACTCTGCATTTCTACAATGTATTAGTTGAAAAGTTCTACTCAACTGCCATTAAGTAGACAATGGCTTATCTTCAATTTTATGGCAAAAGTTTGATCAACCCAACTTTCTGCTCTAGTACTTTATCTAACATTATTCATATTTAGTCTAAAAGCCTGTCTAATGTTAAATAATAAAAGGCATGAATCATTAGGAGCTCATATCTTATACCAGACTGGGTTACAGCTACATGCATTTATTGTCACTTTCTCTGAGTACCAGAACAATGGTATTTTAAAAGCACATAAAATATGTGTACTTGATAAAATATTTAAAGTGCTGATACACAATTTTTTAATTTTAACTTGCTTAGAAAAACCTGAAAATAAACCTGGAATATCAGTGGTGTAAGAATAATGATGTGTTGGGTAAAAAGAACAGAAATAACTGTGTCAAGGTGTTTCTCTGAGAATAGCGAATACGAACACTGGGTTTTGTCGTTTCCAGTTATCTCTGGGCCCACAAAGTTCCGGTTCAATGACAACTAAACTTATTTCCTAGAATTCCTCATGATGGAGCAGTGTAAAAAGATGAACTTGCATAACCTTCCAGTTCCAGGTTTAGTTCCTAAACTGTATCAGCATCAAGAAACAGCAATATGGCTGAGCATAATAAACAAGCCTGCCCTCCCACACTCAGGAGACTGAGGCAGAAGGGACTCTACTGCAAGGCCAGCTCAGTGACACAGAGATCTGTGCCAAACTACAGGATCAGAGAATGTCATTCATCAAGTTTAGTCTTAGAGCAACTTACCCAGCACATACAAAGCCCTGGGTATTGCTTAGAACATCAAAAATAGGGAAGGGAGCAGCAGTGACTAGCAATTTACTCTTATCACTGTTAAACACCCAAGGTTTATTTAATTTTAAATATTGGAACACAGGATTTTCAAACTGAAGTTAATAGTAAGAGTGTTTGCGCTCAAAAAATTTCAAAATTCTAAATCTATATTTGCAATAAGCTCATTATACATCTCATGAAAAGATTGTCGTAAACTTTTTGTTTGTATTCTTACCAGAACCTACTATATAACACTGAATAACTATTTGACTGGTGGGAGAGAAGGACTGAGGGAAACATTATAAGAGTCAGCAAAAGCTGACAAAAATCTTTCAAAAACCTTAAGCAGTTGCTCATTACTCAGACAATTCTGAAATGTATTTCTAGGAAGATTCCAAGCGAGGTAAATTGGAAATTAAGTACTATCTTAATTTCAATTTTTGACATTTAATTATTCAGCAACTGTATTTTTTATTTGCCACATACACTCTGGACATTTTTTGTAATCTCAAATATTATCAGTAATACTATCTACTTAAATTAAGTATACATATTCAAAAATATAAGTTACTAAACCCAGTCTTCACTAAGATAAAACTTAGAAGATTAACAGGTTTACATTTGGGATATGTCCTCACAGGCCAGCATTACTCATTTATTGGCCCGTACCTCAGATGGACAACATGCATTTGACTCACTTACTCTTAGAGATTTGTGGCTTTTACTATTTATTTTTAAGTACATGAATGTTTTGCCTACATGCATAATATGAGTACAGAGCTGACAGCACTGGATTCTCTAGAACTGGAATCAAGTCTGTTGTAAGCTGCCACATGGGTGCTGGGTGAACTAAACCCAGGTCCTCTTCAAGACTAACAAATGCTCTTAAACCACTGAGCTACCTCTCCAGCCATGAAGCCTCATAGAGGATCAGTATCTACAATCATTCTCTAAGTTTTTTACATTTATCTTCTGTATGTATGGAAATCAGAGAACAATTTATAGGAGTTAAGTTTCTCCTCAAGTTTCTTAAGTTTCATGGCTCTTCCTAAAAACTTTCCTAATAAACATACAGTGTAATTCTACTTTGACAAATCTCTTAGAGTATACATTCTCATTGTTGTTTTGACTTGTATATTTGTTTAAAGACAGGGTCTCACAATATAGCCCAGAGTATCCTCCAACACATGAAGATCTCAATCTACCTCAACCTCCCAAGGGTTTAGGATTACAGGCATGCACCACCATACCCAGCTGCAAAGTGTTTTCTGATTGTCCCAGTAACTATTAGGGATTTCAATATAATTTGCATTCTTGTGTTTACTCTTTGCTTAAAAATAGAGAAATAATAGATCTCATACCTTAGATCATCTAAATCCTTAAGAAAACTGTAGTTTTGAAATTGATATGGGTCAGTAAAATCATGCAGACAGGAGAAAAGAACAGAAGCCCGTGCTCTTCAGTTTCAGTAACTCAGATCTGTACCTACTCTTCAAGGTAAGATTAGCTTCTCAATAAGAAGAAAAATGGTGACTCATCAGCCATGCATGCTATAGGAGACAGTCTCTAATCTCTGACAGCTGTGTTTCCAGACTTACTGTTTTCCTGCACCCTGGCCACGAAGCCTGTGAGAGGTATCTGTGGAGTCAACTGAGGCATGGGGGGAGGAGGAGGGGCAATGGAAACTGGCAGCAAGACACAGTATTGGGAGTAAAACAGATAAAGAAAAGGAAACAAACAAAAAGCAGAAGTCAGTTACAAGGACTACAAACAGAAATAGTATGCCAAGAACAGTCTGCAAATGAAAACAGACAAAACAAACAAACAAACCCTGCTACCCTCGAGTTCTATCCCCACAGAACCCAAGGCCATGCTGTGGTCAGCCACAGGGGCAAGTGCATAAAATGATAAATGCATTTACTTTTAACCTAGCATTACATTATTTGGGGAACTTTTTAATTTACTATAACATTCATCTTAGCACAATATTTTTCAAGAAAAGGCTTTTAAAATATCTCATAATTAAACACCTACAGAGCTTTCCAAAACAATGTTTCTCTTTAAGTCTATGAACTAACAGACTTGTCTAACTTTAGGGTAAAGATATCAATTTAAAACCAAATAATGTTTAACAGCTGTTGATTATCTATATAAATATGCAAATACATTAATACATTAATCATGAATTTCCTTTAAAGAAAGTGCTTATATATTTCTCTGGGAAACACTCTTTCTTACAAAGTAAGACTTGTTGCCAACTTTATTTGTAAGAAATCAGCCCTAACAGGGACAGAATGTTCCATGTAGCTAGTGACTAATTTTTCTGTTTCTGAGGGGAAGTTATCAAATATAGTCTATGGATACTGAAAAAGAAACTTAATCTCTAATCAGTCAAAATGTACAATTATTTGCACTATATTAATTTCTTATTGACATAATGCAACCAGACACTGGCTGGCTTGAAGTATGTGTAACCTTTCTCAGAAGAAAATATATAGGAAAGTGGTACCAAGTGTCCATATGACTAACAAATATATGGCACAAACTAGAAGCAAAGATGTTTACTTTGTTTCACTTTGACACAGAACAAGTTAATGGGTTTAGGTGGAAAGATTCGGCTTCCCGGTGGTCACCGATAAGTGATGTTACCAAGAAAAACAACTTTATTGGTCCCTAAGATCATTTCATCAAAATTTATCATTTTAATCCAAGGGACAAATTTGTTGGTAAGCATAAAAATGTGATAGAAGTTCCAAGTTAAATATTAGAGAAATACATATTCACTGATATTTCATACAAATTTAAAAACAGCATTCAGTCTACTAGCAGAAACTGGTCTTTCATTCTGTTACAGAGAAGACTTTTTAAAGGGTTAGAGGGTATTGATTTAAAACAAACAAAAAAGCCTCCCATTAGTCAAAATAATTCCGAGCAAAGGCCCGTAGTGACTAGTCATGCTCGTCAGCCGAGGGAGACGCAGGACCTGTACTATGAAGATGCCATCACCAGCACGCACTGAGGAGACCGTGCACAGCACAGCACTAAGCACAGCCACGTACCAGTAAAGCTGCACCAGCAGCTCACACTGAAGGAGAAATGGATAAAACAAAAAATGCTTCACACCCGAGGCTAAGTTTCCTTTCCAGTTTCAAAAAGAATACTGATATCCACTAAGGAAGTACCCACAATCATGTGAATCTAGACAAGTGTGGATCAGTGAAATAAAAACCCTATTTGGAGGATAAATTAAAAGACAAAATGGGGGAAGGGGAGATAATGAACATAAAGATGGGATTGTAAAAAGCAGAATATGAAAAGAAAATTAGTGAAACTAGTGGGGTAAACAACTAATTTGTCTTGATTGTATATGCCCATATGCCTTTAATTCTAGGTTTCAGGAGGCAGAAGCATGTAGATCTATGCATTTAAGGCCAGCCTAAACTCTAGTCAGTTCCAGAACAACCTAACTCAAAAAAAGAAAAGAAAAAGAAAAACGTAAACTACTAAGTTATAGGACATTCAATAGTGCCCGGACGCCAAGGGGAGTGTGAGGTAATTAGCAGCAAGAGTTTAATATCTCATAGTAGCCTCAATGAAAACTCTGGCCTGGAAAAGGTTGTATGAACCTAAGGTTCTCTGTGAATACAGACATTTAAGACAAAGTGGTTTTCAATTTGCAGTAACCCAATTGCTCTGTAACTCAACATTTTAAACAGAAGACCAACAGCCTCTACCTAAGTTAGGCATAGTCGTGCTTGCCTGTCATGCCAACAAGCAGGAGGGCTACAAGTTCAAGGCCAGCATGACTTAGGCAGTACTAGGCCAGTTACGGCTACAAAGTAAGGTCTTGTCTTCAAAACCAAATAAAAACCCAAAAATATACGTGTAATATGAATATAAATAAAAAAACAAGCAAATTCTCATGTAAACACAGCATAGTCATCAATATTTTTATGGACCATTCAGTTCTGGACACAGTTAAAAAAGAAGCTGCCATAGAAAAACCTGTCAGCCACACCCAGCAACTTCATGACAAACACAAATACTGGACAAAAGGCTTATTTCAAATCATTTCCCTTATAGATTTAGCATCTTAACATGGAAAGTGAACTCAATGCTTATCCTTGGACATTCAAACCTTTTCTAAGTATTTTCTGTAAAAATTTTTAAACACTGGCTGTAGTTAGTGCTGAGATGTGTATTTTGAAGTAAACAGAAGAAAATTTTAAAAAAAGAAAATCCCTCCCATGTTAGAATAATTCAGACAGAGAAAGTAAGCAGGCATTGTAAATGTTTTCATTTGAAAGCATTTTAAAAGAGGTCACAACCTTAGAAGTGATAGCCAACAATTTCTTTTCATTAATTTTTTTTAGTTCTTTGTGTTTGTGGCCTTGTACATCACTGAACCATCAAAATCATGATGATAAAATTTAAAATTGTTTAGTTCAAGTTATACTGTAGTAATAGCAATAGCACATTCAAGTACTTGTTGAATTTTGGTAGATTAATTATACTCAAGTGAACCTTGGAGAATAAATAATAAGCAGTTACATTTAAGATGGTTATCAAGGATTAAAACTCTAAAGCAAAACCAAGCATGAAATGGCATGGCTTAAATTGTTGTCTATCACAGTCAAGAATAAGGGTTTCACATAATTCCCTTCAAAAGGAGCTCCACTATTGCTGTATGCCTGCAAACACAAGCTTACTTGAATTTTGAGAATAAAGTGGACCTCCATTAACATGAGGCTGAGCAGAGAATTGTGCAGTCACAGAGGGAGTTCGTCTATATCCACCAGAAGATGTCGAAGAAGTAGTGGAGTTGTGTCGAGAAATCTGCCTGGTCATTGTGCCATACTGGGAACCAGGAGCTGCGCCAGGGACTGCTGAAAAGCATTAGTCAAAGGCAACCAAGAAAGCATTACAAACACCCGATGTGGCAGGACAGGGGGGAGGGGGTTCTTATTGCTTCATTAACACCCAGACACAAAATAAGGAAGGAAGGAAGGAAGGAAGGAAGGAAGGAAGGAAGGAAGGAAGGAAGGAAGGAAGGAAGGAAGGAAGGAGGGAGGGAGGGAGGGAGGGAGGAAGGGTGGGAGGGAGGGAGGGAGGGAGGGAGGGTGGGAGGGAGGGAGGGAGGGAGGGAGGGTGGGAGGGAGGGAGGGAGGGAGGGAGGGAGGGAGGAAGGAAGGAAGGAAGGAAGGAAGGAAGGGACGAAAATGAAAACCAAATTAGCTCCACTTCTAAAGTTTAAAAACAAGAGGACCACTAGAGTGGAGCGCTACAATAGTGGCCACTGATCATTATTAATCCTTTCAATTATTGAAATTGAAATTGAAATTTGCACAGTCCCAAATGCTATTTGTCTCCATGTGCATTTCAGAATGTTCACTACACAATGCACAAGAACAACTATTCAGACCATTTACATTGTATTGGTATGATAAGTAACCCAGGGATAATTTGAACTATATGATAAGAAAGATATGTGTAAGTTGTCTGCAAGTACCACACACCATTTTATAAAAGGAACCTGAGTATCTAAGGATTTTTTTTTATTTATTGAAGGTGGAGTGTCCAAGAATCAACTACGAGAGTGAACGCAGGACAACTGTATAGACCTTTTGTATGTACACTGGCTACAACAAACTGAGTTCCACAAACAGTCTGAGTAAGGCACCAGCTGTCAGCTGTGGGTTATTCGGAACTGCTTCATAAGCAACTTCCTCTCCACAGCCAAGTTTCAGAATTTGATTCAAAGTTCTATCTGGTTAAAAACCCAGGTGAAGTAGTTAGAAAGTAAGCAGTAAAATTTAAACTGTTAAGTATATTTTTCTGATTTTTATAACTTAATAATTACTGTTACTAATTACTTAAATTGTACTTAGGTACTATTCTTAACACTAAGAATATCACTCCTTATGAATGAACACTGCTAAATTTAGTTCCTGAATTTCCCTAGGATAACTGTTTTTAAGCTTCAGCACTGATGAAAATCTCCCCTTGAAAGCTTGTAATGGGAATTTCTGGGTCCCATCTTCAGAGATTTTAATAGGTCTGAGAACTGAAATTTCTACCTAGTTCCTCAATGTTGATGACTGATTTGGAATTATTGCTCTGGAAGTCAGTGCTCTAAGTAAACAGCAATTTTTTCCTTAAGTCCACTCTTAAAAATTAAGACTTAGGTGTCCCTGGAGTGGCTTACACCTGTATGTAATGGCTACTCAATATCAAACTGACACAGTGTTAAGATAAACTAATACACAATTGCACAAAGACTTCACAGAGCCTCTAGGGGAAAAAATTCCAAAAGAATGAGAATGAGAATGGAAAAGAAAATAGCTTTGGCCTCACAAACCTAAGCAGAGACTTTTCTAAGAACTAATGTTCTGAGAACTAGTACTCTGATGTTAGTATCTAAGTCTGACACTGATTTACTTTGACTAGTAAGCAAGAGAGGTTTTGGCAGAGAGAGCATACCCACAGATCACCAGCTATGTAGCATCAAGATCCACATACCCCCAAACACACAGAGATGTCTGTCTACATTTTTACTTATCCAGAGAACATAACAACAGCATCTCATTGTGGCTTCAACAATCGTCTTCCAACTATGAAGTAAGCTGAGAGCATTTCATTTTCACAGACTTTTTTTAGTGATTTCTAAATCCACAGGGTTTTCTACTATCTCATTCCCTATTTTTCCATAGTATATGTAAATGTTTTGAAAAAATGTACAACTATTTTCATTTTAATTTCACCTAAATTAATTCTCATTAAGAGATGCCTCGTTATCCAAGGTGTTGTGTACATCTAAAAGTTTGGGGGATAAGGGGAGTTGAGACAGGGTTTCTCTGTGTTAACATCAACCAGACTGGCCTTGAACTCACAGAGACCCGCCTGCCTCTGCCTCCTAAATGCTGGGATTAAAGATGTATGCCACCACCGCCCAGCCTGACTCTAGAATTCTTTCTATTAGTGTTCAGTCTGGTCTTTTGCAGCTTGCAGATGACCTAAATGCATCCTACTGATGAAGTCATTTCATGGCACTCCCCGCTATCTTAAAGCCTAGGCTGCATCAAGTTTTGAGAGAATAATCCAAAGAGTAGCATCAGAGCAGCCCAATCACACTCTATTCCCTCTCCATGTTTCACTTCCTGTCTCCACCTTCGAGCCAGTCTTCTGATTGGATGTAATTGCTGCTAGGTTTCATCAATCGAAACAAATTACAAATAAAAATCCCACTAAATTGGTTATGTATTATACATGGACCATGTTGTATTGTAGTAGAGAATCTTCTCCGTGTTCTTATAGTGTTAAGTTCAAAGGTCTTTCATTAAAAGAAATTAGTAATAATTAGATTTAATTCATTAACGTTTAGTAGTGCCATCTATAATCTAATAACTCTAACAACTTGTAATCTGTCAGCTACGGGAGTAAATTGCAGACATGTAAAATGTATATAATGGTTTCCCAACGCCTATACATCAACACTCACTGGGAGAAGCAGGGCTCCAGGAAGCCAGACAGTGTCTTCTAACAAAACAGTTTATGAATCAGATCAGAGTGCAAGAAAACAGAACTGAAACTTCCAAAATGGCAGGAAAATATCAAGTATTTGAAGACAAAAAACAAAAAAACAAAAAAGGAAACATCCATATATAAAATGTATTCAAATGAGTTTATAAATGCAATAACCACAAAACAGAGCCTGTGTTTATAACCAGATCATTTTCCTTAAACAATACATTTAAGATACTTTCATCTCATTTTTTTTCATTATGATTGCCCTTCAAATGTTTGTTTTTTAGTATACACATTTCATTTATGGACAGCTTGGGTTACATAGAAATTACCTATCTCAAAAAAGTCTACATTCCACTGCTAAATTCCAAAGAGTTAACTGAATGTTCTCCAAGAATACCTTAAATTTACATACTTTCCAAAAAGGTAAAATAAATTTTTCTATTTTTAAATGTCATCTTACAGTCCTAAAATAGGTGCTGAATTTCATATATAAATAGGAAGCCACAAATACCTTAGTTTAGCAATACTGACTTTCTGTATGAAAGAAATATCATACAATAAGGTTTGCATTTGAAATAATAAACATCATAAAGTATTATAAAGACAAGATTTACTAAAACAAAACGGCCAAAATTGACTTAACAAAGTTATTTCTCTGTACTATACATACAGCTTGTAAAGCATCAATAATTTTGTGAAAACTGATCTAAAAATATCACATTTGTTATATTTGCCTTTAATACAGTAATAGCCACAATCTCATAACTCACTTCATTCAACATGCATAGACTGTTTTAGCCTCCACAATAAAGTTAACAAACATCACAGTGATGTTGAGAGTACTAAGTACCGTACCTGGGCCCCCAGTGGGTGGTGAGGGCGTGGGCACAGCAATGGGAATACCAATGCTGCTGCTCCCACTGTTCTCTCGGCTTCCGCTTCCTCCACTACTTCCACTACAAAGAAGAGAAGCATTGAAAAATTATTTTTACAAACTAACTTTTATAACTTCAATCATAAAGTAGGGCTAATAAACACTCATTGACTTGGTTATAAATCTTTATTGTTACTTAAGATAGTTCTGTGTTACACTGTTCTTCTAGAACTCTAAAACAAGTAACTAGCAGAGTACTCAAACCCTACCTGACCTTTATTCCCAGCACTCTGAAGGCAAATACAAATGGATCTTTGTGTGTTCAAGGCCAGCCAGGGTTACATGAGACCTTGTCTTAAAATGGTAATTATAGTCTTTAAGAAAAGTCTTGAGCAATGAAATCTCACAATACAGTGAGTTGCAAATGTCTATTTCAAGCCTTTGGTGATTAAAAGCCTGTTGGGGTGGCACACTGCACTTTCAGCACTGGCTAAGTCTAGAGGTTCTTGAATCTGAAACCACCTGGTGTACATAATGAGTCTCTTGTTTCCTCTCTGTGATGGTTTGTATTGCTCGGCCGAGGGAGTAGCACTATTAGAGGATGTGTCACTGTGGGTATGGGCTTTAAGACTCCCATCCTAACTGCCTGGAAACCAGTATTCTGCTAGAAGCCTTCAGATGAAGATGTAAAACTCTCAGCTCCTCCTGTGCCATGCTTGCCTGGATGCTGCCACGTTCCTGCCTTGATGATAATAGACTGAACCTCTGAACCTGCAAGTCAGCCCCAATTAAATGTTGTCCTTATAAGAGTTGCCTTGGTCACGGTGTCTGTTCACAGCAGTAAAACCCTAACTAAAACAACCTCTGACTTCCTCAGAAAGGAACAGTGAACCATACCCTCACCAAACTATAGTAGAACATGAGAAAACAGACTCAAGAGTTAGTTGGCAGAGAGCAACAGGTAATACAAAAACAAAAGTACAAAACAATGGGGTATGGGGAGTGATCCTTGTCTGCAAACCATCAAACCCAGGAAGGAAAAAAATTTTCTCCCTATCTGAAAGAAAATTAAAAGGGGCATGGTGGCACACAGCTGTAATCCCTGCATTTGTAAGGCTGATGAAGAAGTATGACAACTTCTAGGTCAGTCTAGCCTATATAGCAAAGCCCTGTTTCCAAAACAGAAATAATCTGGGCACAGGGCTGCACACCTTCATACCCAGCACTGGGAAAGCAAAGGCAGGTGGGTCCCTATGTATTTGAAACACGGTCTATAAAGCCAAGTTCAAGACCAGCCAGGGCTACACAGTGAGACCTTACCTCAAAAGCAAACCAACAAACAAATATAAAATATACAAAAACAAATTGAAGATAGGTAATAAGGAGTTTTCTAGAAAATGGGTGTGATGGTTTGAATAAGAATGACACCCACAGACTCGTTCGTATATTTGAATGTTTGGTCATCAAGGAAGTAGGATTAGTAGGTGTTGCCTTAGAGTGAGTGTGTCCCTGAGAGTAGACTTTAAGGCAGCCTCTTCCTGCTGCCTGTGGATCTGGCTGTAGAACTCTCATCTACTTCTCCAGTACCATGTCAGCCTGCATGCCACCAGGCTTCCTGCCCTGATGATAATGGACTCAACCCCTGAAACTTTAAGCATGCACCAATTAAATTTTTTCTTTATAAAAGTTGCCTTGATCAGGTGTCTCTTCACAAAAATAGAACAGTAACCAAGACAATGAGCAAAACAACAGAAAACAGTTTAAAGGTAGGTAAGTTTCACTGCTACTGAGAAGCTATTCAACTCGCTCCAAGCCAAACCTGGGAGTAACTGCTGTCTACCATACTTGCCCCTTGCTATATTGCCCAGGCTAGTTTCAAACACAGTCATTTTAAATGACTAGTAGTTGAATAAGATTAAACTATTGCTACCTCCACTATGAGAAAAACATACTTGACCCTGTAACTCAGCAAAACCAAAGCTGGGTCCTTCAGCACTGGGCAGCTGCTTTCTCAAGGATTGTTAACACAACCTCACTTATCAACTCAGTTCAAAATCTTCTTCAGAAATAAGCAGTGTTCTTCCTCTGACTTCTTAGAATCAAATATGCTATGTAACTCTACAGCACTTAACCCTTTATCCAAGAGCATTTAAGAGTATTTTCCCTATGCAGGAGTTCCTGCAAATGAACCCAGAAGTCTTATTCATACTAAGAATATATCCTACCACTGAGCTACCTTACAACATATAAAGAAATGTTTAAAAGTGTTCTTGTGTTGGGTCAGGAGGGTAGGGACGGTGATAGAAGTGGATTACTTCAAAAATACTTTGTTCCAAAATGTCTGAAGACCTTATATGCAAATTTAGGAGAGCAAAACAATTTTAAGCTTTATTTGGGTTTCTGGTTTGGTTTTGATTTGGGTTTTGTTCTGAGACAAGGTCTCATATATCCCAGGCTGGCCTCATATTCACTAAGTAGCCAAGAATAACCCTGAACTTCAGATCCTCCTGTCTCCATTTACCAAGTGCTGTAACTGCAGAATGGTGCTGGGGAATCAAACCCAGAGCAGCTCCCTATATGTTAAGGCAAGCACTAAGCCAACATTTACATCTTACCCCTAAAAAGCAGTCTTTAGTTGGTAATCCCAACATGGACTTACATCTTCAAAAGAATATAATCTGCACATATTATACACAAATGAAAAAAAAAAAACCTCAAAGGAAAAAGTGAAATCTGATGGGATCAGAAATATAATATGAATGATGCCGAGCCTCCTACACTCACCATCAGCATTACAGTAACACCTGACCTGTACTCTGCATCTTTAGAAATCTTCGCTCAGCAGTCAGCGACCCACACTTTCAGAGCTCAGATGTTCAGGTGGAAGGCTTACCTATGCGTCCTTGGTCTCTGGTTTAAAGAAGCCGTCCTGCCTGGACTATGCTGGCTTCCGAGTCTCGCAGGACTAGTCATGTAGTCATTAGGAACTGTGGGAGGCTTAACAGGCTCTAGGGTTTTGTAAGGGGTATTCCGTCTAACAACGAAGAATAGAAGAAGGGATAATGAATAAGAGAGAAAGCAGTACCCTCTCCCATTTCCAAAAATCTCTATCTGAATGAACTAAAATAACTTTTTTTTCCAATTTTAATTTTAAAAAAGTAAAGACCAGCAGGACTATTAGTCACTATTGCTAATGCCAAGAAGTGCTTACTGGCAGGAACCTGATACGGATGCTGCCTTAGAGGCTCTGCCAGAGCCATCCTGATACAGAGGAGGATGCCTGCACAGAGACCCCAATGGAGGAGCTAGAAAAGGAACTGAAGGAGCTGAAAGAGTCTGCAACCCCATGGGAAAAACAACACTATCAACCAACCAAACCCTCCAGAGCTCCTAGAGACTAAAACACCAACCAAAGAGCACACATGGAAGGACCCATGGCTCCAGTTGCATATGAATGTAGCAGAGGATAGCATTGTCTGTCCTCTGGGAAGAGAGGTTTTTGGTCCAGTGAAGGCTTGTTTTCCCAGTGTAGGGGAATGCCAAGGCACTGAGGCATCGGGAAAGGGGATACATTTGAAATGTAAATACAGAGAATATCCAATAAAAAATGATTTTAAAAAAAGTAAAGACTGACAGGACAACTCAGTGGGTAAAGAAGCCTAGAGACCCCATTTACCAGGAGAGAGGGATATTGTGCATGCAAATGGGAAAACACACACACACACACACACACACACACACACACACACAAATTTAGAGGGTAGTTCCACAAGAGATTAATTGAAAAAACCAGGAAACATGCATTCAAATCTCAGAAATTCTTTGTAAAATGCAATTGAATCTGTACCCCAAAGTTCCTCGGCCTGACACAGGAGGGCTTGGTGGTTTCTGCGTGGGAGGATTTGTTCTCGACAATGTGCCAGTTCTTGCAGGCTGGTTATTTCCGTGCTAAAAATGTGGAGAGAAAAATTTTATTTCCGTATCAACTTGTTCTCTTGACATTTTAATGTGATGTCTTTTTCTTAATATCAGAATGTGAAGTAAGGATTCCCAGACAGTTCTAATAGTTTGGTATTACATTTTAAACGTTCAAAGGACACCTGTGCTAAGTTTTTTCCATCATACTAATATATACAAAATACAAGTGAGACTACTAGATTTTCTTGTTGTTGTTAGACATGTTTATTAATATCAAACTTATTCAAGAATCAGAATTTAATTGTTTGGGAAAAGTTATTTATGCATTGTGTGTGCATAAAATCAAACCACAAATCTGTCAATCTGCTGAAAATACTCATTATAAGTATAATCTTTATCCTAATAATTGAGCAACAAAATCACATGTGACGTCTGGGAAACCTAACTGTAAGTCAATGGAAGCAAAGCAACTGTAAAACATATGAGCAAAAGCAGTACCTGTTAGAACGATTAATATTCCTAAAGTGCAAACATCAATATATCTAGGATATATTAACACAGCCAAGCTAAACACTGCTGATGTGATCTAAGCTTGAGCGTATTTAATCTACATAAATCCTACAGGGAAAAGCAGACAGACACAAGAGTTTTCAAGTTTTAGTGGCTCTGAAGCCTCTGTCAACAAAGAAAGTACTGTGGATCAAATAAGTAATGTCTCTTACCTTGGCTTTTAGCCACTTTTTGTTGGCAAAAACAAAAAAGAGGGGGGAAAAGTAGAAATTAATTCTAGGTAAGTTGTATCTGACAGGACAGATTGACATTTATATTTGAAATACATTTTAAAAGTTATCTAGAGGAACTAGGGAAATAAATGTTTGTAGGTTACACTTATTTTTTTCCTCAGTACTAGGAACTGAACTCAGGGCTGCACATGCTGGTCAAGCATTCTACCAATGAGCTACAACTAGCCACTAGGTTTCCCAGATTGGGCTTGAGCTGACTTTGTGACCCAGACAAGGCCTGGAGTTTATGGCTGATTCTCTTGCCTCGGCTTCCCAGGTAGCCAGGTCTGCTGGCTCTTGTCACCATGTCTAACTAACATGGACTTCTAAAAAGAAGTTAATTCATAAGGAAGTTACCAATTAATTAAGCCAATCTCAAAATTTCTTAGGTCAGCATTTAACCCATGAATCTAATCAAACTAAATTGGAAAAGATGCAAAGTTGGGAAAATGCCTCCAAAGTATATAATGGCTTTTTCAGATGACAGCATCCAGCACCCATGTCAGGCATCTCATGACCACCTGTAACTTCAGTTACAAGACATCAAATGCTCCTTTCTGGCCTCTACAGACACTGCACTCACATGTACATCCCTGCACACATACACATATACAAATAATTAAAAATAAACAATACAGAATGTGTAAAGCTATTTTTAATATAGCAGTACATAAGATCTAAGACTCTGTTAAATAATGAATGCCCAAGTCTGAGATATTCATTACTTCACAAGTAGTATAATACTTTAAATATATAAGCCTTAAATTCTAAAATTTGAAATCCCATTTTAAGGCTAAGTGTAACTAGCTGAAAAGTAATTTAATATGTGGAAGTCTCTTAAATTAAATCCTGTATACCAAAGAGAATAAAGCTGATAAATAATAAGCATATAGCTAAACATCACAAACTGAGCTGGAAAGATGGCTCAGCGATTAAAAACATGTGCCGCTCTTGAAGAAGGCTTGAGGTGTAGGGGAGGGCAGTATATTTAATTCCAGCTCTTAGGAGCCAGAGACAGGCAGATCTCTGCATTTAAGGCCAGCCTAGTTGACATACTTACTGAGTTCCAAGCCAGCCAGAGCTACATAGTAAGACTCTTGTCTCAAGAAAATAAAAATAAAAATAAAAATTCACACATTGCTTTCAAGTTCAGGAAAGGATTCAGCCTTGCATTTCAATGTTTAAAAACAAAATCTGTGGGGTTGGAGAGATGGCTCAGTGGTTAAGATCACTGACTGCTCTTCTAGAGGTCCTGAGTTCAAATTCCAGCACCCACATGGTGGCTCATAGCCATCTGTAATGACATCTGGTGCCTTTGTCTGGTGTGTCTGAGGAGAGCAACAGTGTGTGTGTGTGTGTGTGTGTGTGTGTGTGTGTCTTTAAAAAACAAACAAACCAAAAAAAAAAAAAAAAAAAAAAAAAAAGGAAAAAGAAAAACCCCAAAAACCCCGAAGCCCTGGGAATGTAGCTCAGTTTGCAGAACTCTGTACAATGTGCACCAACATAGGGCTTCATTCTCAGAGTCCCATAACCCAAGTATGGCAGTATACCCCTGAAATCCAAGAATTTGGGAGGTGGCAAATGATTTGCTATACACCAATAGCAAAAAAGTTCAAGTCCAGTTTTGGGCCCATACAACCCTATCTCAAAAACAAAATTATGGGTGTTGTGTTATGAATAAGGTAATATGTGTGTGTGTGTATAAAACTGACAAAGAATAAAAATAGCCTTTAAAAAGCAAAAATATAGGAAAGAAATCATCCACTCATAGGTTGGTCAAATTCTAACTACAGCATGAATAAAGAGCCAGGAAACTCTCATATCTGATGTCTTCAGCAAGCCTACACTACTAGGAAGGTATATGTTGCTATGTTTTTATTGAACAGTTCAGTGAAAACTCTAAATAAAACCTACTTTGATCTTAAAGGCTACTTCTGTGAGAGATGACCACCAAACACACCTAAAACAATGACCTATAGTGCCAATCTCTTACAACAGGCTATTAAGAAAAAAATTTCCATTTCTATAGTTTGTCTATAAAGATTGGAGATTTCAATTTCTATCAATGACATTTGCTGTTCTCACACCTTATCTACATTTTTCAGATGACCCTAAAAGCAACATGAAATAAAACCTTATGGAAGAATTCAGATATCATCTTATGTACAAGACTGTGCTTCACCTTTGGTGTTTCTATTTGTTTAAAATGGTGTTTCTCACTGTCACCTGGGAACTGTCTGGAACCCTACCTAATCAACACGCTCCACATCTAGATGTAAAGTACTACATTTACCTAATATTACATCCTTGTTAAGACATACTAATGTATTGTGTGATTTAGGTATATGATGACTACATATGTACCATATACATATGCATACAATATCCTCATAATAATATTTTTAATTGTGCAAAAAAGTGTTCTAAGCACACTCTCACATCTTCATTCCTTCAACTGAAAGAACAAAGACCTCAGCATATGTATGTAAGCTGTTCTCAAATTAAAGAACAATAAAACTAAACTAAACTTTAACCCTGTGCAACTATACAACTTCCTAACTTTCAATCTTTATAAAAGCTCAGCTTCCTCTACTAAACAGTTTGTATATGTGACTGTGTTCCAAATAAGAAATGTTGTAAAAATAATCTCTGCCTCTTAAAGCTCAAAATATAATCGCTAGCAACTGACAATACGTATATGAAATGTCTATTTAGATGTTGCCAAACATAAACAAAATAAGAATTACTATTTTCTTAAGATCTCTCTTCCTCTAAACATTTATACTTATGAATGAGAAATTTCACCATTTACCTGGAATATGGAATTAAAAGCATCAGAATTTTCTTTGAACCCACTCAATTTTTCTAGCAGCAAGCCTCAGAAGTCAATGAGACCAATTGAAGTAACTAACTCTCACTCATATCTAATATTCATGTAATTGTGCTACAATTTATTCATATAAATAAATCTTAATAATAATAATAAATAATAATAGTAATAATCAGAAGAGGTGGGCTAAAGAAACAGTCCCATAGTTAAGAGCGCTTGTTGCCCTTACAGAGGTCCCAGAGTTCGGGTCCCATTACCCACATACAAAATGTTACAACCATCAAACAGAAGAAGACTGTATCTCTATCCTCTCTGATTTCCACATGGACCAAATGCATCTAGTATACATACATGGTACACATAAACTCGCTACACACACATGCCGTACACACAGTACACACACGAATATAGTATACATAAGGTACCTCACACAAGTGGCACACAAACATGGTACATACATTTTGCATATCCACATGGTCTGCACACATGGTACATTTACACATACACAGGCAAAATACTCAGTTACAAAGAAAAACACATCTGAAAAAATTAAGGACAATTACTGGGAGACTATTAAAGCTAAAACATCCCTGGTGTTTTGAGTTCCTACAAAATAAATGAAAATTCAGCTCCATAAATGACCAGATATTAATAATCAACCTTAGAGGCTTTACCTTAGAAAACACCAACTATGTCTAGCCAATTAAATGCCTTGCTTCCTTGATCTTTCACATGACCTCCACACAAACACTAAATATATACAACGGACAATCCTCTAATCTAATTAATCCTCTAAACTAATTTAGATATCTGTTCATTGTTACTATTACCAAAAACAACTCTGAATTTCTCCACTAAGTATTCAAGCCTTCCTTCCCTGTGTTCACTGTGAAACATTGTGGCTGTCCATAAAAATCATCTTTTGTTGTTCTTCATGTGTATATTCTGGTAGGTTCTGCATGGTGGGTTTCTCCTATCAGTATTTTATTCTGTTCCCCAAAATCTAACCAGGCTTACTTTATGCTATTTTTAAAATCCCATTAAAATATAGATACCACATACGATTCTGCATGAAATATATGAGATTCATTTAAATGCTATTTAAATGTGCATAATCTAATTAAAGAAAGGCCAAGCATATCATATATGAACACCAAAATACTAAAATCTGTAAGATAGAATATTAATCTTAGGAGTATGAAAATCTTGGATATAAAATGTGTTAGCTCAAGGTGAATATTAATCTATTTTAATATGGTATTTAAAATTCTGTATAATTATAAAAATATCTAAACAGTAAAGTTAAATGACAAAAAAACACCATGAGGAAACATAAGGTGTCATGATCTTTAATACAGCACAAATTTAACAAGCTGTTAAGAAATAAAACTTCATCTAGGAAGAGTTAAGATTAGGGGGAAAAATTAATCAAAATACATTACAAGAAAAATTTTAATTAAAAAAGAAATTAAATTTCTAAATACAAATAAATGTAAACCAAAACCAATAATAATAATTACAAGCACTAGTAGGGCTTGCCTAGGGTAAAAACGCACATTTTAAAATAAATTTAATTTCCTGCCTTATAATTTCAGCCAGTGCATAATTTATCATTAATAAATGCGCAGATTTCTATGGTTTTTTAAAGAGCAGGAGGGCTGATTGGGTGAGTGTCTGGTTTGTTGAGTCTCAGTGTCCAGCCCAGTTGACCTGGAGTACACTGTGCAGAACAGGCTGCCCTTTAAGCTGTAGTAGTCCTGTTCTTTCTGCCTCCTGGAACTAGTACTATTTCTTTTGAGATAGGGTCTTTGTGTATAACCTGGCTAGCCCAAAACTCACTCACTAGAACAGGCTAGCCTTGGATTTGGAGATACACCTGCCACACCCAGCTCTGGTATTATTTTTTAATTTCACACATCTCTATAATCCTGTAGGAAAAAAATAACATAAGAGAATGAAGTTCTTACAGAAGTCATAAACTTCCCCCAGCCCCCCAAAAAACCAACCAGTAAAAAGACCAGGGACAAAGTAATTGTATATGTATATATTTTATATACATACCAATACATTTTACACACATCAGCTTCATACTGGCTTCCTGAATGTCAGACTAGCCTCAAATTCTCTATGTGACCAGGATGGTCTTGAGCTTCCCTGCCTTACCGTTTAAGTGCAAGGACTGCTAAGTGTACCACCAACGTGGTACTTGGGATAAAATCCAGGGTCATGGTCATACTACACAAGCACTCTACCAACACATACCAGTTTCTAAAATACACCATTCTCACTGGCTACCCACTCTTACATCTTGATCAAAACACTTAAAAACAGTAACCAAAGCAATGTGAATATAATTAAGTGTATATCAGAAGTATACACTTAAAAGTGGCAGTAAAAATTGGGGGTGATATGTACCTTACCATAATCACTCTTTTTAAAAGGGGTGGTTTTTTAAATGTTGGCTTGTTTTAGCAATTAGAAAGAAAACTACCCAAGTTCTCATCCATATACTTTCAACATCTAGTAGGTTGTGTTTATGCTTCCTACTGAAATAATAAACAGATAAGAAGTTTTTATCAAACTTCCTTTTAGAATTTGGACCCAAACCTTTAATCCTAGCACTATGCAGGGGTACATAAAATAGATCAAATCTCATATCCTCACAAACATGGTGTCTTAAAGCACACAACCATGAATGAAGGGAAAAAATAATTCAGGATATTTGTTTTTGATATAATGGTTAAGTGTTGTGAGAAAGCTGTGTTAAGACAGAGCTTCACTATATAGTCCAAGCTGGCCTCAAACTTCTAATTTTGCTTCAGACTCTATAGTGTTACAATTTTCCCTGACATCTGGCTCAAAAATTTTTCTTTATTGAATTGTTAACATTATTTTGGTGGGAAGAAAATTAAGATGCAGCAGAGGGGAGTAAAGTTCATGAATTTTCCCAAATAACAAACTAAATATATATCTCTACATATTGTGGATATTTTTTAAATCTCAAAACAGGCAATAACACAGCCTTACATATTACTATTCTAAATTTTTTAAAATAAAATTGAATTTAGGCTCCCAAACAACGCTAGGCATACCATTAGTAAAATACAAGAATCAAGTAGTCTCTGCTATATTTGCCAAGTGTTTCAACTTCACATATAAGTGCCAAGCATGAAAGTGAATAAAACATTGCAGAAATTATAGAAGAGTACAGTAAAAGCTAATGTTCCTCTCTTGAGGAGACATCCCAGAATATTTATAATCAACACCTCTAGCAATAGCACCAGTCCTATCCACCAGCTACAATGTTTCCAGGCTCTGGCTGACTTCATTTTTATAAACAGGATGAGGGTCTACTTTCCCAGAGCATGCAGATTTAATTCCCACCACCTACACGGCAGCTGACAACTGCCTGCAACTCCAACTCCAGGGATCAGACACCATTTCTGGCTTCCACAGGCACCAGGCATTCAAGTGATACACAGACATGCGGGCAGGCAAAGTATTCACACATAAAATTAAAAATAATTTTTAAAATCTAAAAGACATGAAATATTCTGAGGAATATAAACAAAATCCAACAGTCTTCTGGGAAAAAGATTACTACCACATTCCAAAGCATAAGCTTATCATGTGCAGAGGTGGCTAAAGAACTTAGGCTGTTCCAGATGTTTGCAAGGACATGTAAATCAAAAAAAAAAAATTTTTTTTTTCAAATTTCAAGATCATATAATTCTGCCAAGCTTGAGTATAGGCAACAGATATTCTACAAATCTAGAGGTTATGGCAGATATATGCAGAACAGAATTTTATACAATTTTTTTCTATTTTAAAGAAAAATGTAAATAGCTGAATTTCATCCCCATAATACATAGGTACACAAATATTTAGAAATAAAAGGCCAAATTATATACAATTTATTTTCTAGACCAATCATAGTTTATAATTTAAATGGCTTACTTAGTAAATGGCTTTTTCAAGTTATGTTTTTGTTTGGGCATTTGTTGTTGTTGTTGTTATTTATGGTACAAGCAACACGGCATTATGTGTTGACAAGGGGACCAAGGGAAAACTTTCAGGAGTCTTATTTTCTCCTTCCACCATGTAGGTTCTAAGAATAGAATGCAGGTTAAAGGACTGGTAGCAAGTGCCTTTTACCTGCTAAGCCATCTTGATAGGCCAGTCTTTTCAGGTTTTTAGGTTTTTCTGAATAATGCCTATTCCATTCAGATAATGGATAAAATTCTGCTCCAAGTTTAGTCAAACATGTAGTTCATTAAATAAATATTCTAGAGGGCTGGAGAGATGGCTCAGCAGATAAGAGCACTTGTTGCTCTTGCAGAGGTCACAGCTTCACATCCCAGCATCCACAAAATGGCTACCAACTACCCATAACTCATTTCCAGAGGATCTAGAGGATACAACACCTTCTTCAGACTCTAGAGGCACCAGACATGCATTTAGTAATACACACACACATGCACACGCACACTGGCAAACACTCATACACTTGTATCTTTAAATACATAAATATTCTATAAATTACACTAGTTGCTAGCTAAAGGTAGTCTATCAAGTAAGAAATTCCTACCATAATTTTGATCCAAAATATCTGTTGAAAATTCAATATAATTCACATTATGTAATGCAAAAGGCTTACCTTAACTCCATGGCCCACATCATCCAGAACTGTGTAGTCGATAGGTTTCCGAATATACCTGACAGGACGCTCCATATTAGCAGGTGCGATTATTTTGTGAGTTCTTGATGTATTCTTATTTGTTGTCAAAATACCAATCTCTCTTCGAGCCACTTTTTCTTTATGAATATCCACAGTCTATATTTTAAATTTAAATAGAGCAAGAAAATATTATTTGGTATAGTAAAAAATGTATATGCTGTCCATATGCACTGGACCATGGGACTGTATCTCATACTTATTTTCCAATGAGTATGTACTAGGTAAATTTCCTTAAGGCTCAAATCAGTTAAAACTTAATAGATTTTTCTAAAGCAACTGTTAGAGGGAAAAACTGTTTCCTAGAAACCTGGAATGCGTGGAAGGAGAGGAGGCCTGCTCCGTCACTTTTATTTTATTGAAAGATACCAACAACAACAACAACAACAACCCCATCAGTGATCACAGTGCGGTGGAGAGTGCTGTGCTGACAAACTCGGATTATTTGAATTACTATAAATGTGTACAGTTCAAGTAGACTAAAAACATTTCACTTAAAGTCTTTACAAACTGACAGGCTTTAAAAGAGTGTAAGAGGCAAAGATAGAAATGACTGAAGGCAGAAAGAATTGCACTTGGCAGACACAATTACAGGAAAACTGTAAGTGCAAAGGCCATAGTCATCATCAATCCTCTTACATATCTGTCTGTTCAGCTTGCCCAGTAAGTGCCTATGAAACTGTTCTTAGAATATGGCATTTGGGGCTAGAGAGATGGTTCAGTGGCTAAGAGCACTGGTTGCTCTTCCAGAGGACCCAGGTTCAGTTCCCAACATCCACATAACAGCTCACAACTGTCTGTAACTCAAGTTCCAGTGGATCTGACTCCCTCACACAGACAAACATGTAGGCCCAACCCCAAATAAATATAAATAAGAAAATAAAATGAAGAAGAGGAAAGACTGAGGATATAACACACTTGCTAGCATGAATGCACAAGGCTCTAAGTTACAGCTCAGCAATAATAATACAGTTAAAACTTTCATTTATTTATCAAAATTCACAAAGTGGATAGCAGCCTAGGAAGGGCTCAGTGGTAGCCAGCATACAGCAGGACCCTGGGTTTGGTTCCTAACTAAAGCATGAGTACTCTCTTTTTTTAATCTTTGTTTTGCTTTTCATTTGAAACAGTGTCTCTTTCAATTAGATCTTTCTTTAAAGAAAGTGTTGTCCTCATTTTTTCTTTCTGGCCCACAAGCATGTGTTTCTTGAAGGCGTCAAAGAGGTAGGGCAAGGCTCCCTTTTACTATACTTTGCTAAGAGTGTTCCAAGACAATTTACATCTGTCCTTACATGTCTTCTTTCTTGTTGCCATGATTGCATGGGCCTATTACATGGAAACATTGCTTCCTCGAGTTTCTTCTCTAAACCTGCTAGTTTGGGACATGCTCAGATAAACAATGTTTTGTTTTTGAGACAGGATGCCATCTATAGCCCAAGGTAACCTAAAACTCACTATGTACAGCCATTGCAGTCCATTGAGCTCCATAGAGACTGCGCCGGGGTGAGCGAGAGCCGGACAGGCACTGGGCGACTCTGTGCCTCTTGGAGGAAAATCAACTAAACATGGGCAAAGGAGATCCTAAGAAGCTGAGAGGCAAGATGTCCTCATATGCATTCTTTGTGCAAACCTGCCGGGAGGAGCACAAGAAGAAGCACCCGGATGCTTCTGTCAACTTCTCAGAGTTCTCCAAGAAGTGCTCAGAGAGGTGCAAGACCATGTCTGCTAAAGAAAAGGGAAATCTGAAGATATGGCAAAGGCGGACAGGCTCATTATGAAAGAGAAATGAAAACCTACATCCCCCCAAAAGGGGAGACCAAAAAGAAGTTCAAGGACCCCAATGCACCCAAGAGGCCTCCTTCAGCCTTCTTGTTCTGTTCTGAGTACCGCCCAAAAATCAAAGGTGAGCATCCTGGATTATCCATTGGTGATGTCGCAAAGAAACTAGGGGAGATGTGGAACAACACTGCCGTGGATGACAAGCAGCACTATGAGAAGAAGGCCGCCAAGCTGAAGGAGAAGTACCAAAAGGATATTGCTGCCTACAGAGCTAAAGGAAACCCTGATGAAGCTAAAAAGGGGGTGGTCAAGGCTGAAAAGAGCAAGAAAAAGAAGGAAGAAGAAGATAAGGAGGAGGATGAAGAAGATGAGGAAGAGGAGGAAGAAGAGGAAGATGAAGATGAAGAAGATGATGATGATGAATAAGTTGGTTCTAGCACAGTTTTTTTTCTTGTCTATAAAGCATTTAACCCCCCTGTACACAACTCACTCCTTTTAAAGAAAAAAATTGAAATGTAAGGCTGTGTAAGATTTGTTTTTAAACTGTACAGTGTCTTTTTTTGTATAGTTAACACACTACCGAATGTGTCTTTAGATAGCCCTGTCCTGGTGGTATTTTCAATAGCCACTAACCTTGCCTGGTACAGTCTGGGGGTTGTAAATTGGCATGGGAATTTAAAGCAGGTTCTTGTTGGTGCACAGCACAAATTAGTTATATATGGGGACAGTAGTTTGGTTTTTTTTTTTTTTTTTTTTCCGTTTTTTTTTTCTTTTGGTTTTATTTTGGGTTTTGTTTTTTTTTTTTTTTTTTCCCTTCATCTTCAGTTGTCTCTGATGCAGCTTATAAGAAGATAATTGTTCTGTTAACTGAATAACACTCTGTAATTGCAAAAAAAAAAAAAAATTGCGGCTGTTTTGTTGAGATTCTGAATGCTTCTAAGTAAATACAATTTTTTTATTAAAAAAAAAACTCACTATGTAGTCCTGGTTGAAACAGTGTCTCACTATGTAGTTCTGCTGAGCCTGGAGCTTGCTATGCAGACCAGGCTGGCCTCAAAATTCACAAAAAATCACCTGCCTCATGAATGCTGGGATTAAAGGCATGTACCAACTTGACTGGCCCACAACTCATTTTCTTCATTTCATATACAACTACCCAAGAGTTTAAAACTTTCTTCTTATAATGAGGAAGCAATGACAAATTTATACCAACTGGCATGATCATTGATCACGTATAATCATCAGTATTAGATATAAGTTCATGTAGACACCAACAAACAAAGGTCAGGAAGGTTTATCACCCATTCTAGAAGATCTAGCTCCCTATAGTATGAGTCTTCCTGTAGCATGTCCAGCTTTGTATGAATGCATCTCCTCTTTGCAGCACCTTAATGCAACCAGACTCAGTTGCCTGAACAAATACTGAATGCTGGGCTTGGGGGCGTTTTGTTTTGTTTTTCTTTTCTTTTTCCTTGAGATGGGGGTCTCTGTATAGTTTTGTTGTCCTTAAACTCTTTGAAGACCTGCCTTTGCCTCAAAGTGCTGGGAATAAAAGAGGGTGTGGGGTGTGTGCCACCACACCCTTTGAAGTGTACTGGTTCTTGTAGTTGCTCAGTGATATTTTCTTTGACCCAGAATGAACCAATGTTAAATTAACTTTGCAAAGGAAAAAGCTCTGATCCTTTACATTTGGAGTTGGGGTAAGAATGAAACACACTAGCAAAGAAGAGTTTCTGGGATGGAAGAATCTGACTAACAGGAACTGAAAGGACCCATGAGAACTTCTAATAAGCCTCTATTTTATTATTGATTAAAATTAAGAGACAGTGTCAAGATGGGTACCTTCGAGCTTCAATAATTCCCTAGATATCTTCAATTTTTTACCAGTTGGAAGAAACTACTCACTACACTGATAGCCTAAACAGAACTGTCCCGTGAACAGCTAGAATTAAGATTTATCTGGTGGAAGGTGAACAGGAAAGGTTCTAAATATTTTCAAGTAATATTTAAGAGATGTGTGCACACTGAATATAAAAGGAGCAAATTTTGTGCCTATTATGGATAGAACAAAGCAAATCTTTGGCCAAGTTGTCTTTGAGGTGATGGGGTGAGGCAAAACAATGATGGTTAAAGAACAGTGACAACTGGGCTGGAGCAATAGCTTGGCAGACAAGAACATATACAGCACTTGCAGAGGGCCTACGTTCTACATTCCTAGCACTCACTATGTAACTACCTATAACTCTAGTTTTAAGGGATCCGATGCCTTCTTCTGGTCTTTAGTGGACACTAGGCATACATGTGGTGTACATATATACACGAAGACAAAACAAACATACACATATTTTTTTTTTTAAAAAAAGCGGCAGAAGGCCAGTGAGAAGGCTCAGCAATTAAGAGCACTGGCTGCTATTCTAGAGGACTCGGGTTCAATTCCCAGCACCCACATGGCAGCTCACAGCTGTCTATAATTCCAGTCCCAGGGGACTAAATACTATCTTTTGGCCTTTTCACGCCTCATGAGGCATACTCAAGGTAAACAGACATACAGGCAGGCAAAATAGCCATACACATAAAAGTTAGTTTAAAAAAGAAAGAAAAGAACAGCAGTACTATGCTGGTTCTCAGATCCTCCCAGTCTACCTGGTTAACATTCAGTCCTTCAGAGATTTCATAAAGCACAGCAAGCGTGTTTTTATAGAAGGTCATCCTGTAAGAAGTTCCACTAGAAAAAATGTCCCTGACAAAATCCCTCTGTGTATGAACTTTTATTGCTACAGGCAGGTATCAAAATGCTGATGAACATAACTGGTACCTAAGAAACTTGGTCAAGAAATCTAAAATAAACTCTTAATGTCAGCTCTAATTCTAATAAAAATAAAAAATGTTCCTGTTCTGTCTTTTAAAGGAGGAGTATCATACTACAGCCTACACTGGCCTCAAACTTATAGCAACCCTTCTTCACAGCTTCCTGATTGTTGGGATTATAAACATCAGCCACCATGCCTGGCTTTATCAAGAATTCAGAGCTACCTTGTCAATGGACAAATAGGTCACACTAAGGTAGACTCCTAACAACAATAGACTAGTATGCACACATATTACTCAGCAATTCTTCTGGCAAAAGCAACCTCTACTTAAGCAGCTTCTAATCTGAATTCAGTATCTCCCTGACACAAATACTAAACATCCCTATGTTGAAAAGATCCCCAGATAGTAGTGGGACACCCAGCACTCTAGAGACAGAGGCAGGTTGATCTCCGCACTAGGAACTGAACTCAGGACCTCTGGGATAGCAGCCAGTGCACTTAACCACTGAGCTATCCCTCCAGCCCCTTGATTTCATTCCTAACACAGAAGCTATCACCTCTCCCCAGAACTGTTCAGTCTGGAGAGAGTTGTTTTACATGCTAGCTGCATGGCTCTATAGAACGTTGAACTAGAACTTCTAGTTTTAGTGGTCTTTGCTCTTATTGACTCTTACAGAGACTGGTATTGGCTCTTCCAGTAGACCCACCTGACCAACCACAGATGTTAGCTTGAAGTACTGATACCCTTTAACATTTTCCACCCACAAGCATCTTAACACTGCTAAACACTGAAGCAGCTCTCTCAAAGAGCAACACACACAACAGTCTCTCACACAGCTCAGACACTTTGCTTCAAAAGTCTGCAAGTATTTCTGAGTTATCATGAATGGTAGCTTTTCCTTTTCTTCTCTCTGACTTTGTTCTAAGTCTGCTTTTCCTAACACCAAGGGTTTCCCTCTAAAGGTCCTGCTAAGCTGTGTGGTTGCCTCCTGTCACATGGCTGACCTCTAAACCAACTTAAACTTCTTGCTTTTCCCCACTTCACTTCTCCATTCTCCTCTTTTGTGCAGCTTCCAAGATTTACAGCTTGCTTGTCCTAGGATTTTTTTCCTTTAAACTCTAATAAAATTGTCCTCAAGCTTACCCCCCAAAACAGAAAAGTCAAAATACTGAAAGGACTGAGGTTTCACATTATATAGCTTGGCTGGCAAAGTGCTTGCCTTGCATGAACAAAGAGGTGGACACAGGAACACAAGAAGTTCAAAGCCCTCTTTGGCTATATGAGGAACAAAACCAGCCTGGACTGCATAACATCCAGTCTCTCAACAAACAAAAACAAACCTAAGCCCTTAACCAGTAACTGAGCAACAAAGGAGGCATAAGAAGATCTCTACATTTAATTTAAAAGACCTTTTTCCTTTTGCAACTAACCATTCCAGACAATAGATCTTAAATACTGAAATGTAAGACACTGATTTCTGACAATGAAAAGAAGTCAACAACCCTGGCAGGCACCAGAGAAAAGCATCTCAGAAGGTTAAACTAAAAAGAGAGAGAATGATCTGTCTCTGAGATCACACTGCAGCTTTCTTCCCAAAAGACAATCCTCTGGTACAATTACCACAAACTATGCAAATATTCTAAATTTAACTGACTTGGCAGGACCTGTGCAAGCCCTCCCAGACAGCTCTGATAAGTTCTCCAGGTATCTGTTCTATCCCCATTCCTATATCTACCATCCAGTCACTCCAAAGGACAAATGAATGCCACGTGGATGACACAGATAAAACGGAACAGATTGTACTGCCCACCTTCAGGTACACTCTCCAAAAAAGGTACTAATTACATGAACTGAAGTGAGAAGCCTACGGCTAATCAGGATGCCATACTAGAGAAACTGTCATCATGAGCACCCCGACTTCAGTAGTTGGTGTGGGGGCAATGAGGATTCTCAACAGTGTGTTGTTTAAGAAGCACCAATTCTAAAGGAGTAAGTAGCCAGAGTATTTTTTTGTGTAGAATAAAGTAAGAACAAGGAATGTTGTGACTTGTAAATTAGAGGTGGTCATAAGAGACCTTCAAGTGTTTAAGGAAAGATCCATTCTTAAGGGAGTAGTGGGATCCCACAGGAAAACTAATAAGTTAATTAGATTATGTTCTGAGGCAATTATTCCTACACTGGAAGTCATCCAATTAATTTGCAACTTGTCCCTGACTAGCTAAAGCAATCAAAGACAACCACCTTGGCCCTAGGGCCATTAGTATCAGCTCAGCTCAGTGGTTTACACTGTTACAGATGATAGAATAGCAATTCTTTCTTCAAGATAAGGCCATATGTGCACAATGTATCCTGCAATAGCCACATTCATGCCTTAAGCCATGTAGCAACTCAGTAAAAGAACTGAGAGACCACCTGGCTCTCTAAATTAGTCAGCTATCTGGGTCTTAATTCCTGGGCAGGGTAAGGGAGCTCAGCACTCTACAGGAAATAACCTCAATTTAATGTCCTTCTTTTAGTCAAACAAAAAAGATCTGTGCTGCCTCTGTCAGGGTTATCAGTGACCACCAAGTTGTGAAATCATGGTAAGGAACTTTTACCAGAAGCCAAGAAGGTATACCACAAAAGTAGATATAAGACACACTCGTATCTACTAATATCTGTGTGCTTTTGTCCATCTTGTGAAGACAGACACTGACTCTTTGCTGCATATTTTCTTGTTAAAGTACAGTTGTACTATAAATAGTCCTGATGTCTAGAAATAATGTATCCCACTGAAGATCTAGGAAGGTTTGTTTATCATCCAGTATAAAAAGATATCATCACTCTTCAGGGCAAAAGTCAAGGCAAAGGCAGAGCTCAATTCTCATTCTAACAGTCTGTGTTCCCTAACAAAGAAATGACACTCCTTAACAAGCTAACCTAAATCTCTGAAGATGAAGGTCAATGAGATGGCTTAGCCAGTAACTGCTTTCTGCTAAGCCCTCAGTCAACCTGAATTTAGATTTCCATGGAACTGAGGGCACAAATGCTAACATTCTGCTGTCTCAAGTCTTGGGAGCAAAGAAGTCCTGTGTCTTCTATCAATACTATGAAACTGTAGAGGACTACCTTGTTTGTGGTTTTTTGTTTAATAGTTTTTTGCACACACCCCCCCCAATAGAAGAGAGCCGTAGAGATGGCTCAGTTGCTGCTCTTATAGCGGGCCCAAGTCTGGCTCCTACTATCTACATCAAACAGCTCACTATTGCCTATAATTCCAGCTCCAGAGATTCTAACACCCTACTCTGGACTCTGGACACAAACATGTCACGCATACAGAGAACATACATAATATATACACAAAAATGCAAATAAAATTAGTATTTGACAATGTTCCCTCGGTAATTTTGAGATTTAATACAGTTACTGCTTTTATAAAATGTAGGGGTATACTCTTAGAATTGCCTCTAACTGTCTTTCCTTTATCCCTCTTTTTGAGACAGAGTTCTCTATGTAGTCTTGGCTGTCCCAGAACTCACTCTGTTGATCTTGAACACAGGAAATCTGCCTGCCTCTGCCTTCTAAGCCAAAATTAAAGGTGTGCACCACCACTGCCCGGCTCTAAACTGACTTTTTTGTGGTGCTAGAGATAGAAACCCTACCCTCATAAGTGCTGGGTAAGTGCTCTACCACTGAGTTACAGCCTTAGTTCATCTCCTTCATTTTCAGGAGGTCCAGTACCACTTAGCTAAGCACTAATTTTAGTTACATTTTACTTGTCATGTAATTAAGTTCAGGAATCTGTAACTCCACACAGAAGCATGGATACTTTGTTCAGAGATGAGAGGGACAACTTACCTTCATTTACTCCTACCTCCCCTGCATATTCCTTTCATCTCCTTTGCAAAGTCAGCTTACAGTACTGATCTAGATATGTTCTTTGTAAGCTCTGCTCAGTAACCTCATCCACATTTACATGGAAACTATTATGCACATCACAGACACGTTTTCCCTGTTCCTCTAGTGATGCCTCAAAATAAATATGGTACAAACAAGTAAATCTACTCCAGCCTATTTTTTAATGAGTTTACTTCATTTCTCTGTTAAACTATATATACTCTTTACTTCATATTTGTCATCAGCTCGATCCTGTCACATTTACCTTTATAATATCAGAAATCTGCTTCCTTTTATTTCCAACACTTCAATCCTAAATTACAACATATCGCTCATATCAGCTACTCCATGAGTCTTCTGGTTGGTCCATGGGCATGCCATCTGGCCCTGTCTTTCTTTATAACATAAGCATATGAATTTTATCTACCTCCCACCAAAAGTAGCCACCCAGAAAGAAAACAAGCTGAAAACTTAATGTCTCAGTTTCTTAGCTCTATTACTAGATCACCCCACATAGCTCCAGTCTTCAAGGGAAAAAAAGTTCAAAAGGGCTCAACTGCTTTTCCTGTTTCCACAGTTTGCTTCTGAAAGTTAGCTTTTGCTCACTCTCCTGCCCCTTATACATTGTACAAGTATTCAAGATATTATTTTAAATTACTTGAAAAAAAAATCTTTTTTCAAAGTTCTACTCCAATCTACTATCATGATTCTGAATCACAAGAATCCAAATCATATTCTGTTCAGCAATGCACACTTGGTTCTAACAGAAAAAAAAATCCAAAATGATAAGATTTACTGGTTTAAAAACACACACACACACACACACACACACACATACACATACACAGCTGTATACATATGCAAGCATGAAATCAGAAAATCCAGGTTTGAATACTTGCTGTCTCACTTCATTGTTATAAATATTATAAAGTTTTTAGAACATTAAGCCCATTCTGATAGGGCCTAAAATGGAGTTAAGTAGTAGTGGCAACACGTTCAAGGCCTTTGATTCAGTGTCTGAGACGTACATGTGTACACACCTGTCCATTATGATTAGTGAGCAAAATCTACAGAATTGCTTTGTAATCTACCCAGATGTGGTGTTCTGCACTTTAATCCCAGGACACAGGAGACAAAGGCAAGTGAACCCCTGTGAGTTTAAGGCCACCAGTCGACCCAGTTCTAGACTACCCAGGGCTACATAGTGAGACTATTTCAATAACCTTCCCCCAAACCATGTATCAAATATAAATCTCATTTACCAACCTAATCTATGATTCTACATCCCAAGATTAAGATAAAGCATTTCATGCTGGGCATGATCTACATGATGAAAGCCTGTCTCACAAAAATAAGTAAATAATAAGTGACTAAGTAAATAGAGCATTTTTAAGATATAAGATGTAAGCATACTACATTATACATTGTGAAGTAATGGAAATCATGTTCAAACCTTAGTTTTGCCACTAACAACTTTGGACAGTGTCCTAGAGCAAGTTTAATAAGCATTAAGGTTCTATCGAGTTGAAAATGCAATGAGTGTAAAGTAAGCAAGTACTAACAGCTACAATTAATTTTTTAAAGATAATGGTGGGCTTTGGAGAAATGGCTCTCTGGAGACAGGTTTGATTCCTAAAATCCACACTCTGACTCCCTCTTCTGGCCTTCATAGGCACCAAACACAAACATGACACACAGATATACATGTAGGCAAAACAACTATACATATAAAATTTTAAATAAGAAATAATATTCTACTCATAAAAATTGTTAGAATACCCTGACATAAACCTAAACCTCTTTCCTTTATGCTTTACTTATATTGATAATGCAGGAAAATTGAAAGCAGCAAGAGTTCAAAGAGAAATTTAAAGATCATATGACCTTCAAAGCTAGATACAACACAATCTCACTTTACTTACACACTGACAAGTATATCTTTCATTGACCTGCCATCATACCAATGTAAAATTCATAACAAATCTTCCTAAGATAATCTACAAGTTGAATGCATAAGAATAAAAATCTCAAGTTTTTCATGGTTCAAGACATATAAAAAAAGCACAAAGGGGAAAATAAAAGACATGGTTTTATCATTTATTTGTGAACTATAGAGTAGGCTCAGCAGTTAGGAGCACTGCTGCTCTTTCAGAGAACCCAAGCTCAGTTCCCTGCACCCACATCAGGTGGTTGATACCCATCTATAGGTCCTGTCCCAAAGCCTCTCATTTTCATGGGCACCTACACTCATGCACACAGACATACATGTAGATGCACACACCTACGCATAATAAAAATCATAAAAATAAATCTTTTTTAAAAGCTCGCTTCAGATTCATCATGAAAAACCTTAATAAGACAGTACTGTTGCCATACAAAATTAAGTAAATGGAACAATACAAAACTCAGAAACAAACTTGAGCTTAAAAGCAAACTTGCTATCTTAGGAGTTATGATACAGTGGGGGAAATGTATTACTCAAATGAAACACTAATTCACCACATAAAAGAGAAACTAAGAATGTATCTCTACACTATTACACAGGAAAAACTCCAAATGCATAGATATAAATACAAAGAAGGGCATGCTTATATATTAACAACAAAAATGCAAAAACAGATAAATCTTAGAAAAGACGCCAAAATCTTTAAAATGGTGTGTGTGTGTGTGTGTGTGTGTGTGTGTGTGTGTATGTGTGTGTGTGTGTGTTTGTACCTGTGCATTAACACAGCATCACACAGCCCATGTGTGGAAGTCAGAGAACAACTCTGAGAAGTTGGTTCTCCCTAGGTATGTTGGTGTATGCCTTTAGAGAAGCAGGTGAATCTCTGAGTTCCAGAAGAGCCTAGTCTACATAGCAAGTTCCAAGAGAGCCAGTACTATAGATAGTGAAACCCTAAAACAAAACAATAACAAAAAGGTAGTTCTCTGCTTCCAACATGTGGACTCCAGGGATCAAACACTCAGGGCATCAGGCAAAAGCTTACTTTATCTGCTGATCTCCATCCCACTGGCCCAATGTTGAATTTTTAAAATACAAGCCATATCAGACACATATACTGTCCCAAAATGAAGTATTAAGCAGTAATGGTTTAGGAATATAGGTCTAGCCCATTTCCTTCAGGATTATAATTTCCATGTAGGGACAAACACATATATGATGACAAAACCAGAAAATCCAAGGCACTGATTCTGAACCTGTAGGTCATGACCCCCATGAGGATTACATATTGAATATCAGATATTTATACTATGATTCATAACAGTAGATAAATTATAGTTACAAAGTAGCAACAAAATAATGTTATGGTTGGGTCATCACAACATGAGAGACTGTATTGAAGGGTCATAGCATTACGAAAACTGAGAACTATGGGCCTAGGGAATGATGAACAGCTCTTCAGGTATGGAGACATGTACTCAGAAGAAACTGAATCGGTCATGTTCTGTCTGTAGTTTAGCTGATGGATTAACATATTTTATCATAATTATAGCTAGCACCATCAGTCTTTTGAAGGTATCGAGAAACATTTTAAGTACTTCGATTGCAGGTACATGACACAAAGAACAAGGACTAGAATGGTAACGTTCTTTTACAGCAACACTGGAGACAACTCAGTGGCAGAACACTAGTATGAGGTCAGGCAGTGAATCCCAGAACCACATTAAAAATTTGTCTGGAGCAGCATCAAAACACTGCACCAAAAAAAAAAAAAAAAAAAAAAAAAAAAAAAAAAAAAAAAAAACTCAAAAAACTCATTTCAGTGGCCACATTTTACACACTGGAAAGAAGCACAGAAGCTTGCTTCAGAGGAAAGACAAGCTGAAGAGCCACAACAGAGTAGGCTGAGCTCTAGTCTTACTAAAAGCTAACATTATGGAAGTTAGGAGGTCACACTTTACAATTTCATGGTTCTATTTTTTGTAACTGGTCCACAAAGGCTACACATAAACAAAACCATGCTAAATTTTTGATACATGTGTAAACTGAAAGTTTAAATCAAGCTAAATGGTTATTTCTTTAAACATTTATTATTTCTTTATGGTGAAAAACATTAAAAATCATTTCTAACTTTCCTTTTTTCCTTTCTTACCTAGACTTAAATAAGACAGCATACTGTTGATATCCAGTCACTTTACTAGTCAGTAACAAAGCAGTCCACTGACTCATACTCTTCATCTCTCTCCCTTCTCTCTCTCTCTCTCTCTCTCTCTCTCACACACACACACACAGACACACACACAAGCATGCAAACATGCACAGATCTCTTTATGCAGTCTAGGACCTGAATTTGTCATCCATGTGCTACCATGCCTGGTTGAAAACTTCCTTTTTATTATTATTTATATATGTGGTGTGGTATTTTGTGTGTGTAAGTATGTGTGCAGGTACACACACCAGTGTACAAATGCCAGAGGACATCAGTCATCCTTATCTATTACTCCCCTCATCCTCCTTAGATAGTGATTCCTGCTGAATCTAGAGCCTGCCATTTTTACAGGTTAGCTAGCTGGCCATCCAACCCAGGAGCTTCTGTGTCCTGTCCTCAGAGGTGTAGTTACAAACAGGCCATACTGGCTTTTTATGTGAGTACCTGGAACTGAACACAGCTATTGCTGTTTGTATAAGTGTTCTTCCCCTCTGAGCCACACTAATTTATAAAGTCAGCCTCTAATGAATATGAATGTGTTACAAATTGGATAAAATAGTGTGTAAGTAAACATTTTTAAAGAAAGAGTAAAATATCCCCAAACCAATTCTATTGGAGGAAAACAATATTTTCCATGACAAATATAAAAGACTAAGTATAGTGATATAAACACTTGTGTAAAAGCAAGATGACTGTGAGTTCTAAGTCATTCTTAGGTAGAGTATAAATGTGAGGCTAGCCTGGGTTACAGAAGCAAATAAATAAATAAATAAATAAAATTCAAAGACACAAACAATTTGTAAGCAAACCGAAAACAAAACTATCTGGATAAAAACCACAGCTGAAAGGAGCATGGTGAATTCTAAAGCAAGGGATGGTGGATCTCTGTGACTGCAAAGTCAATGCAGTCTACACAAGGAATTCTATGCTGGGGATACACAGGGAGACTCTGTCTTTAATACCACATCAACAAAAACTGCTCTAGCACCCAAGAGAATAAGAGACAGTTTATTCTGGAACCATGACCAGACTGTGATTTAGAACCATGAGTGACCATGGCCCAGGACAGATTCAGGTTAGGCAAAATATACATAATGAGAACACGTAATTCCCATAGAGTAAACATCCTCATAAAATTTTATTGTTACATAACAAAAGAATGTAAGAAACAAAAGCACTTCTCAAATACATTGCATACTGAAATATCAAGTAGGTTAATTACAGCAAGATAGGAAATCTCTGTTACAGAATAATCATAACTCTCTGAGTCTTTCAGTTGGTGAAAGTTGGTGGCCATTAAGATACCACAAAATAAGTTAGCTAATAATCACAATAGTTACTAGGTAAACATAGAGGAAGACATGGTGGCCCATTAATAGTACAAGATAATCTGGCTCCAGACAAGCAACATTGCATGCAACTCTCCTCTTAACAAGTTCTAATCAGGCAACTGGCTTTGTAAGTTTTTAACATGGGCATGGCTTTGCTGTTTTTTATGAAACTTCTATTCATAATATTCTCTGATATTTGATTGTATAGGCTGAAAAGATGAAGTGGTCTTCCCAAAGACCAAGTTCAATTCCAAGTTCCCATAACTCTAGTTCTGCCCTCTTCTGAATCTGAACACACTTATCCTCATCTGCACATTCACCAATACACTTAATTTAAAAAGTAAAAAAGTTATGTAAAATTACCCACAAAGAAATATATTGTTTAAAATGCGTTCTCCTTCATGTTCTTGTCATTTTGTTGGGAAGGGGAGGAACATGTGCTTCTTTTAAAAATCTTCCAGAAAGAAGGGGTGGGGAGTGAGCCTGTCCCAATGCAACACAAAAAAGCAGGCAGGAAGAGCCATGCCACAGCAATACTACTATGATATGTCCTTATTTTCTACAATGTATTTATTTATCAGGAAGCTTACCAAACTTCACAACTGCCCCTAGAGAGAGAGGGCATTATAGGTTTCAAACAAAGACTCTTACATATAAACAAAGCCACAATATATATTTGCTAAAAGCAACTAAGAAATGAAAGTCTAAATCCTTTTGCCCTGAATAGCAAACAGAGATGGGTAGAAAAGAGGTAAGAGTCCTGAGACAAGCAACACAGAGAAAGCCTTCAGCAAAGAAAAAGACAGTCTTTGTTTGTTCTTGCTTATTTGGACCAGACTCTGAAAATGGCCGTATGCCCAAATTTCTGTTACAGAGCTCTGTTCAATACGCCTGAAACAAGGTCCCAATCAACTCTGAAATTAACTTGATTCAGAATGACCTACATATACACGCTAAAAAATAGATTTTTTAGAAAAATATGAACTGCAAAATCAGACTCCATGGAAACACACATAATATGAACCACTTGAGTCAGAATTATTATAAAGAAACTAGGCATGGTGGCTCATGGCCATAACAGCAACACTTGGAGTAATGGGCAGAAGAATCCCAAGTGCCCAGCCAGGCTGAGTTACAAGACTTTAAAGGGGAAATGTGGGGGAGAGGTGGCTCAGTGGGGAAGGCAGCTTGCTAGACAAATGTGAAACCAGTTAAGTGGAACCTGTGTTTTCTGGCTAGTTCTATGTCAACTTGTCATAAACTCACTTGAGAGGAGAGCACCTCAATTGAAAAAATGCCTATCGACAAGCTGTATAGCATTTTCTTAATTAGTAATTGACAGGGGAGGCCCAGAAAGCAACCCCTCACTGGGGCCTCTGCATCAGCTCCTGCCTCCAGGTTCCTGCCCTGTTTGAGTTCCTGTCCTGACTTCCTTCAATGATAGACTATGATAAACACAAGTGTAGGCCAAATAAACTCTTTCCTCCCCAACTTGCTTTTGGTCATGGTGGTTCATCACAGCAACTGAAACCCTAAGACACCATGTAAACGTAGGCGTAAACTCCAATGTTTTCCTCTAACCTCCACATGCACAGCATGCCATGCTACCTAATCTAATAACAATAAAAAATAAGTTTTAGTGAACAGAAATAGATCTGTCAATGGGAGAGGATGGTGAAAAGATAAAAGGAAAGTAGTGAGGAAATATGCTCAACAATGATATGTACACATGCAAAGGTTAAAAAACAAAATAATGAAAGGCTAGAGGGCAGATGGCTCAGGAAGTAAAGGTTTTGCCATTGAGCTGACAACCTGAGTTCAAATCCTGCAACAACTGGGTGAAAGATCAGAGCCAATTCCAGGAGATTCATGCTAATCACACAAGTGCCAACACATGTGCATACACACAGAGACACAAACAGACAAATACACCAAAAAAAAAGTTTAAATGGAGACCCAGGCCACTTCCTTTGAGAAAGAAAATTTCAAAACTAGGATTACAAACACGAAGACACCGTTTTAAATGCTGAACACATTAATTCTTCTGATACCAAAGATAAGCTACAATTGGACTGGTCCTAGATAACCATAAGATTTATTAAAAGATGGGTCTGGAGAGATTTTATTTAGAAAACAAATCAAGAATATTAACAATATAACAAAAAGTACATACACAAAAACAAAGATACAAACACAAAATTTTTAAATACTTTTAGTTAAAAAAGAAAAATAAAAGCAAAAATATCAACAATATAGCAACAAAGCTCTGTTTAGGCATTTTAATCTCCATAAATTAACAAGAACTTTCATGCAGATTAAAAACTAATCAATAAAATAACTTTTAAAAAGCAATTATTGAAACTTACAAAGGAGAAAAAAATAACAGATATAACCAGAAAGTAAAACTGAACAAAGTTTCCTAAAAGAGATAAGAATGGTATATTTAAAAAGATAGCACAGCAGAAGAAATTAAAATATATAAGTATGTGCATGTGTATATATACTCATATATATACACATACATCCAGAAATACAGTAGCCTCATCTCAGATGGAAACAGCCATCAAGTGACAGCACAGTGTCCTCTTAAAAGACAGTTAAGTAACCCCTGCAAGATCATACACACACACATGCATATGTGACAGCCACTAAATAAAATATATTCAGAAAGTTGACTAAAAGAGAACAAACTAAATACAAAACACTTAGAACCATCTAGATGATGGAGCATGTCTGTAATCCCTGCAGAAACATGAATCTTGGGTCCTAAACCAAACTTGGCCCTGTACTCAGAGACTTCACTGGGACTGTGGTAGGAACAGGTCAGGCAAAGCACTGCCATTACAAGTTTAAAGAAAAAGCCATGGGTGAGCTAAGGTGATGAACTCTAACACTGCCCCTGCACAAAAAAAAAAAAAAAAAAAAAAAAAAAAAAAAAACACACACACACAACAGTCTAGGACAGTACAAGTAATAGCAGATTCTAAGGTGAAATTTGTTTGGTTAACATAATGCTATTTTCTAAAATATTTTCTATTTATCCTTTGAGAATTTCAGGTATGCATAAAATGTGTTTCTGATGGGTTTTTTCATAATGCCATTTTTAATAGTACATAATCCTAAATTACCTAGCCTATGCATCTGCAATGGGACTGGGTGCTGTTTATTTTGTTTGACTATTTGTGTTTTGAGACAAGGTCTTCCTATGCAGCCCTGGCTAACCTGGAACTCAAGAGATCCTCCTGCCTCTGCCTCTTGAAAGCTGGAATTAAAGCCATCAAGCTTTATAATGAGTCTGTTGTAAGGATAAATTAATTCATAGTTATTCACATGTGTAAAATACCCTGGCATTTTTATGTACTATATATAAGCACCCTAGAAAGCAAAACTAGGTACACAAATAGGTATAACATTTTAGATTTTTATTATAATCCCTTAAGTAACAGTGACTGGCACTTAGCAACCTTAGTGTAGTACTCAATTTAGGGGAGGCATTTGTGAAATAAAGTCTAATGACAGTAGCTACATTTACTCCCCACCCCCCACATACACCACACACTGACTCAAATTAAACAGTCAGAAAAAAAAATTTTTTTTAAAGGGTGCATGGCACATACTTTGTAATCCTAGCACTAGGAGCAGAGGAAGCAGTACAGCTGCAGTGAACTTGAGGTCAGCCTGGGCTACAGACCAAGTTCTAGGCCAGCCTGAGTACACAGTGAGAGTCTGCCTCAAAAAAGAACATAACACCACAAAAAGAACCAAAGAAGAAGGTAGGCGTGAAGGTAGGACAGAGAGATAGGGATAAGGAAAAAGAAAAGAGAGGAGCTGGGAGGGGGAACAGGAAAAGACAGGAGAAGAAAGGAGGGAAAGAAAAAGAAGGGGATGAGGAATGGCGAAGAGGGGCAAGGAGGAGGGCAGGTGAAGGAGCATCAGGAAGAGGAGCAGGAAGAGACTGGAAGGGAAGCCTGCTGAGGCTGTGTAGTAGCACACTCCTACCTCCCAGCACTCAGGCAGAATGAAGCAGAAGTGGCAGGATCTAGGGACAGCCACAGCCAGGAAGGGAGATCCTATCTGAAAAGCCAAAAATTAGAGCTGCAGCTCAGTGACAGAGAACTTAGCATAGCAGGCCTAAAGAATGGGTTCTATTCCATCCCCACCAAGGCTTTAAAAAAGACACATGGATGGGCTGGAGAGATGGCTCAGAGGTTAAGAGCACTGACTGCTCTTCCAGAGGTCCTGAGTTCCATTCCTAGCAACCACATGGTGGCTCACAACCATCTGTAATGGGATCTGATGCCCTCTTCTGGTGTGTCTAAAGACAGCTACAGTAAAATACATAATTCTTAAAAAAAAAAAAAAAAAAAAAAAAAAAACCTCCAAGAAACCAAGAAAAAAGCCTTGTAACCTCAGTTTCTTCAAAAACATGTCATTCTTGGATTTATGCTTTATATCATTATTTGTTGTTTTGCCACATGCAGCTTTGTCCTTGTGGTTAGACCCTTTAATCCTGTGGCTCCTTTTAACCCTCAGGTACAAATTGTCTGATGCTCTGAATAAAGTTGTTTAGTGCATGAGACTTTACTCCATCTCATATAATGGCTCCATTTTCCCAGGTCCTACCAGATTTAGAGTGGTAAAACTCAGGCTTAGAGAAAAGGTACAGTATTGAAATTTCCTTAGTTATGAAATGGGGGACAGAAAAAGCATGAAAATCCTTTCAGCCCTAAAAGCAACAGCAAAAGCCTTTTGTTTAGGTCCAAGTAGAGTTTCTCTGCTGTCCGTCTTTAGTATTCCTTAAGACTGCACAATGATGAGGAAGGCAATGGCTACACTGAACCACCTAAGAAGTACTGGTCTCAACAGGAAGCATAGTACTCTAATGGTGAATGGTAACTATCAAAAGAGATGATAGTCCCACAATTAACCTTAACCAAGTTTGGCATAAAAGGACTGAAGGAAACAAATATAACACTTCTGTTACAGAAAGGAAATATTCAGCCAAGCATTCATAAGCACATTTACGTGTTCTCTGCATTTGTCCTGCATGTGTTTCCTAGTATAATGTGCCATTTGATTAAAAAAAACAGTTGAGAAACACATTTTCATCAAACCATAAGAGGATGTGTATTTGCAAGTACAGCTCTGCTCAGATCACACTGATATGTCACTAAAAGACCTAATAAAATGCAGTTGTGATTATTACATTTATTTGCTTCTTAGGTTCAATGTATAAAAGGTGTATATGTATACATATAAGTACATATGTGTGAATTTCTAAAATGTTGAAGGTTTTTATATAAATACATCTCATCTCATTTAGTGAACTATGTATAAATTTATCTGTCAATCTTTAAATTTCCATCTTTGTCGTTCATCATATTTATAAATAAGACTAGGAAAATATTTCCCATACATAACTAAAATACACTTAAGTAATTGAAATTTAAACTTATGAGCAGAGGTACCATTATTTTATTTAGAACTGATGACATAACTTTACAATATTATTTCACTCAGAATTAGCTACTGGATTTGAGGTAAAAAGAACACTTTCTTTTTAAAGGAAATACATTTGTAGACAGGCTTTCCTTCTCTTCTGTCTTGGTCATACGATAATGATGCACTCTTACAAATTATACTTGATGTTAATTAGTAAAACTGGCACCAAGTGTGATGTTTCAAAAGACAAGTGTTTATGCCTAATATCTGTGATACAATAAGAAAGTTACTGCACTATATATTTGATCTCAAACAGATAGCCTTTCCACTGGCAAAACTAGGTCCATGGATAATTAATTTTCTTTAATTTATTCGCAAGTTTAACATTTATTTTTGTCCTTGTTGTTTTTACACCATAAGGCTATTTAATGCAATTTACAAAGTGAACCTCCAAAACTTCAGGAACAGAACTGAGGCCTTCAGTGACAGCAACAAGCCTACAGTACACATGTATTCAGGGCACAACCGAAGCAGGCACTCCTGGGGCCTTGCCCTTTACCTCCCAGCTGCCAACATTTAATATAACTGACATCAGAATGTCAGAATCAGCAAAGGTGTCACTTTGTTCTATTTCCAACCAATCTTAACAACTGTACATAATGCCACAGTACTGATTTATATCATGTCTGTTAATGAGATTTGCATTTTAAATTTTATTATGTCATTTTGTTTTAAAAGACAAGAATCTCACTGTGTAGTTCTGGCTGCCTGCCCTGGAACACCCTGTGTAGTCCAGGTTGGTCTTGAACTCAAATCTCCTGCTTCTGCCTGATCTGCTGAAATTAAAGGTATATGCCATCAAACCCAGCTATAGTTCCTCTTTTTTTTTTTAAGTGTAAAGGAAAGGAGAGGACAGGAGGGGAGGAACAAGAATGAGGAGAAGGAGAAGGGAGGGGAAGGGAAAATGGAAGGAAAGAAGAGGGAGAAGAAAATGGGAGGGAGGAGAGGGGAGAGGAAAGGCAGAGACCTTAAAAGACAAGGAAAGGAACAGGACCATGTTCAAGGCCAGCATGAATTACAGAGTGAGACCCTTTTCTCAATTTAAAAAACATCAAACATGAACCAGCTATTTGTTTTGTTTTGTTTTCTGAGACAGGGTCTTTCCATGTAGCCCTGACCATCCTGGAACTCACTAGCTGGCCTTGAGCAGAGATCTTCTTGCCTATGCTTCCCAAGTTCAATACCCATGCCCAGCCAGCATCTTTTTTCAAATTCACATTTCAACAATAAGCAGGTAAACAGCTTTACAGATGCAATGAAGAGGCCTTTGAGGCAGAAAGATGATCACAGTGGTATTAGAGTAGGCCAAATGAAACCTCAGGGGTCCTTTATAAATGATTAGTAGGGCAAAAGGGACAGCATTGATCAGAGTCACAGTGTGGAAAAGACTCAGCTGGCTATAGCTAAAAAGGGGAAAGATAATGTCAACCCTAGGAAGACAGAGACAGGAGGACTACTGTGAGTTCAAGACCCAGATGGGTTTCCTACCTAGCATTAGGGCAGCTAATGTCACAAAGAACCTGTATCAAGCAAAACAAAACTACCAGAGATAGAAGACAAAAGAATGGGGGGGGGGGGCACACAGAAGGCCACTGGAAGCTGTAAAGGGACTAGGCAAGAGATTCTGCCTTAGAACATCCAAAAAGAATACAACCCAATCCATGTTGTTTCCTGTAGTCCAGAAAAAAAGTATGGCAGATACCGTGAGCATAGCAAGTTGTATTCAAACACTAAGTTCATTAATTTGTTGTAATAATTGAAAACTTAAGAGATCGTGGAAGCAATTACATCCAGAAAGGATAGAGTGTTTTCAGTGAAATCTTCAGGTTCAGAACTGGTGGCACACTGCAGACAGGAGAGAGCGTGCACTCGACTCATGCCATCCATGGATGACAGACCAGCTGCATAGTGCTCTCAAAGATGAGATAGCAAAGATGAATCGATGGGCTTTTAAACAAAACAGAGAACACACAAGGAAGCATTTAGCCACAAGCCAAAGTAAGCATATATAATACATGCACACTCAAATATATTCACTCTGATTGCTTGTCTGTTTGTTTTCAATACAGAAGAGCAAACCCAGGGCCTTCAATGTTAGACAAGCCATCTATCATTGAACTACAACCCTAGCTATAATGCTCCCAGCCCTTAATTTTTAAATTCTGAGAAAGGATCTAGGGAACTTACTTATGTTAGCCCTCAACTCATTCTGTAGTATTCAAAACAAAACCAATATAGTTCACCTTATCAGATTAAAAACAAAAACAAAGCCAAGTTCCCTTCCACAGATACATAAAGAGTAACAACATTTATTATCCCATAACTTATATAAGCACTCCACAAACTGAAACTATACAATAAACCACTTTAGAAAACAATGACAATTTCTTATAAACAGACATCTACCATGTAAACTATTCATTTCACACACAAATGTATCTGCCCTAAAGAAACAAAGGCAGGAGCAATGAGAACGTTAAAGCACAAAAAGGCACTTGCTACCAAGTCTGACACCTGACCACACCCAAGGACCCACAAGGTTGGCTGGAGGAAACCATTCCTGGTAACTAGCCTCTGACCTAAAACATACTGGGTGCCCACACACAAATAAATAAATACATAACTTTTAAAAATTAAAAAAACACATTTAACTATGAAAAATGTGCATATAAACATTTATATAAGTTTAATACGTAATTCCCAAAATTATGAAAACAACCTATATTTCCAACAACAGATACATAAACACTTGACAAGGGGAACCACTAAGCAATAAAAAGCAGTAACTTGGGCTGGAGAGATGGCTCAGCAGTTAAGAGCACTGACTGCTCTTCCAGAGAACCCAAATTCAATTCTCAGCAACCAATGGTGGCTCACAACCATCTGTAATGTGATCTGATGCCCTCTTCTGGTGTGTCTGAGGACAGTGACAATGTATGCATATACAAAATAAATAATTTTACAAAAAGCAGCAACTCTTTTATATGGAACAATATGGGCAGATCTCAAGTAAAATATGCTGTGTAAAAAAGCTGAACGGAAATGAAGGGGTAGGAGACAGGTGCATGACTGCATTCACAGAAATTGTACAAAACAAACTATTCTATAATGGCATAAAGCCTGAGAACAGGGAATGAGAGGGAAGGTTTATAAAAAGCACATGTTTCTTTCTTTATGTTGATGATCTCTTGGAAATATGTGAAAATTTGCATGATACTATTCTAAGCTTAAATTATATGTAATTTATTTTCCCTAAACAAGAAGTCAACAGTCTGGCATGGTGGGGCGTACAGTCAGTCATCCCATCTACCCAGAGGCTAAAGCACAGTAATGGAGCGTTTAAAGGGCGGCATGGACACCTTACCAAAGCTTCCTCACAATAAAACTTAAGAAACAAGGAGCCAGTCTGATTCCCAGGAAGCACATGACAGCTCAGTACCATCTATAACTCCACTCCTAGGGAATCCAATGCCCTCCTTTAACTTCCATGGGCACCAGGAATTCATGTGGTACAGAGTCATATTTGTAGGCAAAACATAAAAAGAAAATAACCCTTTTTACAAAAAATGCTAAGGCAGCTGGAGGGACCAACAGGACCACAGTGAGACCATTACAAACATAACAAAACAAAAATGTTGGCCTACAACTCAAAAGAAAGCTAAAAGTAATCATGACTACAATCAACCAATACAAACTCCACATTCCCAGGCTATCTATACCATCATGACATTTGTCTGAGACAGCTTATATACCTGAGGTCTATTCAGATTACATATTAGTGTTCAAACATGATGTATTACTTACATGTTTTATGGTAGTGACTGTGTGAACATATCTGTTAAACTACTGATAATGTACGAAACACTTTTATGTTGTATAATACCCAATAATGATAATAAACTATTACCAGACTATACAGTCACAATACTTGTTACTACTGTACTAGAGTACATTATTACTACTTTTTTCAGTATACTTTTTAATGTTTTTTTTAATCTTATGTGTATCACCTGCATGTATGTCTGTTGTGTAGGGAACTAGAAAGCTGCCACATACATGCTGGAAATTGAATTGCGGTCCTTTGGAAAAGGACTAGTGCTCTTAATCGCTGAGCCATCTCTCCAGACCCAACTAATACTGTTTTTTTTTTGTTTTTTTTTTTGTTTTTTTTTTATTAAAATTATATTTAAAACTGTGCTTTTCTGGGCTGGAGAGATGGCTCAGTGGTTAAGAGCACTGATTGCTCTTCCAGAGGTCCTGAGTTCAATTCCTAGCAACCACATGGTGGCTCACAACCATCTGTAATGAAATCCGGCGCCCTCTTCTGGTGTCTGAAAACAGCTACAGTGTACTCAATAAAAAATTAAAAATAAATAAATAAATAAATAAAAGTGCTTTTCTGCACCAACAGCCTCGTGCACCTTGTATTTTCCACTCTTGACAACATCAACTATCTATCCATAGGAATAATGGAGACTTTTACACACACACACACACACACACACACACACACACACACACCATGCAGCAGACTGATGTAGGTAAAATCTCCTAGTGACATTTCTTAGCAGGTATGCACCCTCATCATTAAGCAATGTATGACGATACTTAAGACACATGCTGCTACTTGACTAAAAATGAACTCAGAAGACTTTACAAGTTGATACCTGTGAGATGTGATTGATGGATGACTCCATCCTCCGAAGCTGAGATGCTTGGATATCCAGCAGCTGGAGCACATTGTTGGCCAATGCATTTATTTGATAAGCAACACTTGCTAGAGATTGAGTTGTGTATGCTTTGGTCTCTTCTAGAGCTTTTCTCTTGTCTGTAGCCTGAAATAAGAACAAAAGGAACCAATGCTCAGCTAATATTCATTAAACACACTACAGACCATTTCCACCATTTAAAAGCTCAATCGATTTGGCAAGATGGCTCAATGGGTAAAAGTGCTTGCTACACAAGCCTGGTGACATGAGTTTAATTCCCAGAACCCCCTTAAAGGTAGAAAGAGACACACAGCACCACAGCTGTCCTCTGACTTCCCCATGCACTCTGTGGCACCGGCACCCTCACACCTATGCACAAAGTGCACACGCACAGTAATAATAAATTAGATGGAGGAGTAATTATAAAAAAGTTTGGAACTAATCTGATGATTCTTAGGATTCTAGATAGAGTTACAGGTAACAGACTTTGTAAAATATTGGTCTTGTGATTCTGCAATATTTCTAAAGTCATTTTTTACTTTAGCCTTATAGATTACTTACGATGTTTAAACAATTATGCTGTCTGTATAAAACAAGTTTACTTTTTCATTTGAAATCATCTTCTGTTTTAGTTCTTTCTTTTGTTCTTTTAGTAGCTAAAAATACAAGTACAATGTTGAATAGAAGCAGCCATCCACACTATTAAAAGCAAAGTTGTTTTGCATTAAAACACTGAATCTTGTTCGGTGGTCTAGAATGTGCAAGTAAGTTCTAGAATCAAACCTCAGAACCAGAGGAGAAAATGTAGGTTTTCTACAGTTAAAAGACAAATAAAAAACTGTTTGTTTACAAAGCCAGACAGACTGAAACTGAGTGAGACAATTATTTTCAGTCATTCTACTCTACAATTTTATCTGCCTTTTTAAAAAATTTTCAACTTACAAACCTCACTTGTTTTTCCATCACAGGAGTGGGAAGAAATGTTAGCATTGGCTAACATCTATTTCTCCTTCCCCACCAAAAACTTGTACGTTATTTTCCAGTTTTATAATAAAATCATATAACTGCATACAGTCAATGAGTTGTTAACAAAAACAAGTTTACTCATAAATACATAAGAACCTTTTCATCCCAATGCAAAAGTACAACAATAATGTCATACTTAATCAAATACGGTATTTTACAAAGCTTCCATTTTAAATTTTCAAGTAAGGAAAGAGTACCATAACTGGTTGTTCAATTTGAAATGGTCAGCCCTGAAGACATTCATGGAAGTAACATTATATGGACTCAACAGGTTATTTTTAGGAATACTTATGTATATATGTACAAGCATGAAATAACAATTGATTTTTAAAGAGGCCATGCCTTTTGAAGTAGAGCAGGAAAATGCATTTCCTGTCACCATTAATTTCCATTCACATAAACTATAAATTTGAACCGCAAATTTGCATAAAATTCCTGCTGCCAGTTATCTCAAGTTTGTAGCTACCTTAGATTCTTTTAATCACCAACTGACCTTAGTATATTCAAGAAGCACACAAAATGGGCTACAGACTACCAAACAACTAAGAGTGTGTCCACAGAACTAAGACTGGCATTAACCAAGGCAGGCACTCAATGTTAACTAGTGGCTCCAGTATTTGACCTATCATGTGAAGCCCATTTGTCATCCCTGTCTTAAACAACAGATGAAGGCCACTTAAAGAGAATCAAATATAAACAGCTTTAAAAGAAAAGCTAATTGTTTAAAAAAAGCTGTTCTTAAAATAAGCAACACAGTGAATGCACTTAAAATAAACCATACAGGAAATTCCTTAAATAACTAAAATCTATGATCATCTCAACCATGACCAACTTTCTTCTGCCTCCTTCATCATCCACCTACAGATATCAAACTTACTAAATTAGGACTGATAGCTAGAGTAGAAACCTTGAAAAGAAGTTAACAACTTCCTTAAGTCCCTTTCTGCCCATTCATGGCATCTTCAAAAGGAATGAATGAATGAATGAATGAATGAATGAATGAATGAATGAATGAATGAATGAATGAAAAAAAATTTTTAATTCTCTTTCACTGCCTGAAGAAAAAAACTGCTGGTTATAAGCAATCACAATCTTCTTCATCCTTCTATATTCCTCCTTCCGCCTTTTCCAGCAGAAAAATTACCACCACCGCCATCTATACAGGTGTTCGTTTGCTGTTCACTTCCTTTCTTTACCTACAGGTAACTTGTTGTCCCTTTATTATGTCAATACCTGCCCTCCAAAAAGAGAAAGAAAACATCCTCAAGCCAGGAGTGACAGTACACAAGCTATTATAACCCAAGCATCTGGGAGGCAGGAAACCATCAGCAAGTTTGAGGACAGCCTAACTAAACATTGGAGAACCTGCCTCACAAATGGAGACCTGAGGACAGGAATAGGATTTGTGGCATACTCTGTTCCGTAACTGGAAAGCTCACAAAGAACAATCAACCACCATCTTCATATTTAACTGTATTTTAGAAAACATTTTAAAGCTTTTGTAGTCAGTTTCTATCTCCCTGGCATTTCTAATAGACAGATAACTTGGTTCTGAAACTTTAAGTTTTATCATAGTTACAAAATCCCTTTATCTTCAGCATCACAATTCATTTATACTTTAAAAGGCTTAAGACACAAACTTTGGAAACACTGTTTCAGAAAAAAACAAGTACATTTAAAACACATGATTACGTTCAAGGCCACCCTGGGAACATAGTGAGCTTCAACCCAGGCTCTGCTGCAGAGTGAGATTTCCCATGTCAAAAATAAACAAAAGAATGTAATTCACTGTTGGACAAGGCAAGCCCTAAACAAAAAAGGCTGTAAGCAAAGCAATATAAACACCACCCACCAGTGTGCACTCACACCTGGTGTGAAGCAGCCTAACCACTATCCTAATGCCTAGGTCACCAGTAGCCAGATCTCACACTCCCCTGCCCAGGAAAACAATGCCTAGTCATATGACCTAAGTCAAGTACTCTTCAGTCACACAGCATAGGCATCATGCAAGCCCTCTCTTCCCAGAGAAATCTTAAGGAGTACACCATTGTCACCATGATAACACCAAGGCCTCTGCTGCACAACTGTACTGATAAAACCTTTTGCCTCAAAGGACAATCCCTCTTCATACCTCTCTCGATCTCCTCAAAAAAATCTGACATGTTACATATTTATGCACTGTTCACATAAAAAAATTTCCTATTTAGCCTTAAAAACTGGCTTTCCTTCCACTTACTCCTTTGCTGTTAATCCATGTCTCACATAATTTTATTTCTTAAAGAGAATTTGATTGCAAAACACTTGACATACTGTTAGACGGTACAACCAGAAAAAACACTTATCACAACTGCTTAATACCTATGATGTTCTTCACTTCTAGGAAACTGCCCAGAAGAAAATCAAGGGTGAATGGAAAGAATATTCATACCACCTTTATTTATAGCAGGGGGAAAAAAATCTAGAACCAATGTAAAGAACAATGACAGGTGACAAAAAAATTCATTTTTCCTACCATGTTACTCAGAAATTATGTAGATATTTACCAAGAAGTAAAGTGTATTAAGGTCAAGATTTTAAAGCAAGAAGCAGATCATTGAAATATATTAGGATAAGGTATTTATTATATAATTTCACTTAACATTTATGGTAATAGTTGAAGAGGTAATGAAGATCCAAGATGGAGGATGAAAATCACAGTCAACTTGAGAAGCTAAAGCATCCAGCTACAGAAATAGGATTAAAAAAGAAAATCTAATGGGGGAGCTGTGCCATCTAATGGGGTACTTGCCATCACATCTGGAGATGTGGGACTACTGTCAGCAATCAGAAAAGGGAATTGGACACAGAACAAGAGAGTAGTCAGGCTGGGGCCCACAAGTTCCTGTATGACTCTTACTGCATCTAACAGAAGAACCTTCAAATGGTAGACAGCACTGCTCACACAATCCCTCTTTTGGCTAATTCTTACCCAGTGCATTTGGCAACCATAGAGGAGAGAAGATTATGCAGCTCAAAGCCTGAGCTTGAGTAAACATAAACAGTAAAAACCACCATAGTCCAGTCTGCAGATATGTATATTTGCACATCTCTCTTAGACACAGAGAATTCACGAGCAAAGCCAACAGCAAAACTGTGCTTCAGTCTGCCGTGCCACAGCTATCTGTCTCTATGACCAAAACAACTATTGGTTACTTTCCTTGATGCTCTAACAAATACCTGACAAAAAAAAGCAACATAAGAAATGCTTTGGTTAAGTTTGAGGCAGTCTTGTGACTGCAAAGGCTTGGAGGTAGGAGCGTGAGCAGATGTCAGGTTGCCACACAGCCATACTTACTGCCTGCTGCGCTCACTTTCTCCTCATTATTTTCAATTTAGGACTCTGATCAGGGACACTTACTTTTCCTTTGTTTTACTTCTGACCTAGTGTGTTTCCTTTTTTGCTTTCTATTTTTCTATAATATGCAAACTTTATCTTATTGTTTTTATATTCTATTCCTCTTATATTTAAGCTTATTCTTATTACGGAGAAATCTCTTTCATTTTATTCATTCATTCAGGTTTTCCTGGGGATTGAATTGAGGAACTTGCTGTATGCTCAACAAACAGAATCTTACCACAGGGTTATAACTCGACTCTGAGTGGTTTTTTTTTTTTTTTTTGTTGTTGTTGTTGTTGTTTTTCTTCTTCCTAATTTGCTCTCTTCTTCAAAACAAACATTTCTATCCCTCCTTGTTCTCTGACTGAAGTTTACTTGCCTCCATTTTCCTCTCTCCCTGTCACGTATCCTTTATCTCACCCATTTATTACATCAACATTTACACTACATAATTTTTGACTTATTGATATATTGCTTTGCCATTCTGCATTTTATGATCATTGGTAATACACTGGTGGACTTTAACTGATTTAAATGTGTTTCAGTGTCTTGAACCTTTGTTGTGACTGCTGATAACGTTTCCTCTTCTCCAAGTGGAAATTGATGTTGAGCCTTCAAAACCTAGAAGGCCCTTTAATTCCAGAACTCTGTAGACCAGAGTAGGAGGCCAGTGCGATCTACATAGTAATTTCCAGGTCAGAATGCTCAGTAAAGATTACCAAATAAAAGCCAAAGGGATCTACAAATCAAGAAATACAGATCATAACAAAAACCAAAGCATAAAAAAGCAAGGCAATATGACACGTTAACTCTACTAGTAAATTCAAGAGTACTAAAATGGGTTAAATGCTCAATGGATGAAGACCTCACTTTTATCGGCAAAAGAGAAAAATAAACAAATGAGCAGGAATGAAGTAATTAATCCAAAACCTAGACAAGAAATACAGCAGTAGAGAAGAAAGTCACCAAAATAATTTTTAAAATCTTCAATATAGATGTAAAGGTCAGGACCATGTTTTGGAGATTTTGTTTTGTTTTTTAAAAAAAACTTCAGCAAATCATGTCTGATTTATTTGTTTTGGCTTTTTTTGGGAGGGCAGGGTGGGGCTTGTTTGTGGAAAGAAAAACTGTGAAAATGAAAAACTAAATAAATCAAGTTAAAGCACAGGAGTCTAACCAAGAGACTCAAACAAGCAGGAAGAAAATGAACAAAATCAGGAATCAAGAGAGAAGATCCAGAAAATACTATATTCAAACCTCAATAAAGGAAAAACAAACACTGAAAACAGATGAGCAAAACATCCATGAACTCTAAGATATAATCAGGAGACCAAACTAATAACCAAAAGAAAAAATGGGGAGCTGAGACAGAATATGATCAAAATTTAAAGAAAATATCCAAATACTTGCATCTAAAATGCCAGAGCCTGGCTATGCCAGGTTCACTCAAAGTGTCAGAAATACAAACCAAGGGCCAGGCATGGTGGTGCAAGCCTTTAAACCCAGAGCTTGGGAGGCAGAAGCTGATGGTTCTCTATGAGCTCCAAGCCAACTAGCTAGTGTTAAAACTGTTCCAAAAAAAGAAAAAGGCAAACAAATATTAAAAGCTATAGGGGAAATCCACTAATTTACCTACAAAGGCAAGCACATCAGAAAAAAACTGAGCACTCTCATCAGCAAACCTAACAAGAAAGCATGAAATGATATGTTACCCTCAAGCCTGGAGTCAGGCTCTATCTGCTGAGAAGCCCCATAAGAAAGGCTCACCTTCACAGATCTAAGAGTAATGTGTTATGGACAAGAAGTTATCATTAAGATTAAAGAGTGACAGACATGCCCAAGGAAGGACCACTGCAGGGCTCTGGTCCCTTTCTGAGTCTTGTGCTGAGCATGTAGAGATGGCAGCTAGTGGGAACAAAATCCCATTATAATGCTGGTTATACAGGAAACAGATCAACATGTTAGAAGCTTTGGAAACCTTGAAAATGCACATTCCTTGCTAGAGGGAACATTTGACTATGATGTAGAAATGGATCTGGACATTTTCCTATGAAACCTTTTGAAGTACTGGTTTCTTTGAAAGTCAGATGGTATTTTGCTGGAGCAAACACATGAAGGAGTGTTTTCCTGAAGCAGACACAGATGAAAGGATGTTTCACTAAGGCAGACTCATGAAGGAATGTTCCATGAAGCAGACACAGGTGAAAGATGTCTTGCTAAAACAAGCACATGAAAGGATGCAAGGTGAATAATTCTTCCATAACATAATGCACGTATTGGTTCACCTTACATTGCATACTTGAGCTCCATTTTTTGGGACTCTTACAGAGAGAAAGATACCAGAAAACTTCTGGTGATGTGCTGGCAGCTTTTTGCTACTTCCCCAGACTTGGGTGGATTGGCAGAGTGATGTCAGCTGATACAGACTCACATTGAATTTTGCTAAGAGAGATTCACATGCTGAGACAAGACATGAGGTGAAGCAAGACCAGTGGAGGACTCATGGTATCTGGAGAGAGCATAGATAAGACTCAAGAGACAGTGACAGAAGCTTGGCTTGCTTTTATGCTAGCTGTGCAAAGGCTCTTGATCTCGAGTCTTAGCTGATCTCTGCTTCGCTGAGAGGGGCATGGTAAAGAACTTCTCATAGCATCCATAGTGGTCTTAATCCCTCCTACTGATTTATGTAATTCAGCTGAGGCTTGGCTGTTCCTGCTAGGGAGTGCCAGCACTGCTGCTCTCTCAACACTACTGAACTGAACTGCTGTATTATCCATGAAGTGTTTGAGTGGACTGAGCCGCTGCTGATGCCCTCTGTGATGGTTTGCAGATGCTTCGCCCAGGGAATGGCAAAGTGTGGTCTTGTTGGAGTAGGTGTGTCACTGTGGGAGTGGGCTTAAAACCCTCACCCTAGCTGCCTAGAAGTATTCTACCAGCAGCCTTCAGATGAAGATGTAGAACTCTCAGTCCTGCACCATGCAGGCCTGGATGCTGTTATGTTCCTACCTTGATGATAGTGGACTGAACCTCTGAACCTGTAAGTCAGCCCCAAGTAAATGTTGTCCTTATAAGAGTTGCCTTAGTCATGGTGTCTGTTCACAGCAATAAAATCCTAAGACAACCTGTGAACTAACTAAACTGATTTCCTGACAATGCAGATATGATTTGCTCCAAAAAAACAATTTCTAAACAGGTACACTTCTTCCACATCCTAATAACCTTTATTTTCCACTACCTCTGGTGGGTGGTTGGGCTAGAAGAGAGGTCAAAGCATTTAGGAACCGTTATTAAATAGGGTTGAGAAAAAATTAAAACCTACAATCTTTTATTAAATAAACTTTTGTAATGGATGGAAAGAAGGAAGGAAGGAACTATTTTAAGGTCTGAAACAGAACTGCTAGATCAAATCTGTCTCAGAAATAAGACATCCCAAGACAAGAACAAACTAAGGTAGTTTACATCCACCAACTTATAACTGTAGAATACTTAAAAGAATCACCGAATTCAACGTGTTAATGAGAAAATTCCTAACACTACTAGGGTAGAAAGAAAAGAAGAAACAATAATTCAAGCAACTAAAAAGTCAATATAATTACAAGAATTAACAAGCCTCTCAACAATAACCCTAAATGTAAATGAGCTAAACTCATCCACAAAAAGATACAAATTATACAGTACTTAAAAACAGATTCAGGAGGGTTGGAAAGACTGCTCTTCCAAAGGTCCTGAGTCAATTCCCAGCAACCACATGGTGGCTCACAACCATCTACAATGTGATCTAATGCCCTCTTCTGGTGTGTCTACATAAAATAAATAAATAAATATATATATATATATATATTTTTTTTTTTTTTAAAAAAAAAAAAAAAACAGATTCAATTCTTTGTTGCTGACAAGAAATCAACCTGACTAGGAAAAAAAAAAAAACCACTCACAGAAGGCATCAGCAAATAGATTTATCAAGCAAACAGAAACCAAACAATTCTGATACTTGATAAAGTATATTTCAAACCAAAATTAGGCAGAACATTCCAAAAAGCTGCATTATATATGAATAAGTAAAACAATCAAGAAAGTATGCAACTATAAGTCTATATACATCAAATATTGGAGGCTCACAATTTCATAAGATAAGCAGTGGGCATAAAAGGTCACAAAGGCCCTCATTCAATAGAAATTAGTGAATTTGGATATCCCGCCCACTCTCATTATGTAAGACTAAAGTAAACTAAAGACTAAAACTAAAGTAAACAAAAACTTCCTAAATTAGGCTATACCATAGGTCAAATGGTTCTAAGAGGTATGCACACAGTATTCCATCCAGCAGAATCAGATTACACATTCTCCTCGGCAGCCCACAGAAGCTTATAAAATTAAACATCATTAGACTGGCCAAACAGCTCAGTGAGTAAAGGCACTTCCTACCTGATGACCCCAGTTTCATCCCATTAGCCACAGGGTAGAAGGAAAAACTGACTTCTACAGGTTTTACTCTGGTCCATACAGTCAACTATGGCATACACACGCCCACACATAAAAAATAAATAGGAAATAAGTTCATTAACTAACTTAAATAGACTACATTGTAGTTCACAAAGCAAACTGTAAAGATTGCAAAATAATGAAAACTTCTTTTACCTTACCAGATCAAAGTGCAATAAAATAGGAAATCAATAGCAAGAAAATACAGAAAGTACACATACATTAAGACTGAAAGTACACTCATGAATGACCACTGGGCCAATGAAGAAATCAGGAATAAAATTTAAAGATTCCTAGGATCAGGGACTGGAGAAATGGCTCAGCCAGTCATGAGAGCACTTTAGGGACCCATGTTCATTTCCCTGCAACCATATGGTTGTTTATTACCATCTGCAACTCCAGTTCCAGAGGATACAACTCCTTTCTCTGGCATCTGTGGGCACAAGGCACACACATTGTCAACATACAGTCAGGCGAACACTTGTACACATAAAATAAATAAGACTTTTTTTTTCTTTTAATCCTAGAAATCAAAAAACAAAGGTATAAATTCCTAGAACCTTTGGTGAAGACAGTTAAAAGAAAAAGTTCATACTACTAATAAGAAACATGCTAAATAGGAAAAACTAAAATCAGGGACAGGCAAATGTGTCCATTCTTTCCACTGTTTCAATGCAGTATTCAAAGTCATAGCTAGAACAATACAAAGAAAACCAGACTACAGATAGGAAAGGATGAAATCCAAGCATTCCTACAGACAGTCTGACGGAGGCATTTCTCAACTGAAATTCCTCTTTCCAGAGAACTCTAACATGTTAAGTTGACCAAAAAAAAAAAAAAAAAAAATCTGTGGATCTGACTATTGCACTAATGACATATCCATGGTAGGGACAGAATGACATGGTTCCTGCCCTCAGGGACAGGGACAGCAAGCATGAACCTTCACACGTGTCCATAGCTGCTGAGGGTCTAAGGGTTGTTTGTATAATAATGTACATATTTTACGTTCCTCCTTCAAGGAATGTCTTCCCTGTTAACATTAATGACTCCATGATAATCAGAGACAGCATGAGTCTGGGAGGAGAAGCTGTGGCTAGCCCTGCAGGGTTGAACTCTGTGGGAGAAAAATTCTAAAACCATGGCTTCAAAAATATATTTCTCAACTATGAAAAATATAAGGTTACAATAAAATTATGAGAGACTTCACAAATCTAAAGGAACAAAAGCTGCTGTGCTGCAAGCCAACCTGTCAGAAAGATGCTATACGGAAAGTTTAATTTCAAGACAGGGTCTCACCCATAAAGCTTACGGTCTGTGCTTAACAGAGGTAGGCAGATTTCTGAAATCTTTTGCAAAGTTAAAAGGAAATGTATGCATGTTGGGGATCAAGAGATGTTGATTCATAAGACAATCAAAAGGAAATCTGGAGTAAATGACTGAATAGATATGTAAAATAAAAGACTGGGTTTATGATATGCAAGAAATGAGCTATCCAGAGAAATTTTTTAGAATTTCAAGAAAAAAGTGCTTGGAGAACTGTCTCAAGCAGAACATAAAGAGACAGTTATCTAGAGATCTCCAGAGAAAGTAAATCAAAAAGGAAGGAAGGAAGGAAGGAAGGAAGGAAGGAAGGAAGGTAGGAAAAAAGAAAGGAAGGAAGAACAGAGATGGTAGGCTGCAAAACTGCCTGGAGCAGAACGTGGGCTCCCAGCCTCCACCCAAGATTTGATTTCCAGTCATTTCTGCCTCTCCCAGAATCCCTCTCCAAGCCGAGGCTGGTCCTTGACAACTGCTGACTGACAAGTCTAAATGTGCTCACTGGAACCATAGTAAGAGCTCTACATGGGGTAGAGTGCTGTGGAAAGTTGTCTTCCAAGCATGACAGGGCTGTAAGACTGAGCTCATCACAGCAGCAGCAGCAGCACTGCCCAGGACTGGGCCAGCCGAGCTGGGAAGAAGTGAATCAACACCAGTGGGAGGGGAACAACAAAATAAGGGTGGGAATGAATATGTTAAAAAATATATGCACAGGTACAAAAATGTCACAAGATTATAAGAATTAATATATGCTAAAGACAGAAATAAGAAACAGAAATGGCTAAAAAATATTTAGAAAACTAACAACAAACACCAGCAAGGATGTGAGGGAAAGGAACCTTACTGCAAACCTAATTTGGATCCCTAGCACCTACTATGGAAAGAATGAACTCCCTCATGCTGTCCTCTGGCCTCCATTTAGGCATGCTGGGGAATTCACATGTTACATGTACACACAAGTAAATAATGAGTTTTTTAAAAGTTATTATTTAACTATCATAACTATCACATGACCTAGTTAAACTACTCTTGAATAAATATGAGTCTTGTCAGAGCTAACGAAAATGAGGCGTGACTTCTGAACAAATTACCCAGCTCTATGGTTTGGCATGGAAAGAGGACAAATTCTGACCCCATCTGAGAAACAAAAGGTAATAGAATATGCTATCTTGAGGGAAAACAATTACTAAATATCCAGAGAGAAAGGGAGAAATATCCCTAATTAGCCAGCTGGTGATCCCTATACAAGACAGTAAATGAGGCCTTAATGATATATGGGGGGTATAGAATAGAAGGCATTATCTCTATTCTATCTTAGAGAGTCTCAGGGAGACCAAAGTTAAGCCTTTAAATCATTCACAAATTATTACTGTCTGCCAGGAGGAAAAGGAGAAGAGACCCCTGTGGCTTTCCTTTATAGGTTGAGCCATGAAAAAGTCTAACATATAGATGAGATCACAGAAAGAGATCCTCTCAAAGGTATATTTCAGGCCACAGGGATGGAACAGCCCACATCTGTCTGATAGGGCTACCACTCTTCAGGACCTGACAGATCAAACACATTACCAAACCAGTGCTCCCATATGTAGATAGCCTTCTTTTGGGCAGACCCTAAAAAAGTCGTCTTCTAAGCCACCAAGTCTCTTAAATTTCTTGGCTGAAAGAAAATAGGTGTCTCAAGACAAGCCCACCATCTATTTGGTCTAATTCTAACAAAGAGTACCGAAGCCTTGGGGTTTGAACATATCCAACCTACTTTAAACCTCACTCTCCCTCAAACCTTCAAACAAGTAATCCTTCCTTAGGCATTCTAGATATTACAGAACTTGGATTCCTAGATAGGACAGTCTGGCTATTTGTCTTTATCAGACCTTAAAAGAAACTCAAAGGCACTCATTTCTACAAATCCCCAAATTTCAGCATGCTTTTTAGAAGCATTTTAAAAGAGCCCCTCTCCTAGACTCCTACTTTAGCACTATGCATTCACTATGCATTTAGCACTATGCATTCCGGTATAGTCACACAATTTGTAAGTTATCTAATTACAGACTCAGACAAGGGAGAGCCTGGTGGTCTCAGGGCAGTGACAGTCACTGAATTTTTAATCTCTGAAGCTCAATAGTTGGGAGAAACAGTGGCTATATGACAGCCAATTACTTAAATACCAACCTGTTATATTGGAAGGTCCTAAAGCGACCCTTACGGCCTGTTGAAATTTAAATCTTGCCACATATATCAGAAGAAGAGAGGGAACCTCTCCAATTCCTGTAAAGTGTCCTAACAGAGGATGCTCATGTTGTGATTTAACAGACCAGTCTCTGGAGAAACCTGACTTAATATTATACACTAACAGGAGCTCTTTCACAAATGGTTGAATCAAATATTTACCATGGTTATGATTTTTTCATGGCGCTCTTATCTCGGAGTCTCTACTGCCAAGCTTGCTGAGTTCCTTGTTTTCACTAATACCCTTGAGTTATCCCAACAGAAAAGAGGTAATATCTGTACAGATTTAAATGTGCCTTTCTAAGTCTACATTAACACGTGATTATCGGGAAAAAAACAGGGTCTTCTAAACAACACTTGACTTCTCCATTAAACTCTTAGGCTATCTTTCCACCCTATGGGGGATGTGGGACCCTGTTACCAGACAGGCATAAAAAATGGTAAGATTGAGTGAGCTCAGACCAGGAATCTCCAAGACTTGAGATCAGCAGGAGCCGAACCACTCCCTATCCACTCCTGCATCTGCTTTGGAACACCCAACCATAACACCCGACTGAGAAGGCCATGGCAATCAGTCACACAAGGAAAACACCTAGAGTCATCCCAAACTGAGCCAACAGAAAACATTTACCCTAAATCCACCTGACTTCTAAATGTTTATAAAGTCACTGTCCATATAAATAAAGCATACAAGTTATTTAACCAAGTGTCATCTAAGAGTAGCTGTTTTTACTAAGCTACAACACTTAGGGAAGAGTTCTCTCCCAAAGCACTCCACTGAACCTTGGATTTGCTTGGCTGGCCAGGCTCATGCCACCAGCACTGCTGTTACTGATGGCACTGCTGCAAGAGCAGACGAGACCCAGAAGCCTGGCTACTTGCCCTGTGCAGGCCTTCAAACCTCCTCCCCTCTCTTCTAAGAGCTGTAACACTTTGGCATTTACAGCTAGACCAGAGACCAGTGGAACTTATTTGTCCCTGTTCTACCTTACCCTCCCAGGCAAACAGGAGATGACAACTCCCAAGCAAAATTAGAGAAGTAATTCATTGATCAGAACAAGAAGGGAGATGATCCTGTACGCCAGGGAAAATGAGACAGCTGACTCCGAAGCTTAAAAATGGCAGCCTGAGATAATAAAGGTCAGGCATGACAAGGTTTTGGAGAAAAGTCTCTGCTAGCTTCTGAAATATTCCAATATTCCCCTGGGGAGCTAGCTCTGAATGCAAAAGAGTCAACCAGACCACTGTAGATGTTTTCCCACAGTCAGCTAGAGTTGTCAAATCTCGGGAAGACTCTCAAGTCTCTCCATCAGATTTTTTTTTTTTTTTAGATTTATTATATATAAATGTACTGTAGCTGTCTCCAGACACACCAGAAGAAGGCATCAGATCTCATTACAGATGGTTGTGAGCCACCATGTGGTTGCTGGGATTTGAAATCAGGACCTCTGGAAGAGCAGTCAGTGCTCTTAAACACTGAGCCATCTCTCCAGCACCCTCTCCATTGGATCTATTGATACCTCAAGGATTGAACACTCTAGCCCTGGCCAAGAAAAAATTTTGGACATTAGTAAAGTCACCCAACAGGTAGTTCAAGGATACTAAGTTGCCAAAAGATCAATTCTTCAAGCAAAGGTCTCCAGTAGCTCCTCCAATCTAAATATATGGGACCTATCTAGGAAAGGACTTTATACATGCCACAAAGACCTAAACTTAGTACAGGTAGGTATTTTTATGAAATGGGCAGAGGTTTTACTATCTAAAAGAGAAAACCTTGCCTACGTAGTCAACTTAAGAGTCTATTTATAGAAACTTGTAATCTACTAAAGAAATAGTCCCTAGATTCAAAATCCTTAAAAATCTCCAGAGTAGTTATAGGCCCACTGTTAAGACTGAAATAATCCAGTGTATGTCCAAGGCATTAAGGAATCACTGCAATTTTATTGTGTCTGGCACACTCAATCCTGAAAAAAGTGAAAAAGACTGATAAGCATCTAAAGACGCTCCTTCAAGAGACATAGTCCTCTTAGCCTAAACGACTCACTTCCAGACTTAGAAGCACTTGAACATCAGGGCTTAACTTCCTTTGAGGTTCTGTATGACAGGCCCTTTCTTACCAATGACCCAGTATTAGACTCAAAAACAGTGCGACTGTAAACCATACCCAATGGGCCAAGTTCAACAGGTATTGTCACTATTCATGGCAAGGCTTCCTCAAGAAAAATGGAAGAAACCCTCTTTTGACCAGAAAACTTAGTGTAAGTCAAGACTTGTGATTCAAATAAAGTCCTCTTTCAACACCTGTAAGACAGTCTGTATTCCAGTATTTTATCCACACTCGTGACAGTCAAGAGTTGCAGCATTGGATGCATGGATTCGTTATTTGTCTTGAGCCCTAAACTTGTCAGATTCTCCTGAACCCTGCCAAGGAACTTCCTGAGGCCAGAAACCCAGATCCTAACTATTAACTACTCATGTGAGCCTCAGGAGGACCTCAAGTCAGCATCTTCCACTAAAAGATGGCATGTGTTTCCCATGGGAGTCACATCTCACTGCCATATGTGTTCTCTCTAGGGACTAGGTTACTTTATGTGCAAGCAGACTCTTAGAAATCAAGCACTGTATCCAATATATACAAAGAACTCAAGAAGTTAGACTCCAGAGAATCAAACAATCCTATTTAAAAATGGAGTACAGAGCTAAACAAAAAATTCTCAACTGAGGAATATCGAATGGCTGAGAAGCACCTAAGGAAGTGCTCACCATCCCTAGTCATCAGGGAAATGCAAATCAAAACAAACACTAAGATTCCATTTCACACCAGTCAGAATGACTAAGATCAAAAACTCAGATGATAGCAGGTGCTAGCAAGGATATGGAGAAAGAGGAACACTCCTCCACTGTTGGTGGAGTTGTAAACTGGTAATCACTCTGGAAATCAGTCTGGCAGTTCCTCAGAAAATTGGACATAGCACTACCTGAAGACCCAGTAATTCCAGTACTGGGCATATACCCCAAAGATGCTCCAACATACAATAAGGACACATGTTCCACAATGTTCATAGCAGCCTTATCTATAATAGCCAGAAGCTGGAAAGAACCCACATGTTCTTCAGTAGATGAATGGATACAAAAATTGTGGTATATTTACACAATGGAGTACTACTCAGCTATAAGAAACAATGACTTTATGAAATTCCTAGGCAAATGGAAGGAACTGAGACTAACATCCTGAGTGAGATAACCCAGTCACAAAAGAACAGACGTAATGTGCAGTCACATTTACTTAGTTAACTCAATGGTTTTCATTAGTTATACCAAGGTAAGTCTGTATGAAGAACCAAAATATATAAGTAAAGACACAAAGTCTCTTTTACAGGTGTAGATGTAATGCATGGAGCTGTCAGGTTGGTGCACAGCCTGTGATTCCATCCATCACTTGGGAGACAGAGGCAGGAAAATGAAGCGGAAACTTCTGGTTTCTTTGGAAAATCAGTCTTGTCAGATGATGTTTTGCTGGGGCAGACATATGAAGGTGTGTGTTTCTGAAGCGGTACAGGTGAAAGGATGTTTTGCTAAAGCAGACTCATGATGTTAAGGACCCAACGGAAGGTGGACAACACTGGACAGTATTGGTACACCTTGTTGTGACTTAACAGAAAGAAATGCAATAAAAACCTTCTGGTAAGTGCTCTGGTGGCTTCTTGCAGCTTCTGAGGAATCAGGGGGCAATTGGCAGAGTGACATCACCTGACACAGACTCACATGGTAAGACAAGATCAGGAGGACATGTGCTGTTTGGAGGGAGTATAAATAGAACTCAACAGGATTCGGTGAAGGCCTGGCTGTTTCTGCTAGGTCATCCCGCTGCTGCTGATTTGTGTTTGTCACCCAGCACTACTGAACTGGACTGCTGATATAGTCATTAAGTGTTTGTGAGTGGATCAAGTTGCTGCTGCTGATTCCTGTGAACTGAACTACTGATTTCCTAACAACACAGATTAGATTTGCCACAAAGAACAATTTCCAAACAGGTACACTTCCCCCATATCCTAATAACCTTTCTTTTCCACTACCTCTGGTGGGTGGTGGGCTAGAAGGGAGGTTAAAGAACACATATTAAAAGTAGTGATTGAAAAATCAAGTCAACAGGAAAATCCTAAGCCCACACAAAGTTTCATACCAGCCTGAGCTACATGAGACTCTGTCCCCCAAAAACAAAAGAAAAAAGGTTGGTTAAAGGTGCTGTACCCCATCTGGTTGTGGTACATGCCTTAAACCAGCACTAAGGAGGCAGAAGTAGGGGTTCTCTGAGTTTTGTTTATAAAACAAGTTACAGGACAGCCAGGACTATACAAAGAGGCTCTGTCTCAAAACAATTTTTAAAAAAAGTGTTTGCTGCCCAATCATAAGAAGCAGAGTTTGGACCTAGGCATTCATGTCAGATGCCTCACAACAACCTACAACTTCAGTTCTAAGGGATTCAACACCCTCTTCTAGCCTTTTCATGCCAGTGCACACACATATGCGCATAGACTCACATAAATATGCACATTCACCTTAAAAAAAACAAATTTTTTTTAAAAATATAGCTTCTATTACTAAATGTGGGAAACACAGGACTAATTTTCTACAACTTAGTGTTAGCAGCTAAGATGTATTTTTGCCTCAGACCTCAACTCCATTACCCTCCCTTGCATCTGCAAGTATACTCGGGTCTCATAAACACACATTCTGTCATGTTGTTCCTATAATCTGCATCTGTCGTTTCTCAAACATCTTTTTTTCTCTCAACTTTTAAATTCATCAAAATTAATATTAAAAGACGAAGACTGTACAGCTTAATCTCAGGCCACAATGGTATACAGAGACCCTGGAGTCCTTTTTCTCTCTTCCCTCCCTCTCCCCACTTCTGCCCACATAGCCAGCTAATAGTCAAGCCTCATTCCTATTCTTCAACCCACTGTTCTGCCAATCAACCCCACTGTGGAGGAGTCAAAGCTGGAAAGTGTCAGAAACCAACTGTGCACTAATGGTTGAGAAAGAGGGGTCTTACAGACTCACTTCTATGAAGGCAAACTACCTTTTGCAGGCATAATCGCTTTATGATGGTAGAGAATGAATATAGATAACATACTCCATTCTTGAGCTTTCTCTGTTGTTTTTGTTTGTAGGGAGAGGGTGATTTTTGAACAGGGTCTGCTCTATAGCCCAAGCTGGCCTGAAATTCTCAATCCTCCCATCTCAGAATCCTTAGTACTGGGGTTACTGGTATATGCTACAGGTATATATATCCAAGCATCTCTGAGCTTTCTCTTAAGAATACCCATGTTTTTCATCAATGGCCGGAACAGAAAGATCAGGAGTCCAAAGCTAGACCAGGGCAACATGAGACTGTGTCTTAAAACAAAACATCAAAAGGTATGGGTAAGGATGGGTATGTGCCTGTGTGCACTCACTATAGACCAACTTTCATTTTCTTAGATATTTCCATCAACCAACGATCTCTAAACAGCTGTATAACACAAACACCATAACATTACATGCTTATCTAGAAGCGAGAGCCTTCCGAAACTAATAATTATTGTTTAATGAATTTCCTTTTAACCACCAGCTCAACACAACCCCACAGTGTCAAGCATTCTTTTTTCTAGAACAGAAAACCAGAAAGTCTCAGTCCACCATGCTGATGCTAGAATTACACCACTACTTAGGACTGACTATCTCCTCCAAACCAACTCTCGTAATGATCTTTTCTAGAGTTCTCCAAAGTACAACTCAAGCTTCTTCCTCCTCCTCTGTTCTTAGCTTTTTTTTTTGGGGGGGGGGGGTTGTTGTTGTTTGGGATTTTTTGGTTTTTTGTTTTTTTTTTTTTTTTTACTCCCTATCCCAGTTCCCTGCTCTCCCAGCACCACCACCCCCTTCTTGGCTCTAAAAAGTAACCTTAGTTTGGTTTTAGGAGGCTCAGGGCTGTTTTAGGAAGATGGAGGTTGAAATAGGATTTCTTGCTCTGTAGCTCTAAACCTTGTAGCTCAGTGGCCTAGAATTATTAGCCCCAACTAACCTAGAACTTGCAGCAATACTGCTGCCTCATCTCCTAAGTGATAAAATTACTGGTGTGAACCTTCATGCCATCATATAAGGCAAAGTAACCTTTATTTTTGATTTGTAATTGTTGATGCTTTGACTTATTTTTATTTATGATTTATTTTTTATTTTCTATACACTGGAGTTTCCTCTGTGTGTGTGTGATGGTGTTGGATCCCCTGGAACTAAGAACACAAAGAGTTGTGATCTGCCATGTGTATGCTGGGAGTTGAACCTGGGTCCTTTGGAAGAACAGCCAGTACTCTTAACCTCTGAACTTCCAATCCAACTTATTTTACTTTTAATTATGTGTATGTATTTGTTAGCATGTGCATGTGAATATAGGTTCCCACAGAAGCTAGAAGAGGGCACTGGATCCCCTGAATCTGGAGTTCCAGGCAGCTCTGAGGCATAGGTACTGGGAACCAAACCTGAGTCCTCTATAAAAGTAGCACTCACTTTTAACACCTGAGCCAGTTCACCAGCCCTCACGTTCCCTTTTTAGATAGGGTCTCTTGTGGCCAAGAATGGCGTCAGCCTCAACTTCCCAAGAATAGAGATTAATGTCATCTTGTTGTTTAAAACTTTCAGTACCTTTTTATCAGCCCCAGGGGGAAAAGCCAAAAATCACTACTATGGCTTGATCACCTTGCTGGATCTAGCTCCTACTACCTTCTTACAGACTGTTTCCCTACTTTGTATATTCTAAAGTACCCAAGCTTATGAACTGTTAAAAACCACTGTTTCTACATACCTTTGGCTAGTATACATACCACTGTCTGCATCCAACCCCAGCTTTCCTGGTTAACATTTTTCAGATCTCAAGTTGAGTACAGAAACTCTGTCCTGTCAATGTGTTTTCTCTGTGTCATTCATTATGTTTCATGATTTATTTGTTAGTGAGATAGGTAGATTTGAGGAGAGTGATTACATCTTCTAGACAAAACCACTGGAATGCATAACAGGAGGTAGAAAGTTGCTAAGATACACATGGTGACATGGTGGCTGGCAACTTTAATTCCACAGGTAAAAGGATTACTTGAAACTAGGACTTCAAGGCCAACCTGCTCAACCTTGTCTTCAAAATAATCAATTAAACAAGCTGGGCATGCTGGTATCCAACACACATCTGTGATCCAGCACTCGGAATGTGGAGGCAAAAGAATCAGGCATTCAAGGCCTGCCTGGAAAACATAAAACCAGAATAAAAAATAAAAAACTTTGAAACCAAAAAGGTCAGTAAAACGGCTCAGTATGTAAAGGGGCTTATTACTAAGCCTAATGACCTGTGTTTGACCTGCAGGACCCACATAGTAGAAGGAGAGAACTGACTCTCAAAAGCTGTCCTCTGACCCTCTCTCTCCCTCCCTCCCGCCCACCCTTTCTACCTCCACACACAGAAGATGAATGCAGTTTTTAAGATACTGAATAACTGAACAAGTAACTAATACACTCCTGCTTGAAGCACATTACAGATTTTTACAGATACATTTAATTTCACTAAGCATTTATTTTGAAACTCTGTGATTCTAACTTGAGATCAGCCAAAAGTTTGCCAGTTTCCTCTGGGATCTTTATGGCACTCTATGAATACTCAAAAACAATTAAAACATCATAGGACAAACTAGGAAGACAAATTCCAACAATTCAGTAAATTTGAATATTATAAACTTCAATGGAACTTGGAGTTGGAAAAACAAAACAGATATATCAAACCTTTTAAACATGACATGGTTTGACAGGAAAAATGTACTCATCCAAAGCCTTTTACAAAAGTAATAAATGTATATAATAAAATGAAGAGCCCGACATGGTAGCACAGACCTATAATCCTAGCATTTGAGAGGTTAACACAGAAGATCAAGAACTGAGCCCAGTTCTTTCTCTTCAACAGGGCAGCCCACCACCAGACAAGATACAGGTCTTTGAGAAGACTGTGGAGAGCCTTTTGGCACAACTGGACAGTTGGCTGCAGGAATTTTGACATCACCAGGACAATTAGAAGTATAGTGGAGGCAGGAATCTGACTCTGGCTCTAAACTCAGGAAACTGACCTGGATTAGGAACATTTACAATTAAAGCTCAGGGCAGAACATTTACATTTGTAGCTCAGGGCAGGCTCAGTGGATGTAGGTGTGGCTGTTCCTTTGTCTCTTGAAAGCCCCCTAAGTCTCTGGTCTCCCTACCTAGCCCCCAGAAAGATATTTACAGGATTTTTGATTATTGACTTGCTTGTTCCTTGACTCAGAACTGATCTTATCTTTCTGCATGTAATTAAACTGGTTTAAAAGAGGACTGAATAAAAAAGACTTTGCTTCAGCCCCAGAACTTGCCAAAGTCATGTTATAATTTTGTCTGTCTCTCTTTTCTTTTAATCCTCACTCCTGCCCTGGGGAAGCTGTTGTCTGACTGAGTTGGTCTCATGACTGACAAGACCATACAGCTCTTGAGATCAAGCCCAGCAACATTATCAAGAATGTTATCACACCCAATGTTCATCATCCAACAGCTTGAGGATGGTAGCACTGTATCTAACATCCGTAAGAGTTGACCTGCATGCAGTGCACTGTCTGGACAGTGGTATTAACTGGCCCTCCTGTGGCAGCTTGCCCCCAAGTACATCTAGGACGAGATGATCTGCAGAAAGTGTTCTACTCACCTGCCCGCCATGCTGTATACTGCAGCTAGAAGTGCGACCAAAGGAACAACCACCACCCAAAGAAAGATGTCAAGTAACAGGGAGCAGTCTGTCCTACACATGGCCTCAGGACCCTAACTGAGCTCCCTCACATTGATGGGATGAGAAAAGCAGGGGGCAATGTGCCATGCCTATAGCTTTGGGAATTCCTAATTAAAGGAATTAGGTTGACCAGGGGGAAAATACAATTGAGAGAATAACCTAATGAGATCCTGTCAAATAAAAGGTACGGAGAATGCCAAACAGCTAAAACAAAAAAATATTCTCAGTTATCTTTTTCTCATATAGTCACTTCTATTTTTGTGTATTATTATTTTAGTTTATTTAGTATATTACTAGTATTTGAGATATATATGTGTATGTGAAACAAAAACAACACACACACACACACACACTGTTCTAAATAGGGAGATTTTATAAGTACCATGGGCATAAACAATGGACTTCATAAGTATCATGGGCATAACAAATGTTTTTTAACATTTATCAGTGGGTGTGCAGTCAGTGGACAAGCTGTGAGAAAGGCTGTGAGCACTGGCTGTCTCCTTCACTTCATTTGCTCTGGGGACAGAATTTGCTCTGAGGCTTCAGAGCAAATACTTTTACCTCACTGGCCTCCACCAACAGATTTAGGTTTCTTGGCAGTGGGGAGGAAGGGGGGATTCAAATTATGCATGAGTGTTTTGCCTACAAGTATATGTGCCACATGAATGCCTGGTGCCCGTGGAGGCCTGAAGGTCATTAGATTCTTCTAGATCTAGAATTATAGTGGTCATGAGCCACCATGTAGGTGCTGAGGACTTAAATTCAGATTCTCTACAAGAATAAAGGAATGTTCATTATTACTGAGCCATCTATCCAGCCCAACAAGATTTCTTTAAATTCAATTTGAAACATTTTCAAATTTAAAATAACTATGTTATCGTTTTAGAGTAAAAAGCTATTTTTCACTCTTTCCTAAAATTTATTTTGAACAGTCTAAAAGCAACCATGTAACTAAACATTAGTAGACACAGACTCTAGAAAGCAGATACAGTTAAGTCTTAAAACTCATAGGTTTCATTAACAATTAAATATACAGAACAGAAAGGCTTAAATACCTATTCAAAGATTTTTTTTAAAGATTTATTATTTAATGTATGTGTGTTAATTTGAATGTCTGCTACATGTGAGGGGACATCCACCAAGGCCAGAAGAGGGTGTCAGATCTCTTTAGAACTAGAATTACAGGCAGTTGTGGGCCATGTGTCATGGGTACCAAGATATAAACTCTCGTGCTTTGGAAGAGCATCTAGAACTTAACCACTGAGCCATCTCTCCAGCTCCTCACTTTTCTTTAATCAATTATGTGTGTGTGTGTGTGTGTACATGCATATGATACAGATGCCTTCAGAAGCCAAAAGAATAATGCTGGATTCCCTAGAGCTGGGGATTATAGGTGACTGGAGTCTATAGGGAAGTATAGGTGATTATCAACCACTCAATATGGGTGCTAGGAACCAAACACAGGTCCCCCAAAAGAGCACCGAGTGCTAATGTTCTTAACCATCTCCATTCCCTCTATATAAAATTAATTAATACACATTATGTATTATGCCAAGAAGATTCATGCATAAGTAACTAATTTTTTTTGAGATTACCCAATCTACTTTAGTCAGGAACACTCTATATATATATATATATATATATATATATATATATATATATATATATATATATATATATATATATATATATATATATATATATATATATATAACTATATAACAAGTATTTTATGGTATTTAAAATTTAGGCTCCCATTACCATAGAGGATATTATTAGGCTTACTAAATCAGTAAAGGTTCTTTAGTGTGGTCTACTTTAGGGAAAAGTAACTGTTTACAAGATCAAGGTCCAATTTCTTTTTCTAGTCTGGTTCTCCCTTTGTAGCTCAAGTTGGCCTTCAGCTTTCCAATCCAGCACTTGGGAGGCTGAGGCAGATAGATTTCTGTGAGTTCTGCCTGGTCTATACAGCAAATTCCAGGCCAGCTGGAGATACATTGTTAAGACTCTATCTTAACTTCTTCACACAAGAAAAGTTGAATACATGAAAACTGCCTTTGTTACATACTATGTACATGGTTGCCTTTAGGAAAAAGCAGCTAGCTATACATCTTATTTGTAAAATGAGAACATTTTTATCATTATTACTTTTTTAAAAACTGACACACCAACTACAACTTTCAGGTTTGAGCACTGGCAGGCAGACAGTCTCCTGCTGATAAGTACAAAGCACAAAGCTCATCATTTAAAGAAAATAACCAGTGAGACTTATCATCGATAAATAAAATTTGAAATATGAAGCAAAAAAACTTTTTGAGAAAATACATTTATCAACTTGAGCTTTAAAGCTTTTCAATATTGAAATTTTTTCCAATGAGACCTTGGTAATATTAGTGAATATGATATTTTACATATTGTACATAGTTTTTCCTGAGCTCCAGCATGGCCAACTGGCCCATATGCTTAATAGACATCACATACTTTACATAACCAAAACAAACACCTTCATATTCTTCTCCCTGCAACCCACCCCCAGGGCCCAACCATCTGCTAGATGCTTAAGGGAACAGAGTGGTACTTAAATCGGGCCTCGTACTTAGACCCCTTTCTCTTACACCACATGCAATCCAACATACATTTCCCACTATGTCTTCAACACAATACCTGCTCTAACTCCTCAGCATCATACTTGCCAGCTGCTTACACTCACCCCACTGGCTGACTCTGCTCTCCCTCCTTCAATCTGTTTCCCATTGAGCAGCCTAATCCTCTAAGAAGGCAGTCAAACACAGGACAATGGAGGCATACACCTTTAATCCCAGCACTCAGGAGGCAGAGTCAGGCAGATCTCTGTTATAGTGCTTTGTCACTGCCACTGAAAAGTAGCTAAGAAGTTAATATGGCAGACAAGGGAAGGCCAGTCCAACTACACATACAGACCTTCCCAGACCTCACTGAAACCTAGTACATATCTTAATGTGTGCTGTTATGACAAAGTATCACAGACGGTTGTACATAACTAATAAGAAACTTATTTCACAGTTTATGTATAAAGGCATTTTGCTTGCATGACTGTCTGTACGTACTACATTTTGTGGTGCCTGCAGAGGCTGAAGAGGATGTTCCAATCTTCTGGAACTGGAGTTACAGACAGTTGTAAAACAAGATGCGGGTGCTGGGACTAGAACCTGAGTTCTAAGGAAAAGAAGTAAGTGCTCTACCACCTCTCTAGCCCCTTATTTCAGTTTTAAAATCTGAGACACTTGTCAGGCAATGGTGGCACATGCCTTTAATCTCAGCACTCAGGAAGCACAGGCAGACAGATCTCTGTGAGTTCAAGGCCAGCCCCATCTACAGAGCAAGTTCCTGGACAGCCAAGAACACAGAAAACCCCTATCCCCACCCAAAAAGAAACAAACAAAAAAAAAAAAAAAAAAAACAAAAAACAAAACCCAAAAACCAAAAAAGATCCATAATCAAGTTGTGAATACTTATTTTGTGTAGTGATGGTCTCTTGCTATATACTCATACTGCAAAAGGCTAAAGGACAAACAAACCAAACTCACTCCCTCTAACCTTTAAGTACTTGCCCCATTTCTGAGGACAGAATTCCCCATGACAAGCACCTCCCTCCCCAAAGACCTCATTAACATGAATTTTGCAGGTGTACCACCATTCAAACTAAAGCAGTATGTGAATAGTAAATCAGTAGAGGATTTTAAACTGGCAGTGATGTTTTGGCTTTTTTGAGACAGGACTTCTCTACATAGCCTTGGCTGTCCTGGAATTTACTATGTAGACCAGGCTAGCCTTGAACTCAAGAACCCCAACTGCCTCTACCTCCTGAGTGCTGAAATAAAAGATGTGCACTACCATGCTAGACTTACTTTTTTTCATACTTACTTGTTTGCACACAATCCCATGGTGCAAATGTCAAAATCAGAGAACTGGAGAGTAAACTCTTTCCTTGTACCACATGGATCCCAAAGACCAACTGATGTCAGCAGACTTGGCAACAAGTGCTGACCCCATAAGCCATCTTATCAGCACAGATTTCTACTTTGAAAGCATCACAATATTGCAACAGAAGCTCAGGGGGAATAATTGGTCAAAGGAAGATGTGTGAAGATGACAAAAGCATAATTGGGAAGCTATAGCAAGTGTCTAATCAACAGCTAATGCAATGGATATAGAATAGGCAAATTTAAGACAAAAGCCAGGTGTGGGTGGGGTAGGGAACTGGACAGATGCCTAGCAATTACTGCTCTTGCAGAGAGAACCCAGATTCAGTTCCCAGCACCTACATGATGGCTCACAACTACCCATAATTCCAGTTCCAGGGCATCTGGCACCTTTACTGGCATCATAGGGCATCAGGCAGGTATGTATTATGCAGACACAGATGCAGGCAAAACACTCATTCACATAAAAATACAAAATATTTTTTAAAATTTAATAGAAGCCAGGATTCAATAAATGCTCTCCTGTAATCCCAGCACCTGAAAGGTAGGAGAAGGACATGGTTTTCAAGATCATCCTCGGCTACATAGCAAGTTTAAGAACAGCTTTGTCTACAAAAGACAAAAAAAACAAAACAGTTAACTTCTGAGTCAAATGTGCACCTGTATGGTAACACTAGCTGTTTGTACCACCCTCTACCCTTGGAAACCTTGAGATAATCATGCTAAGACTGCAGCTCCTCAAGGAACAACACCAGCCAGGGCTGTCTGAAATAGCTGGTACCAGGCTCTTGCTATCACATGCCTTGAGGAAATCTAGGTGTCCCTATAACTGTTGCCACCTTGGCCAGAGAGAGTGCTGCCCCCAGTGAAGGTATTACTCTGACTGATGCTAAGTGGTGAGACTACAGAGTGCCTAAAATCCAAGCCTCAAAGACTGTAATTAATGCTAAGAGACAAGGCTATGACTGGTCTAAAGAAACGGCTGTGATTGGCCCAAACACAGAAACAGGTTGCACAGGGCTGAAGTGATGGCTCAGTGGTTAAGAGTATGGTCAGCATTTCCAGAGGTCCTGAGTACAATTCCCAGCAACCACGTGTTGGCTCACAACCATCTATAATGAGATCTGGTGCCCTCTTCTGGCCTGCAGGTATACATGCAAGCAGAACACTGTATACATAATAAATAAATCTTAAAAAAAAAAAAAGGTTGCTTTTTTTCCCTTTTGAGATTACAGTTCTTTCATTTCCAGCTTGCCCTTTCTCCTTCCAACCCCTATCATATACACACCTTGCTATTTCAAATTCATGACCTCTTTTTCTTTGTTTGAGTATATCTGTGTTCGTATTCCTAAGCACATAAATACACATAAATAATGTTATTTGTATGTATGTTTTCAGGGCTGATTTTTAGTATTTGATAAACAATTAGGGTAGGGGAAGGGACACTTCTCTGGGGAAGACCACTCTGAATTCCTTAGTTGCCTGCAGTTATTTGTCTAGGGTTGAGACCTTGTGGGCTTTCACCTTCCCATATTAGCATATCTACTGATGTAGTCCTTTTTCAGGTCATGTTTATGCAATTATGCTGGTGAGACCTCATGAGTGTAGCCTCTGTAATTTCTAGGAGACAATCCCACATCAAACTTCCTGATCCTCTGGCTCTTACTGTCTTTTCCACTCATTCCTCTGCAATGATCCCTAGAAGTTGTGTTGCAGATGTAATGGTTAGGACTGGCTTTATTTTGTGGGTTGTCATTTTCTGTAATGTCAATTCTGTAATGGTCCCCCTCTGTTGCAAAGAGAAGTTAGATGATAAGAGGTGAGGCATAAAGATGAATATTTAAAATGTATCTATGAAAAGTGCAGCTATTTAAAAGAGGCAGAAAGATCATACAAGCCAGAGGTGGCAGATATCATTTTCCAGATACAACAGGACAGATGTGTGTACGAACTCACAGCAACCATGACAGCAGGCACAAAACCTGTACAAGTTCAAACCAGACAAAATACTAGCAGAGAAGGTCCCACTCTAAATCAAGAAGATATTTGCAGTTGATACCTTCTGGGAAAAGGAAATCAGTTTCTTACAAGGAGTGCTACTGGGGTTGTAACAACCACACTCCAGGGCAAGCCTCACCCAGTAGTAATTGAACAACACAAAACCAAAATGGAATCCATTTTTCTGTGCACTGTTTTGTTTTGTTTCTCTCTGCTCTGGGTTGCTGCTTTTGGGAAGTCTGCTGCTGCTCTCATGCACACACTGGGCACGAGTTAAGAAGGACCTGGGAGTTGAGAGAGTTGTAAACAAGTTGATCAAAAATACTGTATGAAAAAAATATTTAGAATGTAGTTAAGGATTATGCTGGTTTAGACGTAGCGGTTGGTTGTAAGTTCTCTTCCAAGATCTGTAACTTCACTAGCTCTGGGTAGTTGGCTAGGTTTCCAGCACCAGACATGCTTTCCCTCTTGTGGAGCAGGCCTGAATTCCAACAGACTGCTTTTTTTAAGTGACTCACTTAGTGAGTCAGCTGGGAGGCATTCTCCAGTGCTGACTCTCCTCATACTGGAGCATTATATGCCATTAAAAAAAAAAAAAAAGCAGGTGTGGTGTTTCACACTACAGGAGAAAGGGGGAGATGTTACCATGGGTTTCAGGTCAGTCTGAGCTACACAACCTGAGCCTTGAAGTGAGACTGTCTCAAAAAACATAATAAATAAAAGGAATTATTTAAGTAATTTAAGAAGAATTAATGGAGGTAGAAGGAGGCTGAAATATGGTTCAGCAGAGAAACTGCTGGACAGTGAAAGCCTAATAACCTGAAACCCAGGTTAATCACTGGAGCACAATTAAAAAGAGCAGACCCTCAAAGGCTGACTGTGGCATCTGCATACATCCATCTATCCATCTCTTTCTATCTGTCTCTCCCAACACAAACACATGCACCCACGATGAAAAAATAAATAAGACCTATAAGATGAACTAGTTAGTCTGGGGCAGGAATACAGGAGCAAATTGAAGGATAACACAGTTGTGAAGAATCATGCACAGCTGCATAGCACAGTGGTTCATAATTCCACAGCATGGAAGATAGGGGCAGGAAGGACTTCAAGGCCATCCTTAAGTACGGACCAGTTAGAGACCAGCCTAGGCTACATAAAAGGGAAGAAAGGGAGAGCGAGAAAGAAGGAAGGAAGAGCTGGAGAGGGGAAAAAGGAACTTAGTAGTTTCGAAGTTCATTTTTCTGGCATTTGTTTGAGTCAGGATCTCATTGTAGACTAGGCTACCTTGGGTCTCTCTACCGCAGTAGGCTGCCATGATCCTGGTGATCCTCCTACCACAGGATGACAGGCAATAGCCATCACACCAGACCATAAAATCAGGAAACACTTAGCAACAAAAACACACGACCTTTCTTAAGATTTTCTATTTGCTTTCACTTCCAATTTATCCAGAAATTTTTTAAGTGGAGAAAAATCAACAGAGCCAAGAGTAAATGCATTTATTTGAGTCAACAGAGTGGTACCACTAAAAACAATCCCAAAGTCTGCTATATGTGTACACTGTTAAAATATTCAAGTCAACTATTTCTTTTCTATCAAAATGCATTGTTACTTTTCCTATTATTCTTTCCATAATATACTTTGAAAAGAAAGTCCTACTGACTGAGGGGAAAGGCCCTCCCTAAAATGGAAAGACTCTCCAGCAGTAACCCAGCTATACAGAAGTCTGAGAGAAGAGCCCATCTTTGTTCCTTACTGCTGAATCCATCCACCCTACTGCTCACTGTTCCTGCCTCCCTGTTCTATGGAAACCACAGCTTCTTCAACCTTCCAGGACAAGCTGAAACCACTTACTGCTCTCCAAGAATCCACCAGGCTTTCAGCACTGAGGCTGCTGAAGCAGGCACCCCTGTGGACTGAGCAGCTACTGAGTGTGAAGCTTCTCCAGAACACAGGCAGCCACTGCTGCACAGCCCAACTCATACTGTATACACCAATCTCATGTACTCCTTTGTAATTTATATTCATGCTACTGGCTCTCTCTCTCTAGAGAACCTTGATTGATACGCCCAGCCATCCTGAGTTGAAGGTTTTCTTCTCGTACATAATCTCCACTCAATGTGCTGCCTCATCACAGGCAGAAAAGCAATACTAGCACACAACTGTAGATTAAAAACTTGAACAAAAACAAAAGTTTCCTCCAAAGAAGAAAAAAAGCCACATCAGTTCTGCATAGTAATATTCTCAAAGAAAATTACTGAGAATATTTTAGGGTTACACATATCATTCGGAAGCTTGAATTAAAACTAATGTCTATTTTTCCATTTGGGGTGTGTGTGTGTGTGTGTGTGTGTGTGTGTGTGTGTGTGGATAGGTAGGTGAGTGGGTGGGTGGGTGGGTGGATGGATGGAGATATAGATGGAAAGATAGATAGATAGACAGACAGACAGATAGATAGAGGATCTTACTTCGTAGCCATGGTGGCCTAGAAGCTGCTATGTTAACCAGGCTAACCTCAAACTCATAGAGATCTGCCTGCCTATGCCTCCCTAGTACTGGAATTAAAATCATGCACCACCATACCGGACTATAATTTATTTTATTGTTTTAAATCACATGTATGTATGTGTGGCTGTGTACTGGGCATATGCACATGAACCGAGGTGCCTACCCAAGCCAGAGGCATCAGATCTCCCTGGAGCTGGAATTACAGGTGTTTGTGAGCCTCCTAATATGGAGGCTGGGAATCAAATTTGTGTCCTCTGGAAGAGCAGTCTACACTCTTTAAATGCTGAGCACAAAGAAAAGCCAACCTGAGACTTATGGCAAAGCTCCAGAGAACAAACCTACCTGCTCTCCTGTTTGTAGCTTAGAACTTAGAATGTATTTTCAAAAGAATGGTGCTGGAGCTGTTAAGTTCCCATACTCGTCCAACAGGTCCATTTACTCTAAGAACACTCCTGAGCTAGTCTGAGGTCTAGATTCTCATGAAAACTGTATGATATGCAAACTACTCTGCCAGGCTGTGGAGTCTCACAGCTAAGGAATCTGCCAATCACTAAATGTATAGCCAAGCAAAATTTATTTAACTTTTCTGTGCCTTAATGGGAGAACACTCCCTATGATAGACAGCTTATAAGGATTAACTATAAAGTAGAAAAGATTACAGCAGAACAGGCACTCAATAAACAGGCTCAATTAAGACTGGTCCTCTGTATCTGTGTGGCTCAACAATCAATTAGTAAACCTACTGCTGAGCCGATGTGCTGCACAGACTTTATTGTCACTCTTCTCTAAAAAACGATTGTGTGTGAAAACATAAGAATTTAGGGGCAGTGTGTTGGCTAAGAGCTAAAAGTGCTTGCCTCCATATGGTGGAAAGAGAGTCAACTCCTGCAAGTTATCCTCTGATCCACACAAATACACACAGAGGCACATTTGTACAAACACACAAATAATAAAGGTAAATTTTTAAAACCGTTTACACACAACGTTCATTGTACTCAGCATTACAAGTAATCTAGAGGTGAGTGCACTCAATATATACAGGAGTATGTATGTAGATTTATTGTAAATTCTATGCCAAATCATGTAAGAGACTTGAGCATCCAAGGTCAATGAAGAACAAATACATATTACCCCCCATTATCTCCAATTACTGTCTTTTTCAATTCTTTTTAACAGAAATGTTTTGCAGAAAGTAACCAATTCAGGATTAAAGGGAATTTAGTACTGGAATCTGAAGAGCTAGTGTTTATTCCAGACATTATTAATAGCTACTGAACCCTATTTATGTTACATATTTAATTGTCTCTGACACAGATGGTTGTACTGTGGCCAGAAAGAGGAAAAAACAAGAGGAAGCAAAGGAGGAAAAGGGAAGAAGACAAGAAAAAGAAAACAAGAAGCAGAGGGTAAAAGAGAAGAACTGATGGTGGCTAAAAATGCATGAGCAACGTGTGCGCGCGCGCGCACACACACACACACACACACACACACACACACACACACACACACACACACACACACACACCCCTATAGCTACAGAAAGTTACTCAGGCCTAGAAGTCTGAGGTCAGTCTTCTCAGTCAACATAATGGCAGTACGTCTTTCAAAACACTACTTCTTTTTAAGTTTCTTTAGGTTTTTTTAAATGAAGTCTTGTTACATAGACCAGGCTAGTCTCAAACTTCTGATCTGAAAATTGTGATCTTCCTGGTTCACCTTCCCCATTTCACAATAGTTTCACTCATAAGCAAGCATAAACTGTAGAATACCAGAATGTTCAAGATTCTACAAACCTCAAGTTATTCCTGTGTCAAAATTTACCTCCTTTCCAAGATAATGTGCACAGGGAAACAAACGTTACAGGAGCTGAAGTTAAGCTAACTAATTCACACTGATATGTAAGACTAATAATTAAAACATATTTGCTGGGGCTTCTGGTGATGGGTGCTGCACGCGTGCATACACAGAGACAGAGAGACACAGAGAAAGACAGAGAGGGAGAGAGATTTTAAAAAAATAAAATACTTAAGAGAAATATCTATTTGCCAATCCAAATGAAGCTGGTAAAATTTCAGCCAGAAAGATTTAGAAAAGTGGAGGACCATGGTTACCAAAGCCAAAGCTGGAAAAAGAGTATGAAGACAGATTCCTTAGGGCAGCACTCCAGATAGACTGTTACTAATATGGAAAAGTGACAAAGACTCAAACAAGTCTCAAAACAGCGTCTCCCTCTGAAAACAAAGTCTACAGGCATCCCTAGCACAGAAACTAGAGGCTCTTGAAAATGATAATCACATGCAAGGCACTTTTAGAAATACTGCAGGTCTGAAGTACAATATCCCTAACTTTTCGAAGATTTCTGGTTTTGCCTTAGCAACAAGAAGTGAATTTCTAATCTCATTATCTGATACAAAGAATCTCACTACTTTATTTGCTTCTAATGCAAACTTAGTTTTACCCAACCATAGGGACTACAAGCCAAACGACTGCATACAATTCACTTACAAGCACTAATAAACCCAGGCAAGCATGACATAGTAAAAGTGCCAAGAATTTCCCGATAATTAAGAAGCAATTTTACATTATGACTTAGACTAAATAATGCTTACTAATCTACTTTATTCATATTCTTCTAGAAATCTCAGAACTAAGCAACCACGATGACACTACTGCGTTCAAAGGCAACAGTCCAAGAACATTTAGAGGAAGAAAAGTATTTAAGACATTTCCCACTAAATTTCCCTATGAATCATTCGTGCTTTAAAATACAGAGTATACATTATTCTGAAGCGGAAGTAAATATGATGATGAGGAGGAAAAGTCCGACTTAAAAATCGCCAAGCACTCGGATTTCCTTCAATTAAAAAAATTTTAAAATGAATTGTATCAAACCCTCAGCAATCACTCCCCGCACTCGATTAGGAGGTCTGCACAAATGTGACTCGTGACAATTTTTTTAAATAAATAAAAGGCACACCCTCTAGGATAAACTGACATAATCACCCCCACCCCACCCTCCAACGACACACACCCCGCTTTTCCTTCCCTGCCCATTCCTTTCGCAGCTGTCCCTGTCCTGGGCTCATCACACTTGGCATGGGGGCGACAGCAAAGTCTGGGGTCCAAGGAGACCAAGGGAGGCTGCGGGATTTCCAGGAGGGCCTCAGCCAGGGCCGACCCCGGCCAGGAAAGGCTGAGGGGCGTCTTAGGACCAACCGCAACCAGAAGAGGTACAGCCGGGCCAAGAGAAGACTGCGCGAGCAGAACCCGGGCAGGAAAGACTTGCCGGGGGCAGGACCCGGCCTGGGAAGGCTGCAGGGAGCACACCCCAGGCGGGGAAGGCTGCAGGAAACAGCCCTGGCGGGGAAAACTGCCGGGGTCTAGGCGAAGACCTCAGCCAGGGCAGGTGGTGGGGAGCACAGCTGGGCCGGGTAGGCTGTGGGAAGCAGAGCTCGGCCGGGACAGGCTGCGGGGAGCACAGCCGGCTGGGCACGCGGGGAGCGGCTTCGGGGCCGCCGGCGCCCCCGGCGGCCCTGCTCCTTACCCATTTTCTCGCGGCGGCCACTTCCTGTATCGCCGCGGCGGCGGCTGCTCCGGCCCGGGGCGGAGGGCGGCAGAGTAGGGCAGCTCCCACCGCACCCAGCGGGCCGGTCGCCCCAGCCGCCCGCGCCGGTCGCCCAAGCTCCTCACCTGTATGTAGTTGTTTTCACAGTAGTCCGCCACCCGGGTCAGGTTCTGGTAACTCTCAATCAGCGCCCTCTTGCCGGACGGGATCTCCTCCTCTAGTAACATCTGCAGCTCTGCCATTTTCCACCCCTCCGCATCGCTTCCTCTCGCGGTACAGAGACAGAGGGAGCTGAGTCCGCCGGGGACCGGAGCGCCGCACAGATCAGATACTAACCACCCACCCGCCCTCCGCCGGGTATTGTGGGACTGCACCTCCTCCTCTTCCTCCTTACTCTCCCCGCCCCCCTCCACCCAGGACGCACAGCCGCCACAGACCACTTTCTCGCGAGATTCATTTCCCCCATGACAAACGGGAGTTTCTTCCCCCCGCCCCCCCCCACTATAGCAATCCTTTCTGGGAATTGTAGTTTCTTCCTGCCTAGGCCGCGCATGCGTTTAAGGAGCTTCCAAAAAACCCTGGAATTTAAAGAACCAAGACCTGTACAGTCTTAAATCTAGAGTCTTCTCAACACCCCAGAAGATGGCGCCACAAGGTGATATAGGCATCGAAATTATTCCTATGAGAAGACTTTGGAAAATTGGCAGAACTTACTTAATGAGGAAATGTCAGTAAGTCAAAGGCATCCAATCAGATAACGATTAAAAACAGAGTCCTGACTTCCTCAATTTTGTGAAAGACACTTTGCCTTCTTAACTTATGCCCCAATTCATTTAAAACCTAGGCAACTATCAGTTCTCAGATGTACAGTGTGCTTGATGTGGAAGAAACAAATGGGGCAAGGATGGTTTGTACCCTTAAGAATTTAAAGAAAGCTGAGCATGGTGGCAAACTTCTTCGGGAAGCAGAGGTGATGGATCTACTCGAGTTCAAAACGATTTCCAGGACAGGGGGAAAATATTAATGAAGACCGGCTGCATATCTTGAATCCCAGAACTCGGGAGGATGACAATGAACTGAAAAACAGTCTCTATTATAAAGGGATATAATGTCTAAGACAGAATGAAGGAGGGACAAATGAGAGGACATTAAAATTTAAAGACAGTTTTAGGACTAGCAATATGGCTCAGCAGAGAAAGGTGCTTTCTCACTGCAAACCCCAGAACCCGTATGGTGGGAGACCAGAACAGGCTCTTACAGTTTTTCCTCTGACTGCAACACTACTCAGTGGCAAAAACCTAGCCATAAGTCAGTCTTCCCACCCCGTGTGTATGTGTGTATGTGTGTGTGTGTGTGTGTGTAAATTGTTAAATAATTTCAGAACTTTCCTCTCCTTATTTCTTTTCTCATATGTTTTCCTATTCTTTTTTTAGGTAATGTGCATATTTTTGTCTTATGTTATGCAAAATTTTGTTATTTATCATTGCTCTGCAAATGTCTCAAAGGGTCTTTGACAGTATTTCAAACTGTTATATCACCAAAACTGTTAAATATTTTGAAATAATAGTCTATGAAAAGAGTTGTCCAAAATTAAATATTATTTACAGACTTATATCTTCAGTCCTCTCTGGGAGTCACTGAGAATCACAGTTATTGAAATTGTTATCAATACACTAGTCGAGATGGGTGGCTGGTTAAAAAAAAAAATGATAGGAGCCATTGCTGTAAGACAAGCTACAGTGGTTGCATGTTTATGCAAGTACATGTATATGTGGATATAGGTATACATACGTGTGTGTGTGTGTGTGTGTGTGTGTGTGTGTGTAAGCCCAGAAGTATCTCCTCAGTCTATGCCTTATTTTTGAGACTGAGTTTTGTCATTGAACCTGTTGTCAATCAGTTCCACTGCCGGAGCTCCAGGGATTCTCACTCATACCAGGGGCTGAGATTACTGACGGGTGTCACCGTACCTGGCTTCTTCATGGTTGCTGGGAATCCAAATTCACCTTAACCTCCTATGACAGGGCCTTCACCCACTAAGCCGTCTCCCCCAAGCCTACATTGTATTTTTCTATTAATTTACAAAGCAACAAATCTCCTTCTGGATTTTTCATACATCCATAGATTGGGCTGACCCTAGATCCACACACTCCCTCCTGATCTCAGCCCTTATTTTGCTTAATCCTTTCCCTTTCAGTAGTCCTCCCTGCAGGCTCATCTCACCTGTTCTAAGAGCTACTCCAACACTTAAAGCTACATCCTTCATTCCCCTAGCACTCTTTTCCGTTCCTGACCTCTGTACACTCTCACTCCCGCATACACACATATATAAAAACTAGAAGGTAGAGGGCTAGAGACATTCCACCAGTTAAAAGCTCTTTTTTAAAAAGATTTATTTATTTCTTATATATGAGTACACTGTAGCTGTCTTCAGACACATCAGAAGAGGACATCAGATCTCATTACGGATGATTGTGAGCCACCATGTGGTTGCTGGGATTTGAACTCAGGACCTCTGGAAGAGCAGTCAGTGCTCTCAACAGCTGAACCATCTCTCCAGCCCCAGTTAAAAGCTCTTGCTGTTCCTACAGAAGACCTAAGTTCTGTTCTCAGAACCACAGATCCCGTTCACAGCCATCTGTAACTACAGCTTTCAGAGCATTTAGTGTCCTCTTCTGGCCTTCTCAGGCACCATAGTTTGTGTGTGTGTGTGTGTGTGTGTGTGTGTGTGTGTGTGTAATACACACACAGATAAAAGGGTATGGTGGTGTATGCTTTTAATCTCAGCACTGGGGAGGAAGGAGCAAGTAGAGCCTTGAGAGTTCCAGTTCAGCCTGGTCTACATCAAAAGTCCTAGGACAACCAGGAGAACCTAGTACGATTCAATAAATAAATAAATAGTTTAAAAACAATGGGAAAGATACCAAATCAAGATAAGCAAATCACCACACAGAAACACAAAAAGCTGGGTTCTGTGGGTCATCAAAAAGACAATAACTTCTCAAGTATTGAATACAGTGATACTAAAATAGGTGAACTACCAGCAGTAAACTTAGAAAGTTTATTAGTAGAATGATCAATGAATGAGAATATTAGCGATGTGAATGAATATTAGTGATGCAACTGAGATTTAAGGGAAAAAACAGAAATCTTACAAATGAAAAGCTCAGTAGACTACAGGGAGGAAAAAAATGTTATAAATGAAGGAGAAGGTCAACAAAATTCTAAAGACAATCAAATATCTATAAGGAGAAAAATGAGCGTGGTAGCAACAACCACGATTTCTGCAATACAGTCAAGAGAATTCATAGGCTTAAAGACAGTATTGAGATCCCAGGCCAAAGGTATGCAATGAAGTTTTACTTGAAAATCCCCCAAATCTATGGAAAGAAATAACCACAAACACAAAAAGAACCTCTTCACAATATATTATAAACAAGCTGTCAAAAACACAAAGCAAACAACACAAAAAAGCTGTAACAGAAAAACATCAACTCACAAAGACAAACACCAGGCTAACAACAGAGACAAGCACAGCAGTCTACCCAGCAGACTAACAGCAAATTTGCCATTAAGAAGCTAAAGGACAGGAAAGTATGAAAGGGTGTATTTCAAGCCCTGAAAGTGAATGGTTGCCAACAAAGATTGCTACACATAGGTAAATTAGGGCATTCCGGGACAAGTTCAAACAAAACAATTCATGTTCACCAAGCAAGCACTGTAAGAGACACTTAAAACTACACACAGAGAAGGTAGAAAGAGTCTTGTGCTCAGGAATACAGGAAAAATCAAAATTCCTGAGAGGAGTGGGAGAAAGAACAGCTGTGAAGGGATCCCTGTCCAGAAGAGAAAACCTTCCAATTCTAATAACGAAATAAGGAAAATGACAATTCAACCCACCAGATAAACTGTTAAAATTATAAAAATTAATAAGCAACTCTCAACAATAACTTTCAGTATAAAGGTCTCAAGTCACTAATAAAAAAAAAAAAAACAAAAGACATATGAACTGGCTGATGGAATTTAAACGTTAGGTTCAGAGACTGGGGAAGATGGCTCAGCAGTTAAAAGCACTTGCTGCTGAGTTCAATTCCCAGCACCCACATAGCCAATCACAGCTGTCTCTAATGCCAGTTCAGGGTGTCCATTCCCTCTTCTGACTTTGGTGAGTACTGTAATGTTACAATGTAGACATATATGCAAACAAAACACCCATACACATTTTATTATTATTTTAAACATTTATTTTATGTATATGAGTATACTGTAGCTGTCTTCAGACACAGCAGAAGAGGGCATTGGATCCCATTACAGATGGTTGTGAGCCACCATGTGGTTGCTTGGAATTGAACTTAGGACCTCTGGAAAAGCAGTCAGTCCTCTTAACCACTGAGCCATCTCTCCAGCCTCCCCTGTACACATTTTTTAAGTTAAATTAAAAAAAATTAAAGTAGATCCAAGTAAGTAGAATCAGCGTGTAGGAAAGAAAGAGCCAACACACCTGGAATTTATCTTCTGACCTACACACAGACACACACACAGATACAGAGACCACACTCACACCATTACTACCACCACAACCACCAAAACCACAACAAACAAACAAATGTTAAAATAATAAAAAATATATATAAATGCAAAAGTTCTAAATTTATTATAAAAGGGATATATTTCAGTAAGGGATTTATCTATAGATTTAATTAAATCTCCACCAAAATTCTATTGTTGTCTTAACTACTTTCCCCGGTGCTGTGACAAAAGCGACTTAGGGAAAGATTTATTGTGCCTCACAGTTCACCATGGAGAGGAAATTGCAAAGGCAAGAACTTAAGGTAGCTGGGCACACCATACCCATACTCAAGAATCAGAAGGCAATGAAGCAGCACTTTCTCCATTTTATAGAGCCCATAATCTCTGCTCAGGGTCTGTCTGGTCTCACCTACAGTTAATACGGATCTCCCGACACTAATTTCTCTAATCAGAAATCTACCATAGACATTCACTGACGTTCAGCATTTTTATTACATTTATTTTTAATTATTACATATCTGTGTGAGTGTGAACTTGTGCTCACAGACTTGTTTCCTAGAGGGTTCTAGATTCTGTGAAGTTGACAATCAACATTAATTGTCATTTATTGTTATTCTTGAGAGAACCAGAAAAAAATTCTTAAAATTCAAATGCAAAAACAACAGTCTGAATAGCAAAAATGATTTTTAGAAGAAGAAATAATTTAGGAATGTCACAATATCTGGTGTCAAGCTATATTTAGACTTCTAGAAACAAGTACAGCATGGTTATAGCACAGAACCAGACATAAGTAGCAATGAAACAGAGGATTCAGAAATGAACCCACACAGCTACATCATCTTCGATATAAATGTTAAAAACAAACATTGGGACTGTGGTGGTTTGAATAGGAATAACCACCACAGACTCTTGTGTTTGCATGCTTAGTGCACCCGGAGTAACACTATTAGGACATGTGACCTTGCTGAAGTAGATGTGACTAGGTTAGAGGAGGTGGGTCATTAGGGGTGACTTTGAGGTCTCAGAAGCTCACACCAGTTCACTTCCTGGTGCCTGCTAGTTCACTTTCTCAGCTCTTTTGCCAGCACCGTGTCTGCTTGAGTTCTGCTATATTGCCTGCCATGAAGATAATGGACAAAATCTCTGAACTGTCAGTCATCCCCACTTAAATGTTTTCCTTTGTAAGAGTTGCCATGGTCATGGTATCTCTTCACAGCAATAGAAACCTTGAACAACTGAGGAGGAGGTGGAGGGATGACAGGGGTAATGAGGGGAGGATAGCCTCTTCGAAAACTGGTAGTTGGAAAAATGGATGCAAAATGAGAAAAAAAAATAGGGCCATACCACTCACCTTGTACAAAAATTATTCAAAATAAATCATAGACTTTAATGTAAGACCTGAAGCTTTACAGCTGCTACAGAAAAACACTTCAAGGTCTAAAAATGATGTGAAAATGTAGTTTACTTGGTAGAGTGCTTGCCTAGCATGTATAAAGCCATGGTTCAATGACCAGCACTGCATAAAACTGGGCAAGGCAGCACATACACTTGCAATTTCAGTATCTGGAAAGCAGAGACCAAAGGATCAAAGATTCAAGGCCATCTTTGGCTACATAGTAAGTCTAAGAGACATGACTCTATCAAAAAAATACTAAATAAACAGAATTAGACAAGGATGATATCAGAGAAAGAGACTCCAGTGACACAGGAAATAATCCCAAGAACTGAGAAGACTGAATTGAAATGAAAATGTTTCCCAAGGTAAGAGAATCAGTCAGTCTATTGTTGTGAAGAGTTGGCCTAGTGTACTGGCTGGTTTTGTGTCACCTTGACACAAGCTTGAGTTATCACAGAGAAAGGAGCCTCTGTTGAAAAAAAACCTCCATGAGATTCAGCTGTAAGGCATTTTCTCAACTAGTGATCAAGGAGGGAAGGACAAACCCATTGTGGGTGGAGCCATCCCTGGGCTGGTAGAACTGGATTATAAGAAAGCAAGCTGAGCATGCCTGGGGGTGGGGCTGGGGGGGGGAGCCAGTAAGTAACATCCCTCCTTAGCCTCTGCATCAGCTCCTGCTTCCTGACCTGCTTGAGTTCCAGTCTTGACTTCCTTTGGTGATGAACATCAATGTGGATCTGTAAGCTGAATAAAACCTTTCCTCCCCAACTTGCTTCTTGGTCATGATGCTTGTGCAAGAATACATACACTGACTAAAACACCTAGTAAAAAAGAGAAAATCTTTGCTAACTATACCCAATATTATATTAATATCTAGGATGCACAGAGAACTGCAAAAAACATTTTAAAATCATCAATTTTCAAATGTACTGATGAATAAAATAAGCAATCCTCATAAAAAAAGAAGCACATTTTAGCTGGTAAATATTTGTAAAAACATTCAACAACCTTCATAATCTGGGAAATTAAACTTAAACTACTGGATGTTAGGCAGTGGTGGTAGCATACTCTAAGCCCAGCACACAGGAGGCAGAGACAAGTAGGTGGATGTCTGTGAGCTTGAGGCCAGCCTGGTCTACACAGTGAGTTCCATGACATCTAGGTCTACACAGAGAAACCCTGTCTCAAACAAACAAACAAAAAAAGCAAAAAAAACGATGACAATAAATATTGGCAAAGACATAGGGAATGACAAGTCTTTAGATAACTGGCACAGCAAATGTAAATTGGTTCAGCCGTGATGGAAACTGGGATGGAAGTTCCTCAAAAAGTTAAAAAAGAGAGCTAACTAACATATGATTCAGCCACATCACTTCCTGGTATATGCCCAAAGGACTGTATGTTTGCATACCACAGAGATACATGCACATCTGTGTTTATTGCTGCTCTGTTCTCAACTGCCAAGATATGGGCTCCTCACAGGTGTTTGTTGAGAAGAATTGTATTCCTTACTTTTCTTTGTTTCCTTTTATCCCCCCCCCCCCAAATTTCCAAACATTATGAACAGGAGAGTATGTCTGTTTGTGGGTGTGTGCACATGAGTGCAGGTGTCTGCTGAGACTAAACACAATACACGTTCCTGGGACTGGAGTTATAGGCACTTGTGAGGTGCCCAGTGTGAGGACTTAGAACTGTTCTCCAGTCCCCTGCAAAAGTAGTACATGCATGTAAGCACTGAGCCATCTTTCCTGTCTGCCTTCATTCATTTATATGTTACAATTTTAATTACTATAAATAATATTACAATATTATATATAATTTTTAATTTAAAATATAATCACAACATTCTTGTTTTCCTTCCTCCAACTCCCCTCATGAATCCCATTTGTTCTTCCTCAAGATCATGACGCCTATGTCTTAAATTAATACGTGTATGTATATAGCTTCCAAAATAGGTAAACATGACCTGCTCAGACTTTATGGTGTATTTGTATGGATATTATCTCAAGGCTGACCACTTTGGCATTGGATAACCAATTTGGGTGCTATTTCTTGGTGACGACTATTTCTCTTGCTAGTTTCCTATAGTTCTTTGTCTAGGGTTTAGGCTGGATGAGATTGTTCCTTCTATGTTAGCCATATCTGTTTGTGTCCTTGTTCGGGTCTTGTTTAGACAGCCATGTTGGTGAAACTTGGTGAGTAAGGCTTTTCTGACATTTCTAGAAGACAAAAATCTCACAGCTATTGCTTCAGATTCCTCTGATTCTTACAGGTTGTCCCATCTTTTGAAGTGGTCCATGAGCTAAGCAATTTATTTCAAACCTTACAAGGTGATAAAGATTTAAATAGCCCAAGGAAACTATCAGTCGAGGCTGAGAGTTAGCTTTGGTAGAAAGGAAATTGCAGGAGCACATCTAGATCGTATTGATACAAACATGGCCTGCATCTTAGTCATTTTACTTCTACTCAGTCTCCTACAGAAAGTCTTATGCAGAGGGAAAATTATGTCTTAGAATGGAAATTTTTAGCACATAAACAGAGTAAGAAACTAAAAACTTTTATTGAGAAGGTTTCTGAACTGATACTAAAAGGAAAAACGAGACTGAGACTATTAGTCGGAATAGATCTGTCTGAAATTGTGGTACCTTTTGCTAAAGCAGAAATTGCCTCCTTATGGGCACAAGATGAACTTCAGCAAAGAGTATGCAGTAATTTCTTGTGAGAGGTTAACAACAGATACCCTAAAAGTAAGTGATTTTAGTTCATAAAAGGAACTAATTGGATTTTCCCTTGTACAATAAGAAGAACTCCAATATCTGGAGCCCCTGCATTTTACATTGATACCAGTAAGTCAGGAAAGGCAGGATACACATCAGAAGGTGTAAGTAAGGTGGCTGCCCTTCACCTAATCTGCAGACTCTCACAGACGGGCCCAGAGGTTTACCATTTTACCATGACAGATCCTTTGAGGTAATAATGAATATTAACCACCACAGGATGAATAAAGAAAGTTCCATACAGGGACTGAGGAGCTGGCGTGGCCAATAAATTGCTTGCCTGGCAAACAGGAGAACCCGAGTCAGATCTGAGACTCGTTTAAGATATAAAACTCCAGACTTGGTGGCACACATTTATAATCCCAGTGCAAGGAAACACTGGAGCTTGCTTGCTGGACAGCTAATCTCGCCTAATTGATGAGTTTTGGGTAATGAGAGGTCCTGTCTCAAAACAAAAACAAAACAAAAGAGGCATTTGGTACCTTAAGCTGTCAGCCAATGACTTTCCCCATCCTGGATATTCTGACCCTGCCTCCATTCCCCAAATTATATAAACCTTGAATCACACTGAATAAAGTCGATCTGCCTCCCCACAGCTGGTCCTGGCTTCTGACTCCCTGTGTCTGTTTCCATTACCCTCATGGGCCAATATCAGCTGAGTATCCCTGGGGACAAGGGGAGACACAGTCATACTTACCTAACAGGGCCCTAGATCTTAGTAGGCCCTGAGACCTTAACATAATTGACTCCATGGTGGAAATACTAGTCAGGCTGTGAAATTTAGCACATAGACAGTACCACCTACCAAAATTAAAACAAAGGCCTGATCCATGGAAGCCCATAGTCTCTAAATGTACTCACCTTGCTCTTTGGCTTCTGTAGTTCTGCTCCTGGTTAACTGTTAATATTAACTGAAATATGTCAATCCAGAATGTTGATTTTGTGGTTAAAAGTTCACCCCAAAATAGGGTTGGGGCTCCGCTGGGATCGCTGGTCAGATAATAAAGACTTTCTATAGGCTTAAACTCTTGTCTGAGCAGTCTTCTCTGGTGAATACCCCACAACAATATACAGTAAAAAAGTTTACTGAGCTACAAAACAGGTGAAATTTTGACATTTGCAAGAAAAATGGATGAAAAGAATGAAATAAATTGGATTAAAATGAGTCGGACTCAGAAAGACAAATGTCATATTTTCTTTCACATGTAGAATAAAATTTAAATTTGTACGTGTGACACTGTAAATGGAAACATCCAGAAAAAAAAAAAAGCTATGCCTGGGTTGAGGATAGTAAATGAATATATGATTTATTTGAATTCCATCCTTGTGAAGTCAGAATGATGAAGATACAAAGCCAAAACTCTTGAGCTGTTAGGCATGGTGGCCCTTACCTTTCTTTAATCCTAGTGTTTGGGAGGCAGAGGTAGGCAGATCTCTGAGCAGGACTCTCTCTAGCCTGGTTCCAAGTCAGCCAGAGATACACAGAGAAACCCCGTCTTCAAAAACAAAACAAAACAAAGAATCCTTAGCTATTTTTGGCGCCCTTTCTCTTCAAAGGGTGCTATTATTTACCTTTTATATGCATGGCTGTTTTGCCTGCACATGTATGTCTGCTGTATGTGCATGTGTGCCTGGTGCTTGCAGAAGAGGTTCTCCAAACTCCTGGAGTTACAGACCTTTGTTATCCACCAAGTGGGTGCTGGGGATCCACCCAAATCTGGCTCCAGTGTCATTAGCTGCTGAGCCATTTCTTCAGCCTCTATTTTTTATTTAACTAATTTACTTCATATCCCAACCACAGTTCCCTCTCCCCCAATCCTCCTCCTTTCTCTTCAGAAAAGGGTAGGTCCTCCATGGATACCAACCAGCCTTGGCATATTAAGTTCAGTAAACCCAGATGCATCTTCTACTGAGGCTAGACAAGGCAGCCCAGTAATGGGAAAGGGCCCACAGGCAGGCAACAACGTTAGACCCAGCCCCAGCAAAAAAAAAAAAAAAAAAAAAAAAAAAAAAAAAAAAAAAAAAAAAGATTTATTCATTTCTTATATATGAGTACACTGTAGCTATCTTCAGACACACCAGAAGAGGGCATTGGATCCCATTACAGATGGTTGTGAGCCACCATGTGGTTGCTGGGAATTGAACTCAGGACCTCTGGAAGAGCAGTCAGTGCTCTTAACAGCTGGCTGAGCCATCTCTGCAGCCCTCTTTAGCACTCTTAATATCCATTTATTTCCCACTTCTATGTCTGACCTCTATATCCTTTTGAGTTTCAGGTAAAACATTTGAAATGGCTTTTAGACTCATGCCTATTAATCTGAAAGTTAAGAACGTTACCACGTATTGTCTGAGTCAGTAGCAGAATTCATTCAGTTATAGCTTTCCTTCATAAGGTCCCCGACTCTGAATCTGGTATATACATTGGTTTAGTAATTTCTCTTTCTATAACTAATAACAGCTTTAAACATACATGTAACTGTTTCCAAGATGGAACATACCCATGTTAGTTTGAATAGGAATGACCCCCATAGACTCATTCATGTTTGTGAATCCTTGGCCTACAGGGAATGGCACTATTAGGAGGTGTGGCTTTATTAGAGAGGGTTGGTCTTGTTGGAGGAAGTGTGTCACTGTGGAGGCAAGCTTTGAGGGTTCAAATATGCTCAAGGTTTACTGAGTGTGGACACACTGTCTCCTGCTACTGCCTGCAGGTCAAAATGTAAAACTCTTAGCCCCTCTCCACCACCATGACTATATATGCACATGGCTGTGCTTCTCCCCAAGACAATAATGGACTGAACCTCTAAAACTGTAAGCCAACCCCAATTAAATGTTTTCCTTTATAAGAGGTAACGTGGTTATGATGTCTCTTCACATCCAGGGAAACCCTAAGACCATGTTTTTTTTTTTTTTATAAATTTCATATTTATTTACTCTCTCTCTCTCTCTCTCTCTCTCTCTCTCTCTCTCTCTCTCTGTGTGTGTGTGTGTGTGTGTGTGTGTGTGTGTGTGTGTGTGTGTGTGTGTCTTGCATGCTGCATTTCCAGTGGCTATCAGAGGACAACTTACAGGAGTCAACTCTTCTTTTCCTCTTGTGGGACCCAGGATCAAATTCAAATTGTCAGGCTTTATAGCAGTCACCTACAAACCCTGTGACATCTCACTGGTAATCTGCATTTCCATGTCATTCATATTTGGTTAAGAATAAACTACGGTGGTACATGACTGTAACCTATCACTCAGGAGGTAGAAGCAGGAGGATCAGGACTTCAAGGTTGCTCATTAATGGTATACAACTTTAGTTCTAGCTCTCAGGAGGCAGAGGCAGGTGGATCTCTGTGAGTTCGAAACCAGCCTTGAAGTGGGAATGTAGTGCCAGGAAAATGTTATTGATTCCCCCAAAAAACCAGACAGGCACCAATCTGATGCAACTAACAGTGGGGTCTTTATTCTATTTGAACTAGCTCGCCCCCACCCCACCCAATGCACCACCATCACACATGATGCTTTTGTTGATGAGGAAGCCCCAAATGTCTATCAGGGAAAGGCTTTATAGTAAGCAGCAAGCAGGGAGTATGTGTGCAAGCATATAATTGGAAAGCTACGGTAGCCTTTAATATAACTGGCTGGTGCTGTGAGTCATATCATAAACAGTAACCAAAAAAATAAGAATATTATCGCAGATTCCCTTTGAGGTGAAAGCTATGTTTTGCAGGAACAACAGGAAGGTAGAAAGCTTGTGGTAATTAATTATATATAAAGTTACAATGTAATACATTATACACATGAATGTGTCACACTGAAGCTCATTACTTTGCATACTAACCAAAAAGAAATTACATCCTAGCATGGCTGCACATACCTGTTGCCCCAGCACTGGGGAGGCAGAGGCAGGAAGACCACTGAAAGCTTGAGGAAGGTCTGGCGCGTATAGCAAAGTCCAAGCCAGACAGTGTATGGGGAAATTATTGCTACAGCAGCAACAACAAAGAAAGAAAAACAACACAACCAAGAGAATGATGTGTGATTGAGAAGATTCACAGTCCGTTTTAATAAACAGTTCAGCACTCTTAGAAAACAAATAAAACCAAAAACAAAGAAAAGGGAGAAAATTATGTTCTATGGTAAATATGATCTATAATCAAGCAATACCATATGGGGACACCCTCCCCAAAAATGGTGCTGAAGGCTGGAGAGATGGCTCGGTGGCGAAGAACACTTACTGTTCTCTTCCAAAGGTCCTGAGTTCAATTCCCAGCAACCACATGGCAGCTCACAACCATCTGTAATGAGATCTGATGTCCTCTTCTGGTGTGTCTGAAGACAGCTACAGTGTACTCATATACACAAATAAATAATTCAAAAAATGGGGTTGAAGGGATGGGTCTGTCAGTGGATGGTTCCTAGTGTCCACACAGTAGCTCACAATTATTCCTAACTCCCAGTTCCAGGGGATCTGAAGCCCTCTTCTGATCTCTGCAGACACAAGACACAAGAAATTTCAAGGAGCTGAAGAGGTGGCCCAGTGGTTAAGAGCTCACACTGTGCTTGCAGAGAATCAAAGTTCAATTTTCAGCACCCACATCTAAGCTCACAGCCATCTTAACTCCAGTTCCAGGGAATCTGATGCCTTTTTCTGCCCTCTGTGTGTACCAGGCATGCACGAGGTATGCAGACCTAAATTTGGGCAAAACGAACAGTGAAATAAAATTGGGAAAAAAATTCCAACAGAATCCAAGCATTGAAGCCCATGATTGCAATCTCAACATTCAGGAGGATTATGATTTGCAGACTAGTCTGAGCTACTACATGGCAAAGAAAAAAAAAACAGTCAAAAAAATCCAAAAAAGGGCTATTAAGATGACTTGGTGGGTAAGAATGTTTCCTGTGTAAACATGAAGACCTAAGTTCAAGTCCCTGGGGCCCATGATGAACGCCAGCATGGTTGTGTAACCCCAGCATCAGAAGTCAGAGATAGACAGATTCCTTAAGTTTTTCAGCCAACCAGCCTTGTCTTAAACGGCCAGTATCAGTTTTAGTCAGAGACCTTGTCTAAATGAAACAAGGCGAAGAAGAATAAAGAAGGTCACTTGATGTGATGCTCTGGCCTCCCAATGTGTATACAAAGGCACAAGAGCTCTAATGCACTCCTGTGCATGCACCACACAGAGCGAGATGAGGATGGAGTAGAGAAGAGAAAAGGAATAAAAAGAAGAAAAAGAAAAGGAAAAAGGACTGCCATAGAGGACTGGGGAGAAAGCTCAGTGGGTAAAGAAACTGCTACAAGCATGAAGACGTTATCTCTAGATAAAAATATTTAACAGCAGCAAAGTGCCTGGGGGGAGGTGCTTGCTTATAATCTCAGTGCAGGGTGTTGGAACCAGAGAGATCTCTGAGCTCACTAGCCAAATGAACAACAAGGAAAAGTACAAACCAACAAAACTTCATGCCAAAAGGTGCCTGAAGTTCACCTCTGGCCTCCACTCATAGCAGGTATGTATGCACCCTAGGAGAATTTACCTACAAGTGCACACACATATACATACAGAAAATAAAAATAAAGGCTGGGGGTGGGGGAGGTCTCTGTGGATAGAGAGTTGATCCTGAAGAATGAGGACAGAGGTCTCAGTGGATAGAAAGTTGACCTTGGAGGTGTGAGGACAGAAGTCTCAGTCACCAGAACCTGCAGGAACCTGGGCCTCTTGTCAGCACAGCACAGTAAGACAAAGATAGGGAATCCCTGGGGCAAACTGACTGGCTAGAGCAGCTAGATTGGGGCCAGCAAGACAGCTTGGCAGGTCAAAGTGTTCACTGCCAAGCCTGCTGAGGTGGTCCATCTGATTCTCAGACCTATATGGTAGGTAGAGAGAAACAAAGTGTCTCTGACCTTCACATGTGCTGTGTGCACTCTCGAACGAACGAACGAATGAATGAATGAATAAATGAATAACAAGTAAATGTGATTTTCAAAAAGACAGGAAGAGCTTTTTCCTAATAAGTAAAATGGAATGTGATTGAGGAAGACATTCTACAGCCACTTCAGACCTCAACAGGGAAGAAAGTATACCTGTACATGTACCTACATATGATCACACACACACACACACACACACACACACACACACACACACACACCCCAGAATAAAAAAAATAAAAATAAAGAGTAACAGTGTTTGTGTTAAATTTAATGCCTTTTGCCAGTGTTCAACTTACAAATCCGAGCATTTATTTATTTACTTATTTAATGAGACAGTGTCTGCTATAGTCCAGACTAGCCTCAAACTTAGTACAAATCCAGCAGTAGCCTTGAACTGATCCTCCTGCTTCTATCTTCCTGGGACTGGGATTACAGATATGTGCCACCACATCTTCTTTCATGACGTGCTGGAGGCCAAAGCTAGGCTTTTATGCATATTAGGCAAGCAGTAACCCAGCTAAGCCAAATTCCCAGCACCTGTGCCCTTCTTTTAATAGACATAAGTAAATTAATTTGGTACTGAAAAAAGTTTGTCAAGTGCACATTCTGGGCATATGGGAGAAAACTTTACAGATTGAGTTTCAAGGCATTAAATTGCTGAAAATAGTTGCTTCAGAGAGATAGATACTTAATGTAGCTGAACCTGGTATAATTATATAATATATATACCATTATAATTCTAGCACTTGCGATGTTGAGCCAGTAGGACTGCCTGTTGGAAAGTCAGGCTGGGCTACAAAACAAGTGACTTCATCAAAAATCATGTCTATAAAAGAGATGTGAGATGTGATAGGCAAAAAGTATACTATTTGGTACATAAATTGATAGTATCATCTGGCATATTACACTGTGAAAACTTTAAAACATTTTTTAATTTCATAATTCTGTGTAGATAATTGACAGCACTGTGTACCAGGACACTAAGTAGGTGGTCAGCAAGCTAGAATACAGAATGGCAATGTGGTGTACTGGAAAGAAACTAGCAGTCAGGAAGCCAGAACCACTCCCCCATCTGTCCTTCACTCTTACAAATACTCCCACCATTCCCATTGCCAGCACCCCCATATGGCATAGTCTCTTGTACTAGGGAGGGTTATGTAGCGAAATAGACTCAGAGGTAATGTGTAGTGTGGTGTGGATCGCTGTCTATATGCAGGTGAGGGCAGGCAAAGGTAAGGCTAGAACCTAAGATTGGGCAGTGGAAAAGGAACGCGGGCTGAGAGTTTTAGGGATGGGATAGAGAGGAACAGAGGACAGAAGGACAGAGAAGATGGAGGAAGAGGACAAACCAGATTTGTGTGGCTTTAAATAGTCACAGGTAGCTATGAATATCATACAAGGGACAGAATAATATAGGACAATTTGTCCAATCTAGATGGGCAGCTTGTATCAATATCAATTGGCTCTGAGTTCATTGTGTGGGCATTTTGCAAATTGAGAATTCACTGATATAAATCTGACTGATAAGTTACAAGCCTCTAGTGTTTTGAGTTTACTAGGTTATGGGGATTTGTGACAGCTAACCACAGGGGGCAGATGGCTGGCAATATGAGTAGCAAGTGAACCTCTAGAAGTTGGGTTAGCCATGGGGGCAGGGAACCTTTCGGGGGCTGAAGAGTAGTCAACGAGAGGGTGGGTTGTTTTTTAATTATTACACGCTGCAGTGTGGTGTTTTGAATAAGAAGGCTCCCAGAGGCTTATATTTGAATGCTTAGTCACTGGGGAGTAGAACTGTTTGAAAGCATTAGAAAGATTAGGAGGCGTGGCCTTGTTGGAGGAAGTGTGTCACTTGAGTTGGGCTTTGATGTTTCAAAAGCCCAGACAAGGCCCAGACTCTCTCTCTGTACCTAAGGATTAGGATGTGTAGTTTTCAGCTACTCCTCCAGCACCATGCCTGTCTGCTGCCATGCTCCCTGCCTGTGAGGATAATGGACTAACTCTCCGAAGCTATAAGCAAGCCCTCAACTAAATGCTTTCTTTTCTAAGAGTTGCCATGGTCATGGTGTCTCTACACAGCAATGTAAGATTTGATTGACAGAGGACAGAAGTGGGGGTAGTGTAGCAACAGCTGTCCGTACAAAAGGGGAAGAGAACTCAGTAACTGCTCTGTCCACAAAGCTGAAGGCCTCGGCCCCAGTCTAGCCAGGAAGTTCCCTGGAAAACCACAAGGACTCAGTTCTTGTTGGAAGGCCAGAGAATCGAGTCTGAGGACAGCTTCAGTGATGCAGGCATTCACTCAGAGAGAAATGAGAGAGGCAGGTGACAGAAGTCTCCGGATTTTTTTCTATCTGAACCACACATTCTCCCCTCTGAAAATTAATCCTCTCTGGAAACACACCTGCAGTGATTCCAAACCCCAACAAGCTGACAAGACAAGCCATCACGTTTCTCTTCTATATGCACAGAAAGTGGACAAAATGGTATTGGTCATATGCTGATGGAAGGTAGCTCAGACAACAGAAAGGTGTCCCTCATAGTTCTGGGGGACACAAGTCCCGAACAAGCTTTCTCCGGAGGCTCTCACTTTGCATGACTATCTTCCCTCACATGACATTTGTTTTTTTTTTTTTTTACACATCCAACCCCTGTGTCTTTTCTTTTTTTTTTACAATGACACAAGACCTCAGCTGTATTTAACTAGGCGCTGGTCTAATTACTTCATTTTTACCTTACTTAGTTATCCTAAAGTCTAACTCCAAGTGTAGCCAAATGCAAAGTACACGAGGTGAGGTGTCCAAATATGAATTTGGGAAGGGTACTGTGGCAAGACACTTGAGAAAGATAATTTAAGGAGGGAAGGTTTATTCTGGCCCTCAGACTGAGAGGCTTTAGTCTGTGGCTTGTTTAGTTCCATTGATGTGAGCTTGTGTTGGGACAGAACAGCAAGGGGGAGAGCATGCCGAAAACAAATCAATTCCTCTTATGAGGCCAGGGCTGGGAATGTATGGGGGGGTCAGGGGATTGAGTAAGAGAGTAGGGAGGAGGGAGGGGAAAGGGGGGAAGGAGGGGTGAGAAGGGAGAGGGAGGGGGAGAGGGAAGATAGGAGAGAGAGAGAGAGAGAGAGAGAGAGAGAGAGAGAGAGAGAGAGAGAGAGAGAGAGAGAGAGTCACAATGGGGGAAGGATGGACATGGAAGGACTGGGACATGATTGTGATGGGGTACATGATGTGACCTTCCCGGAGAATCAATGAAAATGTTATGTTGGAAAAAAGTAGAAATGAGCTAAAAGTGTAATGTAGAATCATGTCTATGCAGAAAAATATATCTGTGAGTAAAATATTATTCTGTTTTTACTTCGATCCCAGGAGCCGCAATATTGGCAACATGGTTTGGATAAATTAATCTTGTTAATTTTGGAAGCTGCTCAAGCAATACATCCTCCTTCACCTCTCTTTCTCAACGTAGTAAGATGCGATTGATATTTGTGACAACTAGGCAGTTTCTGTGGCACTTGACCTGGATAGCCCAAACAAATACCTCATTCACTAAACTGGGAGCTATCCCAAAAAAGCCCTTAGCTCCAATCTTTTCAATGTTCTGTTTTGTGTTTTTATAAATCCCTTACTGTGTGAAGGTGCTAGTATAACTTCCCTTTTCCTGAGTGAACTCTGATAAAATTAACTAAGTCAGACTAAGATGTCGGTCCTGAGGTTGTCAGGGGATGTGCAGCGATGGAAAAGCATGTGCTTTGTATTCCTAAGGGTCTGGGCAGTGGGTTCAATACCCAGAACTAAAAAAAAAATGTTTTAAGGAAAAAATACAATCTGTGTAATATTTGTTAGCACTCAGGAGTCTGAGGGAGAAGGATCTTAAGTTCAAGAAGTTCAAGACCAACCTGGGTTTAGAGAGAAAGATACTGATAAAAAGAAAAAAAGGAAAGAAAATGGAAGCAAAACCACACAACAACAAAAACAGTGAAATAGGGTGAAGAGTTAAAAAAAAAACCCACAAAAATAGGGTTTTTGCTGTGAATTTCATTTCATATACAGAGCAAATCATTTTAAAGCATAGAAACTTGAGCACTACTCACAATTAATGTCTTTTAAAATCAAATTTGAAGATGTACCTAAAAGTCCCCGGTGGCCAGGTGTGGAAGCATGGGCCCTTAGTACCAGGATGGGAAATGTATTGGTACACTGGCGGAGAAGCAGCAGTGGGGAAGGTTTAGGATTATCAGCTCATTGGGTAAAATCTTTGTAGAAATGCCTATCAAGGTCTTTTTTTTATATGTTGGGAATGCCTTTTCCATTGTCGAATGTTAGGAAGGGGCTGTTTTGTTTTCAACTGTGATAGAGCGAGGTTGCCCCTGGGACCTCAAACTTCTGCTTTCAAGTGGTTCCTTTGCTGCAGCTCCTGGGCTCTTGGTGTCTTAACAAAATCTCAATCATTTGATTTTACCAACGAAGACTTGGGAGTCAGATGCTGGGGTAAAACCCTGCTAGCTCAGAGAAGCAGAGAAAGCACCCAGCTGAGCTTCTTACTCAACAGAAGGAGTCCCTCTCCTACTTCCCGTGTCTCTCTACCTGCCCTCCTGGCTCCTTTTTACTTAATATGCTCTTTTCTTAATGATCCTATCTCCACTTTCTGTCATTTGTTTACTTTCTCTGCCTCTCGAGCTATGGTTGACTTATCTTACTGTATGACCTCAAGCCCTACATTCTTGTCAGTGCAGTGAACCACAGGCCCGAGTGAGCCCCACAAAGGTTGAGATGAGATGGATGCCTTAGAATGGCCGTGAGCCTATACCAGCGCCCTGCCTCCGTCACTCCCTGGACTCTGTTTATGAATGCCTCCTTTATTATCCCATGAATATCTGCTTGTGGATCTATCCTTTAAAAGATTGCTTGAGTCCCTTTAAGGTTATTGTGTTAGCTCCAGAGAATGACTGAGACCCTAACCAATTACAAACTTTGGGTTTATTTCTGTCTCTGGTAGTCCTTTTCTCATTATCTTCGTGTCCCATGACCCCAACAAACACAGTCTTATGGTTCACAGTGTGATCAAATATCCTGCAACAGGCTGTAGGCTAACTAAAACTGTAGTTAGGTGTGCTATTACACCTACTTAAAAATAGTTTGTCTGTATATGCACCATGTGCAATCAGTGCTTGTGGAAGCAAAATAAGATGTGGAATTCTCTGGAGCTGGAGGGACAGGTGGTTGTGAGTTGCCCATTGTGGAGGCTGGGAATAGATTTTAGATCCCTCTGCAAGACCAGTAAGTGCTTTTAACCATTGAGCTGTCTTTCCAGGCCCTGAAACTAGCACTTTAAAAGGTATGAAGGATATCTATAATTTTCCAACTTGCCTCAAACAGCTTTTTATAACATGCTTTGTCTCATCTCTCATATCTGCGGTCTTAAACTTTGTTTCTCCAGCTTGGGTGCGTTTGTAGTTTTCCCCCTTTTCATAGAACGGTTCTTCTTCCCATACATTCTGCATGTAAATACCTTCCTGTTCTTAAAAAACTCACTCAACTGTGGCTTTAGCAGTGTGTCTTCCTAATCTATAACTTTAATCTAGCCATCCAGTTTCCATAACACTTTTACAAAATAAAATTTCAACATAAGCTTTTTATAGAATTACTTGTGTGTATGGGGCACATTCACCCACAGAATAAACGTCGAGGTCAGATCACGAGCTCAGGTGCCTTCAGATTTCACCTCATCTGGGACAGGTTATCTCTGATAGTGTTCTGCTGCATATGCAAAGTCACCTGGTCTGGAACCTCCAGATTCTCTCCTGACTCTGCTTCTCATCTACTTGTGAGTACGGTGGGATGCCGATTTGTACCATCTCAGCCAGCCTTACCTGATGATTCAAACTCAGATCCTCATGCTTGCATGGCAGGTGGCTAACCGAATGAGCTATCTCATCAGACCTCAATAGAAATGTAACAGAAACAGGACATTTTGACTGGGTTTCTATGCATAGGTCACTATGGCTGGCTTCCTGCCTCTATTCGAATACAGTTATTAAAACATCTTTTATGTTGGGATCATGTAATATTTTTATTTCAAATTTCACACATTTTTTTCTTGATTTTATGACTCAAATTATAATAGATACTTATAGTTTCAGTTCATTTGGTCTCCCTGTTCTTTATTAGTTCATATATGTCTATCCCACTGCTGATGGTGAAAGAGCTGTTTCTAGGTCTGGGCTTAGTTACTTGTGTTGGTACTGTAACAAAATACCTGACAAAAGAAAGAGAAGGAAGAAAAGATTTATTTTGGCTTATACTTCTAGGAGTTACAGTCCTTCATGGAGAGGAATGTACGGCTACATTAACAGAAGGTGGAAAAAGAGGCCATGAATTTTAAGGAGAGCAAGGGGTGGTATATGTGAGTGTGTAGAGGGAGGAAAGGGAAGGGAGAAATGATATAATATAATCTCAAAAATAAAAGGACCAATGAAAAGAAAACAAAAGAACCAAAAGTGCTCTCTCTGTCTCTGTCTCTCTCCCCCCTCTCTAAAATGAACTTATTTTATTTATGTATATGAGTCTATGTAGGGCTGTGTGCATGAGTGATGTGCAGGCTTAAAAATTTCAAAATCTACTTTAATAAGGGTTTAATGCTTTAACTTTCCTTCTAGTCCACACCCACCAGAAAAGAAAAGGTTATTAGGGCAAATGTGGACCTGTTTAAAAATAGTTCTTTTGGGTGTTTCCAGTCTTTCTTGTCAGGATATCAGCAGTTCAGATCACATGAATCAGCAGCAGTAGCTTAATCTACTCGCAAACACTATTTACGAATCAGCAATGGCAGTTTGATACAAAAGAAACCTCAAAGCTGTGCCTATTGGCCCGAGTCTGAAAAAAATAGCAACAAACAAACAATCCAACAGAAATATCATGAGAAGTTCTTTGGTGTATTTTTATTTATGAAGTCAGGACAAACAATGATCAGCGAAGAAGGCAAGGTGAACCAATGCCACACAGCATCATCTATAGTCTGCTGGGTTCTGTTTATACCCTTTCCAAACATCATACGTTCTCTCAAGTGTCTCTAGCAAAACAACATCACACGCACCTTTTCCAGGCTGCTTCCAGAAAAACACCACATCTGTTCTCAGCAAAACATCCTCTCCTAAGACAGTTTCCAGAAAAACATTACATGTTACAACCGAGTCTCTAAAAAAAATGCCAACATTTCCACTTCAGGGTTGGGAGCTTATAGAGGCCAGAGACGTTGGATTTCCTGGAGCTGGAATTACAGGCAGTTGTGAGCCACAGGACATGGGTAATAGGAATTGAACTCATGTCCTCTGGAAGAGCAGAGCACACTCTGAACTGCTGAGGCTTCTCTCCATCTGTCTTCTTTCTTTCCATCATTTCATAGAATTTGGCTGTTTCTATATCCTACAATATATTTATATATCTTCGTATTATTAGGACTACTACATTGTTTTAATTATCTTACATGCCTTGTTTACCACACTACAGTTTGCGTTTCTTGAGATTAATTAATTTTGTTTCTTTTTGGAAGAACAAAAAGCCCATTCTAGGGGCTCAGACATGTGGGAACACTCTGTCATAAGATACCCTCCACTCACATCAATTTTAAATCAAATACTTAAACATTATTAATAATTGTTTTTTAATGAGTATTAATGTTTTGGGTATGCCTATGTATCATGTGTGTACCTGGTGTCTAAGGAAGCAGGAAGAGGGTGTCAGATCCCATGAAACTGAAGTTACAGACATTGTAGGCCACCACATGGGTGCTGGGAATTGATCCTGGGTCTTCTGGAAGAGCAGTCAGTGCTCTTAACCAGAGCTATCTCTCTATTCTCTTGAATTATTTCTTTGTCATAAAAAAAAAAATCACACTTTGTTCTAGTTCTTTTTAATGTACCTCATATGATTGTCTAATATTTCTAACTTAGTATTATGAGTCAAATTCTCATACTTTTCTACCACTTTCTGCTCCATGCTTTGGTAATTACCCTGCTTGCAACTTCTCACAAGTAAGTAATAGGCAGCGGTGTTAAGGGTTCTTATTGCAGTGATGAAACACCATAACCAAAGCAACTTGGGGAGGAGAGGGTTTATTCGGCTTACACTTCACATCACTGCTCACCATCAGTGAAAGTCAGGACAAGAACTCAAATGGCGAGAACCTGGAGGCAGGATCTGATGCGAAGGCCATTGAGGAGTGCTGCTTACTGGCTTGCACACCTGCTTTCTCATAGAATCCAGGATCACCAGCTCAGGGATAGCACCACTCACAATGGGCTGGGCCCTCCCACATCAATCACTTAAAAAAAAAAAAATGTTCTGCAGGCTTGCTAAGAGTCTGATCTCATGGAAGCATTTTCTCAACTGGGGTTCCCTCCTCACAAATCACTGACTTTAACCTATGTCAAGTTGACATAAAATTATGTCAACCTCATTTAGTTTTTAAGACTGGACCATATCTTGTACCTTTAAGGTAGTATGTACATAAACTGCTTTCAACCTCTGAGATCAATGTTTTTTACATTCTATACGTGAGATCACGCAACACTTGTCTTCATATGCTCAACTTATTTGTTTAGTATAATCACCAGTTCCAGTAATACTGTCAGGAATAACAGGATCTGTGACTACCTAAGTGCTTTGTGGCTAAGAGAATTTGCTGCCAAGCCTGAGAGACAGACCACTTGAATTCAATCCTCAGGACTCCTGTTGTGGAAAGAGAGAACTAATTCTGTCAATTGTTTTCTGACCTGAGCATTTATGCCATACACCCTCCACCCTCTATACATACAAATAAATGTAATACAATTAAGGAATGGTTAGATTTCATTTTCTTAAAGATCACCAGTCTTCCATGTATATTTAAAAAAATCCATTTATCCATTTATACTTAGCTTGCTTCCACTTTTTGTTAAAAAAGCTACTTTAAAGGTATTTTACTCGACTAGACTAATTTTCCTTTATCCTTATGGTATTCCACAATCGGAAAGCCATAAACCGTTCAATAAAATTCAGTGCAATCAGTGGCAAAACATGCTTTCATTAGTACCTAAAGATCTACAGAAACCAGCAGGGTAGCTTATTACATAAGTCTAATTAACAGATGTCAAAATCGAGGCTTAAAAATAAACACCCAAAACTTTTTCATGAATATGCATAATAGTAAACTAGGAATGAGAAGCACCCAAGTTCAAAAAGAGCAGGTGAGGCGATGTAAACATACAAAGCATTCTCATGTTGAGAGAGTTGGAAAACTTGTGTCTTCATTCTACATGATTAGGATAAGTCTCACTTATAGCAGGTTTGATGATTTGACCGACACTTCACTTGCTGACTCATTACATTTTAGGACCTTGGGCAAGTCAACTATCATTTCCTCATTTATAAACACCTTACAGTGCTTTTGAAATAGGTCATACGTTTGCCAAATATCACAAAAATAAAGGTGGTGAGACACTTGGGAGCGGTTCTCTCTTGATGCCTGCGCTTCCTCTCTTCCAGTACGTTGTGTCTTTTCGATTACTTGATCAGGGCGTCCTGATTTTTTTTTTTTTTTTTTTTTCTGGGGTACTTTTGAGTACAGGCCGCATGAGCTCTGAAAGAACTCTTCAGGCGACACTGTCCGGAACACATAGGTGAACCTGCTATCAGGGTAGAAGCCAGTCAGAGGAACTAGGGAGATTCCTTTTTTTTTTTTTTTTTTTTTGCCCAAAGCTTACACAACCCGGAAAAAAGGAACTTCCGCCACACACAGGGAGGGTGGGCTATTCGGCGAAACTGAACCGGAACTAGAGGGAATGACGCCAGCCTACACTGGAAGGTGTCCGGAAGCGCTGGGGGACTACAGTTCCCATAAGCCCGCGGGGCAAGATGAGGGGCAGGCGTCGAGACAAAACCGGACAGGCCTTGCCAGTCATTTGGCTATAACAAGGTAAATGCCGACACCGCGGCTCCGAGGGAAGAGTGACTTATAGTTCACAACTAGATTTGTACGAGTAATCTTCCCAACCCATTCTAAACAGACAAAAATGATATCCCCAACGAGGCGTCCTTGAGATTTCCGGGCCACAGCACCCCACGCCCGCGGCGAGTCTTTTTAGTGCCTAGGACGCAGGCATTGCGCTCCTCACCGACCTTCTTCATCTCTAGCCTCCGGCGGTGCTGGAGGGGTGCAGTGCCTGACTCCTGGACGTGAAGAGTGGGTAGTGGAGGAGCTGAGCAGCGGGCGGCACTGCTCATCTTTGCTCGCTCCGCGGCTGCCCTTTGCGCCAGACAGTGAACGCTGTCCCAGACCTGGGTGCCAAGGCTAAGCCCTTCAGTCCTTGCCCTTAATTCCCCCTTCTACCCTTTAGTGTGGTATAAATCCACAGGAGAGGCTAAGCGATTTCACAGAGACTAAGTGTCAAACAGGACGTTTTGAAGGCAACTTTTTATGACTCAGTCCCTTCCACAGTTTAACCCCGAGGCCAGGCTAAGGACCACCGACTCTTGTGTTTTGTTTTTTTCCTTTAAACACTAGCGGTATCCAGGGGACACCTTTGGGACCTGGCATAGAATCCTAGCGCGTCATCAGGTTCGCTATCCTCAGCCCAAACATAAACAAGCACCCGGTTCTCCACAGACAGACCCCAGCCGAAGCGTCTCGCAGCCACTTTGCTCTGAGAACGCGCAGCCTGGGCACGTCACCGCGGCGGAGCGGGTGGGTGGGGTTTGCTGCACGGCGGCGGCGGCTAGTGGGTCCTCCGGTGACTCCGGGACGGGGTTGTGGGGACGGTGCCCGCCGACTGCTGGACTTCTCAGGAATGGGGGGTGTGGCTGGTCGGCCAGCATCTTCCGGGTGGGAGAAAGGGTCCGCTAGCACCGGCGGCGCAACCCCCAAGGCCTGGTGTTAGAGATGCTCTTCCTCTCGGTGAGTTGTTTGGCTGTTTTTGTTGGCTGGGATTTACTCTTAGACACGCCCCACGAAGGAGGAAGGAACCAGGCCACCTTGGTCGGTGTGGCCTTGATTGGGCAGGCAGAAGGGAATTGACCAGCTATGCTCCTGTCATTAATCCGCGGCTGCTCTCGGTGTTCAGTTTCATGCAGGCTCTTGGGAAAGCTGGTGCTGCTGCTGCTGTGTGATTCCCGCGGACAGACCTTGGGACCGGGGCCGGCGCTGGCAGCTGGAGATGGCGGACACACGATCAGTGTATGAAACCAGGTTTGAGGCGGCCGTGAAGGTGATCCAAAGTTTGCCGAAAAATGGTACGAGCAGTGGGCTCTCCGGTAAAAGACGATCAGTTGGTTCTAGTCTACCTTATTTGGCGCCCTTCCCATTCTGTCTTTAAAAGGAATGTAACTGAAAAAAAAAAATGATATTGAATGTTAATTACCGGCTGATTTTTGAGGCCAAAGGCGACATATTATCCAGGTTTTAAGTAGTTTCTATTCTTGAGGACAAGTCTTATTGGTTAAGTACTGTGGATTTGGGTAAGTTAACAGAAACAAAAACTAGGGAGAGATGTCTGGTGCTACCCAACTCAAAAGTGTAATGCAAACCTTCAGAAACTTTTGATATGAAGAGAAAGGAAATAACTATATTCACTTGTAAAATGATTATTTTGACTACCATGTGTCAAGTACAGTTTTCTTTGTATGTATCCTGGCAACAACTTTAAAACTTTCTGTAATTTTGTCTGACCAGTGCTAAGGAATTTTTTTTTTTTTACTGACACTGTTTTTTTTTTTTTTTTTTTTCTTTTCTTTTCTTTCAACGTTCTAAGTAGAGAAGCTTGGGAAGGGAGACTTTTACTTTGAAAATTTATATCCATTAATGTTGTGATTTACTTTTCATAATAAGATTAAAATTATCTTAAGCATTTTTATTGTATGCGCTGGATTTGTAGGCCAGGTCAAACCTAACTACTTTATCACTATAGTATTTATTGTCGTTCCACTTTTCATGTATCATCATTTGGCTAAGTAATGAATAGTCAGCATAGTTCATGTCAGTAAAAAGGTTTCAGGCGTAGTAGGGCATGTGTTACCATGTACAAAGCCCTGATTTCATTCCAGCAGCCCTTCAAAAACAGTGGCACAGGCTGTGATCCCAGCTTCTTTGGAGGATCAAGAGAGCTGGAGTTATGGCTTGGTAGGGGAGCACTTGCTCACTGTGTAGGAGCTCTAGGCTCAATGGTGATTTATATGTTTCACTTTGTATTGGAGAACACAGGGAAGACTAAAGGAAGGAAGGAATAAGACCAGAGTGTTGATGCACGCCTTTAATCTAAGCACTCTAGAGGCAAAGGCAGGTGGATATCTGTGAGTTCAAGGCCAGTCTGATCCGGATAATGAGAACCCATCTCAAAAAACAAAAGGAAATAATGTAGGGACTTAATTAGATATTTATTTAAAAGTGTATTAGATTTTATTTACAGTTATTCTGTCTCCATGTCTGTCTGTATTAGGGTGTCAGATCCCTTGGAACCGGAGTTACAGTTATAATTGTAAACTGCCATGTGGGTGTGGGATTTGAACCCATGTCCTTTGGAAGAGTGGCTTGTGCTCTTAAACCCTGAGCCACATCTCCAGCTTCAGATATTGAGATTTTTTTAAATGTTCAATTAAGAATATTTATAGGAAAGTATGATTTCAGAGTTTTAGGTGAGTATGTTCACTTTTCTAAGTTGTGCATTTTATAGGTCTTTGAAAATTGATAAGCTAGACTCAATCTTTCTATTCTTCCTACTTCATTATTTTACATTCTACGTATTAAGAAACCCATATATAATGGACTTCAGGCTAGCCAGTTTGGGCTATAAAGCAAGATCCATTTTTTTAAAGTATTGAGAAATTAAGATAAACATGTTAAATGGGCCTGTGACAGATGTGGTGTGCTATAGCTCAGTGACAGAGAGTACCTGGGACCCTGGGCTTAATCTTCAAAGAAAACGGGGTAGGGGGCAGGTATGGCTGGATGCCAGGGTAGGTATTTAGCAGGCACAAAGCTGTCAATAATAGACACAGTCCCCTCACCCCCAGGAAAAGGACAAAAAGACACTGTGTTAGACAACATTTAATGTACTGTCCCTAAAGCTAACCGATATATTTGAACAACATTTGGCACAATGAAATTGCATATTTTTGTAGCTTTTTTTGTTTATTTGTTTTTGTTTTTGAGACAAAAACTTGCTATGTAGGTCAAGCTGGCCTGAAATGTGGGAGATGCTCTTGCTCCTGCCTCTGAAGTACTAGGATTCTAAATACGCTCTACCATGCATGGCATATAATACTTTATTTAATTACTTGATTACATGTATTTATTTATTGACAGTATTGGGGATTGAACATTGGGCCTTCAATATCCTAAGCAAGTGCTCTACCATTGTGCTATATTTCCAGAGTTATTTTAAATTATTTGGTTGGCTTTGAATTATTTTGCAATGAGATCTTGAAACTTTTATTTATTGCCTAACTTTTATTTATAGTCTAAAATAATGAGGAGGTGGTTCCTTGGTTAAGAGTGCTTGCTGCTATTTTAGAGGACCCAAGTTTGTTTCCTTCCACCCATCCCACCTATATAACTTCAGCTCTGGGGGATGCAGTGCCCTCTTCTGGCCTCCTCCAGTACTGACATGCACATGGGTATATACAGGTTCACAAAAATAGTTACAAACAAATCTAAGTTAAATTATATAAGGTTTGATAGACTATTATTATTAGACATGTAAACTTAAACACATCTGTCGCATATGTTATAGGAGCATCTTTAGGTCAGAAGAAATGCTGTCTTACACTTAGTATATTTAATATATATTCTCAGTTGTTTATATACACTGTAATATGTATCATTTACCTAAGCCAATAAACTGTAAATTTTGTTAGCTTACTGAAGATATGAGATGACATTGTTTAATTAAAGTTTTTTTATTACATTTACATCTAGTGTGTGTGTGTGTGTGTGTGTGTGTATGTGTGTGTGTGTGTGTATCACTTGCGGATGTTAGAGGACAAGCTACAGGAGTTAATTTTCTCTTTCCATGATGGTTACAAGTGCCTTGGATGTGCTGAGTTGTCTCACCCACCCCCCTTTTACAGGTTTTGAACTTTTAAATTTAGATTTGTACTGTTAACTCATTTTAACTGTTTTACTTCTGTTTTTATTCTTTGCTGTATTGAAAATAATTATCTTGTTGGAATACTGTATCTAAGAAAAAACCCTAAATATTGATCTATTATATAGGTAGTTATTAAGGTAATTTTGGAATTAATTATATACTCTTGGCTAAACCTGAACTACTAGTTTTCAATTTGACTGTGTTGTAATTTTTAGTTAAAAAAAACCTATTTGCTTTTGATTACTGCATGTAATACTTGATATATAATATATTATAAACCATCTTTATAGTTACTGTTTTTATAGCAGTTTTTGCTTTCGAAAAACATTAAGTACTGGGATGAAGAGATGGCTCAGCAGTTAAGAGCGGTTGCTGCAGGGGCTGGAGAGATGGCTCTGGTTTAGAGCACTGACTGCTCTACCAAAGGTCCTGAGTTTAATTCCCAGCAACCACATACATGGTGGCTCACAACCATCTGTAATGGGATCTGATGCCTTTTTCTGGTGCATCTGAAGACAGCTACAGTGTACTCATACACATAAAATAAATAAATTAAAAAAAAAAAAAGAGTGGTTGCTGCTCTTCTGAGGACCTGAGTTCAGTTCCTAACATCAGGCAGCTTACAAATTCCTCGGAGTCTCTGGCTTCAGGGGAGTTTATGCCTCTGCCCTTCAGCAGGCACCTGCAGTCCCATGTAAATGCCCATGCAGATACACACTGTCTTAAGGTTTTGCTGTTGTGAACAGACACCATGACCAAGGCAATGCTTATAAAGGACAGTTTTTTGGAGGCTGTCTCACAGTTTCACAGGTTTTGTCCATTTTCATCAAGGCAGCATGCAGGGAGACATGGTCCTAGAGAAGGAGCTGAGAGTTCTCCATCTTGATTCATAGGCAGCAAAAGCCACTGAGTGCCACATTGGCATAGCTTGAGCATATTCTACCTCAAAGCCTGCTTCCACAGTGACACACTTCCTCGAACAAGGCCATACCTACTCCATCAAACTCACACCTCCTAATAATACCACCTAATAGGCCAAGTATTCAAACACATACTCAAACCACCGCACACACATATAATTAAAAAAAAAATCAAGTTTTAAACAGAAAAAGGAAAAATGAAGTAACAATCTCCATACTTACCTACTATCTCAGAAACATTTCCTCTTAACATTTTAATGCATATTGTGTTGTACTTGATAGGAGATAGAGTGTTGCTCAGTAGACTGTGCTAGCCTGGAACATATTCTGTAACGCTGCTGATCATCCTGTGATGGTCACCTACCTGTAATCCTCTTGCTTCTGTTTCCTGTGTGCTGAGATTATAGATAGATAATCCCACTTGGTATACTGTTTTATTTACACATGCACGAATACTTATTTAGGGGTAATTGCATATGGTGTTTTTTTTTTTTTTAAATGTGTGAATGTTCTGCCTGATTGTGTTCTTTTATGTGTCTAGTGCCCATGGCAGCTGAAAGAGGGTGTCCTATACCCTGGAGATGGAGTTGTAGATGGTGTGGGTTGTCATGTGGATGTTGGGAATCAAACCTAGGCTCTGCAAGAGCAGCCAGTGCTCTTAACTACTGAGCTGTCTCTGGAGCCTCTGCTTATAGCTTTTAAAGATGCTTCCTTCCTTCCCCCATTTATTATTAGGTCATGAAACTTCTTATGCTTTTATTTATATTTTTATGTAATATAGTTTTTAGAACTGTAATGAACAATTAGTCTTTTAAGAGGTATAGTAATTATACATTTTTAAAATATTAATATTTAAATTTATGGCTTTATTGAATATCTTAACTTACAGTACTTGCTTATATAATTTGAGAGTTTTAAATATAGAAACATTAGCTGGGTGGTAATGGTATATGCTTTTAATCCCAGAGCTTGGAAGGCAAAGGATCTCTGACTTTGATGCCAGTATGGTCTACAAATCTCATTCCAGGACAGCCAGGGATATAGAGAAAAACCCTGTCTCAAAAATCAGAACACACAAGCAAACAGAAACCATAAAAATATGATATTAGAAACATAAAAAAACAAAAAATTAAAATGCATAATAACATTTGGAAAGTAAAGCTGAAAGTGGGAATCTGAGTAGTAAAAAAAACTACATGGTTACACTGGTTATTAAATATCAATGTCTTGTCCAAATTTCAAGTTTTCACCAGATAAAGGACTTTGGGAGAGGTACTTAGTTTGGACACATTTCTTTTTTCTTTATTTGGGGGGGGGGGGTGGGAGACAAAGTTTCTCTGTGTAGCCTTGGCTGTTCTGGAACTCATTCTGTAGACCAGCCTGGCTTTGAACTCAGATCTATGTGCCTCTGCCTCCAGATTGCTGGGGTTAAAGGTTTGCACCACTGTTGGACCACCATTAATTTCTTTGAAAATAGTTTTATACATATTTTTTAATGTAACACTTGATGGTTATTTCAGTTACATCTTTAAAATGGTTACCATTTTTTTTTTTTTTTTTTTTTTTTTTTTATGAACTGATACTGTTGTTAAAAGTTTGAACTTCCAGAACTTTTTGAAATCAAAGGAGCTTTAGCCCAAGTGTGGTGGTTTCTGCTTTAATTCAGCATTCAGGAAGCTGATAATGGGACATTGCTGTGAATCTGAAGCCAGTTTGGGTTGCATAGCATGTCCAGGCATGTATTATATCTGAGCTACAGTGTATTATATCTGAATAAAACCAAACCAAACCAAAAAAATCACTAAGTGTGTGTGGCTTAGCTAATACAGGGCTGTATGTTATGAGTGATGGTCCCAAGTGACCTGTATTTAATATATGTTTCCTACAGGATCGTTCCAGCCAACAAATGAAATGATGCTTAAGTTCTATAGCTTCTACAAACAGGCAACTGAAGGACCCTGTAAACTTTCAAGGCCTGGATTCTGGGATCCTATTGGAAGATATAAATGGTAATTTCATTTATAGAGCTAAGAAAGACTTTTCATTTAAATGAGTTAATTATGTAGCTGTTACTTTATGTTTTGTGCATAGGTATTTCTCACAATTTTATTTTTAAAGTGTTCTTAATATACTTTTACATAATGAGGAAAATCTTGGGAAAGGTAGGAAAACAGCAAAATGTCATGAAGATAGAAAACTGAGTAAATGTTTGTACTTAGTTTTCTTTTTCTTTTATAGAGGTTCCTTCCTCTACTCCCGGATTAGTCCCCATACTAAGTGAGCAAGTTTGCCATGGGTAGGACAATTCAGTAATTCTAACAGTCTGAGGTAGAGGCAGAAGGATCAGGAGTTCAAAGCCACTCAACTTTGGCTACATAGTGAGTATAAGGTCAAAACCAAACAAAGAAACAAGCAAACAAACCCCAAACCAACCTTTTCTTATCTCTTTGAGCTGCCAAAGAAAATAGTGGCCTTTGTTTGTTAACTGAATTGTTTGCTTTGAGACTTGAAGGTAATGTGTAACAAGGTATGACTTGGGGACTGCCACATTAGCTTTGGTTTAAGATGACTTCTGACCCTTGAGAAGAATATTGGTTGTTAATGTTGTAGCTAAAAGAGTCATGAAATATCTAGATCCTCTTCTATTTTCTGAATCGACTAATACTTGTGAACAGCTTGATATGTCTAAATATTACTGTGGGTTTATAAATATCTGACAAAGATAAATTTTAGATTATTTTTTATCAATAAAGTATGGCGAATCATCAGATTCACAGATAAAGAAATTACTTCTTTTACTAAATTTGACCTTTGACACAGTTAACTGCTTCCAAGAAAAATGTATCAAGACAAGATTTGTGTTTTTTTTGAGACAGTCTCATCCTAAAACTCACATGTAGCTGAAGATGGCCTTGAATTTCTGCTTTCCCTCTCTGTCTTCCCAGATTTGGGGTTATAGGTGAGATTACAAACATTAACTACAATTGCTAATTTATTCTGTGCTTGGGATTGAACTCAGGGCCTTGTACATGCTAGTCAAGTAATTTACCACCTGAACTAGGTCCCTAGGTCCCTAGTCCTGTTCCATTCTTAGTTCTAGTACATAATTTGACTGCATATTTAAATCAATGGGGGAATTTGTTTACAACATGGCTGTCAGAGTTCTTATAATCTTCTAAACTATTTATTACTGATACTATTCTTTATAATGACATAAAACCTTTATTTTTTATTTTTATTTTTCTGCGGCTGGAGAGATGTGTCAGTGGTTAAGAGCACTTTGTACTCTTGTAAAGGTCTTGGGTTTGGTTCCCAGCACCCACACTAGATGTCTTACAACTGCCTGGGACTCCAGTTCCAGGGAATCTAATGCCTTTTTCTGGCCTGGGAGGGTAAATGCATGTAAATACATATGCATACACTCAGGCTCACATGTACACATCAATAAATACAGAAATGAAAAGAGATCTCTGGGGCTGGTGTTATGGTTCAGTGGTTAAGTGTGCTTACTTTTGCATAGGACCTAAGTTTAGTTCCCAGCACATATATTGTGGCTCATGGCTGCCTGTAACTCCCATTTCAGGAATTCAACAACCTCTTCTGGCTTCTATGAGTTCCTGCACACAAGTGGTACACATAAACTTCTGTAGATACATACACATGCAAATAAATTTAATAAAATTCCTAAAACCTTTGAGAGGGTCCTTAGGAAATATTTATGAATAGTTTATAGTCTTCTGTGCTCTACATATATGTTGATGGGTTAGTGCTTGATTATTATTATTTTTTTTTTACTATTTATATATTTTACTTATATGAGTACACTGTAGCTGTCTTCAGACAGACATGTCAGGAGAGGATATCAGATCCCTTTACAGATGGTTGTGAGCCACCATGTGGTTGCTGGGAATTAAACTTAGGACCCTCTGGAACAGCAATCAGTGCTCTTAACCACTGAGCCATATTGCCAGCCCAAAAATCTCTATTTTTTTTTATATATTTTCAAAAATTACTATAAAAGGTTCCATTTGGCCATTTGCATTCATATATGTAATGTACCTTGAGCACATTCCTCCCATACTCTGCTGGACTCCTCTCTCTCTTTTATTAGTTCCCTTGTTACTCATGTCACTTACCTTTGATGGCGTTGGCATAGACGTGAGCTTCTGTTCAAGCTTAAGATCTGTAAATGAGACAAAGCCTGTTGTGTCCTTTTGGGAGCTGTTTAATTCACTCCATAGGATTTTCTCTGCTCACGCTCATTTTCTGCACTTAGCACAACTGCATTCTCTAATGGCTTCAGGCATGAACTATGGTGCCTGAGTCAGAAACCAAGTACCTTTTGTTACTGTTCTTGTGTTTTCCTTTCTAGGGATGCTTGGAGTGCCCTGGGTGACATGACTAAAGAGGAAGCCATGATTGCATATGTTGAAGAAATGAAAAAGGTAGGGGAAATAATTTATAGCAGAGAGTAGAAACACTCAAAGGAGCTTGCATTTACTTGTCTCGTGTGTGATAGTAGCTGTGATTAAAAGCATGCTGTCAAGTCAGCTCCTGTCCCATCAAGCTGTATGTTCAGCACCTCTGCTTTTTTATTTTAGTTTCTTGAGACAAGGTCTTATGTAGCTTCAGCAGCCTCAACGTTGACAAGTGACATGCGATGGGTGACCTTATCGATGGGCACCACACAGCCCTGTTGTTTGTGGTATTGGAGGTACAGCCCCATGGCTTCATACATGTTGGGGAAATACTCTGTTGACTCAACTACATGCCCAGTCCAGTCTGATGATCTTAAAGAAATTGCTTTTGAACTTAAAGGAAATCTGTAATAGGGGAATTAGTCTCCCCAACCCCAGAGGGTTTTCAGCAGCTTCTATTGGAAAATTCAGATTTATTTATTTTTTTATATTTAGTCTTGTTCATGCTTCTCTTTCTGTGCCCTTTGTCACATTTCACAACTTCTATTTAGTGGACTTGGGCCCATAGGGCAGAGTTTAATTCGTCTGCGGTTAGCAGTATCAGGAGCATAAACACTAAGGAGCATTCAAAGCAGAGTGAATCAATGGCACTGCACTTTGATAACCGGTTTTAAAAACTTATATTTAGTTATTTGCGTGTGTGCGTGCGTGTGTGTGTGTGTGTGTGTGTGTGTGGTCATAGTGCATGGGAGACATTCAGGAGGCAACTTGTATGAATTGGCTCTCTTCTTCTGTTGTACGGGCGCTGAGTGTTGACCTCAGGTTGTCTGCCTTGGCAGCAAGTGCCTTTAGTCAGTGGGCCAGCTTGCTAATCTTTCTTACCTTAAATAATGTATAATTTTCAGGATACATTTATATGATTCAGTATAAAGTTGAACTGACAGTAATGTCTATTCATTTTTTTCTATCCAGTTTTATAGAGTAATGGTTTAGTTTAACGTGAGGAAGGGAGCAAGTAATTCCAGTTACTTGCACTTGCAATTGTGTTCAAGACCAGCCTGGCCTGCATAGGGAGTTCCAGCACAGTCAGGGCAACACAGTGAGATCTATGCACCTCCCACCCCAAACAAAAACAGCAACAACAAACCACAAACCCAAAACCAAACCAATGGATGATTCTAAATTTGAAGGTGTCAAAGTATTTATCAATTCCTGCTTTATGATCTCTTAGAAACTTCCTTAGTATCAAGCAGCGGATATGAGGGGATTTTGTTTTAGTGCCATGCCACACCTGTTTTTGATGTACAACTTAAAGGTTCCCACATAGTTTCATGTGAAGCCTGTGTAAAATAGTCTTTAAACAAGAATACTTTTAAAATAAGAAACGTTTTCTTTATGTGTATGTGTGTGCCTGAGTGTCTGTGGAGCATATACATGTAGGAGCCCTAAGGGGGTAGAGGTGGAGCTACAGATGCTTGTAAGCCACCATGTGGGTGCTGGGGTCTGGTCCCCTTTAAGAATATCAAGTTCTCTTTCAACAGGTGAGCCATCTCTCCAGCCCCAAGAAGACTTTTAGATTTTAGATCTTTGGTTTTCTTGAAAAAATGTAGTTTATATACATTTTATATACATTGTATTCCCTTTGGGATGTGTGCTAATGAATTTCAAGTCCAAAAATTATTGACAAACTTGAAAAAGTAGATTTTATACAACTACAAATCAATTTAACAGTTGGTGACTTTACGGTATTCTTTTCTCTTATGTACAGATTATTGAAACTATGCCCATGACTGAGAAAGTGGAGGAGTTGCTTCATGTTATAGGTCCATTTTATGAGATTGTAGAAGACAAAAAGGGCAGCAAGAATTCTGACTTGACCTCAGGTTGTATGATCTTTGTTCTTTTTAACACACACCATCTCATGAACAAGGGTTGGGACAGGCTGGTCTCTAACTCACTAACTTCCTGCCTCACTGCCTTATATCCTGGGATTACAGGCATGTTTAATCCATTTTATGATCCCTTACCTTAATTCAGCAGCTGATTATATATTAATTTTCTCTTTTACTTTCACATGCCAGTCCGATTGGAGAAAATCTCCAAGTACTTAGAAGGTAGGAATAATGAAATCCATGTAAAACTGTTGTTTAAAATTTGCAGGACAGGGGGGCTGGAGTGATGGCTCAGTAGTTAAGAACACTTCCTAGTTTGCAGAGGACCGAGTATGATTCCCAGCACCTGTGTCAAGCAGCCGACACGGCCTATTATCCTGGCTCTAAGGTATCACCAGATGCCATCTTGGCTTTGTGGCCATCCCCCCACACACATGGAATCCCCTCATATTCACGTACCCTCAAACAGATAAGTAATGGGGTTGAAGGGACAGCCACTGAGTGGTTAAGAGCACTGGCTACTCCTCCAGAGGTGCTGGGTTCCCTTCGTGGCACTGACACGTGGCTCGTGATTGTCTCTGACTCTAGTTCTACAGTCTTGTGCCCTCTTCCTGCCTCTGAGGGCACCAGGCACACAAATGGTGCACAGACATGTGCAGGCAAACCCCAAACATGAAGTAAAATTAAATAACTAAAAATACCAATAGAAAAAAATAAAAACACATATAAAATAAATTTATCATCTAGAAATTGATATCCAAAGCAAACATTGTATCAGGATTCTAAAATATTAAACTATATATTTTAGTCTTATTAAAATTTTCCAAGTGGTTCACTTTTATATTACAGAAATATAGATTTTATAGTTTTTTGTATTCCTAATTAAATTAGTAAACTTATGTTTCCAGTGCACTCATCCTGCTATGCCAAGGGCAGTGGTCAGAGGGCAAACTGTGGGACTTCATTGTCTATTTCTTCCTAGTAAGTCCTAGGGTCAGCCTCAGGCCCTCAGGCTTGGCAGCCTTTACCTACTGAGCCATCTCACTGCCCAGTTTTGTTTTTGTAAATGATATTGTCTTATGAAATATGTTATTTATAGCATGGATTAAATTGATTTTTAGCTTGTTTGTAAAATACTTATTTTATTTAGAAACGGTATCTTGTTACAGCCTTGGCTTTGAACTTATTATTTGGATGAGGATAGCCTTGATCCCTGGATGAGTCTGTTCCTCCTCAGGCTGTGGGGTTACAGGAGTGTGCGCCCATGCCACCTGCTCCTCTGCTCACTTACACGCTCATTTACTGTGACACAGTCTTGGCATAAATAGGTCCTGGTTGGCCCAAAACTACTGTGTAGAGGAGGCTGACTGGAACAGTTATCTTCTTTCTTCCACCTCCTAGTACTGGATTTTTCCCGAGACAGGGTTTCTCCGAGTAGCCCTTATCTATCCTGGAACTCCCTCTGTAGACCAGACAGTCCTCGAACTCAGAGATCCTCCTGCCTCTCTGCCTTGTGAGTACTGAGATAAAAGGCGTGTGTCACCACTACCCAGCATCATATTCTCTTAATAGTATTTTATACTTTTGTATTGTAAATTATTTTTTGTGTTATACGCTATGGTAGGTTGAATTATTTTTTAAAATTTACTTTTAGTTAAGTAATATCACTAAATATAGAATTGTTTTGGTTTATCAGTCTTATATGCTTCATTTGTATCTGCAATTTATTCTAATGGCTTTCTTTCTTTCCTTCCTTTCTTCTTTTCTTCCTTTACTTGTTTATTTAATGGCTGAGCCATCTCCCCTGCCTGTATGTATATATGTATGTATGTATGCATGTATGTATTTTTGAGATAGAGTTGTACTTTGTAGCTCTGGCTAGCCTAGAACTCATAAGAGATTCTGCCTCAGCCTCCTGAGTGCTGGGATTAAAAAATATGTGCCATTCATACCTGAAATTATTTTTTCTTCTTGTTTCTGGTATTGAGAATTTTCTGTACATATGAGCATGCCATGGATAGCAGATTGTTTTTACAAATTATTTTTTTTTATTTTGTGTATATGGATGTTTTGTCTGCAAGTGTTTGTGTACCATTTTTATGCCTGGTGTCCTTGGAGGCCAGAAGAGGGCATTCGATCCTCTGGAACTGGAGTTGTAGACAGATTGTGAGCCACTGTGTGGGGACTGGGAATTAAACCCATGTCCTTTTGAAGAGCAGGATATTGTTCTTACCAATGACCCATCTCTCCAGCTCCTAGATCATTTAGTGTAAAGATTTATGTATGGGTGTTTTGTCTGCACGTGTGCCTATGTACCACTTGTATGCCTAGTACCTTGGGAGGCAGAAGAGGGCATCAGACCCCTTGGGACCTCAGTTTGGGTGATTATCAGCAACCACATATGAGGGTTCTCAGCATAGTATCCAGATCCTAAGCAGCCAGTGGTATTAACAACGGTGCCCGTCTCTCAAGGTGTTTTGCTTTATGAGGTTAAGGAAGTTCTGTTGTATTCTTTGTTTCTTTACCATTTTTATTTTATTATTTTTTATTATTACTTTTACTTTTTTATAGTTCAGTCATTAGCCCCCCTCCCAGTCTGTTGTCCACTGACCCACAGTTCCTCATCTCATTCCTCCTCCCCCCATCTCAAAGAGGATGACACCCCTCACCCCCAGGCCTTCCCACTCCCTGGGACCTCAAGTCTCTGGAGGGTTAGGCAAGACTCCCACTGAGGCCAGACCAGGCAGTCCTCTGCTGTATATGTGTCAGGGGCCTTGGACCAGCTAGCATATGCTGTCTAGTTGGTGGCTCAGTGTCTAGGAGATCTTAGGTGTCCAGGTTAGTTGAGATTGCTGGTCTCCTTATGGGGTCACCCTCCTCCTCAGCTTCTTCCAGCTTTCCCTAATTCAACCACAGGGGCCTGAACATCAGTCCGTTGGTTGGGTGTAAGTATCTGCATCTCCAGCTGCTTATTGGGCCTCTCAGAGGACACAAGGGGCATCTTTTGGGTTTATGCCTAAGATTCCTTTACCATTTTTAAAAAATATTTATTTATTTTATATGAGTACATTGTTGCTATCAGAAGAGGGCATCAGATCCCATTGCATGTGGTTGCTGGGATTTGAACTCAGGACCTTTGGAAGAGCAGTCAGTGCTCTTAGCCACTGAGCCATCTCTCTAGCCCCTTCTTTACCATTTTTATAACAAAAAATAAAGTTGTGTTTTGTTTCTTCATCTTGTCTATGTGATAATCATGTGACTTCTATTTTAGTCTATTAATATAGTGTTTTACATAGATTTTTGAATGTTGAGTAGTATTCATAACATACCTGAATTGATGTTATGTTTTCTGCTGTCAGATGGTTCTGTTGCAAATGTCTATTTGATGGAGGTTTGTGGAGTTCTGATTACATTTGATGAAGATGTGCACTGATGTGAATTTCTCATGTGTGCATGTGTGCACTTTGTCCTCCCTCACACTTCTTTTTTATTATTTTAAAAATGAAAATGAAAAAGTGCTCTCATGCTTAGCATTTACGAGACCCTAGGAAGCTGGTGGCGGTGGCACATGTCTTTAATCCCAGCGCTTGAGACTAAGTTTTGTGGTTCTTAGTCTGTGTACCCTAAACCCTAAAGGTAACTAAAGGAAGGAAGAAAGAATGTGAATAGTGCCTGATCGAGCAGCATAGTGCTGATCTGAATTAGCACAGCTCCTGTGCAAGGATGGTGGTACAGGTTCCTGTAGTATTCTCTACAGAATGGAAAGAAATTAGCTGGGCTGTGTGCCTGTCATTCTAGCACTTTGGAAACAGAGGCAGGAGTACTACTACAACTTTGAGCCCAGTCTGATCTACGTTGTAAGTTCTAAACCAGCCACGGCTGTAGTGTGAGGCTTCATCTAACAAATGATTAAAATGGAGTCCAACTATATTATTTTTTTTTCAATTTTGTTGGATATTCTCTGTATTTACATTTCAAATGTTATGCCTTTTCCCCTCACACTCCCCTCCTTTCTCCCCCTCAACTTGCTTCCATCAAGGTGCTCCCTCTCCCAATCACCCACCCTCTCCACCTCAGTGACTTGGCTGGTTGATGATGTTGTTCTTCCCGTAAGGTTGGAAACCTTTCAGCTGCTTCAGTCCTTTCTCTAGCTCTTTCACTGGGGTCCCCGTGTTCAGTCTGATGTTTAGCTGCAAGCTTCCTCATCTGTATCTATATGACTCTAAGAGAGCCCTGAAGAGACATCCATATCTGTTTCCTGCCAGTAAACTCTTCTTGGCATCGACAATAGTGCTTGGGTTTGGTGGCTGCATATGGGGTGGTTCTTCAGGTGAGGCAGTCTCTGTAGATCTTTTCTTCAATCCCTGCTCCTCTATTTGGCTTTGTATTTCCTCCCCCTGAGTATTTTGTTCTCCCTTCTAAAAAGGACTGAGGCATCCACATTCTGGTCTTCCTTCTTTTTGAATTTCATATTAAGGGGACTGTTGCTAGGGCTAAAATAGTATATTGATGTTTTCAACAGGCTAGCAAATTGTTTTTCATTTACTATGTTTGAAGGTCATTTATCTCCAACTTTTTCAAGTGATGGCAATTTTAAAATTAAAATTTTCCCTTGCCTTTAAAATGGATAGTTAAGACAGTGTTATTATTTTTGCTATAAACTGGTAATTGAAGGAGTTTGTGTAGTTATAAGTGTATAGATTAAGAGAATACCATTATGTGTTGTGATAGTTTGTATATGCCTAGGGAGTGGCACTATTAGGAGGTGTAGCCTTGTTGGAATAGGTGTGTCATTGTGGGTGTAGGCTTAAGACCCTCATCCTAGCTGCCTGAAAATCAGTCTTCCACTAGCAGTCTTCAGATGAAGATGTAGACTTTCAGACCCTCCTGCACCATGCCTGCCTAGATGTTGCCATGTTCCCATATTGATGGTGGACTGAATCTCTGAACCTGTAAGCCAGCCCCAGTGAAATGTCTTTTATAAGACTTGACTTGGTCATGGTGTCTGTTCACAGCAGTAAAATCCTAACTAAGACAGAAGTTGGTACCAGGGACTTGGGTATTGATGTGATAGTCCCGACCATGCATTTGATTGGAAGTATGTGTATTTGGGGACTTTGGATTTGGAAAGCAGTGGAATGCTTTAAATGGGGATTAATGGGCTATCTTAGTAGGAATATGGAAGGCATCATTAATGAAATTGATTTGAATTGTGAGGACCTGGCCCAAGAGGTTTCAGTGGAAAAGAATTTCAGAATGTGTCCTAGAGACTGTTTTTATGGTATTTTGAAGAATATGGCTACTTTTTGCCCTTGTCTGAAACATCTGCCTGAGGCTAAGGTGAACAGACTTAATTACATTGACAAAGGAAGTCTCAGAAACGCCCATCACAGACTTTGTTCTCTGGTTAAGTCTTATGAAGAACATTTTAAGCAAGCATAGCAAGCTGAGAAAGAAAAAAATATAAAATATATAGTTCAAATATTAAAGGGGCACCAGGAAGTGAAATGAAGCTGAATCTTGGGGCAAGATCCCACCCAGCTAAATTTAGGTCCAAGCATGGCAGTACAAGCCTTTAATCCCAGGAAGCAATGAGAAGCAGATCTCTGAGTTCAAGGCCAGCCTGAGACAGAGCATGTTCTAGGTGAAGAAAAGCTTAAATCCAGCCTTGGTGGACCATACCTTTAATCCCAGTGCTTAGGAGACAGGCATGCAGAAATTCTGAGTTTAAAGTCAGTCTACAGAGCACGTTCCAGAACAGCCAAGCTTAGGCAGTGAAGGAGTTGGAAAACAGAAAGCAGGTGATAATGTAATAGAACAAGGGAGCCATGTTCCAGCCGCAGCAAGCAGCAGATCTGGGGAGCTTCGACCATGTGGCTTTGGCTTAAGAGTGAAAAATAGAAGGGACTACTGGGAAAATTGGTGTTGGTTAGCTGGAGCTAAGAAATTAGCTGTGATTAAGAAGAGACCAGCATTACTGAGGAGAAATTTTCTAGAAAGTTTTTTTAGAGCACACAGATAGCCAAGGTTGTACCATGTGCTGCAGCTGTACTGTGTAAGAGTCACCCAGGTGGTACTGTTGTCTACCTTATGTGTGTGAGTGTTTTGCTGGTGTGTAAGCAGAACTGGAGTTATGGACAGTTAGAAGCCACCATGTGGGCACTAAAAACTGAACCTGGGTCCCTTGGAAGGACAGCCAGTGCTCTTAACCTCTGACCCATGTCTTCGTTTTATGTTTTAGATCTTGGTAATGTTCTGACCTCTTCAAATGCCAAAGCTGTTAATGGTAAAGCGGAGAGCAGTGATAGTGGGGCTGAGTCTGAGGAAGAAGAGGCCCAAGAAGAGTTAAAAGGAGCAGAACAGAGCGGCAGGAATGGTAGGTGTTAGGTAAATGGTTAATGCAGTTAATCATTCATTTTGTACTTCATAAAAGGACAAGAGAACATTTGTGCTGATTTAAAAAAAAAAAGTTGTATATGATTAATGCATGTGGCAGCATTTGTGGTATTGACTTTACTATTAAGGTTTTCATGGATCAAAATGTTCTGCTATGGAATATATACGCAGCCAGCCTTAATCATAAATCACATAGGAGTTAACTGAGGGTGGACAAGAGTAGGCTACTCTTCCAAGTGTTCTGCATGCAACGATGTACTATTACAGAATTAAGAAAGGGGCATCTGCTTTTATTTTATTATGGGTATGGTTGTTTTGGCTGCATGTGTGTCTCTGTGTACTATGTGCATGTGGTACCCTCAGAGGCCAGAAAAGGGAATTTGGAACTGGATCACAGATGGTTGTGAGATGCTCTGTGGGTATAGGGAATAGAACCCAGGCCCCCTGAAAGAGCAGCCAGTGTTTTTAACTGCTGAGCCATCTCTGTATCCCAGTATTTATCATTTAAATGTTTTGGAAACACCACCTCAGTTATTCTAGGCTGGCCTTGAATATGTTCTGTAGCTGAGGATGGCCTTGAACTTCTGATCCTCCTACCTTCAGGCTCCCTGCTGGATTACAGGTCAGTGCCGTCACGCTCAGTTTGTGCACTGTTGACATCTAAGCCCTGGTTAACTATGTTTGGCAAGGAGCTACATCCCTAGCTCCCTACATATATTATTTAAGGTTTTATTTGTAGAATGGAATATGTATATGTACTCTAGCATTCTATCAGAATTCTTTAGCATTGTATGAAAAACAAAATGGAATTTGGAAAATAGAACATAGGCGTACACTTTTTTTTTTTTGCTTGCTGAGGATTGAGTGCAAAGCCTTGCATGTGCTAGTCAAACATTCTTCCACTGAGCTATGTGTGTGCTCAGTTCCAAGTATTTTGAGAGTGAGTTTTACTGTGTAGCTCAGGTTGATTCCAATCCTCCTGATTCTGACTCTAGGTTTCTAGAGCAGTTTATCCGAGATGTAAAAACATTATGACACTATTCTAGGGGCTAGAGAGGTGGCTCAGTGGTTAGGACCATTGGCTGCTTTTCCAGAGGAACTGTGTTCATAGCCCAGTACCCACATGGAGGCTCACAACCATCTGAATTCCCATCTTCAGGGGGGATCTAATACTCTTTCCTGGCTTCCTAGGACATCAGGCTTGCATGTGATGCACAGATGTACATGTAGGCAGAACACCCATATATATAAAATGAAAAGAGATTTCACTTTGGCATTTTAGAGACAGGTTATCTTGTGTAGTCCTGGCTGTCCAGGTAGGTGTGTGTGTGTGTGTGTGTGTGTGTGTGTGTGTGTGTGTGTGTGTGTGCGCGCGCATGCGCGCGCGTATTTTTAACAAATTTATTTATTTATTTTTGTATGGACATTTGTATGCACGTGCCCATGTATGCATGCATAGGTGTCTGTTTTTGTGTGTTATAGTGCACATAGGACATCAGATAACAGCATTTTGGGGTCAGATCTCTCCATCATATGGGACCTGGACACTGAATTCAGGTCATCAAACTTTACAGCAAGTACATTTACTTGTGAATTACTTATCTCCAGATCAAAAGATTATGTTTGAAGCCAGGTTTGTTGATTTAACCCTATAGGCTTGAAGCCAAGGCAGGATTGCTATGATTTCAATCCAGGCTAAATTACAAAGTGAATAATCGACCATTTAAAGCTACATAGTGAAACCCTTTCTCAGAAAAGTTAAAACTGGGGCTTTTCATGGTGGCGGATAACTTTAATTTCAATGGTTGGGAGGCAGTCTCTGTGAATAATGAGGTTATGTCTTAGCAAAACAAAATACCCACATACACCAAAGAAAAGAGCAAGATAATATTCTTTTAAATCTTTTTTTCTAATTTTGAGATTTATTTTATTTTTATGTGAGTCTGTGTGAGCATATTGTGTGAGCCAGCAGAAGGTACTGGATCCTCTGGAGCAGAAGATCTAGGCAGCTTTGAGTCTGACATGGTACTGGATAATCTCTGGAGCCCAAGATGATGAAGATGATGATGATAATGAGAAGGAGGTGGGGGAAGAGGGGTTTTTAAAGGATTTTAGAATAGTCCCAGGGAATGGGGGCATTTTGAAAAGTTAATGTGTATTTTGAGTGAGCTTTGGTCTATAGTAGTTCCTTTTGCAAGGAGCCACCCATTTCTCCTATGCAGATAAGAAACCATTCAGAGGATTGTAGTAGTTTGGGAATTAACTAGTGATTCTAGAAAAATATTTCTTTTTCTTTCTATGTAGACCAGGCTGGCCTTGAACTCAGAATCCACCTACTTCTGCCCCTTGAGTGCTGGGACTAAAGACTGAGTCATTATGCCTGGCTACTGGGCACCTTTGTACATCTCCTTCTTTTTTTCGTATAAGATAAGAAAATGATGAAGAAATCCACCGAGAAGAATTTGGAAATCATTGTTACCAACGGCTATAAAGATAGCAGTGCTCAGGATACACACAGTGACGTTCATACCGATTCTTCCCGGAGTGCCAGGAGCAGTGAAGACAAGCCGGAAGGTCAGAGCTCTCAGTGGACAGGAAACACCGCTGTCTGTGTTCACCAAGGTACTGTCCTCAGGCGCCCCTCTCTAATCTTTTCCTGACAGTTCAAGCACTCTTAAGAGTTCTAGAATGCTTAGGAATTACTAAAGAACTTAAAAATGTCATGTTTAGTAATGTCTTCTTAGGGTTTCTTAAAATTGTTAAGGTTAGTTACTTTGAAGCACAGTGAATTACAGTCAGAACATTTCCTTTTTTAAAAAAAAACATTTATTTATTTTATGTATATGAGTATTCTGTAGCTGTCTTCAGACATACTGGAAGATGGTACCAGATCCCATTACAGATGGTTGTGAGCCACCATATGCTTGCTTGGACTTAGGACCTCTGGAAGAGCTGTCAGTGCTCTTAACTCTGAGCCATCTCTCTAGCCCTGTCAGGACATTTTTTTTTTACATTTGTTCCTTTTTATTTTATTCATAGTGTGTGCTGTGTGTTCTATGGTAAGTCTGAGGAGGGTCTGTGGAGGTCAGGAAGGGCAACTTGAGTTTCTACCATGTGAGTTCCAGGGATTGAATTCAGGTTGGCAGGCTTGGTCACCAGTTTCCCTGGTCTCTGAGCCATGGTGTATTTTATTAGGACCAAGCTCTGTAGACCTGGTGACCTGAACTCCTGATCATTCTCCTGCCTTTACTGCCCAAGTCCAGCTGAAATTTGTTCAGTTAGGTAGATATAAAGTTTTGGAAGCTTATTTAAAAAAAAAAACCATGATTTGGAAACAGGTATAGTGGAATACCTGTAACTTCAGCACTTCAGAAGCAGAGGCAGAGGCAGGAACCTTATGGATTTGAGACCATCCTGGTAGACAGGTTTCTCTCCTAGAATGAGTATAATATAGGACTGTGGAGTTGTCTTTTTTCTTGTCTTAGAGTATAGTTATAGTGTCTGGACACTTGTTTGTATTTAGATACAAATGAAGATCCCAGTGAAGACACTTCAGGAATGCATCATCTGACAAGTGACTCAGATAGTGAAGTATACTGTGATTCTATGGAGCAGTTTGGACAAGAAGAGGTAAAGATGACATTTTCTATTAAGAAATCTTTAAAACAGTATTTCCAGTGCACAGAATATAGTATGACATTCAAACACGGAAATGCCTTAGTAAAACCCATTACTTTGTGTGTTAACAAAAACTAGCAAAGACAAGAAAAAACTCTAATGCATAACTTCAGTTAGTAGCTAATAAGCCTCTTCATTGCTTTGGAAACATGCCTGCTGTAGGGCAAAGTGATTGCTGTGCAAGCCTGCAGACTTCAGATCCTCAGAACCTGCATAAAGCTGGAGAATGTTTGTAATCTTAATACTCCAGGAGTGAGATGGGAAATGCTGATGGGGGAATCCCCAGAAGGTCACAGGCCAGCTAGACTGCTATATGTCTTGATGTAGGACGAAAGACCCTGTTTAGTGGAAAGCAAGGACAGATGTCTGAGTCTGTGGTCCTCTGACCACCACGGTGGGCTGTGGCACTTTAACTGCTAAAATGACAGCCATGAACACATTGAAGTACATATACATCTCACATGCAAACACCTCTCTCTCTCTTTCTCATATACACACGACTAAAAAAAAAAAACCTTGAAAATACTTAAACATATTGTGTGTGTGTGTGTGTGTGTGTGTGTGTGTGTGTGTGTGTGAATTAAGGCTGAACAAGTATGTGAGGACCTAAGTTTGAATTCTCATCTCAGCATCCATCTCAAAAGCCATGTGTAGAGGCCAGCATGGTGGTGCACAACTTTAATCCCTGAACTCAGGAAGCAGAGGCAGGCAGATTTCTGTGAGCTTAGTCTAGCCAGGGCTATATTGTAAAACTGTCTCAAAGGAGAAAAACCCATTAGTGGCTCTGTGTGGCTGCCCCAGTACTATGGGGAGCAGACAGGATGGCCACTGGGGTTTTCTGCTGTCGACTCTAGGTTCAGTGAGAGATCCTGTATTGAGGGAATAATATGCAGTACAGAGTAGGCTACCAGATACTGTCTGACCTCTGCATGTATGTGCATGGGAGTGCCTGCCTGCACTAATACATGGGCAGATCAAACACATGCTTTCACACACACAAAAGAAAAAATATACTACATAATTTTATCAGAATATTACAGTAGTAGAATACAAATTATTTTATTAGAATACATTAGAATTAGAATGCTAATATAAATAGTAGAATAATATAATAATCTAGCATTCCATTATAATTTACTACTTGTGTATTTTATAAATATTCTGTAGCCAGAAGAATGGAAGTGAAGAGGGTAAACTGTAGCCACGAGCTTTTCTGCCTGGCCTCTTTGTTTCCAGAATAATGACTCTGAAACTTAATTATGAATAAATGCCTAGGCCATAATCCCTGACTTATTTTCTGACTAGCTCATAACTTATATAACTCCTGTTTATTTTAGTCTGTGTCTGCCACATGGCTAGTTACTTCTCAGTTTCATTCGTCCATCTCTTCTGAGTCTGGACAGAGTCTCTCACTTCTCTCTAACTTCCAGAGTTCTAATCTCTCTCTACCAGAACTCCCATCTTTTATTTCCTGCCTCACTAATAGGCCATCAGCTTTTTATTGACAGGTGATGCTTCCACATAAGAGATTCTCATAAAGACTGTTAATGCTACTTACTGTCCCTGCTAAAACATTGAATATTGAAGAAAACTGAATGATCTTCAGACATACATTTTTCATACTGACTATATTCCAGTCAGTGAAAACTTTTAGTTCAAGGGCTGGGGAGCTGGTTCAGTAGTGAAGACTCAAGTTCTGGTCCTAACCTCCATGTCAAGACAACTCACAATTGCATATGAACCCAGCTGCAGGTGATCTGATGCCCTCTTCTGGGCTTCAAGGGCATTAACTCTTATTTGCAAAAACGTCCAAACAAACCCACATAGAAGATGTTTACTTACAGGCACACATGCACATGCACACACAGAACTAAAAATAGAAATTAAGCCTTTAAAGTAAAAAACTACTTTTAGTAAAACTAATATTCAGAGTTCAGTAAAGATTCAGTATTGGAAGAACAAATTAAAACAATGGTCTGTGGTTGGATGTGGTGGCCTACACCTTTAATTCCAGCAGTTGGGAGGCAGGGCAGTCATGTCCCCGAGTTTGAGGTCAGCCTGGTTTACATAGAAAGGTCCAGGCCAGCCAGGGCTACCTAGTAAAACCCCCAAAACAAAACAACAACAGAAAACCCATGCAAGTTGGTGATCAGTACCTTTACTCCCTTCGTCAAGATAAAGTTGTACTACGTAGCCCAGGCTGGCTCAGAACTCCATGTGTACTCATGGCTGCTGTTGATAGAGATTGACCTGTGATGGCACCTGCCTGTGCCTCCCTCATGCCTCCCCCGTGCACCACAGTGTACACACTTCATGCCTGTGCCTCCCTCATGCCTCCCCTGTGCACTACAGTGCACACTTCGTGCCTGTGCCTCCCTCATGCCTCCCCTGTGCACTACAGTGCACACTTCGTGCCTGTGCCTCCCTCATGCCTCCCCTGTGCACTACAGTGCACACTTCGTGCCTGTGCCTCCCTCATGCCTCCCCCGTGCACCACAGTGCACACTTCGTGGCAGTCACCCTTTTTCTGTTGACCCATGGATTTAATCTTCAGGAGTCCAGTCTTCGTACTGCTTCTTTGGTTTCATCCATGATATGGCCGAAAACTGTCAAAGACATAAGCTCAGTATTTTTGCTCTTTCTTTGCCTAGTATGCTGGCAGTAGTTTTATGTCAACTTGCCTGAAGCTAGAGTAACTTTGGGAAGGGGACCCTCAGTTGAGAAAATGTTCCCACTAAAATATTCATGTGGAGTCTTGAGACAGATGTACGTGGGCCCAGATTACTGTGGATAGAGCCACCATTGGGCATATGCTCCTGGATGGTGGAAGAAAGCAGGGATCAAGCTTTGAAGAGCCAGCCAGTACTCCACACCCCTTCATGGGTTCTTCCTGTCTTCCCTCAGCGATGACTTACACGATGACTCTTTTCTTCTCTGTGTTGGTCATGGTGTTTTTAGCACACAACAGAAACTCTGAGACACCCAGGGTTTCAGTTTTCACCTGCCTATACCTGAACCACTTTGTCTGTTCTCTAGTCTCATCTCCTGTGTGTATCTTATCTCCACACTGTCTAGTCTGCAGAGCTCTCCTGCTCTCCATTCTCAGCTTTTTCAAGACCAGTGTGATTCTGTTGGAAGTTTTTAAATCAGCTTCCATCCGACCACATTGCTGGCTGGCTGCCATTATGAAACCTTTGATTTGGCTTATACTTATTTGTTCTTTGTATCAGTGGCCGACTGTAGCTCTGGCTGCTCTGGAGCTTACTGCGTAGACCAGGCTATCCTGTGACTCACAGAGATCTGCCTGCTTCCGCTGCTGAGTGCTGGGATTTAAAGGCATGCACCACCACACCCAGCTTTGCTCATTTGTTCTCAGTTGAAACCTTTTCTGACCAAAGTCACTACTCAGCTCCAGGAAGGGTCAGGTACCAATTTGATTGACCTCTGACGTCTGTGCTGCATATTGTTTCTCAGGAATCTCAGCAGACAGTGGAGCAGTGATCTCTTCTGACTCCTTACTAAGTTTGTAAGTAAGGGCTCTCTTTCCTTGAAAAGGAAGTTCCCATCTCCATTATTTCTTGTCTATGGAAAGCCTCACATAAGTTGAAGAATTTTTTTAAACAAAGGAATATTTTCAGCAGGAACATAACAGGGCCCTTTTAGAAAAACGGTATTTATATTATTATGAAAACTTTGGTCTATCATTTATATTTTAAAGTTTTAACTGTCATTTTATATTTGTAGTCTTTAGACAGCTTTATGTCAAACAGTGGACACTTTCAGTATTACTTAGGTGGTGATCCTACTCAGCACTTGGAAACTTCTGGTTTTTGTGAAGATGCTCAACTTTCTCCTGGAAATGGCAGCATTGGGACAATGCAGATGGTGGCAGTCAAGGGAAAAGGTGAAGTGAAGCACGGAGGAGAAGATGGCCGAAGTAGCAGTGGAGCTCCACACCGTGAGAAGAGAGGCGGGGAGAGCGAGGACTTCTCCAGTGTCAGGAGAGGGAGAGGTGTGTCCTTCCTTCTTCACTGACTCCTCACACAGTCTAATTGTCTAGGCCCAGACATGGCCTGGGACTTGTGATCCCTTTGCCTCTGGTTGGCAAATACTGGTGTGACAATGCCCGGCTTTATTTTTTTAGTCTTCTGTGCTGAAAAACTGTGTGTGTGTGTGTGTGTGTGTGTGTGTGTGTTTGTACACTCTACATACACTGGCATGCATGTGGAACTCAGAGGACAACTTGTAGGAATTAGTCTTCTCCATGAGTGGCTCCCATGCATCAAAGCCAGGTCGTGGGCTAACAAGTATCCCCGTGTGCTGAGCCAGCACCCCATTATGGAGCATTTCTAAGGACTCGACTTTTCTTTTGAGCAACTACTGGCTCAGTGCTCTGTGCTGCCATGTTTGTTCCCTGTATAAGCCAGTCTGAATCTTCCATCTTTCCTTACAAATCATCTAGTGAGTATGAAGGGAAATGATTGGAGCACTGCGGGCTCGGCCAGGCCGTCAGCGGCAAAGTGTGCTCAGGGTTTGGTCCCTCCACTAAAGGGGATATAATTGACTTCCATTAAGATGTCCACTGACCTAATGCATGCCTTGGCATGAGCTTTCCTCTGACACACCTGACTCTAAGTAAATGTGAAAAGAAGTAATAGTGATGTGATAAGGGAGTAGACTAGATATGAATGAGAAAAATGTAAATTATTTCTGGTAAGAAATGAAGATACTGTTGAAAGATGATGAGAGAGAGGGGGGAGGAATGGGGGAAGAGAGAGGACATAAATAAATAGAATTGTAGTGTAGAACAAGAGGTATAGCTCAGTCATAGCTTGAGGTCAGTCCCACCACTGATGGAAAAAGGAAGGGAGAAAAAGAAGGACTGAGAATAAGCATTTGAACAAAGTATGGGCACTTCTCAAATTTCAGTAGGGCTGTGGCCCAGTACATCCCTTATAAATTGTGAATTTTATAAGCTAAATTGTCATAAAGCCTAACATTCGTCACTATACCATAAGTGTTCTTGTGTCAGCCCGCTCTTAGGCAGTCATCTAATACAAAGCCTGTTTATGTTTAAAAATATACTGTACTTTGGGGTTGAGTATTTGTTGCTCTTGCAAAGGACTTGGGTTCAGTTCCCAACACTCATATCAGAGGGTTCAGAACTGCTTGTAACCCCTGTTCTGGAAATCGAGCACCCTTTTCTGGCTCTGTAGCCATCTGCACAGACAAAGTTTTCTCTTTCTCTTACACACACACACACACACACACACACACACACACACACACACACACAGGGGGGGGGGGGGAGGACAAAAGGAACAAGATAAACCTCTTGTTAGCTGTCTGAAAAAAGTTGGCAGTACTAAGTAAGAACCTTGAACAGGTTGAAATCTTGTGTTTCAGTAGTATTATATTACAGTCTGTACTAAAGGCTGTGTGATGGTTAATAATTGGTTGTCTATCTGATAGTATTTAGTGTTGCCTAGGAGTCAAGCCACTGGGCAGGCTTATAAGGAGTGTCTAGTAGGTTAATTGACCTAGGAAGACTTTTCTAAACTGGGGTTCTAGATTCAGTAAAGAAGAGGAACTGAGAAGAGCAGTGGTATTCATTGCACTCGGCGTCCGAACTTCAGATCCACTGTGATCCATAGCCCCATGTTGAGTGCTGTGCCAGTCCTGCCAAGACGTACTTTTTTCCTTCCTTTTCACCCCTATTTCTCTCCCTCTCTTCCCCCATCTTCCTTCCTTCCTTTCTTTCTTTTTTGGAGACAGGGCCTTTCTGTGTAGTCATGGCTGTCCTGGAACTCACTCTATAGACCTCAAACTGACAGAGATCTGCTTTCTTCTGTTTCTCAAATGCTGAGATTAAGGGCACACACAATTACTACGTGGATGAAACTTTCCTTTCTTAAGTTGCTTTGATTAGGTACTTTGTTCAGCAACAAGGAAAGTAACTAAAATGAGAGTCCACAAAAGTTTAGAGATAGATTAGTATACAAAGACATTCATTGCAATATTATTGTATTAGCAAAAATTTGGTTTTGAAGTCTGAGATATGGTAAAATTGCTTGCTGAATACACCTGATAGTTCAGTCCCTGGAATCCACAGTGGAGGGAAAATGATAGTTGTCCTTGGACTTTCACATGTGTCACGGCACGCACAAACACATCACATCCATAGTTACACACACACATTTAAAAATAATTGTAGGGTTTTTTGATTTTGGTTGTTTTTGTTTTTTTGTTTTTTTTGTTTTTTTGTTTTTTTGAGACAGGCTCTCCATATATAGCCCCTGGCTATCCTTGACCTCTACATAGACTAGATTAGCCTTGAACTCAGAGATTGGCCTGTTTTTGACTCCTAAGTGTGCACTACCACACCCAGTCTTAAAATAATTGTATTCTGTTATTTTTTATTTTCGGCAGGGTCTCTTGTATTCTAGGCTAGCCATGACCCCTTTCTGTAGCCCAGGATGACCGTAAACTTCTGCTACTCCTGCATCTACCTCCCAAGTGCTAGGATTACTAGCATGTGTCACGCAGTGTACCTGGTTTCTGTGTTAATGAAAATTTATCATCTCTAGTCAGGTGTGCAGAATGGTCGGGTCAATAACTTCAGTGTTTATATTAAGAAATTGTGTGTTTTTAGTGCAAGAGTCAATGGTGGAGATAAATGTTTGTAATATGATTTAAGTAGTACATAATCATGAGGGTTAAAGCGATATTTTAAATCGGTGCATATGAAAAAATAAGTGGTAATATGTAAAAATCTTAGTAGATATTTTAATATGTATAAGGAGTATGCAGTTTATAATTAGAAAACCTATTTTTGCACTTACAATATATTGAAACCAAGAAGGAAAAATTTGCTATTGTAACTTTTAGTAGTTTAAAACAAGTTAAGTTTAAATTTTAGTTTAAATCAGTTTTAATTACAGTAATAAGCATTTACATTTGAAAAAAGATTTTTGTGTATGAATATTTTGCATGTATGTATTGTGGACCATGTGCATGCCTGGTGCCCACAGAGTTCAGAAGAGAGCATCAGAGTCTCTGGAACTGGAATTAAAAGGTTTTACGCACCCATGCAGGTGCTGGGAACTAAACTCTGCAAGAGCAATCTGTATTCTTAACTGCTGAGCCATCTCTCCAGCCACAGTAAAGAGTTTTTTTTTTTTAAACACCTACTCTGAACATGTATCTTCCTTGTGAATTATATAAACATGGTCATATATTAGTAAATTATATACAGCATTCCTTTAATAGAGGATAGAAGTTTATATCATTATTTATTTATTGCTAATGGTTTATTTTATGTACTTTATTGCTTTTATTTTACTTTGTACATCTATTTACATATCAAGGAATTAACAAGGAAAGTGAATAATAGATTATTTCTATTTGAAAAGGAAACCTTTATTTTTAGCTAACTTACTTTACTCTCTTAAAGTAGGGCATAGAATGCCACATTTGAGCGAAGGAACCAAGGGCCGGCAAGTAGGAAGTGGAGGTGATGGAGAACGCTGGGGCTCAGACCGAGGGTCCAGAGGCAGCCTCAACGAGCAGATCGCTCTTGTGCTCATTAGACTGCAGGAGGACATGCAGAATGTCCTGCAGAGACTTCATAAACTGGAGACACTAACTGCTTCGCAGGTAGGCTACTAAGTTTATCTATTATTATCTTCTGGTTTATTATTCTATAAAGCAGTGTAAAATCTGTCTTCATGAGATTTGCATAACATCTTTACATTCAGATTCATATAAATACACATTTTCATAAGTTGAGACAAATTTTAAAGTGTTTTGGTTAATAAAATCTCCTAGTTTTGAGCATATTGTTTAAGAAAAGACTGGCCTAAAAGATGGGTGGGATTTTCCATTAATAGAAAAATTTTTAGAGTGAAGTTGAACATTACAGAGGACAAAAGACCATATTTAAATGGCTTAGCATTCACAAGGCCCTGGGTTCAATCTGTAGCACTGCAGAGAATAAAAACCTAGTACATTGAAGTTATGGATTGGATACTTGGTATTAGAAGAAAATTTTTTACTAAACACTTAAGTTTAAGGAATTAATAGCAAAATCTTTATTAATATATAATAGTTATCATTAAAGAGTCATTTTTAGCCATGCATAGTGACACATTACTTTAATCCCAGCATGCAGGAGGCAGCCTGGTTTTCATAGACAGTTCCTGGACAGCCAGGGCTATGTAGAAAGATTGTTTCAAAAACAAAAAAGAAAGGTATTGTGCTAGCTAGAGAGAAGATATTAAATTGCTAATTATTTAGGGTAAGTTAGTTTTAATGTAAAAAAATTAAAACCAGAGACCAGAGATCAATGTAGAGTCGTAACATCTTGACCTTTACTATCTTCTGGCTCTGTATGATCCAAGGGTGTTAAATCCTTGAGATTCCTGAATGGGTCTCTAACTCTTCTGCCTTCTCTTTTTCTTCTTTTTCTTCTGCTTGTCTTGTCCAACTCTGATACAATTGTTTTTCTTTTGTCTTATATTTTGTTATATTTTTAATTTTTCTTTAGAAGCCCGTTCTCTTCTAATGAAACAGAAAGCTAATGGATCTGAAGAGAGGGGAGGGGAATGGAAAGGAGCTGGAAGGAGTGGAGGGAAGGGAAATTGTAATTAAGATATATTATGTTAGAAAAAATTTTATTTTCAATAGAAGAGAAAAAATTGAACCCTGTAAAACAAAGTACAGTAGAGACTCAAGGAACTGCTTGGTGTTGCAGTGTTTTCCTAGCATTTTCCAGGTCCTGTATCTAAATCCTAGACCACAAAAAAGAAGAAAAGACACTATCCAGTCACTTACAAAAGCCTAAGAAAAACACAGACATCCTAGGGTGTTGAACTTTTTCTTATACAAATTGCTATTCTTCTAATGAATAAACCTGATAAAGGTGCTTGAAGAGCAGAAACCATGGAGCCATTTCTCTGGCCCCTAACATTTCTTCTTTCTTTTTCATTTTTGGAGGGGTGTGGTTTTGAGATAGGATTTCTTTGTGTAGCTTTGGCTGTTCTGGAACTCATATGGATGTACCTGCCAAGTATCTCCCAAGTGCTGGGATTTAAAAGTATTTCCCACTATGCCTTAAGCTGCAGCCCAGGCTGTCCTCAAACTGTGGTCTCTCTGCTTGTGCTTCTCCAGCACCACCATGGCCTTCTTTCTATTTAAACATAGCTACTGGATCCAATTAGTGCTGTCTGTGTGCACAAGGGCATGGAGCCGTCATGAGTACTTACCACATCCTCAAAGAGCCCTTGAAGTATCAATTCCCTCTATGAAGTGGAAATCCACTAGCACCTCTCCCATTCATGCTAGAAATTTGGCTGGCTTAATCTTACCCAGGCATTGGGCATGTAACAGCCATTGTTGCTATGAGTTCATGAGTACAGCAGTCAAGTCTTATCTTGAAGACAGCAGTTCATAGCATTATTCTGACTCCTCTTGCATTCTTTTACTCAAAGAGACCCTGAGGAGTAAGGGGTGATATAGATGTGCCATTTAGGGATGAATTATTCTCAGTACTTTGAGTAGTTATTAGCATTTGTACCCTACCATAGAGGAAGTTTCTCTAGTTAAGATTGAGACCAGCACTAATCTATGTATAAAACAGATACTTAGAAATCATTTGGACAGTCCATTTAGTGAAACAACAGTACGATGTTCCTCCCTAGGTCTGTGACCTTCCCAGCTATGGGCTTTTGGCCAGGTTTATAGTATCAGATATAATTAGCCTCCTGTGTAATAGGCCTCAAATAGATTTAGGAAGTGTTTGTTACCTCTTGGCAGTCATGCTGCTATTGCATCAGAGGTTACGTCTTCCTGTCATGCCAGCATTGTGTATGCAGCATCCAGGATTGACGCTTTTCTCCCTTGTGGCTGGTATGTCATATGCTGGGACTGTGAAAGTTAGCCGGCAGGGAATAAGTTTCCAGGTCAGTTTCACATTGATTTCTCACCATGGTGTCTTCTCTTGAATGATCTCATTGATCTTTCTTTTTCTCTAAAATTATAGTAAATGGAGAAGGCGGAGTAATGTTTTTAGTTCATAATCTAATTGAACTTGTCTTTGAAATGAGCTAAATTGAAATCTCAATTTCCTAAATTAGTTAAAAAGTTTTTGCTTAATTTAGATCATATCTCTTAATGATATCTCTTAAATGTCATTTGTTTCTCATAGTACATATTGTGGGGTCACAGAGACAGCATGGGTATTATTTATAGTCATTTGATTGATATTAAGGCTGCAGTTCTCAGATATGCTTGCAAATTGATGGTTTGTATGGAAAGTAGATTAAGTAAAGTTAAAGAGCTGATAAGTCTAAAAGAAGAATTTAGATAAAAATACTATAAATATATGAAATTATATATACATATATAAAATAAAGTCATGGAAAGAATAAATTTTTAAAAAGAATAAAATTGAGAAAAGAATTTGGAAGTAGTGTCTCATATATCCTGTGATGACCTCAGTGTAGTCAAGGATGACCTTATCTGCTCATCCAGTCTTTATCTCCTGAGTTCAGGGATTAAAGGGGAATCAACTCTTGGTTTATGTGGTTCAGGGGATTAAATACAAGTGAATTTTACATTTCTGAGTAAAAACTTTACCAGTTGAACTGTATCTCAAACATAGATTTGAGGTTTTTATTTTTATAATTTTATATACTGTAAAGTATATAAAAAAATATAAGGTATTTGCAAGCCATACAGGTTGTTTAGGAACCACACTGTTCCTACAACTCCCAGTGTAACTGACCATGAACTTCTGACCCTTTCTGCCTCTACTTCTCTAACACTGTGATTACAGACATGAGACACCCTGTTGTACATCCAATCCCAACCCCGACACCTGTGGTCAGTGTAGGCTTTAGTGTAATCTAAATTTAGCACAAAAAAGAATGAGAAAACAAGCTATTTATTCTTACTTTAAAAATTGTAACTAGAAAAATGTTATATGGGACTACAGTTTTAGCTTAGTTGGTAGAGAGCTTGCTTGCCTAGCAAGCATGAAGTCCTGGGGTTTGATTACCAATACTGCATAAATAAGGTATATGTGTGTGTGTGGTGTCTGTGTTGTGTGTGTGTGTATGTGTGTGTGTCTGTTGTGTGTGTTGTCTGTGTTCTGTGAATATGTGTGTGTGTAGTGTGTGGTATCTGTTGTGTGTGTGTGTGTCTGTTGTGTGTGGTGTCTGTACTGTGTGTATGTGTGTCTGTGTCTGGTGTGTGTGGTGTCTGTGTGCTGTATGGGTGTGTACTTGGTGGTGTCTATGTGGTGTGTGTGTGTGTGGTGTGAGTGTATCTCTGTGGTGTGTGTGTCGGGGGGAGCTGGTAGACCAGCACAGGGAGGCAACGAGGATTAAAACGTCATTTTGACTTATATTGGGAGTTATAGAGCCAGCCTGGGTCAGAGATCCTTTCTCAAAATAGACACAAACGAAAACTCCAAAATTACACAGTTTTTCATTCCTTCAAAGCTGTTACTTTTTGTTTTTATTTCAAGGCAAAGTTATCATTGCAGACAAGTAATCAGCCTTCCTCACAGGTAAGAGGTCTTTTTTTTTTAATAGCACGATAGTTAGATTTAATAAAATGCAAATAAGCACAGAGAAAAATATCAGGCATACTAGACCAAGAATTGTATCTGTTTGTTTGTAGTAGAAAATTGTGGAATTTGATGTGTTTTCAAGTTGGGTTATCTCAGATCTTATTTCTCCATAGACGGATCCATTTTTCATAGTTTTTTTTTTGGCATAAAACTATATGAACTATAAGATATTTAGATTTTATGAGATACTTAAATCATTAATATGAAATCTATCCTTTAGAGTGTTGAAGCAAAAAATATATTTGGAGCTGTGGCCCCTTTAGCTTTTGCCCATTTTTTCCCTTGAAAATGTTTTACTTTATTCTGTAATAAATGTATTTCCTACAATTAAAAAATTGAATGTGTTTGTTTAAGTCTTAGAGGTCTGCTTAGTGAGCATAGAATAATGTCAGAGGAGAGGTTTGTTGTTATTAGTTTTAATTTTTTGAATTATATATTAAAAATGTTTTTCAAGTTTTTCCATGTGGTATTTAAGAGATAAATGACAAGCTTATCTTATTTTCTCAGAGACCATCTTGGTGGCCCTTTGAGATGTCCCCTGGTGCATTAGCCTTTGCTATTATATGGCCTTTTATTGCTCAGTGGTTGGTGCATTTGTATTATCAAAGAAGGAGAAGGTAACACTCTACTTTTCTACTTGGAATAGTGCATGCAGTCTTATAACTTGTAGTAGACATACTTTGCAGTGGTAATTAAAGAGATAGGTCCACTTTATAGCTGCATTTTGAATTTGAATATCTGCTAATCCTGACACCAGAACTACCTTGGAGAAGATATCTGTGCATTTCTAGATACTCAAAAAGATGAACAATTTTTCACTCAAATATGTGATGAATTTGTACACCTTTAATTTATATAACATGGCAATGACTATATGCTTTTTAAGTTTTATGACTAATGAAAATATGCTTTTAAAGGCTGTTTATTTAGAAATAGCTTTAGTAGAATTTCAGAAATAGCAGTTAGTGTTTTGATAGCACCTGCACCTCTATAATCTCTTCATAAGCGTGCTTTTTGAAGACACAGACAATAATTTGAATCACTTCTATAATACTCATATGAGTTCCACTCCTCCCTTTAGGTTTCTAAGATGGGGTTTCTCTGTGTAATAGCCCTGGCTGTCTTGGAATGCACTTTATAGACCAGCCTGGAACTCACAGAGATCCATCTGTCTCTGTTTCCTTAGTGTTGGGATTAAAGGCATGGGCCACCATACCCTGCTCAACTCTACTTTTTATTTTTTTATTTTTATTTTTATTTGGGGTATATTAGGTATTGAACCCTGGCACCTCATAGTAGGCAAACAGTCTACCGCTGAGATGTATCTTTAGCCCCCCAAAACTTCTTTTCATTTTCTTTCTTTTTTTTGGTAGAAAACCAGCAGTTAGGGGCTATGGATATATGAGTTAAAATTTCAGTACCTACAGAACATAGCTGGGCATGGCTGTTCATGCTTGTAGTGTCATTGGTAAAGAGGCTGATCCATGCTGATCAGGAGCCAGTCAGCCTGCCTACTTGAGTTTCACTGCTCTCCCTTTAAAATAATGATCCTCAAACCCCCTAATGCTCTGACCCTTTAATACAGTTCCTCCAAACCGTAATATTATTTTGTTGCTATTTCTGTACTTTTGCTGCTGTTATAAATCTTAGTATAAATATCTGTATTTTCCAATGGACTTAGGTGACCTCTGTGAAAGGATTGGTTGAACTTCAAAGGTGTTGTGACCTACAGGCTGAGAACCAGTGTTCTAAACCATGGAGAGCCACTAAGGCAGCAGTTCTCAATATGCCATAGCATTAGGAAGGCTGAGAACCAGTGCTTTAAGAATGACACCCGCAGTTGACCTATGGCTTCTACATGCCATCAGGATACACAACATGCACCTATATACATATGAACATATACACACATGCAGCTCCCCTCAATGTGCACACATATACAGAAAATAGAGAAAATGAAACTAGTTGAGAAGTTTGACATAGAACAATAATAATATTTTATTTAAGATTAAAGCAGCTTGTCAGGAAGGGCTAAGAAACAAATGACATATCCAGGCATGACAATCCATCTCAGCAGTTGTGGGGTGGACACAGGAGGAGCAGGAGTTCCAGGCAAGCCAGTTACATAAGGAAGAAAAATTGTTTTAGTAGTTATGGAAAATTGGAATATTTGGTTTTTTCTTTTCTTTAACCTAGGCTGGCTTGTGCTTAGGCTAACCTTGAACTTTCAGTAGTTCAGTAGTTGCCTTCCAAGTGCTGGGATTATAGGCCTGCACTACCAGACCCTTTTGGAGATTGGAGTATTTTTATAACATGAATTCAGCAATTCATTTGCCTTAGTATATCACTGCTAGCAGAACTCTGGTAAAGGAGGCTTACTGTTTCTTCTAAGTGCCCCTTTAATTGTTCAGAGATAGAGAAATAATAATAAAGTTTTCTGCCTTATTGAGTTTTTCATGTTAAGCTGTCTTTCTAATGCAGAGTGTTGAGTAATGTGTTTTAGTGAGGCATGTAAACAGTTTACTTATGTATGTGGCCAATGATCCTGGTGGGGGCAGAACTAAGTTTGATAACTAAATGAATCTCATGCTTGAGGGGATTTAGGTACCTTAACTGGGCATTATTTTTCTAAATTTTACTTTTTTTGAATTGAAAATAGATTTGTTTTTAATATCCTGATTATAGTTTCCCCTCCCTCTAATCCTCCCAACCTTCCCTCCCTTACAGATCCACTCCCTTTCTGCCTCTCCTTAGAAAAGAACAGGCTTCTAAGAGATAATACCAAACAGGAAGAAATAGAATATAATAAGATGAAGCAGAAAATGATCATATTGAAGTTGACATGACAACTCAACAGGAAGAAGAGTCCCTAAAGCAGGCACAAGAGTTAGAGACCCACTCATTCTCACAGTCAGGAGTCCCATAGGAAAACTAAGCTGAAGGGACCAGAGGACCTACTGGTGCAGACCCATGTAGACCCTGTGCTTGCTGCTTCAGTCTGTGAGCTCATATGCACCTCGCTTACTTCATTTATAGGACTTTTTTCTCCTGGTAACCCTGCCCTCTGTAGCTCTTATGGTCTTTCTGCCTTGTGATCTTCCACAGCATTCCTTGAGCTCAGAGGGAAGCGGTTGAGAGACCTCCAATATAGACTCTTTCTGAAAATCATGTCTGGCTGTGGGTCTTTGCATCTGTTCCTTCTGCTGCCAGAGGGAAGCCTCTCTGATGATGACTAGATAAGGCACTGAACTATTAGTATAGCAGAATCATTGGGAATTGTTATATTGGTTTTCTTTTCTCCTTGTAGACCATTAGTAGTATGTGGTTTTACTCTAGACTTCTGAGCTAACTAGTCTCTTGTACTTGTTACTGTTCTCTAAGCAGTGTCAAGTATGGATTCTTTTTTAAGGAGTAGGCCTTAGATCAAATCAGACATTGGTTACCTATTCCCCAACATTCTGTGCCACATTGCCCTAGGCCCCTAACCCCACATAGGGAACAGGTCTAAACAGAATTCTCAATAGAGGAATCTCGAATGAGAAACAAATAAATGTTCACTTTCTTTAGCCATTATGGAAATGCAAATCAAAACTACATTGAGATTATATTTTACACCTGATAAAATAGCTAAGATCAGAAACTTAAGTGGCAGCTCATGTTGGCAAGGATATGGAGCAAGGAGAACACTATTCCATTGCTGGTGGGAGTGCAGGCTTGTCCAGGCACTTGTAGATACAGTGCTGTGAACTTGTCTCTTAGAACCACTTTCACTATATCCCTTATGTTTGGTATGTTGTACCTTTATTTTTATTAAATTCTATAAATTTATTTTTTTCTGTCTTGACCCATTTTTTTTTAATTGAGTAGAAAGTTGTTCAGTTTCAATGAGTTTGTAAGCTTCCTGTTGTTTCTATTGTTGATATCCATCGTTACTCTGATATGAAACATGGAGTTATTTCAATTTTCTTGTATCTGTTGAGACTTGTTTTATGTATGAGTATGTGGTTAGTTTTGGAGGGAGTTATGTGAGGTGCTGAGAAGGTATAATCTTTTGGGTTTGGGTGAAATGATCTGTAAATATCTGTTAGGTTCATTTGGTTTATAACATCTGTTAGTTTCAGTATTTCTTTTTAGTTTAAGAGTTCTGTTAAGTATGTATGACCTGTTGAACATTAATGAAAGTTGGTTATTGAAGTATCCCAATATAAGTGTGAGTCAATATGTGATTTTAAGCTGTAGTGTTTTTTTTTTTTTAAACAAATGAGTGCCCTTGTATTGGAAGCATAGATATTAAAAATTAAAATGTCATATTGCTGAATTTTTCTTATGATGAGTATGTAGTGTCCTCTCCCATTTCTGATTAGTTTTGGTAGATATTAAAATGGTTACTTGCTTCTTAGGTCTATTTGTTTTGAACATCTTTTTCCAACCTTTTACTCAGAAGTAATGTCTATCTTTGATGTTAAGGTGTTTTTCTTATATGCAGCAGAAGGATGGATCCCGTTTCTGCATTCATTGTGTTAGTTTCTGTCTCTTTACATTTGGTAATTAGGACTATTAATGTTGAGAGATATCAGTGATTAATGATTGTTTATACTTATTTTGTTGTTGGTAGTGGTTGTTTTTGTTGTTGCTGGTATGTTGTTTCCCTTTTGATTTTGCTGGTATGCAATTATTTATTTCCTTTATGTACCTCCTTACATTAGAGTTTTCCTTCTAGCACCTTGTGTAAGGCTTGATTACTGTTTAAATTTGGCTTTATTGTATAATATCTAATTTTTTCCTTCTATGGTTACTAAAAGTTTTGCTGAGTATCGTAGTCTGAGCTGGTATCTGTGGTCATTTAGAGTTCTACAGCACAACTGTCCAGGCCCTCCTGGTTGTTAGAATTTCCATTGAGAAGTAAGGTGTAACTCTAATAGGCCTACATGTTACTTGGCCTTTATTTTCCCTTATAGTTTTTTTTTTTTTTTTTTTTAGCACTTGAATTTATCTTTTTATTTTTCTATTTATTTATTTTTTAATATTTTCTTTACTTACCTTTCAAATGTTATTACCTTTCCCAGTTTCCCCTCTGGAATCCCCCTATTCCATCCCCCCCTACCCCTGCCTCTATGAGAGTATTTCCACTCCCAACCACTCCCTCTAGTATCCCCACCATAACATTCCCCTACACTGGGGTATTGAGCCTTCACAGGGCCAAGGACCTTTCCTCTGCCTGATAAGGCCATCCTCTGCTACATATGCAGCCGGAGCCATGGGTCCTTCATGTGTGCTCTTTGGTTAGTGGTTTAGTCTCTGGGAGCTCTGGTTGATTGATATTGTTGTTCTTCCTGTGGGGTTGCAAACCCCTTCAGCTCCTTCAGTCCTTAATTCCTCCAATCGGGACCCCATTCTTAGTCCAGTGGTTGATTGAGAGCAGCATTTGACTCTGTATTTCTCAGGCCCTGTCAGTGTGCACTTCTTGGCACCACAATATTGTCTGGGTTTGGTGACACTATATGGGATGGATCTCTGCAGTCTTTGGATGGCCCTTCCTTCAGTCTCTGCTCCAAAATTTGTCTCTGTATTTCCTCATATGAATCCTTTGTTCCCCTTTTTAAGGACTGAAGTATTCCCTCTTTGGTTTTCCAACTTCTTGAGCTTCATGAGGTTTGTGGGTTGTATCTTGGGTAATCCAAGCTTTTGGGCTAATATTCACTTATTAGTGAGTGCGTACCATGTGTGTTCTTTTGTGATTGGGTTACTTTCCTCAGGATATTTTCTAGCTCCATCCATTTGCCTAAGAATTTCATAAAGTCATTGTTTTTAATAGCTGAGTAGTACTTTATTGTGTAAATGTACCACATTTTCTGTATCCATTCCTCAAACTGCAAAGCTTCTGTAAGACAAAGGACATTGTCAATAGGACAAAATGGCAAGCAACAGATTGGGAAAAGATTTTTACTAATCCTATATCCGATAGAGGGCTAATATCCAGTATATACAAAGAACTCAAGAAGTTATACCCAAGAGAGTCAAATAACCCTATTAAAAAATGGGGGACAGAGCTAGACAAAAAATTCTCAACTGAGGAATACTGAATGGCTCAGAAGCACCTAAAGAAATGTTCAACATCCTTAGTCATCATGGAAATGCAAATCAAAAGAACCCTGAGGTTCCAGTTCACACCAGTCAGAATGGCTAAGATCAAAACCTCAGGACAGAAGATACTGGTGAGCATGTGGAGAAAGAGGAACACTCCTTCATTGTTGGTAGGATTGCAAGCTGGTAGGACCACTCTGGAAACTAGACTGGCAGTTCCTCAGAAAATTGGATGTAGTACTGAGTATCCAGCTATACCACTCCTGGGCATATACCCAAAAGATGCTCCAATATATAACAGAGACACATGCTCCACCATGTTCATAGCAGCCTTGTTTGTAATAGCGAGAAGCTGGAAAAAACCTTGCAGCTTTGAATATTCGGTGTATTTGGTATTTTAATAATTATGTGGTGAGGGGACTTCCTTTTCTGGTCCAGTCTGTTTGGTGCTCTATATATTTCTTGTGCCTTCATAGATACCTTTAGGTTAGGAAAAAAAATTTATGATTTTGTTAAAAACATTTTCTGGGCCTTTGAGATAGGTTTTCTCTCCTTTCTCTGTTCCTATTATTATTAGGTTTTGTTACTCTTTTTATTAGTTTCCCATATTTCCTGGATGTTTTGTGTCAGGAACTTTTAGATTTAATAGTTTGATTGATCTATCCATTTCTTCTATAGTATCTTCAACACCCAAGATTCTTTCTTCTGTTCTCTTGGTAAAGCTTGCCTCTGTGGTTCCTGTTTGAAATATTAAATTTTTCATTTCCAGAATTACCCCAGTTTCTGTTTTCTTTATTGACTCTATTTCCGGGTCTTGAATAGTCCTATTTATTTCCTTCAACTGTTTGTATTTTCTTGGCTTTTTTTGAGGTATTTATTGATTTTCTTTAATTGTTTGTGTTTTCCTGGGTTTCTTTCAGGACCTTTTCTACTTTCACATAGTTGGTCTTAAGGTCTTTTTCTTTGTGTTTCACCTCTGCTGGAAGATTTAGGGTCTGGTATGGTAGGATAGCTGGGCTCTTGTGGAGACATTGATTGGACTGTTTTTGATTTTTGTTCAAAAAAATCATTTTTAGGATAGTATAAAAAGGTCTAGGTGCTGATTTCTGGATTTGTCTTGTTAGATGGGTCTTTTGTCCTTTGTTTTTATTCCCTCTGTGGGTTTGCAGACAGAGTAATGGCTATACATTGCATGTTTTCACAGCTTGTTTCTCTGGTGTGTTCATAGGGAATGGCTGTTCATTTGGAGCTATTATAAGAGGTATGAGTTGGGAGAAGGAAGGTTGGAGGAGGTCTTGTTATCCATTGTGGATGGAGTCAGAGTTGAAAGGGAGACCAAGGCAGACTTCTAGCCTCAGAGCTTCGGATGAGATATGGGGGATTGGATATGAGTTTAGGAGATGTGTGGCTCTGTCTTCTGCCCACTTATTGTCCTGGAAGGAGCTGACCTTGGGTTAGCAGGGTGTACCTGCTGGAGTCGGGATCAGGGACAAAGTAACCAGTCAAGAGAGATAGGTTAGGAAGGGATGGTCCAGGGGACCCGTAGGAGACGTGGAGAGGGGTAAGGGAAGGTTGCAGCTGGTGTTCTGTTGCACTGCCAGGGACAAGACTGGGGGAACAGAAAAGAGAATTTATGTGTCGGGGCAGCTGACTTGGTTTTTGGGCAGGCATGGCCTGGGGTTAAGTGTGGGAAGGGTACAGGGAGGGGGTCAGGTCTTAATCTGGTAATTTTTAATCTTATGGTGAAAAAAATAGTGACCATAGTTTGGAAAAGAATGTGTGAAAGAAAGGTGTCTAGGTCTTGTGATTTGCTGTTTTGCTTATTTTGGTAGAGAGTAAAAATTCAGAGGAAAAGAGTTGCAGTTACTTCTTGCATGTGATCTAAAGAGCGACAGCTATAGATTTCTTTTTTAACACATTTCCTAGAGTTCTTGCTTAGTCTCTGCTAGGAAAATAAAAATATTATTGAACAGACTCCATTAAAAACTTGAAGAACAGTCTGAAGTTTTGAAGGTCTTTATTGATATTTATTTAAACTTTGGAAGATTAGGAGTCCAGGGACTGAACTGTTTGCTGCTTTCCAAAAGGATCTTGTGTAGCAGTATACATCATGTGGTCCTTGGTAAGTGTGGGGGAACTGTTCGAGTATTTAGTTCCCACAGCCAACATCCCTGCTATGCCTTTTCAAGCAGTTTTCTTCAGAACCACCCACATGTCCTTGTCAGCATTTCAGTTTTCTTCCATGGGCATTTTGTTTCTGATACAGAAATTCTCTGTTACTTAAAACCTGATCAATTAAAATGTCACTCGTGCCAAGAAAATATATATAAAAGGTTTTCTACAGAAATTAAGGAATGAGTGCTTAAGATAGTACACCTTGGAGAGGTGATTCAGCTATTAAAAGCACATACCATCATACTAGAGGGCCCTAGTTTTGTTCCCAGTACCTAGTGGTGTGTCACAACTCTCTCAATCTCCAGGGGATCTGATGCCTCTTTCAGCTTCTGTGGACACCTGCGATCATATACACATTCCCACTCCCCTTTAACACATAGCTAAAAATAAATTAAAAAATATTTTGCCAATGAGCTGCATATGCGTATGTCTAGGGTAAGGAATAAATCCGTGATGAGCATTCCAGGTGTCTTGGCATCCTGAATCTGATATACATTCTTTCCAGTAGTGGAGTCTTTTACAAATCATGTATTGACTGTCATGCTCTGAACTAGCATGACCACCCTCATAAAACTGTTACACATATAGCCATATCTTGAGGTGTATGTTGCTCCTCCATCACTGACCTGAGCTAGGGGCCTGCTTTATTTAATCTCCGAATCCTTGATCCAGTATATGAAAAATATGGTTTTTAAAATTGTTTCATATTTTTATTTTCATAAAATTATGAATTAAATCCCCTAAGTATTAACTGTTGCAGTAAATATTAAAAAGTATAAGGGGTTTATCTCTTTACCAGCCCTGAGGTCTCACTCCTCAGGCCCGACTTTAGTTGGAGCCGCACACTCCTCTGGCTGGTCTGAGCTGCCCTACCACCCAACTCGTCCGTGTAACTTCCTTTTCTACCACCTATTCTCTGCCTCTGTCCTGGGGTGTTTCTCTATCCCAAAATCCCACAATAACTCTACAGCCTGATAGCTTTTCATACAGGTTTATATATTCAACTCTTAATCCACAAACCCTCTACACATCAAGATTGCATCAGATAGACAAAGATACAAACCGCCCTTCTACATGAGATATTAGATCTATAAAATCCTTAATGTTCATAGCTATTTAACACCAATAGATTCCACCTGGGTCTAGCTGGTCCTTGGGAAGCTCCATGCTGCGACAGCCTTCCCCTGACCTCTTTTCCTCTGACCTCTTAGACCTCCCTTCTCTTCACTTCCCCACCCAGTCACGGGATTTCCTTTATTTTACTAATTAAAATGGGAAGGTTCAGTTGGAGTCCCTAGACTAGGCAGCCCTTCTTGGGGAAGTGGAATTAACATTAAAATACAAACAGCTTCGGGACAATCTACAGTTAAATATATATCAGCCATTTAGAAAAGTCTGAGAATTGTAAGTTAAAAGGAGAGCTATAAATTGACATTATTTATCAGAAACTGCTTGAGGGCTATTATAGCTTGGTATACCGCATATCCTTGCATGTGAAAAGCCCTAGACTTAGTCCTACATCGGCAGTAAATAAATAAATACATTTGATAATTTGACTACCCGAAATTACATCTTTCCTACCAAGTCACATGAAGTAACCTTATAATGATCATTTGTAGTTTTACAGTTTTATTTTGAATTTGAATGCTGTTTGTTCTTAATTTTTTTGGTATGAATGTGCTTCATATTCAGGTTACATTTATACTTACAGGAAATTGGTTTTTACTTTCTTTTTAAAGAAAACTAAATTGAAGAAATGGCCTTTTACTCAAGAAGACTGCTGGACCTGGATGACCTAAGAGCTGGATTGGAAATGAAGTGGAATTCACAAGGAAATCTCAGTTTGTGATGACTACATTTCTTTTGTGTCCAGTAGTTTCGATTATATACATAAACATTCTTTGCACTATACAAATGGTAATATTTTAAGGACTAATATTGTTGATACTTGAAAAATCAAACTTAACTAGATTTTAAGTAGCATCTGTAGATTAACTCTTTTTGAGCCTGAAGGACTTTAAGTTATTAATTATTGTTCAGTAACTATTACCTAACTTTCTCCCATAAGAAATATAAGCTGCATCTCTAAGGCATAGCTACAATTATGAGATAAAATTTATAATTTTTACTTTTCTAAATTAAACACGAGAATGCAAAAACAAGAGTTGCTTTTAAATGAGGTTAAAATAATTTTGTAACAGTCACTAAACTGTCAGCTATGTAGTAGAAAACTGATAGAATTCTCTACATTCTTGTGGTCTGCACAGAAGACTGGGCTTTATTAAGTTGCTTGATTTCCCTGGCTTGCTCAGGGGAACCAGAAAATCATTGTCTTTGTCATGTGCTTACTCTCTACAAATGGTTCACTGAACAGCCTTAGCTTGATGATGGAAGTGAAGAATAATGTAGGTGTAAAAGTGGATCCCAGCCCTACAGACGGCTAATAAGATATTAATTCAACTATACACACTATGTAACCATTTTTCTTTAAGTGAGGATATCTACTGTCTGCTTCATAGGGTGCTTTGCAATAAAATGAAAATTTATTTATACTGTTTTAACTAACAAATGTAAACAACAGTCTGGATTCTTAACCTCTTAGTGCCTCAGTTCTCCTTGGGGTCAGAAGAACTCAGTCTACAGTCTCTATGTCCATGTAATTAAGGAATTCCTAACTAATGGAAACTTAAGTTCCTTCTAGCCATTAGAACAAAAGGAAGATTTAGATCCTGGGAGACTATATTTGAAAAATAATATTCCTTGCGTGCTTTCCAAAACCTGTGTTAGGTAATATACTTTATGCATTGAAGATTTAATTTAAAATCTTTTATAGCAAGTCCTTTTCTGCTTTCCCTTTTGAGACAGTGTTGGTAGCTCACTGTGTAGCTAAAGATGACCTTGAATACCTGATGTTCCTGTCTCTACTTTTCAGTTTCTGGGACCACAGGCATGTACCACCATGGCCAGCTTTGGATAGTAAAACATTTTAATTTGTTCTTGATTTGTATGATGCTAGAGCATTAGCATTAGGTATTGAATATTTTCAATAAGAGGGAAAAAAATCCATCTTCAGAATATAGGGTTCTTTGAAAAGCAAAAGTATGAGATTATAATTTGCTTGTCCTAGACTTTACAAATTTTTAAAAACTGTAACTTCATTTAAAAATTGTCTATCACAACTTGATTTGCCTAAAATGACCCACTATCTTTTGCTTCTAATCAAAAATTTTTTTTCAAATCTATCTTCTACTTTTTAGAAGAAAAAAAAAAACAAGAAAGTAACTGATTATAGAAAACTATAGACCTGTAGAGTTTTTTGTTTTAAATTACAAAAGAAGTTGGTATAATAAAGTGATGGCTTTTTTTCGCATATAAACAAAACGAAAATCAAAGATACAACCAGTTGTGATTCACTGCATTTAGCCAAGTGTAACTAACTCCTAAGGGCAACCATTTGTATCTCAGATATCAGAATTACTTTATAGTTTGATAGCACTTTGCACACACTTCTTGTATATAAAGGATGTAATTACAGGATATAGTGGTAATGCTTTAAAACATGAACCTCATTTTAAAAATCGACAGCTATGGTATTTTTTTAATGATCAGCTTTTCTGTTTATTGTAAAACTAAGTTAAAAATAAAAGGTGAATGAGAAATGAAATGGTTTTTAATGACTTGTGAACTGTACTGATTGTGTCCAGTGAGAATAGAGTAGGCGTTCTGGCAGGCAGGAGATACAACTCTCCCAAATGCCAAGCATGTGATGTCCTTAGGCTCAATTCCTAGTATCATGCACAAAGATAAGAAGTCCACGAGACTAAAGGCATATTACTATATATAACTTGATAAAAGGTGCAGAGATGAATGCAGTTTAAGTCATTTGTCATCTGATTAAGGATAATAGTAATACTGTAAAGTGCTGTCTCTTGGCTCATACTAGAGTTGTCTCCAGTGAAGGACAACCTATACCTACAAAAGGATAGAGATGATTTCCTAGTGTTTGCTATTTCAAACTGCCTTTAGCCCAAAGTTTATGCGAAAGAGGCATATTGGGGATTACATTCCTATTTCTTCAGATGAGTTGATTTCTGTGAGGAACAACCAAAATTGTTTATCTCATTGTTTTGGTTTTTCTTTAACATACAGTTTTTTGGCAGGTGCAAATTTAGGTGATAAATGACTTATTCCCAATAAATACCATTACACAGCAGTGCTTTATCTGGTGGCAGAATATTAGGTGATGACTGCATATGCCATGACATATCTGGGATATCAAACTAGTTTTTTATTCAAGGGCTCTGTTGGCTAGTTTGATCTTGAGTTGACAGGCTAGAGTTATCTGACAGGAGGGAACCTCAACTGAGGAAGTGCCTCCATAAAATCTGGCTGTAGGACATTTTCTTAATTAGTAACCAAAGGGGAAGGGTGCTGCCATTGTGAGTGGTACCATCCCTGGGCTGGTGGTCCTGACTTCTATAAGAAAGCAGGCCAAACAAGCCAGAAGCAAGCCAGTAAGCGGTACCCCTCTTTGGCCTCTATGTCTGCTCCCGTCTCCAGGTTCCTGCCCTTTTGAGTTTCTGTCCTGACTTTCTTTGCTGATGAACAGTGATATGGAAATGTAAGACAAATAAACCCTTTCCTCCACAACTTGCATTTTGGTCATGGTGTTTCTTCACAACTATAGAAACTCTTAAGACAAGAAATAAGTCTTAGTGTTTCTGAGAGTACATATGCCCATCTTACAACACATGACTGAAAGTCAAAAGGCAACCTTCAGTCCTCTCCTCACACTGTGTGGTTCCTGGAGACTGAACTCAGGTGGTCAAGATGGAAGACAGGCGCCTTTACCTGCTGAACCATTTGCTGGCCCTAGTTACTGTTTTACCTACAGAATGCTTTAACTACTTAATTCATGTATATACCATTTAATCACCCAAATATGTAAATGATCTATATTAGTTACTTTTCCATTGAGAATAATTAAGAAAACACAACCGAGGTAACTTATTCAAAAATAATTAGGGGCTGTTGAGATGGCTCAGTGGTTAAGACCATTGGCTACTCCAGAGGACCTGGGTTCAGCATCCACAGGCAGCTCACCATTGTTTGTAACTCCAGCCCCAGGAGTTCTGACACCTTCATAAATATACACATCCAGGCAAAACACCAATGCATATTAAAAAACAAAAACTTGTCAGGTAGGGATGGTGCACTTTATTATTTGTAGCACTGTAGATGCAGAGACAGCCAGATCTTTTGAGTTTGAGGCTGATCTGGTCTATATGACAACCAGGGCTACACAAAGAAAATCTTCTTGAAAAACAAAAGAGCGCGTTAAGAGTGACTTGAGTCTTTTGAAACTTCAAAGCTCACCTCCAGTGACACACCTAATCCTTTTCAAACAGTTCATCAAACGGGGCCATTCTCAATCAGTCACACAATAAAAGAAACAACACTGTTAGAATTAGGTTAAATAATCTTGAAGGGAGAAATAACTTTTTTAAATCACATTCTGTACAGACAAGTAAAAGGAAATCAAACAAATGTGCAACGTGTTGATTCACACTGTGAAAACAGGGAAAGTAGAAAAAAGCACTTTACAAAAACTATACATACTTACATATATAGCACATAAATAGTTTCCCTGTTTATTCAGCCATTCATTTACAGATTTTTTTTTATTTCAGTGATATATTCATGTAGTCCCAGGCATGCCAGGACCCCTTAATCATTAGCAGAATTTAATTTTACTACAACCAATTGTCCAATGATTTAACTTAAGAAGCCACTAGGGGTTTGCTTCTGCAGACTCATTTTTTAAAAAACCCCATAGCTGGGGTCCAGTGCTCTGGTAGGTTTATTTCTTAATATGGTTCTGCTTATCCTAATTCTACAAAGCAATTACTATTTGTGTGTGAGTGGGGACTGAACACAGGGTCCTTGGCACACTAAGCACTTGCTATCTCCAGCATCTTCATGCTCACTTTTAACCTGCCCACATCATTTCAGTTTGACAGCACAGTCATTAGGTACTTTTCTGATTCCAAATGCTCTTTTTTCTCTACTTCTTGAAAACACTCTAAGAGGATGATAGAGTAAACAGACTGCTGTCATCTGCAAGTGAGTCATAGTAAATGAAGTTTAATAAAAAAGGTGACTCGAACATTAAGTAGTCTTTACTGAAATAAGCACAGCAAGGATTCAGAACCCAGCACTGATTATGCATCTTTGCAAACTACATTCTATCTGGGCTATGACTAGATTTTGAAACCACTAAAACCAGTATGCAAAAAGGTACTAGCAAAAGCCTTACCTATGATAACATGTAAATATTAATTTTGCTCTTCTAGGGAAATATTGAAAGTCTCAGTTTAGGATAAGACTGCTGAGCTGAGTTTTAGTACATATTCTTTGAAAAGAACAATACTGAAATCACTAGTTACATTTAGTAAACAAACATAATTATTACTCTTTGTCTCACGATGTTTGAAACGATATGATGTAAAGTATAAATTTTTCTATTAAAAGTGAACAAGCTATTAAAATCACTTAAAGTACCACACCCAACCTTTCCACTACCCATTCAAACAAGAAGGGACAATAGAGGGAGGCACCAAGAGCATTCAAGGCAGTGAGACTCCATTACTAGTAAGGTGAGCTGGAACCTGAGCTCTTTGACTAGTCTACACTCTGCAGAGACACTGCTGAAGAATATAGGCCTTAGTTTTCAAACTGCAGTCATACTCCTGTGTTACATCTGTTCCTGAATATGGGGACTTCCACCATCATGTCTGGGTCAAATGACTTTCAGTCATGTTTGTCTTATATGACAGCCCTGAAACAAACAGCTTTGCATGTTGGCTATGTGCAAATAAAATTAAATTTAAATGAAAATGGTCCTTTTTGTTTGTCTGTTTGGTATTGACACCAAGATGAATAGAACTAAAGTCAGCAGACACATAAAAGCTATGGCTCATTCCCTCTGTTTAGAATGGTAGTGTTGTTTTAGATTATTGATACATTGCTCTTCATAAAGTGCAGTGAATAAATTAGATAAGATGAAAAAAAAACTATGATGATTTATATACAAGTCTAAGGTAAAAGGTTAATTACTGCTTATATTAAATACTATTATTCTATATCACAAGTTAGATTAAAAATGACATGCATGTGCTACAGGCTAAACCCAGATATGGTCAGATGCTGAGCATTATTCCTGGCGTCAAAATAGGATGTATCCGTTTCGTCGTCTGGTTGGGGTATGAAAGGCATAGTCTGATGCTGCAGGTTTTCCCAGTCCATGTCACTGAAGAGAGGATGATGTTTCAGTTCTTAAGAGGGAAACATAAAAAAGAAAAGAAAAGAAAAACAAACAAACAAACAAACAAAAAAAAACAACATGACACCATCACTGAAGCTCTGCCTTCAGGAATTTAAAAAGACACATCTTTGATGTATCTACTTTATTATGCCACGTTCAGTGATTCTTGTCTATTGTGTGTCTCCCTGATAAGCTCCAGACTTTCTACTGTCTCATTTTGCCCATTGCCTGGTGTTACAGGTACCTGGATTATACCTGTGGAGTGAGTGAATGAGTGGATGTTGCAGAAGTGCATCTTTCTCAATGCCAGCATCTTACACAGTCCGGCACTTGAAGAGTGTCTGGATTGCTTCCACGCTACCTCTGGAGCTCATAGTTAGTTCCAATCCTCATTCACCTCCTCAATCACCTGTCATATCATTGTAATCTCTAAGCACTGGTCTCTAAGCCCTACAACTGCCTCTGCTTTCTGTACTTCACCTTTCTTCATGCACATTCCACACACATTGATGATGATTTGCTGTATATTTAACTTGCTGCCCTTTTGCTTTGGTCTTTTTTGTTTATGTGTATGAAGTAAGTTTTCACAATGTAGCTCAAGTTGGGTTAGAACTCACTGTGTAGCTCAAGCTGAATGTTTTTAGTCTTTTTCCTTAGCCTCTTAAGTGCTGGCTTCAGAGGCATGTACCAGCATGTATAGCTTGGTTTTGGTCTTTGATGACATTCCACGCACATTCTCTCCACGTCTCTGACTTACTTGGTTCCACTGTTCCATCTTTGGAATTTAGTAGCTAGCACTATGGCTACATCTAGAATATTTCTATCACAGCACACACCTCTGTTTATAAGATGTCAGACTCTTCACTTTTTGTTGTTGTTTTATTTTGAGGCAGAGTCTTTATGTAATCCTGCCTGTCCTGGAATAGTCTCTAGGTAGACCTATTAAGTTGGCCTCAAACTGCCTGCCACCATGCTTGGGTCCTCTTAATATTTTTCCTACTCTACCTACTAAAATGAAAGCATGTTCACTGGCTGGACTACACTGTGATGTTTAGTTGCTAAAAAGAAGCACTCCTTTCTTGGATCCTTTACCATTTCTTATTTGCAGTGCTGGTGATTGAACTCAAGGCCTGGCACATGCTGTGTTATTGTCTACTGTGGGGCTACATCTCTAGTCCCAATTCCTCCTAATGTTTTTTTTAGACAGGCTTTATTTTATCTTATTTTATTTTATTTACTATGGAGCCAGGACTGGCATTGAACTCAAGGCAATTCTTCTGTGTCCTGCTCCTAAGTGCTTAGATTAAAGGTATGAGCCACATGTCCATCTTCCAACCCTTTACCTTTAAAAGCAACAATATAAATGTTAGTAAATAAAGAACTGACAAGGCGGTACGTAACCTGAACCGAACTTTTAAGGAGAATGCTGGAAGATGACAAATAGTTGTAGTGGGAATACTGATTTAGAATATTTATATGCCTATGAATTGTTTTTTTCTCTAAACTAAAAGATATGCTACAATATTGGTTATGGTACCTTATGGGGTTATAGAATTCAGTGTTGCAACTATACTGGGCCGAGTTTTAAATCGAGATAAAGACACATATATAAATGGGTATCCAGAGGAACTATCATTTTACCACTAAGTAGCTAAATTAGCAAGTATAAAGTAGGTTATCCACAACACCCTTACCTCTCATTCCAGCTCTCTTTGTATCATCAATGGTTAAAAGCATATCCACTGCACTTTGAGCATTATCAGATAGCTTTTCTTCACCTTCTGGCCATGGGATATCTATAAGTACAAATATGCAAGTTAAATTGTTTAATGTTACCTTGAGGAGCCACACTTTGGTATGTCTTACTTTCTGCAAACCTTGAAGAAATCAACACCCATTTTTCTGAATGTAGCTTACTTTCTTCTGACTGCCTTTATATCTCATACCCCTCTAACGCCATGCATAACTCTGTATTAAAATGTCTTTATTAAACAGATTTTTAAATCATTCTCAATAGGGATAAATGATTTTCTTTTCCCCCATGGATGCAATTAAGGGTCTTGTGTATGCCAGACAAGTGATCATCCATTGAGCTACATCCTCTAGCCCTGAATCTCTTAACAGCAAACAAAAAGAATCACCTCTTTTTAAAATGTTCTGGAATACTTGTTGTGGTGTTTCATCATTGAAAGGGGGAATTCCTGTTAGAAATTCAAACAAGCAAACTCCAAGTGCCCACCAGTCTACTGCAGGACCTGGAATGTAAAAGACAGGCTGAATTTGCAAGCATTTTTTACAAATAATCTACAACAGAAACATGCTTGGGCATTCTTGCTTTAGGGTTCTCTTCTGTTTCCATACAGTACAAAAACACAAACAACCTCCAGCCAGGCAATCAATAACTATTGTCTCAGCTTTCCAGAGGTTTAGATTAGCAATACTTTTTAAGGACACTTTTTGATAGATTAGAAGTTCTGATATTTTGAGTATTTGATGGATTCTAAATCTTAAAGTGCAATGAAGGAGTGAGTATATTTCATAAAATATTAAGTCATGAAATGACAACATAGCCAGGTAGTGCTGGCATAAGCCTTTAAATTTAGCATTTGGGAGGCAGAGGCAGGCAGATCTTGAGTTTGAGGCCAGCTTGACCTACAGAGTGAGTTCCAGGTCAGCCAAGGCTACCCAGTAACCCTGTCTTGAAAAAACAAAAAAACCAAAACAAACAAACAAACACTATATTTCACTTGTTTCACTCAAGGTATGACTAATATTTACACTAGCTGAAGGAAAGGTAATTACTGGATGCCCTAAATACTGTCTATGAGCGGGCCGCTTAGTCTGGAGTACACAGAGAAAAATCGTAGAGACCCTTTCTCAAACAAGGTGGAAAGCAGATGAGGACCAATACCTGTTTTCTGACTCATGTGCCTGCATTTACATATGTATATGTACATGTACACACAAGTACACACACAGACACATGTACATACATCTTTATTAAAGGTACAGATTTTGTTTTATAAATAATTTATTTACATTACAGTTGTTGCCTCTTCATCAGTCTCCTGTCCTACAGTTTCTCGTCCCATTCTTCCTCACCTTTGTCCCTGAGAGGGTACTCCTCCCTTCCTCCCATCAGGCCTCCCTCTTCCCTGAGACCTCAAATCTCTAGGGTTAAGTGCATCTTCTCCCATTGAGGCCAGACCAGGCAGACCTCTGCTATGTATGTACCAGGGTCTCTTGACCTTCTAGTGCATGCTCCTGGTTGACAGTTCAGTCTCTTGGAGCTCCCTGGGGTCTGGGTTAGTTGAGACTGTTGGTCTTCCTATGGGGTCACTTTTGCTTTTTTAGATTTATTTTGCATTATTTTTATTTATGTGTCTGTGTGAGTGAATGCCATGTGTATGCATGTGTCTGGAGGCCAGAAAATGTCCAACCTTTAGTTGTAGAGGACAATGGAAAACCACTTTGATACTTTTTTTTTGATCTATTTTGATCCTGTATTTATTTTATGTGTGTGTTGCATGCATGTATAGTATGTGTGTGTGTACTCATCTGTGCATGTGTGTGTGCATATGCTTATGTTTGAATGCTTACTCAATTTGAATGCATGGCACTATTTTAGAAGGATTAGGAGGTGTGGCTTCGTTGGAGGAAATGTATCACTGGGGGTAAGCTTTGAAGCTTCAAAGCTTAAGCTAAGCCTACTCCTCTCATCCTAGGAAAGGATGATCAGGATGCTTAGTAACCTCTCAGCTACTGTTCCAGTACCTGCCTTCCTGACACCATGTTGACAGTAATGATTACAATGGACTAAGCCTCTGAAACTGTAGGCAAGCCCCCAATTAAATGCTTCCTTTTATAAGAGTTGTTTTAGTCATGATTTCTCTTAATAGCAATTGAATAGTAACTAAGGTATTGGTATGTTCCTTTATTGATATGTACCTTATTTTTTTGAGACAGGATTTCTCACTGAATCTGGAGCTCAAAAATTTTCCCTTAAATTACAGACACATTGCACACACTACATTAATAAATGCAATAAAAAGTACACTGCAAGCTCTTATGCTTTTGTATAAAATGTCTGTATTTGTTGGTTTGATTCAGGGCAGTTCTGAATAGTCAAAAAACAATCTAAACTAAATTAGAGCTGGGGTTTGTGGATTATTGAGTGTATGTCAGACATGCTTAACAAGCCATACTCCAGGCTTGAATGGTATATGGGAAAGAAAATGACTGGAGCTTCACGGGGAGCTGCCTCCGTCTGCTCACCACTGGAGAACACTGTGCACACATGGAGAGGCCAAAAGTTTGTGTGGGCATCTTCCTCTATCAGTCTCTGCCTAACTTTTTGAAACAAAGTCTCTTGACTAAACCTAGAACTCACTGATTTGGAAAGACTGGCAGGCCAGCAAGCCCCCAGGATCCTCCTGTCTCCGCCTCCTCACTGCTAAGATTATAGGGACTGGCCAGCATACCACCCACCCTCCTATTTCATGACTCATTTTTAGTGTGAGTCCTTGTGTTTCCATGGCACACATTTTACTAACTAAGCTGGCTACCTCCACAGCCCCAGTTCTTTCCTCTTTCCCTTTCCCACTATACATGCTATATGACAAAGAGCTGCCATGTACTCCTTTCTAACTATCAAAGCCAGGTCTACATAGGAAAATGCTGTCTCAAACAGCAAAAGTAAAGTAGACCAACGACAACAGCAGCAACAACAACAACAAAACAAAACCCATATCCCTACAGTATGGATGTTAGACACTTATGGGAGAAGAGGAACAATATAGTCTCCAGGATTTGAATAGAGATCAAAGAAATTTCACATAAAAGGGTAATGCGGCCACTTATAAGAACATGAAACCCTAGACACAAAATGTATATCTTACCATGGGGAGTTCCCAGTAACAGCTCTGGTGCCAGGTAATCTGGAGTCCCTAGAATTCGCCCATCATCCACGGGAGGTGCCCCTCTTCTCACACTCTTTGGAGTTCTGTATGATGTTCCCAACTTGACCTGATTTGGAGTCTGCTAATTCAAGAGTTCAAGAGAATTTCTTTTAAATTTCTTTCTTTCAAATGAACAGAAGCATCGAGTCAGCAACAACAAACATTCTCTAGTTTGAAACATGCATTCAAATCCTTGATCAGGGACTTAAAAGCAAACTCAGGCAACTTATAAAAAGGTTCTTATGGGTAATAAAATTCAATAGCTCAGATAACAACTGTTTCAGTAAAAAAACAATTCTTTTGAGATAGTTTTATTATATACCTCACACTGACCTCAAACCCACGATCCCGCTTTACCCTCTGAAGAATTCAGATTAAAGGTTTATAAGGAGGTATTCCACCTAAGAAAAGTAGTTTGACAGCTTGGACTGACACAAATAAGAAAAGGTATGGCTGTCAAAATGGTTGAGTATGTAAGATGAACTAAGTATCTGCCATCTCTTATGCCAAGTCATCCTTAAGTGTTTTAATGTAATTGCTGCTTAACACCAGCCTGTGAAAGCAGTATGACAGGCTTTTGTACCTTACAGGCATTTGGAAAAGAGGCTGTGAGGTTAAGGGGCACATAGTCCTTAAAGGAAAACTGAAATCTCATGACCTAAATTTGGAGTGGAATCTTTTTATAATGCCCCTTCAAAGAAATAAAAGAAATGAAATTTTTGGTTTATATAAGTATAGAAAATCAAGACAAGTAATATCTGAAATATATATGTTGTTAGGATATTAAGATAAACTTCAATTTCATATCCAAGTATACTGAGATCAGTGAAATAAGCATTTTCTTAAAAGAGCATAGTTATACAACTATTAATAATAATAAACGTTACTGTTAGAATAATAAGTGTTCACTTTTATGTATGAAAAAATTTCAACAATTTGTAGAATCAAACTATAAACCTAGCTGAGAGGCAAGCATGTGTCTTATAGGTTATTATTCTATTATAAGAATAAATTAGAGCATACCTGATGTGACATATAGGCCCTTCCTTTCTCAGAAGGGGTCACAGCCATGGGATATGAACCACTGTAACCACAGGAAATGTCCATAGCATCTAAAGAAGTTATGCTCATTTTGGATGGCTCTGAATTACTGGATGCATTAATATGACTGTTATAACTTCGAAAAGCCACAACATTGGTTTTAGAGGTTAATGTTTTCGGCGCCTTTGAAGGAGGAGCTAACATCTGGTTATTGTCTTGGATAGAAGCATGCCAATCATCTTTTGTCAAGGAATTTTCTTGGCATTTTGGTAACATAGGTAGATCTTCAGTATTTGGTTCTTCAAAAGAGTAGTCTTTGATGCTTTTATCTGGCTCTAAGGGCTGAATTTCCAGTGAACTTTCCATCATAGACACTCCAGGAAAAGATGAGTCAGAATCTCCACAGACAGTTTTAAGAGCTCTATCCTCATCAGAACATACAGAATTAGAACCGAGGCAGTCCTTTTTACTGATCAGCTCACAGTCTTCATCTAGCTCAGACATAAGGTTCTTTGCTATGGTTGGTATATGCAGTTCTTCTGGGGTTTGTCTGTCAGTTAAATAGGTGACAGTGTTCTTATTAGCATAGTCATGTTGCTGACTTTCTAACACCCATAGCTTCAGGTTCTGGATGTCAGCTGTCAAGCCTGTATTGTGATTTGCACAGGAGGCTGTCCTTTCCTTATTGGCTTCATACTCTATACAGTTTTTTTTACTTTGTATAATTTCCTGACAAGGACTAGAGTCAACCAAGTGGAAATTTCTTTTACAGTTTCTTTTATCGAGGTGATCTTCAGATGTAACATTAGAACTTACAGCCCACTGACTAGACTGATGGAAACCAGACTGTCCCTCTTCAATGGTCATGTCCTCATTATTTATATCTGGTTCTCTTGCTTCCCAAGAGACTTCCCTAGACAAACATTTTCTGGGGAGGGTCGGGTGGTTGCTTCCAGTGGCAGGAATGGCACTGCTATCATGAATGGGAGAAAGTGCTAACTCCAGGTCTGTTTTTGTCTCGATGGCATTTGTAGATTTTACACACAGCATGTCACCTGCATTCCAGCTCATCACTGCACAGCCTGCTGAATGGGCACTCTAAGAGGAGATAAATGCTATCGTCAGTTATACACCTTAGATTCTTCAAAGCTTCTAATCTATAATTGCCCTCATACGATTAAGTAACCCGGTGAACTACTATGTTGTCTTTTCTTGTTTTTAGATAAAACAGAAGAATTAAAAACAATTATAGTATAAGCATACTATATAGTACATTGCTTATAATCACAGTTCCAAAGGTAACACCAGTTATAATTTAAATAAATTATGTCCCAATACTTATTTTGATAACATGCTACATAATATTAAACAAGAAAAATTTACAGAATATATTCAGTCAAATTTTGGGATAGGCTTATATTATACATAATCTGTTTTGCGATAGGAATATGGTGATTCTGTTTAAAATGGCAAAATATAAGAGCCTAAATCTGACTGAAAAATTACTGACCAAAAGTAGTTATTGTAAACATATGTCAATATATAAACAATAAAATAAAACCAGAAATATGTACGAATTAAAAACCATTGTTGGGGCTATGGTGTAACTCAGAGGTAGAGTATGCCAATGAACAAAAATAAATTAATAAAAAATTATCAAAAAGATCAATTGACACTGGATTGAAAACAGTGCTTTTCTTTTAAAAAAAGTATTTTATCCACTTTTCATCACACTCACTGCCCCCTCCCAGTCACAGCCTTCCACAACCGTCCTTTTCTTTTTGGAGACAGTCTCATGTATCTCAGACTTGACATTAACTAAACACGTAGCAACGATGACCTTGAACTCTGATGGAATTACAGTATGGGTCTGAGTTTTAGGATGTGAAGACTGATCCCAGGGTGCTGTGCCTGCTAGGCAAGCACCGTGCCAACCCCAGACTAGCAAAAATGCTTTCCCTGAAACTGAACTGAAAAAAATCTGAAGGTACTTGTTTCAGAATTTTGTAAATATGGTATATACAATATATTGTATCTTGTGTATATAGAGCAGACAGTGCTCTTGACTGCTGAACCATCTCTGCCTCCTGAGTGCAGGGTTTAAAGGCATGAACCACCACAGTCATTCATTTGACTGACTGCTCTGTAATAGACACTTTTAAGGAAACATCCCTATTAACTTTATGTCCTAAAAGTTATATCTGAAGAGTTTCTATTCCATTGAATGAGAAATTTGTCGTAAACAGTACAGAAAGAGGTTTTATAAGTTTTTAAATTATGCTGGGAAACAAACAACAAACCCTCACTTGTCTAATGTCTTTATCACAGAAGAAAATGAAAAAGTGCCTGGAAGTCAAACATTTTCTGTTGGTTTATTACAATACTTAGTCATCCATCATACATTAAGTAAGACCAGTATCACAACTAAACGAGAGATGAAATGAAGCTTTTACAAGAATCTGACAAAATGTCCAGAACTTTTTTTTTATAATACCTAAAGTGTACCCATGCAGCAATGTCATTCCTTATAGGTTTCTTATGGAAGTGTATGGTGTTGTTATCATGGTTTCGTGCGCATATTAGTATATATATTAGCTATGTATACTTCTTCCTAACCTGGCAGTCTCTTTCCCATTTGGGACTGCTGTGGCATTCTGACTCCACACTGGATACGAACGTATGAGACTGGCTACTAGTACTTGAGGTACCCAGTCTTTTCTTACACTGGAGTAGATTAGAAGTCAGACATTTCACAGGTATTTCTGGATTAGATGCAAGTGTTTCAAAACCTGTAGGAAAAAGAAAGTTGTTTATTTTCACAGCTACTAATTGTTTATGGAACTTGACTTCTTTCCAGGTGACTGTACGATATATTACGATATATTACATTGTGAACATTCCCTAGTCCCCAAGGATACTGGTATATCTGCTATGATTTTTATTATGTTTAGATTCAGAAATTATTTCAAATGCAGACAATGCTTTGAAGGTTATAACTAAGTGAAATCACTTTACATTTGTGAAATAAAAGCCAGGATCAGGAAATTAAAATGCAATTAGAAAGAAATTGATTTTGAGCTATATATGATTTATTATGGAGTTATCAACAATGCACCATTTACTGGTATGCATTATTAAGATAAGCTGTAACGTTAAAATGTTATTAAATTTACGTAGCTTGATTTATGTTTAATTAATGCTGTAGCAGTAGTGGTGATGTTTAAATTTATAACGCTTATTGATGTGGGAATTACAGAAAGCCACAGGCATTTCCTTGTTTTTTTTTCTTTTTTAGTGTTCAGGATTGAACCCATGACTGTGTGTGTGTGTGTGTGTATGTTTAGCAAACATTCTATCAGTAAGCTTTCTACCTGTGTCTCTTTATAAGGGCTTCTGTTGCTCTGATCTGATACGTCACGTGATAGAAAACTGAGCCACTGCAATAGAGTGCACAGCTCCTTTATCCCACAGAAATGACCTTGGTCGCTCCTTAGCTTTGTGTATGTTGTATGCATGTGAGTTGGAGGCCAGGATCAGTCTGGGGCAGAGTATCCCATGCACCATGCATCTTCTTTTTTAAAAATATGCATTTAGAAAAGGTTTCTAAATTTTATATGTATATGTAGATATAAATTTTAAGCTTGCATGTATGTTTGCACCATGTACATGCTGCAGATGTGTGGAGGCCAAAATCTGTGTTAGATCCCTGGAACTGGAGTTGTAGACAGTTGTGAGCTGCCATGTAGACACTGGGAATTGAACACAGGTTCTTTGGAAAAGCAGCCAGTGTCCTTAACTGCTGAGCCATCTCTCTAGCCCCAGCTTTGTTTTTTGAGATAAGGACCTTTTCTGGTCTACAGCTGGCTAAGCAGTCTAGGCCGGCTGGCTAGTCAGCCCAAGGGGTCCCTGTCCCTATCTTCAGTGTTGAAATTATAACAGTGCACCATCATCCGTCATGCTAGCTTTCTCAAGCGGTTTTGTAGACTGAATAAATGCCCTCACTTCGCTTCTCGATAGACCCAAGACAGTTACCCTTTACCGAATTATGTGAGGAGCTAAAGACTGTATGAGTATATAAAGGGTGCACACTGTGATAGCTTGAATGAGAATGGCCTGCAAGACTCATGTTTGACTGATTGGTCCCCAGTTGGTAAAACTGTTTGGGAAGGATTAGTTGTAGCCTTATATGAGGAGGCTTGTCATGGATACAGACCTGAGGTTATAAAAGACATCCCCAGTGTGCTCTTGGCCTCCTGCTTGTGGATCAAAATGTGAGCTCTCAGCTGTTCCTCAAACCACCCACTTCTGTGTCCTAGCTCTGCCATTATGACCTCTCACCTCTGGAACTGGAAGCCCAATTAAATTCTTAAATGCTTTCTTTTGTTAAGCTGCTTGGTCATGCAGTTTTATTATAGCAAGAGAGGTAAGACACATATATCTTTTTTCTTTCCCCAAAAAGGATGGACACGACATTAATCTCTAGGAAGTTAGGGCTTTGTAACATAGTAAGCATTACATTTTACAACTAGGAAGGAAATTTCATTTCAAAGCATATCTAATGTAACTGAATAACACAAATCTTTTAGGTAGATCAGGTTGGTCTTGAACTCAGCAACTAAACAAAATAAACCAACAAAAGCCCCCAAATGAAACCAAATTTCCACCCCAAAAACAAAGAATAACAAGAAAATGCAACCTTCACTTTGAGTTTTTAAACTACCTCAAAAAATTTTAAAATATGTTTACAAAGACATATAACACTGCAGTTACTTTATTCTCTTCATATAAAATTTCCATAGATCCAAGCATAGGGAAAACAATCACTTAGATAATTGAATATGATTATTAGCAAGATGTTTTATTCTATGCACTTATAATAAAAAACCTATTGGTTTGTCAGAAATGGTGCTTATATAATAAAATATAGGAGTGCCGCAGACTGAAGTTATTAAATTGCTATTAGAAATTTAAAGTTTTGAGGCATTCTTGTTCTTTAAAGCACATACTTAGTGGAATAAAATGCCCTTTTATACTCACATGATTTCAGTAGTTTGCTAGAAAAAGAAGCTGGCTCCTTGTGATCTATGGACATAGAACAAACTAATTCTTGAGAACGTTGTGCTTCAGACTTAGGGCCTGAAAACATGTTTGCAGAGTCTTGATGTTTTTCTCCAACTGGTGTGAACTATTAAAAAACAAAATTATTTGGGGTCAGTGAGATGGTCAAAGTAAAGGCACTTGCTGTCTGACGGCATGCCTTCAATCCCTAATTCTCCACGTGGAGGAAGGAGAACTGACTTGTGTCAGTGTCCTCCTCCACTAGTGTATACACTACACCTACGTGTGATGAAAACATTTTAAAAAGAAAAAAATGCCAACAGCAAAAATTAAACACAAGTACTAAGAGCTTTATCTTCAGATGAATAGAGCAGATCGATGTTCTACCTGAATACAAACTCTGCAGGCTTTACAATTCTCAGTGGTAATCATGTAAAGGTATTTCATGAGTTTTCCTTTTCAAATACTTACAAATCCCAAAGAACTGATGAGAGATAAGACTTGTCCTGGGGTTCTTGAATAATCTTGCTTAGGTTTAGACATTGATGGTGTTGTGAGAATATCCATCATATTGATGTCTATACATACAGAGGAAAATATATGAATAGATTTAAAAACTTTGCTCATCATTGAGTATATAAATAACCAAATGTTCTGAACTTTGTCTTTCTATGTTAGAAACTTTACCTACAGAACTGGCTGGCGTAGGATACATATATACAGAAGCAGCATTTATAAGTAATTAACCAACAGAAATCATTAAAATCTTGAGAAGTAGCTCAATGGTAGAGTGTCTTGCCCAGTAGCATAGCATGCATAAGGCCCAGGGTCTAAGTCTCTGGACTGGAAAACATTTTCTTTTTCTAGAACAGTTTTGTAGAACAGGTAGAAGATAGCGAAATAATTCAGAATGCTATCAGCTTTTCAGGAAACACTTGCTCACTAATTATCAATGGTCTCAGTGCAAGTAATTGCTACTGATGTTGACTATTCACCAAAATGAGATGGTCCGGCTTAGTGTTGAGCAAACCACACTCTCATTGTAAGATACAAATACACTACCACGGAATATAGCTAGGAGTTTCCTCTCTGCTGGCTAGCCATCTTAGTACCAGAGGTTGCTAGGGGACTGCCAGAAAGGTGCCATGAGGTGGGGAGGTGGTAATAAGGTCTCCCTTTTCCTGAGGATCTATATGAAGTTAATGATTTCTGGGGGAGGAAGAGACATTTCTTTCTCTGAGGTATCCACTGTTAATGGGCATACACTCTACTCCACTATAACTACCTGTGCTTTTAAGAAACACAAAAGACATGAAAGCATCAGAGGGGCTAACTGGGAAGAGGAAGGGAACAGTGGACGTGGGGTGATGGTAAAGTGTGTGTGTGAATATGACTAAAATACATTATAAACATGTATGAAAATTCACTGTTACCTGTTAAGACTTAAAAATTATAGGCTCTGAAGTTAGGTAAAATAATTTTTGTTATAAATTAAGAAAGGAAATGAGTTAACTCAACTATGGACCTTTCATATTAACTAATATGTTAAGCTTAGGTCAAGAGAGAAATTAATCTATTTTATTAGCATGTTTTAATGTATTTGAATGCTTAGTGACCAGGGAGCGGAATTGTTTGAAAGGATTAGAAGGATTAGAAAGTGTGGCCTTGTTGGAGATGTGACCTTGTTTGAGGAATTGTGTAACTGCAGGGTGGGTGCTGAGGTTTCAAAAGCCCATGCCAGGTCCAATCTCTCTCGCTCTGCCTGCGGATCAGGATGTACAAGCTCTGTTACTGTTCCAGTGTTTGCATGCAGCCAAGCTCTCTATGATGATAATGGACCAACCCCCTGAAACTAAGCCAGCCCCCAGTTAGATGCTTGCTTTTATAGAGTTGCCTTGATTGTGGTGTCTCTCATAGCAATAGAACAGTAATTAAGGAACTACTTTAAAATAAATCAACATTGAGTATAATACTTTATTATTTTACTTAGGTGAAAAAATAAAAGTCTGTTTTATTTGATGTAAGTCTTTAAGAAACGTATTCAACCTGAAACCAAGCTCTTGGAAGGGTAAAGCTGTGAGATTGCTATGAGTTCAAGGTCCAAGGAAGGCTGTCTCAAAGCAGAAGTCAGAACACACCAATTCTATTTGTTTCATACTGATGAAGCAGTTAAAAAAAAAAAAATCTTACATATCTCCTAGGCCTGCCTTACTTTATGACCAATACTGAATTAAACACACCAATACCATCCTTATCCATTTTTGCAAAAACTGATTAGGAGCTGGGTTTGCTGTTTACATTATAAGGAAGCTAATACGGTGAATATATTATATATTATAGAACATCCATAATGGAACCTCATATAGATTTCACAATCAGATATTACCTGTGGAATCAAGACACATGAATAATCACATGAAGTGGGATTAGGAAGACTATAAATACTTTCATATCAGTTTAGGTAAGACATTTACCTAATTTTAGGAATACTTGTAGACATAGGTATTGTCAAACAATTATAATTTAGAGTTTACAAATTTTAGTTCTAATTTTATATTACTCTTCATATATTAAACAAACCTTTTGAAAAAGCTGGGTGTGACAGCAGATACCTGTATACCTGTGTTCAGGTGCAGAGGTATAGAGACAGGAAGACTCATAAATTTAAGGTCAGCCTGGTCTATATAATGAATTCTAGGTTAGTCAGGGATATTGAACAAGAACATGTCTGAAAAGTCCAAAAACAAGGGTTAGTGAGGTGGCTTAGTGGGTGAAGGAATTCATTCCCCAAGCCTTTTCATACAACCCTTTTGGTGTGTGTATCTGTTTTAGTGGAATGCAGATTTAGGGCCCTGGGTATGCTAAGCAAGCACATTCCCGTGTAGCATTCTCTTCTACAGCTTTTGGCTTGTTGTTTAAGCCTTTAACTTAGTACACAAAGGACTGGATCTCATCATCAGCATCTTTATACACTGTGTTCTCATTCCTTACCCTCTGCCAGCATCTCTTTTCACCGCTTGCCAAGGTCCTTTCTCTTCTTCATCTATACTTCTTTTTCAAAAAGCTGTATTTATGTATACGTGCGTATTTGTGTGTGTGTGTGTGTGTGTGTGTGTGTGTAAGCCTAAATGTATGCGTGTGCCTGTGGAGGCTAGCAGAGAGCATCAGATTTCCTGAAGCTGGATTATAGGCAGTAGTAAGCCACTTGAAGTCAGTGCTTGAAACTGAATTCCGGTTCACTCCTTGTGCAGCAAATGCTTTTTGCTGCTGAGCCACTTCACAAGTCCCTCCTGTATACTTCTGAACAGAGAATCAGCTCTACTTTCCAATTTACCATCTTGCCATGATTCCATGATGCACTTGAGTCTTGCCTTGCTTCAATTCATTATACAGTGCTACTGCAAATCATTTTCCTCACTTACATGTTGATCTCTAGACACACTGCCTTCAAATGAATTTTAAAACATAAGATGGACAGACTAGGCATGTAGCTTAGTGTCAGAATGTGTGCTCAGCATACAAGAGGCCTTGAGTTCGGTCTCTGGGATTTCAAAATCTGAACATGAAAACTAGATATAGTCAGTGATGTACTTTTATAATCGCAACACTTGGGAGGGGAAACAAGAGTTCATGGCTATTTTCATATAAAGTCTGAGGACAACTAAGGCTACAAAAACCCTGTGTTACTCTACTTTCTTCCCCCCTACAAAACCCATATAAAATCAGAGAGAATTAAATATTTTATCTTCTCAAATATACAATTTTTCTTTTGACAGCTTTAAGCCAATATATAATCTCTTTAGAAAAATTTTATTTTTGTTGTTGTTTTGTTCACTGATCAGTGTTCCTTTGTGGTATTAGTAGTGTGAAATGGTTACTTTGTTATTTTTTTATGCTAGCATTTTTAAAATTCCTATTCAGAAATTAACTTATTTCCACACATATAGGAACAAATTGTACCTATCAAGGTCTTTGTGGTGGCAAGATGTATCTGCATAAGTGTTTTAGGAATCAGCTCTGGAGTATAATGTAGTTTAGTTATTTAGTTCATGATTAAATATTTATCCTGTTTCAGCATGGATAAAGAGAATGGTGGCTGCCAGCTCCGTTTTTAAGTATTTAAGGAATTTTAAGGACCTTTGAAGATCCAAGAATGATTTTTTATTTGTTTCTTCTTCCTGTTCTTCCTCTTCCTCTTTTGTTCTAGGATTGGATCCAGTTAAGTAAACATTCTGCCAACATACCTCAAGCCTCCTTTTTATGGGACAAAAACAACATCACACTCATTTCCAGCCTATCTCAGAACAAATAGCCATCACATTTTATCTAGTACATAACGAAAAAGTTAATGAAAGTGTCTCAAAGTCTGTGGGTTTTAAAAGGGACTTGCCTGCGATCACTCTTACCTCTATTCAGAGTAACTTTGGAAAGGCCAAAATCTGTCAGCTTAATATGACCCTCATTGGAAATAAGCAAGTTGTCCGGTTTCAAATCCCTGAACATACAAAAAGCAAACAGATACTGAGAAAATTAATCTTGATGGTAAAATACCAGGAAAAGTGGGGGAAATTACAAGAGACAACTGTAGTATTTCTTTTAAAATAAATGTACAGAAAACAGCTCTCAGAAATATGTTATATATTGTAATCTACAAAAATGTGTGTGGTTCAGCACTAGATCCTCTGGCATTATTTCTAGGAATCTCATCCTTCTGCCAGTGCGAATGTACGTCCACCTCTTTAAAGCAAGGCACGATTAAGCTTCTGCAGGGCAGAGCCACAACTTTTCTGTGAACAGACGAAAAGTGAGTGTGGCAGCTGGGACCATAAGCTCTGTTACTGTTGCATGGTGATTTGCGAGTGGAAAGAGATTAATAATCTTTATATTAAAATGTCATGTTTATGTTCAAAGCAACACTTAAATTATAAGGAGATTAAACAAGAGCTAGTGCAGGCTCTACGTACATATTACAATTGTACTGTAGGTAAACTAGGCATGCCCTGTAAGCAAGTAGTTTCTGCATACATTAAAGATTCAAGCACAATCCTCTTTAAATAATAACGTATAGAAAAGTCAGCCTTACCTATGGATGATTCCGTGTCTGTGCAGGTAGTCTAAGGCTAATGCTATTTCAGAAATATATTTTATAGCCATTTCTTCATCAAAATAACCATATATATGTAGGAGAGACTTGACATCTCCACCAATAAGATATTCCATTATCTATCAAAAAAATTAAAAATGATATTTTTGAAATATATAGTATTTAGGCACTACAGTTTTATTTTGTTTAGAATAATTACGCAATAAAAGTTACTTTTATTTTTGCTATCGCTCATGGGCCTGGTGATAACAAAACATTTTCTGTCCCAGCTTTCCAAGTACTAGGATAACAGGCACGCACCATTAATCCTGGCTTCTTCCTATTTTTCTGGTGAAAAGTTAAACTGGTCAGTTTAAACAAAAATCAGTTACATAAAAATTCTAAGACGGTTAGAATTACTTCCCACCTGCCAACATTTCAGTTCACAGATTTTTTTTAGCATGGGCCAGATCTGGTTTCTTCTCCAAACACATATTTAATGTTAGTATTATGAATTGTCCTGGCTAGTTTTTATGTTCACTTGACACAAACTAGAGAAATCTGAGAGGAGAGAACCTCATTTGAGAAAATGCCCCCTTTTAGTGATTGATGAGGGAGGGCCCAGCATATTGTGGGTGGTGCCATCTCTGGGCTGGAGATCCTGGGTCCTATAAGAAAGTAGGCTGAACAAGACCTGAAGAGCAAGTCAGTAAGTAGAACCCCTCCATGGCCTCTGTATCTGTTTTGTAGCTGAGGATAACCTGGAACTCCTAATTTTCTAGCCTCAGTGCTGGGATTAAATACTACCACACCCAGTTTATTTAGTGCTGGGGACTAACACCGCACCCAAAAAAAGAAATACAAATCATCTTCTTAGCTTATCAGAGTCAGACTTGGTAATGGGTCACAGTGGTTTGCAAACACTGGCTTAGAAGATGGAAATCAATTTCTTTTATATTTCATATTCCTTTTCTTATAGTGAATCACCCTAAAGAACAAAGTGCTATTTCACACTGTTTTATAACCTAGACATTCTGAAGGTGCCCTCCTTAACCTTGCTGATTTCTCTCTTTCTCTCTTTAGGTAGGGTCTTCTATATAGCTCCAGCTGGCCTAGAACTTGCAATCTTCCTGTTTCTGTCTTCCAAGTGCTGATATTATAGACTTGTGCCATTATGCACAGCTTTTAACTTGGAGGTGAATGCCCAAACTTTTATCAAAATTACGTCTCTAGAATCACCAGGTCTCATCTTCAGCAGCAGAGTTCATTACAAACCAGTACTGAAATTCACCTGACTACAGAACACAGAACCAGCCAAAGACCTGAAACAGTTTCATTAACAATATAATCACCGAAGGAATGGCCAAATTCATGACCAAATACTGGTATTGGATGTTGTCAAAAGGATTCTTTACTGTAGGATCCCAGTCAGCATTCATCTGAACTGTGGCTTGTTAAAAAACGAAAACAAAATTGCTTTGTTTGTAAATTCATCTTGATGCAGTAAAAAAGTGCTCAGCACTATGCTACAAAACTTTCTTCATTTCCAAAGTGTTCATCTTATTATATCTTTGTACCACATTTAACACCAGTCTAAATATACTTGAAGGTTTATTACAGATTGGAAATGGACTAAGTCATCAGGTACCAGGCCAGTTTTTAGAACAAGTATCATTTTTACAACTCACCTAGAGTATTTAGATGAGGTATAATTTAAATTAGTAGGCTTTGATAAAACATATGATCCCTGTAAATAATTAGTTGGAGGTTGTTAATAGGAGAAATGATTAGAATCCTCAAAGTAAAAGGAATCCTGCCTTCAGATGACTTGTACAAATAGCAGCATTAATCCTTCATCCGTCTCTAGAGTAACAATCTACCTTGCAGTTTGGATTTGCCACCTACTAACAGTTAATGGTCAGATTCCTTAAAAGCGGATCACTCTCTGTGTCTCTACATAAATACAACTACATCTTTTTTCTCAATAAAATAACAAGTTAGTCAAGGTCATTAAGCACCAAAGTAGGAAGGAATTCATATGCAAGTATGCTCAACACAAATACTGTGTTCTAGGTCACTGGGTTCAACAGGGAGTACAAAGCTGTTTACTCACCAAGTAGACATTGCTTGCTGACTGCAGTGAGTAATACAGATGCACAACAAAAGGACTTTTGCTCAGTGCCAGGGCATCTCTCTCCGCTTGTACCTGATGAGTCATATTTTTATTGATCATGTCTGCTTTTTTGACAACCTATGACAGATAACATGACAAGAGACACATTTACTCTCATAAAAACTTGTTCATACAAAAGAGCACTCATGGCATGCACTCATTTATAAGTGGATACTAGTCCCCCCCCCAAAAAAAAGAAAAGAAGCTCAACATACCCAAGAAACCATCCACAGAACTTATGAAGCTCAAAAAGAAGGAAGACCAGAATGTAGATGCTTCATGCCTTCTTAGAAAGAAGAACAAAATAGGGGAGGAAATACAATGTCAAATAGAGGAGCAGGGATTGAAGAAAAGATCTACAGAGACTGCCTCACCTGGAGAACCACCCCATATGCAGCCACCAAACCCAAGCACTATTGCCGATGCCAAGAAGAGTTTACTGGCAGATATGAATGTATCCTCAAAGGCTCTCCCAAAGTCATATAGATACAGATGAGGATGCTTGCAGCTAAACATCAGACTGAACACGGGGACCCCAGTGAAAGAGCTAGAGAAAGGACTGAAAGAACTGAAAAACCTCATGGGAAGAACCAGCCAAGGCACTGAGGTGGAGAGAGTGATTGGGAGAGGGAGCACCTTCATGGGAAGCAAGTTCAGGGGGAGGAGAGAGGTGAGGGGGGGGGTTATAACATTTGAAATGTAAATACAGAGAACAGCCAATAAATTTGAAAAAAAAAACTTGTTCAGAAATTTTGAAGTTGACATCATAAAACCCTAAGAAAGAGAAAAAATATACAGATGTCATTTAGATCTGATTGACATTGGGAAACTGCTAGAAAAATAGCTCAGATGGCGAAACAAGTTAAAAAACGTTGTTTTCAAGATAGCAATGCTTGTGTGTTGGGACTTGGCAAAGTACCATGCACTTGAGGAAGAAAAGGAAGTGACGCCTGACTGATCTCTATGCTTGTATGAAAGAAAGCTTATTATACGAAAGTCAACAGATAATAATCTTCCTAATTTGCCCATCCAATAACCAGTTAGCTTGTTAAATAAATACCAAAATATGTTTACATGTAAACATACACATAACATTTTAGCTTCTCATCGTTAAATAGAGAGGAACAGAATAAAATGTCAGGGGTTGGAAAGATGGGTCAGTGTTTAAGAGTGTGTATTAATCTCTACCAGAAGATTCAAGTTTTTCTTCTTAGCACCTATGTTAAGAGGCTAACTAACACGTGCCTGTGACTCCAGTTCCAAGAGATCTAGAACACCACGACCTCCACACATGTGGCACACACTGACATGCATAAGAGTATTCTTTGATAGAAGGGAATAGAGTAAAAATGTTGGGTTCAGACTGCTAAATGCTCTTACGGAGAACCTAAATTTAGTTTCCAACACCCAGATGGAGTCTCAAAACTATTTATAATTTCAGTTCCAGGGAATCCAACATCCTTTTAGAGCTTCCATGTGTACCAGACATACACATGGTGCATATACATATAGTCAGCCAAAATGCTCATATACCTAAAAAAAAAAAAAAAAAAACCTATTAGTTGGTTTAGTTCATGAACGATGAGGACTGGTCATGGTAGCACAAGCCTGTAATAACAGCATTTGGGAGGCTGAGGTAAGCCACAAAACAAGGTTCTAATCTTAAAAATACCCCAAATTAAATTCTGCCGTACAGAAAAATTTGAGCTATATCCCCAATCTTATGTATCTGAGGCTGGCCTTTGAATTCACTATATAGCTGAGGCTGCCCTTGTACTCCCAATTCAACCACATTTACCTCACAAGTATTGTGTGTTGCAGGTGTGTGCCATTATGTCTGGCCAAATCACACCTTTTAAATTTTAAGGTAAACCAGTGTAGAAACAAAATTATATGTTAAAATTGGAGCATTAAATGAAATATTCACACTGGGATCATATAATTCTCAAAGAATTAGTGAAAATACACTAGGCTCTTCATCCTCACCCATTGCCACCTATAATAAGCAGGAGTTGGTCCCAAGGCTATGAGACCCTGGTGGTGTGGGAAGGGTGAGCCAGCCCAGAAGGCATGAGAGTGAGAGAGCGGGCTTTGTTCTTTTGCCAGTCCCAGCAGTGGATGAATGATCCCCTACTCCAGTGCTGGAGAGTTTGCCCCGGTGGTGTGGGTGTGGGAGACCTGGTGGGCTGACCAGATGAGCTACCACCCAGGTCTGGATTTCAAGTTGGCCCACCCTAGCATCTACCCCATCTGTTAACTGCTGTGACATGTGAAGGGGTTGGTCTTACAAAAAGATGCAGAATTTCCTCACACAGGGCAACAACAGGATATCCAAATGGGATCCTGGTGAGGATCCAATATTGATTGTGTAGCAGAAGCCAGAGGCCTCTCAATACTGTGGGTCACACTACAGCTTCCACAATGAGATTTTGTTTGTTTCTTTTGGAGGGGTGGTTGCAGTGATGGAGGGTGGGTACAAACGGATCAAGAGAGGAATATGGGATTGGAGTAAATGATGTGAAACTCACAAAGAACCAATAAGAAAAAAAAATACTGGGGGCTGGAGAGATGGATCAGTGGTTAAGAGCACTGACTGCTCTTCCAGAGGTCCTGAGTTCAATTCCCAATAACCACATGGTGGCTCACAACCATCTATAATGAGCTCTGATGCCTTCTTCTGGTGTGTCTGAAGATAGCTACTGTGTACTCATATAAATAAAATAAATAATTAAAAAAATACTGGAATTAGTGCTTATACTACTATAAGAAAAAGGCACTCATTAAAATATTTAATAAAAGAGTTAATACATGACATATTTTAGCTTTATCTCCCTTAAGAAAATGGAGGCAAAGGCTAGGGATGTGGATCAGTGGTGGACCACTGACCTCACAGGGCTAAGGCTCTAGGTCTCTCTTTCCCAGCATTGAAGAAAGATTAACAAATCAAGCCAACAACATGATTCTACCCGTCATCTCACTGTCAGAAGCACTATAAAGTTCATGAGGTGGTGCCATGCCAAGGTACCCAAAATATTTACAGGAGAGATTAATTGCTGTTTTCATATGAACAATGACAGCTTGAGGTGTTAGAGAAGGAAAAGCAAGTATCTTGGCAACATATAAAGTAAGTACACTTTCATTGAGTTTGGAAGATCAGATAAAGCTTTAGAGGAATTAGGAAATCCTCAGAACAATGGATGAAAAACAAAGAAAGGTGGAACTAAAGCAGTTAAGGAACCAGAATAAACTTAAGTCTTGAGGTGTGAAAATAAGTCATGGCTTTGAGGGACCAGTCAGCTGCGTGGATGTTGCTTTAACATAGGTTATGTGGAAGATAAAGATTGAGGGCCAAAAAATGGGATATGGCTGACTTTTTAACGACTCTGGATTTTGGCCTGCATATCACAGCCTAAAGAATGGACTAAAAGTAAAGTTAATGATTCTAGTTAAGGAACTACTGCAACCAAGTATAAAAATTAAGGCTTGATGAACCTCAAACCACAAGGCAAATGAAGAAAAAACAAAACAAAACACACCAAAGGCCAAACATTCTATGAGTCCATTTATGTGAAATGTCTGGAAAGGCAACCTTGAAGAGATAGAAAGTGAGTTGGCGAACAGGGCATGTTGGTACATGTCTAAAATCTTTGCACTTAGGAAGTAGAACCAGAAGTATCAGTAGTTTAAGGTTATGCTCAGATACATCATAGGTCTGAGGCTATTCAGGACTGTCAGAGAGAAAGACAGAGGAGAGAGGGAGGAGGGTTAGTCGTTACCTGTTGACATATTAATGGAAGAGGTACTGTGTGAATAGGCAGAAAGATCATTTTCTTGGGGCCATAGAACTATTCCTTAAAACTGGTTTCAATGCTTGTTACACAATTCAAGTTACTAAAATCATCACTGAACTGTGCTTCTATGAAATGGGAAGAAATGATGACCTGAATTTTGTTATTCACGTGTGAATGAATAAAGCAAAACGAAACAAAAATAAACAAATGAAGGTTTTCCAGAGAATCGGAACCCTTAGAGGATATGTGGAAAGTAGATGAAATATGAGAGTGCCTCGAGTTTCTAGCCTGAAGGGTAGGGGTGATGTTGGTAGTCAGGTGAAGGGGCTGCATATCCTGGGTGCTATTCTCCAAGCACTCACTGTACACCACTCCATAGCCGCCTTTGTTATTTTCACTCACTACCACAATGTGAATAATCGGACGTGAAGAGAAGCAAGGTTGGATAGAACAATTTTAAGTGCAGACCGACTGTTCTTATGATCATATATAGATAAAGAAAGGCTTGATTTAGGACACACTTCTTTCAACTTGCTGGATAGCTTACATATTACTATGGAAAACTTGAAAAGCAAAAATGAGGTTTAATGAGATCTTTTGGTTTTATAGCACTTGCTCCTGCTTAGTAACCTTTTATCAAAGAGACAGAATTAAAACATAATTGGAAAGTGACTATTACAAACTTAAAATATCAAACTTAATCCAGGTGAAACTCAAGTAAAAAAAGCAAAATGAATCCAAAATCTAGGCGATACATAATACTACAATTAAAAATTTTCACAATATAAATTTCATCACAGAAAATGTGAATATAATGCAGCTGCTTCTTGGTAAGAGTGGGATTTGAAATCAGTGTCTACAAACCAATCTTGTTTGTGATAAAAAGATATCGGTTATTCTGTATGTCAAACAAGAAAAACATAACCAACGAGTAACTTAAGGCCTTTTGGATTTTGAAACATGACTCATGAATCATGGCTGTGGCTTCAAGTCTTTGCCTTCAGCCGCAGTTTTCTCCTGCGCAGTTTTAACACTGGCCGGGACACGGGTGGGTAAGTTTTGCTATTTTCACTAGGTAATGATTTTCACCACACAGAGAACGGCAGGGCAAGGGAAAGGACGGACACCTGCTCGCTCACGGCCCAAACGCCAACAGTCAACAGGACTGCAGACTTCTGGAAGTTGGGTATTCCAGGCTAGTGCTCCAGCAGCGCCAGACTTTGTTCAACAATACAAAAAGGAGGTTCGTGAGGGAGGACCATTTAAGACCTCGCTTCTAGAATGCCTACCTTCACTGCGTACAACTTGCCGGCTTTCTGTCCCAGGTACACTTTCCCGAATGCACCACGGCTAATGGGCTTCACTATAGTGAACTCCTCAATGGAGGGTGGTCGTGGTACCGGAACACTATTCGCACACTCCTCTATCGCCGCACCTTCTGCATTCTCCTCACTCCCGGAGGCGGACTCCATAGCGGTGCAGTTGGCACTGCAGCAGCAACTCCCGCCAAGTAGATTCAAAAGATTTCGCCTTGGCCGGACGCCTTCCGTGACGTCACTATGCGCCTGCGCTCTTCCGGCTCTCTTTAAGCCGGCATCAATGGGTGGGACAGGAGTCACTGCTGGGCGGGGTCTGCGGAGCGCTGGGTGTGGCCTGCGGAGCGCTGGGCGGGGTTTAGCTGCGGGTACACAGGCTGTTTGTGTGACGAGGCAGTGCATTCGCTGTCCAAAGAGCACGTTGTTTACTAAGACTTTAATGTAGCTCGAGTCTGGTGGGGTCCTTCCGAGTCCCAGTCAAGATCTTCAGTTTTCCCTTCCTCCGCGTGAGCCAGAAGCCAGGCCGACTGTAAAGTAAAGCAATGGCTAGGGCTGAGGTGTGGAAGCTAGCGGAGTCACAGAATGTGGAGAACCTGGGTGAGCGGCAAGCGCGCTTGACCCCGTATTGAATTCAGAGACCGATTAGGAGCGACTAGATGAACATCCAACTAATTGTTAGGGGTGTTAAAAAAAATTTAGAAAAACAACCTCAAAGTGAAATAGTACCCGGACGAGGCGGAGCGCTGACGGGTGTGGGCGGGGTGAACGTGGGGGCAGTCACTTGCTCCGGAAGTACTGTTTCAGTAGCCTCTGGTCTTCCGGGGCAGATGTCGTCGCAGCTGTTTGGAGGGGAAGCCATTTTTTGTTTCTGGGAGGAGTAAGACAGGAACTAGGCGAAAAGCGAAGGGAAATAAAGAGAAAATAAAAGGGCTCAGCCCCTTTCTTCTGAGCTGAAGATAAGAAGCAGTTTCGGCTGGCGGATAAGGTCCCGAGGTCCCGGAGATGTTCTCCCTCTCCAGCACTGTGCAGCCTCAGGTGAGCCCAGCTTTCTGCCGTTTTCCTGCGGCCCCTTTGCGACTGTTTTCCGGATGCTGTAGTAGAATCGGCGTTTCTGAAGCAAATTAGTGAAGGAAGCGACGAACCTAGTGTGAGTCGTGACCTGAAAAGTAGATCGGGGGACAATGCTGAGACTATGACTTGACACTAACCGGGGTGGATATCACATAGCTTATCCAGTAGCTTGCACAGAATTTCTGTTCAGAATTCAGGCATTGTTTAGTGTTGGACAGTCTGAGATGGGGATTTCTGAAGACAGTGTTCTTTCCATCCACCTCTTTCTAATCCCAGTTTTTCCTTTCAAGCCGAATTTAGTTCAAACATACTCAATTAATTTGAATAGCATCACGATTTTTTTCTTTCTGGCCAGAATTAACTTTTGCACATTTTTAAAATCATTAGACTCTTGCTATTACATGTTTAAATTTGATTTAAATTTCGTATTTATCAGAACTCAAGTTGTGTTCATTTTTTTACTTGTTCATTAATTTTTTTGGGGGGGATAACAGTGTTAATTATATTTTATTTTTTGAGGCAAGGTCTCACTCTATCTTTGCTGTGCTGGTTCTCACTATGTCCAGGCTGACCTGCGAAGTATTGGAATCATGGCTCCCACTACCATCACACCAGATGCACTGTCAACTTGTTTTGAGAATATGATTATTCCTTGGGAAGTAGAGGCAGGCAGAGAGTCTAGTGATGTTACTTAGTTAGAACTTGTTCAAAAGATTCCCCTCCGGAAGTAAAGATAAACAATAAATAGGGATTTCAGGCAGACAGAAAAACATAAATGAAAGATCCCGTGAGGAACAAAAGTCAGGCCAGTGTGGCAGGAGCACAGTGATTAAAAGGAACAGTGTCAGAGAGTTTGGAGAGGATCCTCATGGCAGTTAGGGAGTTTGATTCATTTGGTTTCTGTGACCAGGTTTTCATTTGGAGGGTTGCTCTGGCTTCTTGGTTGTGTGGAGAATCTGAGAGGGCAAAAGTCTAAGTGTTCTAGATTAAGGATGCTGTTGCCCTGACATAGAAAGGCATTCAATAATTATGGAAAAGAAATTGCTATGTCTAGTGTGGCACCTCTAATTCCAGACTTGGTGGGAGGGACAAAAGGATTAGGATTAGGAATTGGCAGCCAACCTGTCTCTGAGAGAAAAATTAAAGTAGAAAAGAAGTAGTAGGATTTCACTTGGGTGTTAGTGTGGTGATGGTGGAAAGTGGTGTTTCTGTGTTGGTCAGCTTGATGCAGGAAGACGCTGTTTTCTAAGATGGCAGTGTCTGGGGAAGTTTTAGTAATTAAGTCTGATAGAAGCCGTTGAATATAATATTAATTTATATCAAGAAAGCATGATCAAGTTACTATCATGGGGCAGACAAGTAAAATGGTAGAAAAGCAAAAGAGCAAGGGAGAAACCCACTGGTGGTGTAAGGACAGGACTTCCATGGCTTAAAATGTTTGGTTGTGGGTTTTGTACTACCCTATGTAGCATAGACAGTTGGCTCGTAGTGCTGTGTTATCCTTCCTAGCTAATCAACTCTTACTCCTGTTACAATGGAAACTGAAATAAGCATGAATTTTAAAGGGACTATGCCTTCAAACCACAACTAGAAATACAACACTGACTAATTTTAGTGTCAGGAATTAGTTAAATTATTAGACTTGGCTTATAATCAGAACCCATTATTTTATTTACTCAACAAAAATGCCTATTTAGCATTCTCTGTATTCACACATGTGCTGGGATGCAATATTGAATACTGAAATAGAGAAGATCCTTGCCATATGAAGTGTATCTTTTAGTTGGATAATATGCTATGACAAAAGAAATACTTAATTTTTGTAGTCTTCCTCGTACCAAGCTTCTGTTATATTCTTAGAATTTCTTGAGTTATGATTTCATAAGCTTCATGGAGTACATTTTTGTTTGTCCTAACTAGGTAACTTCAATCTGCAAATAGTCCTAGAATGGGACTTGTTCGACCAGATAATTTCACCATACTGTAATTCCCACTCCTGGGCGCAGTAATTGACTGAGTTGCTGGGTGGTGAATTCCTGTGTAGAAGTGTTTTACATCATAACTCTTGAGGAAGATTTCCTCCACTGGGTGTTTTTTTCAGGGCTTGCCCTGTGTACTTCTCTTCATATGTTCTTATAGACTGGTAAATGTAAATAAAGTGTTTTCATGTGTTCTTTGAGCCATTTCTAACAGAGGGAATGAAGGTGCACGTGATGAAGTGAGGCAATATAAAAACCAAACTGTAGAAGAGTTTTGAGTTGTGCAGGTGTTAGATTTTAAGCAGAAGCTTGATCAAGCAGACTTTCATTATGATTACTTTTATCTCTTGCTGTAGTATGTTTCAGCTAGGTAAGGGCAGGAACAGGAGATTAGGAGCAAGATGGGCGTAGTGAGGAAGTTCAAAAACCAGAAAGTTCTTGGTGTGAACTTTTTGTAATGTTTGTGAAGCCTTCGTGTGGTAGTGCCTTTTATTTTTATTTTTTAAAGACTTATTTATTTATTGTATATAAGTACACTGTAGCTGTCTTCAGAAACATCAGAAGAGGGTATCAGGTCTTATTACAGATGATTGTGAGCCACCATGTGGTTGTTGCTGGGATTTGAACTCAAGACCTCTGGAAGAGCAGTCAGTGCTCTTAACCACTGAGCCATCTCTCCAGCTCCTGGAAGTGCCTTTTATTTTATCACTTCCCTAATAGTCATTTTTTCCAGGTTTCCATTTGTTTTAAAGTTAGGTTGAAAAAATTGTCTTATTAGTGTATGTCATTTGTCAAATTATTTCCTTAGAATAGATCTTTAGAAAGGAGACTTTAGAGAATGAAAGTATATGTATTTCAAGTTAATTAATTTCTGAGACAGTGTCAATGTGTAGTTCTCCTGCCTTGAACTCTATGGATACCAAGCTAGCATTGAATTCAGAGAGATCTTCCTTGTCTTCCTCCCCATTGCTGTGATAAAAAGTATGTACCACCATGACTGGTTTCTAACATATCCAAGGTAGCATCATGAAAGAACAAACCAATTTTCTTCCTGTCACAGTAAATGAATATGGACAAGTTTTCGCACGTGTGTGTGTGTGTGTGTGTGTGTGTGTGTGTTTGTGTGTGTTTGTGTGTGTTTGTGTGTGTGTTTGTGTCTGTGCCAGTCTCTATCGTATGCATATGTGCTTGGGTACGTGGTGCTGGGGCTCAAACCAAGATCACATTCACACTGATCAGGGATGCTGGCACAGAGCTATATCTCAGCCTATTCATAATTTTGACATCTGGTGTATTTTTAACTTTTAACAGGTCTCAATTCTGACTAGAAAAAAATTGTTCTGTTTTTTTTTTTAAACAGACTTTTAAATTTGAACTTTTTTTTTTCTAGGTTACAGTTCCTCTCAGTCATCTCATCAATGCCTTTCATTCACCAAAAAATATATCTGTTTCTGTCAATACATCTGTTTCTGTAAAACAGCATCGAGATACAGTTCCTGAGCATGAAGCTCCCAGTAGCGAGGTAATAGTTAATCCGAATCTGAACTATATGAGAAAGCCTTTTGGTGGTGAATTTTAATCATATATTTGGTCAAATATTTTCATTTAAGCATTTATACCAATGTTTTCTGCTTTCATCTAATCTTTGTAATTAAAAGCAGCTAATTCTGGCTTTTGTTGTTTGCTGTGTATATATATTAGTTTATTTGGCTATTTTAAAACAGACATAAAGCATAAGGTATATTTGCTATGTACCTTCCATATTATTCCTTGTTGATACTAATTAGTTTTTTATGAAAAGGATATTAAATTTTTTAGTTATTTTTGTTCTTTGTGTATAAATGTTTGCTTATATGTATATCTGTGTAACATTCTGGTGTCCATGGAAGTTAGATTAAGGTGTCAGAGCCCCTGGAACCAGTTATCAGATGATTTTAAGCTACCATGTGGGTACTAGAACTGAGTGCTAGTCCTTTCTAACAACCGAAAAGGGGCTCTTTCCTGCTGAGCCAGTTTTCCAGCCTTCTTTCTTTCTTTTAAAAATGAAAATTAAAAATTGGCATTTTTATAGTTATATATGTTTGTCATTTTATTTCATTCTGAATTCTTCTGACAAGTTTCCCATTCATCCCCTCCCCAATGCTTTCCCTCCCCCATTTTTATGTCTTTGATTTTTCTGTGGTTTGGCATGCTTGGTTGTTAGTGACCGACTGAGTTTAACTAGGGTATCTTTTAGGAGTAGTGGGGTTACTTCTGGAGCATGGGCAATGTACTAGTGGCAATGTTCTTTAGGGAATTGATAACATTCCCACTGCAGTCATCAGTTGCCAGTAGCTCCTTGGGGGAAGAGTGGGACTGAGAACTCTCAGGTTAATGACAGTCATTACCTAAGTTTTAAGGAAGTCAGCAGCACAGTAGTACCATCCTTGTCTATGGCCTTGTAGGTAGATTAAATGGGCATGATGACATAGCTGGAATCTCAAGCCTGTGCTCTATCTCAAACAACCAATTCAGAAACAAAACAACAAAAATGATAGCGCATAATAAGTACTTGAAATTAAGATCTGTAAACCAGGAAACTACACTTTCAGTGTTTATATAATCATGAAGTCAGTGATATGTAGTGTGCAAGGATTCAGCAAGTTGTGAGCTAAGAACCTTTTCTATTTACAAATTTTATTAATAAGATAGTTAAAAGCTCAGAATATTCTTTCTTCCTTTCTTTTATTTCTCAAGATAGTTTCTCTGTATTTCCCAGGCTGACCTTGAACTCAGACATCTGCCTCCCTCTGCCTTCTGAGTGTTTTTTATTGAAGAAAAAGTGTGAAGTTTTTCAAAACCTTTAACCTATAAATACTGGAAGTTCTTAGTTTTGGTATCAGGACTTAGGGCAGAAGACAATAGAGGGAAAGTAGGAAAGAAGCTCACTTGAGGTGATGATGTCATTATGGGTCAGGATCGTGAACTCAGGGACCTTCTGTTAGGATTGCGTGTGTGCCCCACCATGTCCGGCATGATAACAGTGTATTTCGATTAGATGGAAAGTTGGTCTTGTCATATCTGTACTTCATTTTACCCTATTTGCCCAGTTCTTCTTGCTGCTTTTTGTAGGTGCTCCATTGCTTTTCTTCTCTTGGTAATCCTGCTTTCCAGTCATACAGTGAAAGCCTTACTACTGAAAATACTACGAAGTTGAATTTATAAGTTAATAAGATTAGTAACAATAATAAAAGAACAAATATACTACAATGAAAGTTATTGGTGTGTTCTGTTTCAACACAGTCTATTTTACTGTACTCCACCAAGCAAACAATTATTATTATGAATGACAAATGGTTGTTAGGTTGGTACCAGATCATAGTGCTTTATATGAAGAGAAGGAAAACAGTGTAAAGCCTTTCACTTCATTGAGACTCAGAATGCTTAACTTAACTGGTTCTTTTGGTTTTAGTGATGTCATTTATTTAAGGGCACTCTAGTTCCCTTAAATTGAGAGGGGTGGTCAAATATCATGACTAACCCTAGTAGAACCATTAAAATGTTGGTATTAACTTATTTTTAAGAATTAAAAAGAAATCAATACATGTTTATATTTTTAAAATCCTTATTGTTTTTGGTAAATATCCTTTAAATTTTTGGTTAATGTCAATTTAACTGACTTGTCTTTTTTAGCCTGTGCTTAATTTAAGGGACCTTGGATTATCTGAATTGAAAATTGGACAGATTGATAAACTGGTAGAAAATTTACTTCCTGGATTTTTTAAAGACAAAAGAGTTTCTTCCTGTTGGCATACATCTCATATCTCGGCACAGTCCTTTTTTGAAAACAAATATGGTATGTTAGTTGTCATTTCTATCTAAAATAATGCTATAATAGGTGCAGTGTATTAGCATTTACTATGGGCCAGTTCTTTTTTTGAGTTTTTAAAATTTATAACTTTTCTTACTGCTATGATTTAGATTTATAGAAAAATGTCATAAAGTACAGAGAATTTTTCTGTACTCCTTTGTTTCCTGTAATATTGACATCAGAGTTTGCTCTTGCTTTGCAAACCTTCTAGTACTGAGCTGCAGCCACTTCATGGGATTGAATCCTTAAGCTCTCTTGTGCTAGGGAAGTGCTTTATTAATGAGTTACATTCTTATTTTTTTGGCCAGAGTATTGGCAAGTTACCCAGACTGTTTATTCTATAGCCCTAGCAGATCTTGGAATTATGGTTTTCTTGTCTCAACCTTCTCAATAGCTGGAATTATATTTAGGCCTAGGTCACACATACATATTTGTTTTTGTTTTTAATGTCATAGTAGTAGACCCATTATTTGTTTTTCAAAACAGGGTATATCTATGTAGCCTTGGCTGTCCTAGAACACACTCTGTAGACCACACTGGCCTTAAACTCAGAGATCTGCCTGCGTCTGCCTAACTTAAAACCTTCTTAAAATATCAAAATATCAGTTTCATATTGATGGAAGAGCGTGTTCTAAAAGTCAGTTTAAACTGTAGGAGTACAAGAATGAAAAATTAAAAGAATGAAAGAGTGAGCAAAAAGTATAATTACTTTAGGTTTGAGTGCTCAGACTAGGATGCAGACGTCCTAAAGTGTTTGGCCCATAGTAAATCTTCAAAAAGACACATTTTTAATGTTATTTTTATTTTAATGTCATATTAGAAGCTGTGTTTGCACTGTTCTATGACATCATTAGAGCTTTGAAATGGTTCCTAAGCAATCACAATTCTTTATTAATTTATCCTAGTAATAAAAGAGGCTATTTTATATCTGCCGATTTTAATTTAGTTTCATGGGCAGATATAATCATATGCCAGAGAGAAATAGTGAGCCCAGCATAAGTGATAGCGAAGTGAGGAACTGTGAGCTATAAAGAAGTTATGTTAATGCATCGGATGTCTTTTTTAAAAGTAAAGTTATACTATGGACAAATACTATGTAAAACTCCTGTATTTATAAATTTATATTGTATGCAACTTTTATGTGTTTTTGCTTTTCACTTGACAGGCAATAACCTTGCAATTTCCTTCTAGGTCACTTAGATATGTTCAGTACCTTACGTTCCTCTAGCTTGTACAGGCAACATCCGAAAACTCTTCGAAGCATTTGTTCAGATCTTCAGTATTTTCCAGGTACAGAACAACTGCATTTATTTTGAAAAACACATTTAATAAGACTTGTTTTTATTATTGGTGGCAATTGAACTACCCATTTCTTGTATAATGGACTTGAAGTGTTGGAATTATTCATTTGGTTAGTTCTGTATTTTTTTGCTGTAGAAGCTTCACTACATTAGACTGCTTGAAACTTGTAGTCTTCCTCATCCTCTTATGTGTGAGAGGTTATAGATATGTGCCACCATGCCTAGCTTTCTTTGTAAACTTTTGAAGAGAAAAGTATTTCTTTCTTTGTATGTGTGTATGTTCCATCTGTATGTATGTATGTCTATGTACCATGTGTGCCTGGTTTCCCCTGAGGCCAGAAAAGGTTCTAAGAGCTCTTGAAAATCTTCGAGTACCATGTAGGTATTTGGAATTGAACCCAAGTCCTCTGGAAGACTTAGTCCTTTGTCTAGTCCTTTTTATAATCTCTGAGCTACAAAATAATAATAGAAGCCCAGCTGTGTGTGTGCTAAGTACCAAGGTAAATCAGACCTGGGAAGCTCATCTATACATGTTTCAAAATAATTGTCTAAGCATATTTGTTTACTTACCCTCACTGGAAAACATCAGAATGTTTTCATTAACATCCCAGAAATGTGAGGAGCTTAAATAAAGCTGTAAATACATGATATCAGATTGATAGCATTGTTTACTACTTTCATCCAATTTAGGATAGAACAGTGGTTCTCAACCTGGGGCTTGAATGATTCTTTCAGATATGTATATTATAATTCATAGCAATAGCAAGATTATACTGAATAAAATGGATTTATGGTTGGGGAGGTCACCACATCATGAGGAGCTATATTAAAGGGTCTCAGCAGCCAGAAGGTTGAGAACCACTAGGATAGGAGTGTTATGATGTGAAAGATTTTATTTCTAGAGCTTAGGGAAAATGCTAAACTTGGAGTCAGTAAGAATGGGCTTTGGAATCTGTCTTAGTTTGGCTTTTGTTGCTGTGATGAAACTCTGGCTAAAAGCAAGTTGGGGAGGAAATGGTTTATTTGGCTCACAGGTCCTAATCACAGTCCATCACCGAGGGGAACAACAGAAGCAGGAACTAAAGCAGAGGCCATGGAGAAATCCCATGGTTTCTTAGCTGTGTTTTTCATGCAACAGGGTATCATTTGCCTAGTGGGGTCAGCATCCCCACATCAGCTATTAAGATTTGCCTCCAGGCCAGTCTTATGAAGGCATATAAAGAACTAAATATAGGATTGTAGATGCAATAAACACTTGAAAGATTGCCAGGAATGGGCCAATCATAGAGCCAATGTAGGAATTAACTTTTAGGCTACAGTTAACACAAACACCTTTCTTTATCAGTACTATGTTTGTATATGTATTTTGGAGAATCTATTTTTTCAAGAGCTCTAGTTTGAGCCTTGATGCCAAAGAAGAAAGGCAAGCTTACTTTGGTTTTGAATTATATATATACTTGTCTTCATTCACATAATTCATGATTGTAGTTTCAGTACATTATTACTTTGTTAGTATTGGGGAAACATTTGCTATCAGTAGTGGCCACTCTATTTTTCTTTACAAATAGAAATGGGAGCCATCTATATGATACACGTTCATAATCCCAGCACTTGAGAGGCAAGGTAGGACCAACCTCAGCTATGTAGCAAGATGGTATTAAATTAAAAGTACTGGATACTAGGACCCTTCACATTACAGGAAAGTACTTATAGTATGCAAAAGAAGGAACCAAATTCAGCAAAGTCCAGTAATCCTTTGAAGAAATGGTTAGTGCTGAAGACAGAAGGGTAATTAAGGCAGATGATATGTGTGCTAAAAATTTATGGAATTCTGAAGTCAGGTTGACTCAAGCAGCAGAACTAAAATATAGTACAATGGCTAAGATAATCCCTGAGTACTGAGACTTTCTGTCAGTTTGCAATTACTATCTTATGGCTGGGGAAGTCATTACAGAAATTAGACCTTGAAGCCTCATATGAAAAATTTTCATAGAAAAATCTTTTAGAAAGTAGTTTTTTTATGTCACAATTTAAACTTAATTTTACTTTTAGGAATTTAGTCTTCATATGTTGAAAAAGCATGAAAATTTATTGTAGTATTATGTTTGGCAGTGAAATGATTGGGGAGCTGGAATTAGAGCTTAGTGTAGAGAACATGTTTGCAATGCTTGAGCTATGACTTCAACCCTCAGCACTAAAAAGCAAACAAAAACACAACACTCTTAAAACAGTCTTTAGTGTAAATTAGAAAGCTATAAATGGCCATTAAACTGAATGTACTCTGTTGTATTCTGAAATATTTCCATGGAGTTGAGCAAACTATATTTCTAGAATGTTTTATTTGACACCACGTCTCACTATGTAGCCTAAGGGACTTCATCATCTTCTTGAGCTCACGGTTTTCTTGTCTTATCTTTCTGGGTGTTGGGATTATAGGCACATGCTAACTTACTCCACTTGGAATACTTTTCTGCAGGAAGAGTATGTGTGTAGTCTTGTGTGTGCTCTTTGCATTAGAAAGGCTAGAAGATTGTAAACTCAGCCTAAAATATTGTGTGTGAGTAATTACAGAATTATAAGCTTTTGTTTTTTGGAAAGTGTCACAATTTGCTACTTGTTTTTTACGTTATATTATAAATCCTTTTTTTTTTTTTTTTTTTTTAAAACCTTTTTTCCTGTCAACATGAAATAAAATGTTCAAAGTTGTTGGAAAATGTAAATCATATGGAAATGTCAAGAGAATTAACTGTTTCTAGAACTTAGATACTAATTAGAATGAACAGTTGGGTCAGACTTTACACTTGATCATTTTCCTCTATTACAGCTACAAAGTAACTGGCACTGTTTTGTTCAGTTTTCATACAGTCTCGGGGTTTCAAAACTTTGAAATCAAGGACACGACGTTTGCAGTCTACCTCTGAAAGATTAGCAGAAGCACAGAATATAGCACCATCATTTGTGAAGGTAATTACTTCTTTGTAGTTTAGGAAGTAATAACTTTCAAGTTTTGAGAAAAAAAAAGCTTCATTTTTTTTTTCTGATTGATGGAGCCCTCACCCCGTTTCTCTACATCACTGATAATTATTTAATTAATTAATTGTGCCTATAAATCTTTAGACATAATTCTCTTCTTGAGAATTTCACACATGTATTTAATGAAATATGATATCTATCTCCTATTCTTGAGTTTCCCATATGTTTTCCCCTCAATGTGTCAGCCTCCCAATTTCATATCTTTAAAGTTCAAAAAAATTTTCTTAACCTACTTAGTCCCGTTGGTGCTGTTGACATATGCATCTGTGAGGGGTTATTCACTGGAGCATGGAAATTCTACCAGCTACCACATCCTTGTTTACTACGTCTATGTCAGAATTTTGGTTGGCTTGATCTTGTGCAGGTAATCTCTGTTGCTGTGAGGTCATGAAGGTTATAACTGTATCATACCCAGAAGACAGTATGTCAAAGCATTCCTTCCTGTGCGATAGCTCTTAAATTCTTCCTGCCTCTTTCTCATATTCTCTGAGTCTTGTTGGAGAGGGGTATTTGATATTGATGTCCTGTTTTGGGCTGAACACACTCATTCTTTTATTCTTAGTACTTTTACTAGTTTTGTATCTCTTCATTGGCTGTTGTACAGTGCAAAAAGAAATGGTTTGACCAAGGTTGAAAGCAGGCTAGGTCTATAAATATATATTTAAACATAAATATTTAGAAGGAAGGCACTTGCAAGTATTACTAGTTAGCGAAAATATAAACATTTTACCATAGGATCTATGACCATTACAGCCATGGGCTTTTTAATCTGGATTACAGTACCAGGCATGGAATTCCCTTCAGTGGAAGAGACTTTATTCCTTTCAGAAAGAGGTTAGGTACCTCAGTAACAGTCATGCTGTTATTGTACAAGTAGGCTTTTCTTGCTTGGCTGGTCAGTATTGGAGCATGCAGGGTGTAAAGCTGGTTAAGATCACTGCAGGGAGAAAAGTCCTCAGTCAGTTTTGAGATTGATTTCCTATGGACTATAACCACCAACATGTGGTGTCTTCAGCAGTTGAGGTTTACTGTGTAGGTTTGGTGGGTAGCAAGGATAAGGGCAGTAGCTGTGTTGTTTTGATGATCCGTAGTCTCTCATTCCTTGTATTGTGACTTAATGCTTATATATTTTGAGAACCACATTATCTGTGCGGAATAATTCCATTTGAACTATTTATTAGGTTGTATTTTAAAATTAGCATGCTATTAGTTTGTATAAGGCTTTTTGTTCACATCCTTAGTTTTGGTTAATCCCCATCTACCTGCACATATCTGCTTATGTCTGCATATGTCTCTGTAAGCATATAAAGTCCACTGGGTATATACCCATGGTACAGCTTAGCTATGTGGCTCTTCTATCTTCAGTTTTTGAGAAGTCTCTAGATTGAGCTACTCCACAGTGGCTGTACTAGTTTATACTTTGACTAACAGTGTATAAAAGTTCCCCTTCCCATACACCTACACCAGCATTTGTATTTATCTGTGTTCCTCAAACCTTAAAGTAGTTTTAATTTTCCTTTTCTTGAAAGCTAAGTATGCTGAACACTTTCTAAACAGTTTATTAAGCCATTTATATATCCTTTGAGAATTTTTTTTACAGTTCCATCACCCAGTTTTTAACTGAGCTGCTTATTTTCTTGATGGTTAGTATTTCATATTCTTTTGTATCTTCTAGATACTAACTCTGTCACGTCCATTGCTGGTAGGTCTCTTCTATTCTGTGGGCTACATCTTCACTGGCTTGATAGTCTCTTTTGCTGCACTGAAACGTTTTGAGATCCTATTTGTTTGTTATTCTTATTTCCTATACCACCGAAGTCTTATTCAGAACACTGAGTATATCTGCTAAGTGAAAATGTCAAAGTTTCAGGGTATTAGATCTTTAAGATCTTGATCCATTTGGGCTTGGATTATGTACAGGGTTAGAAACAGGAATTATTTACTTATTCTTTGCATTTTGGAGTCCTGATTTCCTAGCACTGTTTGTTAAGAAGGCGGTCCTTTCTTCAGTGTACACTTAGAAGTAACTTTGGTGGGAAGTGGTGGTCCTAGAGATTGAACCTAGGCTTCATATGTTCTAGCCAAGTGAGCTGCTGCTGATCAACACCACTAACCTGAAATGCTTCCGTTTTTGTTGTATGCATCTTGGTTTTTGTTGTTGTTGTTGTTGTTGTTTTGTTTTGTTTTGTTTTTTGAACAGGGTCTCAGTCTGTAGCCCAAGTTGTTCTAGATCTCACTATATAACCTAGTTTGGCCTCAGACTCAAGGCAATCATTCTGCCTCAGGTTCTCAAAGCTGGAATTACAAGTGTGAGCCAGTTTGCCCAGCTAACAAATTTTTTAAAAACTTTCCCTTCATCTTTGTTGCACTGCCATTCATAGACAGCTGTAACATTTTATTGCCTGGATTACTCAAGTACTCATCTGATCCTTTGTTTATACTTTTGCTACTTCAGTCTTGCCTCCAAACGTGTCATCCTTGCTTCTCATTAATTGCATTATTCTGCTTTATTACCCTACACAGCCTCACATAACAGAATGTTTTATTGGACTTTATTTACCATTTATCTTGAATGTAGTTATTAAATACCCTCATTCTCTTCTTGGCATTACATTTTACCAGATTATTAACAGTTTTTGGACATTATTTGATGCTGTTCTTTCAAATTGTTTGCTCATGATGTCTGTTTCCTGTGTATATATTTGTGTGTGTGTGTGTGTGTGTGTGTGTGTGTGTGTGTGTGTGTGTGTCTGTCTGTCTGTGATAGTTTTCTTCAGCCCATGCTGGCCTTGAACTCAATCCATCTTCTCAAGTCCTAAGATTATAGGCTTGTGACATGATGCCTTTGGCTATATGACAATTAGGGGAGGGGCCGAGAAGTTGGAAAGATGGTTTCATATAGCACATGACTCTGTGTACCATAGGGTTACCTTAAATTTCCAGTTCTCCTGCTTTTACCTCTCATGTGCTGGCGTTGCATATTTGTACTATGAAGTTCAGTTTATGTGCTTCTGTGGATCAGCCTTAAGGCCTCGTGTATTCTCAGCAAACACTGTCAACTAATCCAGCCTTCTGCCTCCAGTTTTGATGTCCCATTCTCTAGATGTTTTAATTACAAGCCTTGCCTTTAATGGTTGAGCTATCTCTCTAGCTCCAGGGTCCCATTCTCAGTAAGAGATTCTGCTTTCCATAGCTGGCAGTTGTTGTATTGCCATACCTATTGTTTCTAGCTGAATATCAAAATTATTTGTAAAATATACCTGTTTGTTTAACTTTGTCCAGTAGAATGATAATCTCCAGACACTGCCTTCTTTCTTTGTATCTTTCTGACACTTATTTTCTTACATTTTTAGGGGTTTCTTTTGCGAGACAGAGGAACAGATCTTGAGAGTTTGGACAAACTTATGAAAACTAAAAACATACCTGAAGCTCACCAAGATGCATTTAAAACTGGTTTTGCAGAGGGTTTTCTCAAAGCTCAAGCTCTTACACAGAAGACCAATGGTATGATGAATAGGAAGGAGAGTTGAAGAGACACTCAGTCCTCTGCTTAAAATGTTAATTTAGAACAGTCATCACAGTGTGTGATGTGAAAGAAGGTGGGCAGCTTGTGCCGCAGCACACGCGTGGAGATCTCATGGCTTTGGATGTCAGTTCTTTCCTTCTGCGTTCCTTCCTTTATGGATCCTGGCACTCAAACTCAGGTTGCAAGGCTTGCATGGCAAGCTGTTACCTGCCAAACGATCTCAGTGTCTCATAGAAACTTAAAAAATGAGTCTCAATATTGGTCATGATCCACAATAAAACTTAAGCTTGCTGAAGCCATGTTGGGATGGAACTAATAATGAAGGGGTGAACTGTGCCTTGATAAGTACAAGGCTCTAGGACATCATGGTAGCCATCTAGTTTTCAACAAAGGTAATGTTATGCATTAGAAAAAGGGAGAACCTCTTCAACTAGGGGTACTGGGAGAAATGGATAGAAAATGGATATGTATTTAATACAGTTAGATCCTTATCTTTCACTTTATATAAAAATGAAAATGGAACAAAAACCTAAATAAAAGACTCAAAATTAAAACTTCTGGAATAAAACACAAGTATAACACTTTAATAATAAGCATAGGAAAGGATTTTCTAAGATGGATTCTAGCAGCTCAAGAAGTAATTGTAAAAGGTGACAATAGGAGTATATGAAATTAAAGGCTTGCACACAGCAAAAGGAATCAGGAAAGTAGTGTTTTCTATAGTATATAATAGAAGAAAAATCTTTTCCAGCCTGATGAGATTAATGTCTTGAATCTATGAATACTTATCTAATTTTTATTCATCATAAAACTCAAATCATCTGATCAGTAAGTGGTTAAATGAATTGGACAACTTACTCAGACATTCAGGAAATTCAAATACAAACTCCTCTGAGATTATCTCCAGTCAGAATGGCTGTCACTAAGTCAACAACCACTGATGAGTGTAACAGAGGAACCTTTACACACTGCTGATGACAGTATTACTGGTGGAGCCCTTAGGAAGATCAACATGAAGATTCCCCAGGACACTGAAAAGTGAACTGAATATAGTCCAGCTATATTTACCATTTTTGAGATTGTAAACAAAGGAATCTCAAGCATGGCATAGAGATGTTTGTACAGTTGTGTTTACTTAGCTGTAGAGCCAAGATATCAGAGCCAGCCCAAATACCCATCAACAGAAGAATGTATGAAAATGTATTTATACATAGTGGGATTTTATTATTCAGCCATACTAAAGTATAAATGTCACTTGCAGGAAAATGGGTGGGATTGGATATCATCATCTTAAATAGAAAAGCCAGATTCTGAAGTGTTGTATGTTTATTTTTATACAGAATCTGTGTGAAGATTTGTGCACATGTATATATTTATTTGTATGCTAAGTTGGAGTGATGGAGCCTTAAAGAGAGCAGGAGGGACAAAAATTGCAAGTAGTTTTGCATGCAGAATCAAAGGTGAACTGTATGAGACACATGTATATAAATAATATGAAAGTAGGACAATTGTAGGGGAAGGAAGGTGACAGCAAAGAGAAAACACACACACACACACACACACACCGGGGAGGGGGCGGGGGGGAAAAATAAGTAGAAACCTTAGTCTGTGTGCTAACTGAAGATTGTCTCATACCAAGATTAAATCTTCATATAAATTACTCCAGATGGGACTGTATGAATAAACTTGCTAACAAGTTTACTGTATAAATGCATGTTGATGATCTGGGAGGGCAAGATGGGTGGTAAAAATATACTTCCAGCTTTTCTGTATACCTAAACTTTAAAAACAATTTGTTGTTGATCTTTTGAGGATTCAACCTTGAGCTTCAAGCATGATAAACATTCCACCAGTGAAAATATTCTCATCTTAAAGTCTTAATACATAAAATTCAAAGCATTCTTGGCCATAAAAGTGTCATATTTCATCAATGTCATTTAATTCAATCCCTTTTTCTCTTTCAGATTCTTTAAGGCGAACTCGTCTGATCCTTTTTGTTTTGCTTCTGTTTGGCATTTATGGACTCTTAAAAAATCCATTTTTATCTGGTAAAGACTTTCATATATCTGAGTTAATTTATTTCCTGCTTAAGCATTTGGCTTTTATATTCTTTACAGTTGTAACAAATACTTTACTGTCCTACCAAATTTTGTTGTTGTTGTTGTTGAACTTAGGGCTGTTGTTAATAGGGAAGAATATTTGAAAAGTAAGGTCCGTTTAGTTTGACTTAAAAAAATTAGTATAACATTTAGTTTTTGCTACATTTAAATTAATCTTTTCAAAGTTTTATCTGTGTGGCTAATTATATCAGAATAATAAGTTATTAAATGAATAATATTAGAAATTAAAACTATTACAGTGTTTTAAAAAATGCTGATTTCTAAGTGCTTTCCTGAATAAACAAACCATTAGTTTTTGGTATGGTTGGGACCTTCATTAATATGTTCCTCATAAGATTTTTATTCACAAAACTCTGAAAACAATTTATTTAAAGAAATTTTGTCCCCCATCCTTTTTATTTTTCGAAACAACATTGATGAAAACTGTTAAGTGCTGGGATACAGACATGTAGTTACTTGTGAGGCACTTGTGAGGCACTGGGGGTTAAGCCCAGCATGCTGGATGATCACCATAGTAACAGCTTCATCTCAGCTCTGAAGATTTTTGTGTTGGACACAAGATCTCTGTGACTTAGAACCCTGGCTGACTCTAAGTTCACTGTGTAACTAAGGATGACCTTGAGCTCCTGGTCCTCCTACTACCCCCTCCCTGTGTGCTAGGATTATGGGGTTTGCAGCCACAACTGCTTTGCTGGTTCTTGCATAGCAGAGTAAAAGCTAGGGAGTTGTCTGCAGAGTAGAGTAGAGAAGAGCATACTGGAAAGGGGTGCGTAGACAAGATTGTGATGTTAATCTACATTTCAGGCAATCTCCATTTCTAATGCTGTAAAAGACAGTGCTTCCTGTGGTACATTTTCCTGTCTAGGTGACTGAGATGCTCATTTGGGTTTACCTTTGCTGAGGAGATATTCTTGTTCTTTTCTAAGATTTGTGAGTGTTTTACCTATATGAATGGATGTGTGCACATGTGTGCTTCGTTCTCATGGAAGCCAAAGAAGGGCATTGAGTGCCCTGGAGCTGGAGTTTAAGGTAGTTGTGAGATATTTGTGGATGCTAGGACCTTAACCCAGGTACTCTTCAGGAGTAGCTAGCTAGTGCTCTTAACCACTAAGCCATCTCTCCAGCTTCCTTTATCTTTATGTTTCATCAGCCTCCAGCTAAATAGTAGTCTTGCCAAGTTTAGCTATTTAGTGATGACCTTCTGCATAGTTTAGAATAAGACATAGCTTCCTACTTTGACCAGTAGTAATCCTTCAGCTCAGTTCTTGGTTTTAAAAGCTGATTATGAATGAGGAGTCCATCTCTAGTGACCCTCAAGCCTGAAATACCTAACTCTCCAACTAGCTACTTAACAATACCTCCAGAAGAATTGAGACCCTAAAATCACTGGATTGGGTTATTCCATCTGGGGTATAGAGAGTTTTAAAGACACTTCATGCTTTTAAGACCTTAGAAATGAAAAGAACTTAGATGCATTGAGTTTACTACTACAGGGCTATCTGAGGGAGGAACAACAGTGAACTAGAAGAGTAACATTAAACAGCAGGTAAGAATGCAAAGTCTGGGATCATTGCATGCCTTTAAACCCAGCATTTGGGAGACAGGCATATAGATCTCTGAGTTCAAGGCCAGTCTTACAAATTGAGTTCTGGGACAGCCAAAGCTACACAGAGAAATCTTGCCTCAAAAAAAAAAAAAAAAAAAAAAAAAAGTAAAGTTCAAAGACTTTTGACCAGTGAGAACAGATATTTTCACCCTGAAAATCAAAATCAGTGATATTCAATTCCAAACATGATTTTATAAATCCCTGATAGCTGGGTTCTGTGGTGTACACATTTACTCTTAGCAAGAGGAAGGTAAATATCTAAGTTGATATCCTGATTTATATAGCAATTTCCATGCCAGCCAGAGCTGTATAGTGAGATCCTGTCTCCAATAACAAGAACAAAAGCTCACAAAACAACAACAGCAAAAACCAATAATAAAGTTTATGTTTGTTTCTGTATCAGAGGATTAGAGTCCATAATAGCCAGGATGCCATGGTAGCAGGAAGGTGGCTGATAATATTTTTAGTCATGCAGAAAGCAGAGTAAACTGGAAGTGGGGTAAGGCTACAAGCTCTCAAAGCCCACACTACCACCAGGAAGGCTTTTTGTCCTAAAGGTTCCATAACCTCCCTAAATAGCATCACCAACCAAGGACCAAATATTCACATACCTATGCCTACTTCAGTGTTCTAATTCAAACCATCCCAGCTCTCAGTCCCCAAGGTACTATAATCAGCCCTAGATGGCTTGGGTATGGATCGGTTGAAAGAGCTCTGTACTCTAGAGTTAAGATGTGTCTTTTGGGATAGTAGTTGGGCCTTGGGCTTAGAGACTCAGCCTTTGTCAAGAAGTATATCAGGTACGGTTCTTATTTTTGACACAAAATGTCTGACAACAGCAGCTTTAGAAAGGGATTATATATTTTGGCTCACAGTTCCAGGATACAGTGGTTGCAACAGCTTGAAGTAGCTGGTCACATTGCAGCTTCAGTCAGGAATCAGAGAGAAATGAAATGTTTGTGTTTGGTTCACTTTCTCCTTTTTATTCAGGACCGGGCCCTCAATGCAATTTAGAAACTCCCTTGTAGGCATGCCCAGAAGTTTTCCACCTAGATTCTATCGAATTGACAGTGATAAACATCACAGTCTTGAAGTCCTAATTATTCTAATTTTCTATTGCTGTGATAAAACACTTAAACAACTTGAGGAGGAACGGGTTGATGTGCTTTTCACTTCCATGTTAGAGTACTTTCTTGAGGAAAGTTAAGTAGTGTGCAGCCTTTTCTACACAGGTCAGGACTGCCTACCTGCCTATTGATGGCACTACCAAGACTTTGATATCAAATCTCTTCACATATTCTCTTCTTGTTAGTGCGCTTCCGGACAACCACAGGACTTGATTCTGCAGTAGACCCTGTCCAGATGAAAAATGTCACTTTTGAACATGTTAAAGGGGTAAGTTAAGATTTTTTTCGTTTCTTTTTTTTTTTTTTTTTTTGATTTCTTTGTATTTTGTCTGATACTCTGTGTTAGGCTTCCATCTGGTTATACTAAGCTGCCCCAAACTTTTTTTTTTGTGATTTAAAGTTATGAGCCCTGTTTGAATTACAGAAAGTGAATAATTTAGGAAAAGATTGGCATGATTGATATTTAAAACTTGAATCATTAATATGGAGCTGGGACCTTTTATTCTGACTGAGGTCTGCCGTCAAGCATAAATTGAATTTTGGGGGCAAGAGAGATGCTGTAGTGGTTAAGAGAACTTACTGGTCTTGACAAGACCTAAGTTCAGTTCCAGCTACCTACAGGTGACTGACAACTGCTTATACTTTAGTTCTAGGGAATTCCATTCATTCTCTGGCCTCCATAAGCACCTGTACTCAGCATGCACATATAATATTATAATGTGTGCATATGTATAATAATATAATAAAATAATATGATATAACACAAGCACACATAATATTAAAAACCATCCATCCATCCATCCATCCATCCATCCATCCATCCATCCATCCATCCATCCATCCATCCGCCTGCCTATTTGTCTATTTGTTCATTTATTTATTTAGGATTTTCAAGTTAGTCTTTCTAGGAACCAGGAACTCACTCTGTAGACTAGCCTGGCTGCAGACTCACAGAGATCCACCTGCCTTTACCTCCCGAGTGAAACCTTTAGAAACTTGAATTCTTATTCAAGCAGTTTTTGGTTGGAGTATACAAGTTTCTGGTTACAGTGGGGATGAGGCAAGTGTTTAAGTGTGAAACCAGAGACAGTCTGACAACTAAACACTATTGAGTAAATTCTGACAAAATTTAAATTCATGTGAGTAAAATAACTTGATTAAATTTACCATAATGGGTTTGCTATTACATAGTTTTGTCATGTCTTAAAACTTACATGACGATCATTTCTTGCCCAGAAGTTTTAAATATGCATATATGTATATATAGCGCTGCTTCTAAAATATAAGAACTGTTTAGAACATTATTATCTTGATGCTCTTAACCCTACCTCACCCAGTATCTTTTCTGTTGCTCAACTTAAGAGATACTTTTGCCACAGAGAGTGGGGGCATATAGTATTTATTTTGAGAAGTAAATGATATCTCATGTCTCTTGTTTTATTCTTAGAATTTAAAATTGCCATTTACCCATTTTTTTTATTGGATATTCTTTGTATTTACAATTCAGGTGTTATCCCCTTTCCACCAGTACCACCCTCCCTCCCCCTCTCATTGCCTCCATGAAGGTGCTCCCTCTCCCAACCTCCCTCTCCTACCTCAGCATTCCTCTGCGCTGGCTCAAAGTCCTCTCCTCTCATTGATGCCAGACAATGCTATCCTCTGCTGCATATGCACCTGGGGCTGTGGGTCTCTCCATGACAACTCATTGGTTGGTGTTTTAGTCTCTGGGAGCTGTGGTGGGTTTGATTATTTGATAATTTTGTTTTTCCCATGCAGTTGCAGACCCTTTCAGCTCCTTCAGTCTTTTCTCTAAACCCTTCATTGGAGTCCCCGTTTTTAGTCCGATGGTTAGCTGCAAGCATCCTCCTCTGTATCAGTATGACTCTGATAGAGCCTCTGAGGAGGCATCCATATCAGGTTCCTGCCAGTAAGCACTGCTTGGCGTCAGCAATAGTGCGTGGGTTTATTAGGTGAATACGGGGTGGATCCCCAGGTGAGGCAGTCTCTGGATGGTCTTTTCTCTAATCCCTGCTCCTCTGTCCCATTAGTTCCTCCCATGAGTGTTTTGTTCTCCCTTCTAAGAAGGACTGAGGCATCCACTTTCTGGCCTTCCATCTCTTTGAGCTTTCTAATTTTTGTGAATTGTTTCTTGGGTATTTAAGCTCTTTGGGCTAGTATCCACGTATAAGTGAGTACATACCATGAGTGTTCTTTTGTGACTGAGTTACCTCACTCAGGATGATAGCTTCAAGTTTTATCCATTTGCCTAAGAATTTCATGAAGTCATTGTATTTGTTAGCTGAGTAGTATTCCAGTGTGTAAATGTACCACAATTTTTGTATCCATTTCTCTGCTGAAGGACTTCTGGGTTCCTTCCAGCTTCTGGCTATTATAAATATGGCTGCCATGAACATTTTCTCATCATTTTAAGTAGATATATTTTAGTCTTTGACTGTGCTGTATCCTTGGTTTTTTTTTTTTTTTTTTTTTTTTGTTTTGTTTTTTTTCAGAAAAGTGTTCTTTTTAAGTAACTTTAAAAGGTTATTTTGAAATTCAAATTCAACATATTTGCTTAAAAGTACATAAATAGTAAATTTCAAGAATGAGCACGTTTTTGATCAGTTCTCAGCCCAACAAAGAACATTAAAACCTAACAGCCTCCTGTCTCTGCCAATGAAAAGAGTCACCCTTCTGTCAGACACTTTACTTCGCTTCTACTTTTCTGTCCTCTTAGCTGCAGTGCACACAGAATGTCTTGTTTTGTACCTTTCTTTGTTCAACATGATGTTCTTGGTTGGGATCTAGCCATATTGTGTGGAGTTGTAGTTCATATATCTGGACTATACAGTTTGCATTATGTGGCTGTTAGCATATACTTTTTATTCTAAATAACTTTTGGTTGTTTGTAACTTGGGACTCTAGTACTGTGAGTATGTACCCTGTGCATTTTGGTGAACATTTGTCTGTTCTCTTGAGGCTGGGAATGAATAGACGTTTATTTTTACTTATCATTACAAAAATTTTAGTAAAACGCTCCCTGTCTTCAATATTTTCTGGAAATACTTTTGGTAAATTTTCTAGAAATGTGTCAGCCTACACAGTTTAGATTTTCAGATTGCCCTTTGTCTCTAAGCTGTGATTTCTCTTATTTCAGTTTAACCCTGACCAATGTATTTGACTTGTTTTCCCTACTTAGTAAAGGACTTTTGTTGGCATAAGGATGCAATGTAATTGAAAACAGGGATAAAACAAGTTAAAAATACTTTTCACTGAAAATTGCCAAATTCACTCAAATCTACATTAAGTATATGATTACCAAAGAGGAAGCTTTGAAAATCTAACCATTATTTGATTATTTGGTAAATTGCACTGTCTAAGGTGGAGGAAGCCAAACAAGAATTACAGGAAGTGGTTGAATTCTTGAAAAATCCACAGAAGTTTACTGTTCTTGGAGGTAAACTTCCCAAAGGTAAGAGATTCTCCCTTTTATCATGATTTGGTATAAAACATAAAGTAATATTATAAAATTTATTTGATCATATTATAACTGATTGAAATTTAATTCCTAATTTTTGTTTTTATATGTGATTATTCCACACATAAAGTTCTATAACTACTTTTAAAATAAGAATAATGCTTCTTTAAATACTTGGCTGTATATTTACCAAGTAGGATTTTTTTTTTAATTAAAAAAAATTTAAAGTTTCTGTATATAGTGTTTTGCCTTTGTATATGTCTGCCTACCCTGTGTATGCCAGATGCTGGTAGAGGGATGAAGAGAGCATCAGATTTTCCCAGGACTAGAGTTACGGAGGTTGTGAGTTGCTATATAGGTGCAGGGAATTGAACCCAGGTAGTTGAGAAGAGAATCCATTTCTCTTAAATACTGGGCCATCTCTCTAACCTGACATAAAGATATTTTTTTCTCTAGCATTTGTATAGTTAAAACTAGCACTTTTACATAGATGTAAAATTGCTAACGTCCCTGTTTATACACAAAATTTGTCATTTGTTCTATCTCAATCTGTGTAATGTCACCCTCATCAAGGTCAGGCATGTATCCAGGGGCACATTAAATAACGATTTTTTTTTTTGATCTTTGTGTTATTTTGATCTTGTACTGGAGATCAAAGTCACTTACCTTGTGCATGGTTGGTAAGTGCCATACCACTGAACTACACCCAACTCCTCTGTTTGTTTGTTTGCTAATATGAGAAAAATTTTGAAGATTTTTGTTAAGTGGAACTATGGAAATTGTATTTAAGATCTTTGTAATTATGAAGACAAAATGGTAATTTTTAGCATCTGTACTTTTATGTAAACATGTGATTTTCTTTTTCTGCTAAAAATGTCAGTTTGATGACCATTCTAACCCAGATTTTGCCCTTCAGTCATATTATTACTTAGAACAAATTTGTAAGGGATAGGTGGGTCTATATCTCAGGATGTCTAGTGGTTATCCAGTATGTATGAAGCCCAAGATTTGATCCCCACTTGGTAGAAACTGAGCCTGTAAACCCAACATATGGGAGGTAAAGCGGGTGAACCAGAAATGCAAGGTTAGTCTGAAAAACAGGAGACACTTAAAGAAAAGGGAACACATTTGTAGGAATAGAATTTCTATGTTAAAGGCTATAATTTGTTTTTGCTTGCTGTCTTTAAAGGTTTATTTTAGGCTTGTGGTTTTAGAGGTTTCAATTCACAATCCTGATCCACCTTTGAAGTTTGAGGTGAGACTAAGTATTACAGTGCACAAAGCTCCTCATCTCACAGTAGAGAGCAGAGTGGAGAGGTTGCTAGGTGTACTAGACACAGCCTGTCCTTTGAAGGCATGCCTTCACATATGGCTCAGGGAAAAGACACGGCCTACCTTTTGAAGGCACAACTGTTCATGTGGCTCAGGATTGGAGCTAAAATCTACCCTTTAATGACTCACATCTTTCCACTAGGTTATGTCTCTTAAGTTTTGACAATCTTACAGCAGTAGCTTAGGCAGACTCTTAACTGGCAGGTGTCTGGTAGCTGTTTCTAATGATCCTAACTCACTGCCGTTTTAAGGCCAGATTTTAGAGTACTGGGGTCATTCTGCAAGTGGGACAGAGACAACCCCGAGGTTTCAAAGTACACAGTTTTTATATAGTTTTGAGGACAGATTTCAGCAACAGCATGGGGTGGTGGTGTTTCATTGGTGAGTTACAGTGACCCTCTGATCATTGGATGAGGGGGTTTAGGTTGATGATGATGCATATTTGGGACTTTTCCATGAGACCTCGTGGCTATCAGCCAGTAAATTCTGTCCTTGTTTTGTTTCTCAAAACTGGGTGTTTTGAAAAACTCTCAGAGCAGGGGCAACTTAACCTGGCTAAGAGCCTCATAACATTCTTGGGTGTTTTGGAAAGTCGGGGGGGGGGGGGGAGCGCAACTGCATCTTGTCCCTAGGTGGCCTGGCCAAGAGCCATACTGATGCTGCCCTAATCTTACCTAACTCAGCCTGTTAGTATTATTTGTTTAATATTGGCTTTTGCTTTGTTTTGTTTTTTAGTTTATACCATATGTCTCTAGAAAATTTTTTTTTTAGTCTTTTATGGAAATAATTTATCAAGATTCTTCCATTTATATTTGGCTACTTATTTTTTTAGTATAAATTTTATGTTGTTATAAATGAATCTGCATTTTTTTTCTTAGTACTCTTTTCTTGTCTTGCCTGTTACTGTGTGAATTTTACACCCCCTCCCCCAATTTGTTTGAGATAGATTATACAGTGTTCCCCCTGGCTGGCCTGAAACTAACAGTATAAACCAGGTTGGTTTTGAACTCACAGAGATCTATTTGCTTCTACCTTCCTAGTGCTGGGATTAAAGCGGTGTGCAACCTCTTCTTGCTCTAAATAATATTTAAATGGTACAAAAAAATTAGTTGTAGAGAAAAATTTCAAGGGAAACTTTATCAGAAACTTGTTTCTGGTTTTGTTTTTGTTTTGCCACGTTAGGCAATATTGAACGTTACTGTCATTTCTGTTATAGCAGTTAATATTTGTTAGAGGTTCTCATTGAGGAATTTAAAAAGTAATGCCTCATTCTTGTCTCTTTTTCTTCTAGGAATTCTTTTAGTTGGGCCGCCAGGAACAGGGAAGACGCTTCTTGCTCGGGCTGTGGCAGGAGAAGCGGATGTTCCTTTTTACTATGCTTCTGGATCAGAGTTCGATGAGATGTTCGTAGGCGTAGGGGCCAGCAGGATCAGAAATCTTTTTAGTATGTTTTCTTGTATATTGTAAAGTCTGTTAGAGCAACAGTAATGTTTTATTTACCCTTTCCTTGATAATTGGCTTTAGTTCCAGGTAACTTAATGGAGCTGTATGCTTCATTTAAGCAGTGTTACTTCGTATGTGTGAAATATGGGCAGTCAATTCTCTTCTACCTTCTTTTGGGTTCAGGAATTGAGTGCAAGCCCATTTTCTTTTGAGTTATCTTACAGGCCCTGCATTCTTTTCTAAAATAGGCTAAATAGTCATAAAGCCTGGTAGATGTGCTGGATGAAGCTAGGGACTGCTGATATGGTTTTTCATTTTATTTATATTTATTAGCTTCAATTCTGATTATTGTATTTGTGCAAAGAGGAAGAATGGAAAACCAGTTCTTAAATTTGGCTCTTCGATAGTCTTAAAGGTTTTAATATTTTTATGTTTAAAAGGTGTTGATTTCTTTCAAGTTGAATATTTTTTGTTTTCTTAGGAGAAGCAAAAGCAAATGCTCCTTGTGTTATATTCATTGATGAGTTAGATTCTGTCGGTGGGAAGAGGATTGAATCTCCAATGCATCCATATTCAAGGCAGACTATCAATCAGCTTCTTGCTGAAATGGATGGGTAATTGAGCCTTTATTAAATATGATGAACCATTTTGAAAATTAGGAATTTAGAGTATCAGGTACCTTCCAGTATTTGATATTTACAAACTTGGTTTTATGCAAATTTTTCTCATGGAAGATTTGGTAAACTTGTACAGATATAAATTATAAACATATAAATCTTATATGTTTAGATAACAGTCAAATGTAAGAAGTCAGATGTTTCTTTCAATATTGATGTAAGAAAAACATTCATTTATTCATTCATTTATTCATTCATTGTACTTATAAGTGGAAAACTGAAGTTCAAACTGATCTGTTTAAAGAAAGATATGGAGTATAGGTATAGCTCACTGATGAATTTTTTGCTGATAGTATATATGATTACCTGAATTAGGTCCCCAGCGCTGATTCATATACTCCTCTCCCCACACACATATAAGGGATAACACACTAGGTTCTATATAGTTGATGACTGAAAAGGAAGAAATGTTGCCTTGAATATCTTAATGTCAGTGTGAGTCATTTTGTCTAAATAGAAGTCTAGTACCAAATGATTTGAATTTGTAAAGTTAAAAATAACTTTTCAAAATTTAAAGAGGAACCTTGGCCTTTTATGTTGGTTTGTTTTAAGCACCAGATGGTTTGTGATTTATAACTAGTGGTTTATAATTGGCTAAGGTTAGCAATGGATAGTTCTGTATATTGGTATTGTTACATATAAGCCATATTTCAGTTTTCAGTGAAATGGTACTTTTTTTTTCTTTCTAGTTTCAAACCCAATGAAGGAGTAATTATTATAGGTGCTACAAATTTCCCAGAGGCATTAGATAAGTAAGTATGAAAAGAAAAATTCTGTGAAGAGTATGTGCTACAATATTGTACTACCACAAAATAATTTGCACAGTTTCATTTTAATTTGCAGCTCCATTTTATAAGAAATATTCAAAATAGGCAGTCCAGAAATAGATAGTGACTGCTAAAGGCTTGGAGAATGTGACCTAATTACCAGTAGACATAGAATTCTTAAGGAAGAAAGTAATTCTAAAATTACATCAAAGTGATGTTTGCAAAACCTAATATATTAAACCAAGGTTGATTATTTACTTTGAATTTAAAACTGTTAGAATTACTGCTCAATAATACTGAAGACATATGTCACATTTAAACCAAAAACATTTTTTAATTAAAATTTTTTATTGGATATTCTCTGTATTTACATTTCAAATGGTATCTCCTTCCCTCATACTGCTCCCATCCCCTTTCCCCCTCCACTTGCCTTCACAAAGGTGCACTTGCTCCTATTCAACCTCTCCACCCCATTGCCTTGCCATTTTCCTACACTAGAAAAACACACTTTCACTGGACCAAATGCCTCTCCTCCTGTTGATGCCAGACAATGCTATCTGCTACTTGTGTAACTGGAGCCATGGGCCTGTCCATACAAACACATTGGTTGGTGTTTTAGTCCCTGTGAGCTCTGAAGGGTTTGGTTGGTTGATAATGTTGTTCTTCCCATGGAGTTTCAACCTCTATCAACTTCTTCAGTCCTTTCTTTAGCACCTTCCTTGGGGTCCTTGTGTTCAGTCTAATGCAAGCATACTGAACTGTATCTGTATGACTCTGGCAGGGCCTTCAAGGAGGTATCTGTCTGGTTCCTGCCATTAAGTACTTCTTGGGATTGGCCATAGTGCTTGGGTTTGGTGACTGAATATGGGGTAGATCTCCAGGTGAGGTAGCCTCTGAATGATCTTCTCTTCAATCCCCGTTCCTCTATTTGACCTTGCATTTTCTGCCATGAGAGTTTTGTTCTTCCTTCTAAGAAGGACTGAGGCATCAACATTTTGGCCTTCCTTCTTTTTGAGCTTCATAAGGTTTGTGAATTGTTTCTTGGGTATTCAGAGCTTTCTAGGGCTAGTATCCACTTATCAATGAGTGTTCTTTTGTGACTAGGTTACCTCACTCAGGATGGTTGCTTCAAGTTCCATCCATTTGACGAGGAATTTCATAAAGTCGTTATTTCTAATAGCTGAGTAGTACTCCATTATGTAAATGTACTACACTTTCTGTTTTCATTCCTCTGTTGAAGGACATCTGGGTTCTTCCCAGCTTCTGGCTATTATAAATAAGGCTGCTATGAACATGGTGGAACATGTGTCCTTGTTATATGTTGGAACATTTTTGGGATATATGCCCCAGTAGTGGTATAGCTGGGTCCTCAGGTAGTACAATGTCTAATTTTCTGAGGAACCACCAGACTAATTTTCAGAGTGGTTGTACCAGCTTACAACCCCTCCAACAGATCTGTTGTCCCCTGAGTTTTTGATCTTTGCCATTCTGACTGGTGTGAGGAGGAATCTCAGGGTTGTTTTGATTTGCATTTCCCTGATGACTAGGGATGTTAAATATATCTTTAGGTGCTTCTTAGCCATTTGGTATTCCTCAGTTGAGAATTCTTTGTTTAGCTCTGTACTCCATTTTTTAATAGGATTCTTTGATTCTCTGGAATCTAATTTATTTATTTATTTTCCTGGAGTATCTTGGTCTCTCCATCTATGGTAATTTAGAGCTTTGCTGGATATAGTAACCTGGGCTGGCATTTGAGTTCTCCTATGGTCTGAGTGATATCTGTCCAGGATCTTCTACCTTTCATAGTCTCTGTTGAGAAGTCTGGTGTAATTCTGATCGGTCTGTTTTTAAATGTTCCATGTCCTTTTTATCTTTTAGCATTCTTTCTTTGTTTTGAACATTCGGTGTTTTATATGTTGGGAGGAGTTTCTTTTTTCGTACAATTTATTTGGAGTTCTGTACGCTTCTTGTATGTTCATGTTCATCTCATTCTTCAGGGTATGAAGTTTTCTTCCATGATTTTATTGAAGATATTTTTTTTACCTTTTAATTGGGAATCTTCGCTTTCTCTACACCTGTTATTCTTAGGTTTGGTCTCATTGTGTCTTGGATATCTTGGATATTTTGAGTTAGGAGTTATTTGATTTTTGCATTTTCTCTGACTGTTGTGTCAATGTTTTCTGTGTTGTCTTCTGTCCCTGAAATCCTGTCTTTCATCTCTTGTTGTCTGTTGGTGATTCTTGTGTCTTTGACTCCTGATTTCTTTCTTAGGTTTTCTATCTCCAGGGTTGTCTCTTTTTGTGATTTCTATATTTTTTCTATTTCCATTTTCAGTTCCTTCACCTTTTGGTTGTGTTTTTCTGTATTTCTTTGATTATTGTATAAATTAGCACTAGACCTAGGTGCCCACAGAAGTCAGCACTTGTCTTATCCATCTTTGAGGAGTGCATGCCTATTTCCCCCCCCCCCCCATGGGTTCTCTTAGGTTTGCAAGTACCCCCCCCCCCACCCCTGTTGGGCTTTCTTGTCCCTGGCTGCCTAATTTATTCATGCTCAACTGAGCTTGAGCTACAGGGTTGCTTACTACTAGTCTGCTCACTCACAGCTTGGCTCTTGTCTTTCCCTAAGCGACATAAGGCTGCTTTAAGGCTAATATGCCTATGGGTGTGGTACTAGCCCATTCTTAGGAGCCTTTTGGAACATAGCGAGTTGTTCCTGTAACACTGTCGTGTGTTAATTCAAATTTAATACTCTCAATTGAATGCATATCCAATTAAATGAATAATTTCAAATTAATTCAAGTGGTGAGGGTCTTAGCCGCTTCTCTAGAAAATTCCATTGTGCAGCTATGGCAATAAAGTGGGGAACGAAATCCCAAAAACCACAGCTATATAAGCAGCTGCTGAAACAGCACTAATAACAGCTGCAGTCAAAATTCATCTGCTATGGGCAAGAATCAGTTGATTCTCTCCAGTATGTTCCACAGATCCTGGGATCTTAATCACCACTGCAAGGTCTTCACTCCCTTAGAGGCGTCTCACATGACATTTCTGTTGAGAGCAATTGAGACTATCCCCTTTATTAATATTAGTAGTGCTATTGGATTGACAGGATGAACCCATTGCTCAGGAACCCAGACAGAATGATTCCACATTCTGAGGAAAAATACAAACAAAGCCTTGGGCCCTAGTCAAAATAGGATCTGGTCCTTGCCCCAGACCAGAGAAAAGATCTTTCCATTGCACCATTCCCTGCTGCTCTGGGCACACTCTCTAATGTCAATCAGCCACAGAGCAGCCTTCAAAATTTACTGTTAAAATGTTTAAATACATTAAATTAAGGATAAATGCCCATTAGGAAAGATATGCTACCCCATTTTTGTTTTAGACAAGTACATTTTTATGGTGCAATGAGTATGTTCGATGATGGCTTGTCCTTGAGGATTATAGGGAATTCTGGTCTTATGAATTATAGTATAATCTGAACAGAATTGTTCAAACCCTTTACTGGAATAGGCAGGACCATTATCTGTTTTAATTTTCTTGGGAACATTCATATATGCAAAGCCTTGCAAGTAGTGATTTTTGACATCTTTTAATTTCTCACCACTATGTGTGCAGATGCATATTTCTTTTCTGAATAAGAATCAATTGAAACATGCACAAATTGTAATTTCTCAAAAGTGGGGAACATGTGTAACATCCATTTGTCAAATATCACTGGGAGTCACTCTGCCAGCATTAACTCCCAAATTAGGTGCAGAAATGAATTCTGCACACATGGAACATTGGGTGACTATCTGTAGAGCTTGATCCTTTGTAATTTTGCAATGAAATCTTAAAGATCCTGCATTTTAATGAAATCTAGTATGCATCCTAATTACTTTATCCACATTAGATTTTTCTATAACCACCGCAAGAGGGCGATTGTACGCATCTGCAAGTCGATTTTCCCTTGAAAGAAGTCCTGGAAGGGCAGTATGAGCTCTAATGTGCCCTACTAATATAGGAATTTTCTTTGCCAAATTGAAGTCTGTAATTTCAATAATTGGTCAAGAACTGCTGTCACAGTGCAATATAACCAGCAGTTTCTAAAGGTGCTAAAAATTGAGCAACATAGACACTATTAGTATAAATATTTAATACTTTTTCAGGAAATGTCTGCAAAGCAAATTTTATAGCCATAATTTTGGCCATTTGGGCAGATTTAACTGCTACTTGATAGGTCTCATGAATCTCTTCAGATACCATACAAGCAAAGCCACTAGAAGATCCATCTGTAAAAACTAACCTAGCATGGGGAAGAGGAAAAGAGGAAACCACCTTAGGAAACACAATGTAATGTTTTTTAAAAAAAAAATAAGCCAATTTATTAGCAGGATAATGGTTATCAAGTTTGCTAATAGTATTACATAAAAATAAAGTCCCATCTGTATCTGGGTTTGTGCTAAAAAGCACACTTGCTCTTTAGTATAGAGTGTATTGATAATTTCTAGCTCTTTTCTAAAGGTCTGCACTGCTATTTTTTTGTGCTTTTCAAATTAAATTAATAACAGTTTGGGTGTAGGAAACAACAATTTTTTGAAGGTGAGGCTTGTAAATGTACCCATAAAATAGGTCCCTGCTGTCAAAATACTCTTGTTGGAGTATGATCAGATGGAAATACCAATAATTATAAAGGCATTGAACAATTTATACATTTCAAATGAACTCTTCCTAATTTTTTTTGGACCCTTTTATGAACAATCTCTGTCTTTAGTAGTAAGTTGTCTATCAGATATGGGCTCAGCTTTACTCTTAAGAATATCAAAGAGGATATACACTTTTAGCTGTTTCTCCAGTTATAGCAGTTGCAACCAGAAAGCCTGAAAAATGTGTTAGTATTTAAATAAATATTTTAATTTTCTAACATCAGAAATAAAAGTAATATCCATTTGCATAATTTGTTAGGTATAAGTTCTTGAGGGTGAACACCATTATGTGGTATATGAAGAAACTGAGGACATTTAGGACAAATCTTTACAATTTGATGTGCACATTCTTTAGAAATATCAAATTGTTGTTTCAGGCCATTACTATTTTGATGGTAAAGAATGAGATTTAATATGCCTGGTATACAAATCTATTGTGGCATTGCCTTTAGTACAGGATCCAGGCAACCCAGTATCTCTTAAATATCCTATAAAGTAAGGGACAGTGTGTTCTCTCAAATTAAGTTGTATTTACATAAACAATTGCAAAATTTGAGAATTAGCAGTATCTAATATAGGAACTGCAATTAAGCATTTGGAAACCATCAACTATACATTGGCTATCAGTATATAAATTTAAAGTTTAATTTTTCAACATTTAAAAACAGTGGCTACAACACATAATCCAATAATTTGTGCTGCAGCAGGGGGAAATTCAAAAGAATGAACTTGTGATCCAATTGTATATACTGCTTTCTCATAGGTGAACCATATATAAACAGCAAGTGCATTATGTATGGGCTGTGTGCATAAATTTGCAGGAAATAAAAAGCATGCATAGGGAAAAGAATTTTAACAACTTGTCTATTAGATAATAATTATCAATTTTGCCTAAAACATGCAATAGGCCAAGTATCGTACTTAGCAATAATCAATTTAGTTGCTGTTCGAAATAAGGAACAAATCTTTCAGCAGGTTAAGACATTCCTTTTTTTTTTTTTTTTTGAAATACCTTCTTGATTCTATCATACAGTTCTGTATTAACACAGCAAAGGCTACATAATAGGATGCCAGAACTTTACTTAGAGAGGAAGAAAGGTGAATTCACATTAATGGCTCCTTTTACCAAAAGGACTGTTGTGAGTGCAAAGCAAAAATACAGACAGCCAAAAATTAATCATAATCTATATAATATTTGTTGTTAACTGATTGCTTCTCCTATATTCCCTACAAAACCCTTCATCTCTCAGTTAACTGCAGAGGGGACTAGGTAAGACCTCCTGTGGTGAGTTTAGGGTGAATTTTTAGTCAGTTAACGTCTGATGACTTTTGAAAATCATATTAGATGAATAAATTATCTTTATGAATTTTCTATGCCACAATCTGACTAGGATGACTGGTAACTTAATTATTTGGATCCTTTTCTGCAGTAACAACCACTCCCAAAATTATGAAGCTCATTGTAAGAGCAAAAACTCCAGCTAAGAAAGCATCCGCAACAATAAATACTGAGGATTCTGAGTCCCAACTTTTTGACATTGAAGCAGCAGCAAATCTCTGACACAATATAGGACCATCAGCCATTCCCTGAGGCAAAACTTTTCAAAGACCTCTATTGCCTCAAGGGTTTTCAAAACTACAAGCAGACATGCCAAATGCAAACCCTTTACAATCATGAAGATGCAAAGAAATAGTATAAAAACAGTCTTTTAAATCTATGATAATTCTTTGAAATAGCAATTGAAGCAGGTAAGCTAGGCTGTAATGCTCCTATAAGTTCCACAGCCTCATCAACCCTAAAGCTGCAACAATCTCTACCTACTGGATGTTTTTTCTTAATGACAAGTATGTGAGTAAATTTACCCCACCGAGTTTGATTACAAGTTCTTACATATGAATGCATGATGAGGCAGCTTTCGGTACCTCATTATTTGAAGTCCTTACTTACAAGTCTATTTTTTTAGAACAAGAATTATGTAAAATATTATCCCGTTTGAGGTATCTGTAGAAAACTGTTTCCCTAGGTTTGCTCATGCCACATGTTGTTGTCCAGAATGACTTCAACCAAGTTACTAGTTTTAAACAAACTTTTTGTTACCAATGTTACAAATTTTTAAACTTACCCAATTGCCTATAAGCCAATAATCTACTCCAAGATGTGGGGAGCTTATTTATACATTATAAAACCAGTCAAAAGCAAACATGAAGTGACCACACCTCTTATATATTTAAACCAGATAAAATTCTCACTTTTTCTAGCTTTCATTTTAAGATATGAGCACCCTGTCCCTTGGTGAGCTCAATAAACACAGAGATTTTTCTGGAAGAAACAGCCATCAGCTCTAAGGTGAGAAGCTGCTGACACCTTTACAAATGGCTCAAATCAGCTCCTAGAAGGTCTCCAGCTGAGCTAGACTCCTAACTTTACTAAAAGCCTACTTTTCTCCCTGGAACCTCAAATTAACAGTGCCTGTACCACCAATCTATTCCAAATCCTGCGAAGGTCTGAGGATTTGTAAAGAAAAAGACATAATACAATTTGTTATCAGAAAATGTTGCTTTATTCTCTGGCTTCTGCTCTCAAGATGTACATCTACAAAGGCAGTATGCAAATTCCCTAGCTGCTGGTGGAAGTGACACCCCCTGGGGTGAGTCTGTAACCGGTGGCAGTAAAAACTACAAGAACACTGGTGTAAATCAGTTTGTGACTAGGCCCATCTAAACTTCAAAGGAGGGCATATCCTATTTCCAAAGTTTAGGCATACAAGTGGGCAGTTCAGCTGACCCTTGAGGGGGGATAAGCATGGCTCCCAACAGTGCTTCTCAGATATTTCCATATTCCTCAGTTGAGAATTAGTTGTTTAGCTCTGTACCCCATTTTTTAATAGGATTACTTGATTCTCTGGAGTCTAACTTTTTGAGTTCTTTGTGTATATTGCATATTAGCCCTCTGTCAGATGTAGGATTGGTAAAGATCCTTTCCCAATTTGTTGGCTGCCATTTTGTCCTCTTGACAGTGTCCTTAGCCTTACAGAAACTTTGCAGTTTCATGAGGTCTTGTTTGTTGATTCTTGATCTTAGAGCATAAGCCTAAAAGTAAACTTTATAGCATTAAAGGTTTGTCTTGGGAGTAAGGCTAGAGAGGCCTAATGGTTAAGAGAGCATATGGTCCTTGCCATGGATCTGAGTTTTGTTTCCATAACTCAGCCTCTCCAGCTTACAGCCACTATGTAACTCCAGCCCTAGGGGATTGAGCACTTTTTTTGGCCCCTGTAGGCACCTGCACTAAAATGCACATAACTGTGCCTCTTCCATATTTAAAAACAAGAAAGTTTAAATTAAACAGAACTTATACGAGTTATTTTTTATGATTAGTAGCTTGTTTTTTCTGATACAACACTCATTTCAGCACTCTAGCAATTAAGAGGGGACTGTGCATTTTTAAAGATAATTGTTTTATGTTTTTGAGATTATATCATTTTTCTTCTTCCCTTTCTTCAAGTCATCCCATGTAACCCCCACCCCCAACTATGCTCTTTTTAAATTTTATTGTATTTTTTCTTTAGTTTTTCTTTGTGTGTATATATTCCTAAATACATAATAAGTACAAAGTGTTTATAGTGTTACTTGTATATTTTCTAGCTGATTATTTGGGATGCTCTTCTCTGGTTAGGATTTATTCCTCAGCAGTTTTACTTGGAGTTCTTTGAGCTTTCCCCATCCACATTTGCATAGCATAGCCTCACCTGTTTGAGGTCACGTTTAGGCAGCCACATTAGCAAGACATATGAGTGTTGCTTCTGGCATTTCTAGGCAGTACAGTTTCCCAAAGTTGCCTCATTCTATGGCTCTTACAGTCTTACCATGATCCATGAGCCATAGGTGTAGTTGTGTTCTCGGTTTGTCGGTTGGCACTGGGCTCTACAGCTGCACTTCGACTGGGTGTAGTTTTCTGCAGTGCTCTGTCAGTTGCAGAGAAGTTTTCTCGATGAGGGGTGAAGTTGTTGTAAGACCACAAGGAGTTTTTAGCTCAGGAGCGCTACCCACAGAACACAATTAGATGATAGAGTGCTGTAATCACAAGAGGTTTTTATTCCATGTACATGGGGCTGCTCATCCTCGCAGGGAGAGTCAACCACAAACTCACAAAGCACACATCTTTTATACTTTTTTGTGGGGGAGGTGAACTATTTTACCATTGGTCAGCAGTATAATTTTCAGAAAGAATAGAGGAGGGGGGAGGGAAGAGGGAAACTGGCAGTAAGGTTGTTGACAGTTTGCATTCTCCTTGGAATTCAGTACAGGAAGGGGTAGGGGAACTGTTTCTAAAGCAGTCATTTTTGTTTTGCGTTAACTCAGCTTGGTCAGTATAGCTTGACCTGTTCACCAAAACTTTGTTTTTATATTTTCAGAAACTTGTTTATATATTTCAAAACTTTGAGGGGTTTTGTACTTGTTTTGTTTCTCGGAATTGGGTGATTAGAGCAGGAGTTAACTATGACATGCGTCAGGACCATATCTAGGGCTTTCTAGATGGCCAGGTGGCTATCAGTCAGTATATTCTGTGGTTTTTCTGAGATTTACTCTGGGCCATTGTTTTTATTTGTCAGGCACAGGTGGGATCTCATAGCATTGGGATGACTGGAAAAATCTCTGAGTCTGACTTTAACCATTTCTGTGTCTTTAGGGTCTCATATTCTAAGAATGGGGCGTTTTGGAAAAGTCTCAGAGCCCCTAAAAACTTTGTTTTTTACACCAATGTCTACTCTTTTATCAGTGGATATAAGGTCAAATATTTAGAATGTAATTGGGGATTGTGCTGGTTTAGCAAAATAGCAGTTATAAGTTCTCCTCTAAGATCCCTTACTATACCTGGGTAGCTGGCTAGGTTTCCAGTACCAGGGATGATATCTCTCTGTGGAGTAGGTTTTAAACCCAGTTAAAGAGCGGTCATATTTGGGTAGGACTGTTGGTTGCTTCTCTCTTTGGAATCTTGCATGGTGCCTTCTAATATCATAAAGCTGGTCTTCAGGGAAGAGGCATTCCAGTCATTTCCGGTTCAGAGTTCTCTAGGTCCTGTATCTGAAGTACATGCACCTTCTTCCTTGCAGACTTGTTTTCACCTCTGTGGGGGCAGGCAAGGACAATAGCAGTAGCCTATAATATTTGGAGAGTCTCCTGGACAACACTGACCAACAGTAATGCCCGGTGTTGAGTATTTTTGTTAGATGCTCTATGCTTCTTTGGGGAAGTATCACCAACCCAGAAGGGACACACACACACACACACACACACACACACACACACACACACACACACACACACACACACACACACTGACTTACACATATTGGAGATATTTTTTGGTACTCAGTTAAAATATGCTGGGCATCTTGCTACACCCCTTTAATCTCAGCATTTGGATGGAAGAGACAGGCAGATCTCTGAGAGTTTGAGCCTGGGCTATATATTAAGCTCAAGAACTATTGGGACTATATAGAAAACCAGTCTAAAAAAAAAATATCATTAGCCAAAAAAAAAAAAAAAAAAAAAAAAAAAAAAAAAAAAAAAAAAATTCTATGATAGAGTGATATTGAAACCATGCATCCAGTTTTAGGTTTTCAGGTGTAAGTACATAACCTGGAATAGCTGCACAAACTAGGAAAGTAAAAGGGACCACTGGGGAGGAGGTACAGCTGCAATAGAGAGAAACAGCAGCGAATGAGTGATCTGAAGGGGCTCTAGGTAGGGAGGAGAGGAGAGGAGAGATAATACTACCTTAGTGGCACATGTACTGTCCACACGAACCTTCCCCTTCTGTTCATTATTATTTCACAGCAGGCTATACTATGTAGTCCTGGGATTCCTTAGATTCGATTTCTGTGGCTATGGGTGTGCAGTTCCCATGAGCCTCAACTAATGGCTTTCAAACTTCTGAGGGAACTGTCTGAACATTTTTATTCAGAATTCTTTTCTTAGGTTGTCATTGTTTTCCCATCATGTGTTATGTATGCTAGCATCTTCGGCTTATTAATTTATCTATCTATATATATTCTTTTTATTTTTTTCCCAGTGCCTTAATACGTCCTGGTCGTTTTGATATGCAAGTTACTGTTCCAAGACCAGATGTGAAGGGTCGGACTGAAATTTTGAAGTGGTATCTTAATAAAATAAAGTTTGATAAATGTGAGTCCAATTTCTTAATTCAAATATTGTTATTTCAAGAAAATGGAAATATATCTAACAATTCTGTTTGGTCCCTAGTTGGACCTTTATAGTTCTTTATATTTCAGACCAGTTAATTTTTTGCTCCTCTTTATACTTATTTATATGTGTGCTCTTCAGTTTATGTATATATTCAGGATATTATTCTTGTATCCTGATTCCAAAGGAAATTTGGTTTGGGGTTTATAGACATGCGTGCGTGCGTGCGTGCGTGCGTGCGTGCGTGCGTGCGTGTGTGTGTGTGTGTGTTATGTGCATATATAAAGATGTGTGTATAGATTTTAAATCAAAATATAAAATACAAAAAAATAGGCTCCATTTAGGAATAAAGCACAGTATGAAAGAAGGCTTATAGAAATACAGAGCACTTGAAAAGAAGGACAGTAGCATAACCTGCAGGGATTTAGGGATATCTCCCATCACATGGAGAGACCAAGGTATTATAAAGTGAATTTAAGAGAAAAGAATTAGAACTGTGGGCTTGCTTTTTTCATTTGTGGTTAGGCTGGATAAATGTAGAGCATATTTAAGATATATTTATTTTTATCTTTTATATGTATAGCTGTTTTGTCTGCATGTATTTATTTACACCACATGTGTGCAGTGCCCTGTGGATGCTGAGAACCAGGGTTCCTCTGCTAGAGCCATCTTTAAAATGCTAGGCCATCTCTCCAGACCCAGCATTGGTTATATTTCAAGGTTCTAAATCCAATTTAATAACTGCTTTTTGTTTTCAGAAAGCTAGTAAAACTTAGAGCTTTTCTGGAAGTTTTATTATTGAAATAATAATAATTATTATTATTAATAATAATTAATAATTAATAGTAATTAGTAACATTAACTTAAAATGGTATATTTTGCTTAAGTTTTAGTAAGTTCAGTTTTAGTTTTAAGATACGTGTTTTAAGTTGTAATTCAGAATAATTGTGTTTTTTCTACCTTCAAAATGTGAGCTTATATTTAGTGATAGAAATTTATTATATTCTCTTTCTCTATAGCTGTTGATCCAGAAATCATAGCTCGAGGGACTGTTGGGTTTTCTGGAGCAGAGTTGGAGAATCTTGTGAATCAAGCTGCATTAAAGGCAGCAGTTGATGGAAAAGAAATGGTTACCATGAAAGAACTAGAGTTTTCTAAGGATAAAATTCTGATGGGTATGTCTTCCTTCTTCATATCTCCTACAGTTCATCTTTTTCTTTGTTTTTACCCTGCCTTACCTTTTAATTTTTGAGCCTGACTTTCATTCTATAATCTAAGCTGGTCAGTTGGCTCTCACTTTACTATGTATCTCAGGCTGGTCATCCTGCCTTAGCCTTCTAACTGCCATGTCTCCAACCTCCCTAAGAAGTGCTCGCTTGCACGCTCTCTCCCACCCCCACCCTCCACACCGTGTGTGTGTGTGTGTGTGTGTGTGTGTGTGTGTGTGTGTGTGTGTGTGTGTGTGTGGTTTGCTGGTTTGCTTTTCTCTTATCACAGAATCATGGGCTAACATGAAACTTATGATTTTCTTGCCTCTGGAGTGGTGGAATTATGGCTACCATATGCAGCAGTTAAGTATACTATTCTATATGTTCCTTATCTTAGGACCAGAAAGAAGAAGTGTGGAAATTGATAACAAAAACAAAACTATAACAGCCTATCATGAATCTGGTCATGCTATTATTGCATATTATACAAAAGATGCCATGCCGATCAATAAAGCTACAATCATGCCACGAGGGCCAACACTTGGACATGTAAGTTTTTTAGTCCTTCCTCGCTCTTCCTCCCATTATTGTGCTTGGGACTCAGAGACTCATATATAAGAGATTGCAAATTCCTAATGATTTTTATCACTTTTGATCTTGTGAACAACACTGAAATTAGATCCATTTGCTATAATTTCTTTATCAAAGTAGTTTTATTTATTTAGGTGTTACATATTTATACTGAAATGTAATGGAATAGTCACTATTAACTGTAATTTTTAGATATCTAAGTAAGCTACTACAATAAAGACACATATGCCATAGTTGCTGGTTTCATCGTTGTTCAAGTAATTTGTTAGTGCATGCTTCAGTCTTAAATCTGACATATTTTTGTGCAGCTGGAAAAAAGCTCTCTTGCAGCATTATGCACCTGTTTGTCAGATGCACTTTTATATAGAGGGTTTTCTTTCTTTTTCATGTTGGTTTTGTCATTGAGTTACTTGGTGACCATGTCTTTTGAATCTCTTGGCTTTCAGCATTGTTATACTGAGTACTGTCTGTTGGAAGAATTAAATAACGTTGGTTATGAATGTGTCACTATTTCAGAAGTGTGTCTGAATTCTTTCTGTTATTATTAAATTGTATAGGTGTCACTGTTGCCTGAGAATGACAGATGGAATGAAACTAGAGCCCAGCTGCTTGCACAGATGGATGTTAGTATGGGAGGAAGAGTGGCAGAGGAACTCATATTTGGAACTGATCATATTACAACTGGTTGGTTTTTGATGAGTATTTTCTTCAATTTTATGTTTATTTTTTTAAAGATATTTTCAAATTATGTCTTTTTTTGTTTTTTAAATCTAGGTGCTTCTAGTGATTTTGATAATGCAACAAAAATTGCAAAGAGGATGGTTACCAAATTTGGGATGAGTGAAAAGGTAGTTGAATTTACTGTGTGGTTCTTTGATAGGTTTATGAGTCGATAGCATTCCTTTCCTTGTCTGATTCCTAATTTGCTTGTGACTTATTCTGAGCACTGCTCTGACTAGTAATAGTTTTTTTTCTGCTTAAACATCATGAACTAAGAGCATATAAAATAAATTATTTAGCTCATCATTTCACATTCTTACTTTACCATTGCAGTCTATGGGGCACATGAACTGAATGGCTTGGTTTGGGTGAGCTGCCAGGGTTTTCTGAGAAGTCACGTAAAGGACTTAAAGCTCTTTTATCTTCTTCGAATTTTGTCTTCATGGTTCCCAAAGACGCTTCGTTGTGCTCAGCACTTTTGTTGCATCTTTTGTTTCACACGGCCACAAGTGATGCTTGTTTATATAAAGACTGGTACTGAATGGGCTCGATTTCTTGATAATTTGTGCCTTTATCTGTTTTGGTATTAGCTTGGAGTTATGACCTACAGTGATACAGGAAAGCTAAGTCCTGAAACTCAGTCGGCCATTGAACAAGAAATAAGAATTCTTCTACGGGTAATACTTTTCTGTTCTTGATTTTTTTTTTTTAATACAAAATGTGCCTAAGTATTTTTAAAAATGATAATAAGGAAAGTGTGGTTCAGTAGCAGAGAATGCTTGTCTAGCTTATGAAATGCCTTGGGGCTTAATTCCCAGCACTGCAAACAAAAAAGAGTGATAACTAAGGCTTTTAAATCCTACCCTGCAGAATGTAACAGGGGATGACACACTGAGTGAGCTTAAGAGATACTGATAAAGACTTGGGATGCGGCTCAGTTGGTGTGATTGCCTAGCATGTATGAAGCACTGGGTTCAATTCTTAGCACCACAGAGACTAGGGCTGTGAGCAAATGCCTGTAATTTTAGCACTTGGAAGGTAGAAGCAGGAAGGTTCAGAGTTCAGGGTCACCTGTGGCTTCATAGTACATTTGAAATCATCTTCAAAATGTAGACTTACAACATTATATGTCAGTTGTGGAAGGTAAGAGAGCAGCTGGAACCATGTTTTAGATTTCTGCCTCTGATAACTATATCATTTATGTCATTCACTTAAGAACATGGAGAACAAACTGGGATGTAAACTGTTGGTGTAGGTAGTTTTTTGCTTTTTTGTTTTTTTTTTTCTAATAAGTTATTGAATTTGGACACCATAATGAAGATTTTAAGCTAGAAATAGGTATGTTGATCTGGAGCTTACTGGAAAGGTTTTTTACATATTCTTAGATAATGAAGTTGCTCATCCCTTGGAATGAAGAAAAGATCTCATTGAGGTGCAGTGTCTATTGAATGAGGAATGTAATCAGTATTAATTAGATGGTGTGAAGGGGCTTTGGTAGGAATATTCAAATAGTTTACTCTTTGGGAGTAGTGTTTTCTGCAAGAGATAGGGTACTGATGATGGGGAAATGGTGGTGGGAACAGGGAAGCATTTAGGATGAGAGTAAGAACTTCAGGAAAGCAGACTTCCAAGGACACAGCCAGGCTTGAATTAACTGCTTTGGGGGGTAAAGAAATGCCCTAGTAGCAGTTAAACTGAGAAAGTGAACATTTTGGAAAGGCAAAGACTCTTTTGAAACATTTTGTTGAATTCTTCTGTTGTAATACATTGCATATACTGTTTATATTATGTACAAATGAGTTTTAAAGTATAAATCAACAGATATTTTGAAGCTACATTAGTTTTATATTTTTCTGACTTACAGTCTTTGCATCTCTACACTTTCCTGTATAACTTGCTTTTCTCTTTCAGGAGTCATATGAACGAGCAAAACATATCTTGAAAACACATGCAAAAGAACATAAGAACCTGGCAGAAGCGTTGCTGACATATGAGACTTTAGATGCCAAAGAGATTCAAATTGTTCTTGAGGGGAAGAAATTGGAAGTGAGATGATAACCCTGTTGATTTGCTGGTTTTATCACAAGAATCTACGTAGTCCTGCTATCTCCTTTGCACCTCCTTCCAACCCCCACTCTTGACTTGGTGTATAATTCAAGGATGTGAAATACTTTGTCAATCTTCTGCCCCACTGTTTGATTTTGGTTATTTTTGTCATGAAACCCATTGGATATTAGTACCCCATAGCAAATACATGAAAAGATAAATAAAGAGATGTCAGGATTAAAGTCAAATTGAAAAATGTCAATCATGTTGAAAGTAAGCAATCATTTTGTGGTTGATTACTCCAAGTGAGTAAAAATTGTGCCTTTATCTACTGGTAAATTTTTTGTTTTTTTGCAAGCTAAACTTGAAAATCTATCATCTTCTGATAGTAATACTTCTCTTTGGGGAAAACAAATGGTGTAGATAAATTATTTCTTCTAATATCAGTAGAAATGCCGTTAAGATGTACTTAATTATGTTCTTGATTGACCATGTAAAGTGGCCTTTAAAAGCTGTTTGAATTATAAAGATATACTCAGAATTTAAATGATTGTAATGGTTTAAAGATGCAGCATGAATGCCCATTTTCTTTTAGATAATTACTATTTCACTGACAAAATTTGTTTCAGAACAACAGTATTTTATGAAGTAAACAAGTAACAAATAATATTCTGAATATCTGTATAATTACATTTAATCTCAAAATCAAAATGAAACCAATTTTTTTTAAAAATGGTCTTTCAAATGTCACCTTGTCAGAATTGGAAGGCTTGTGCCATCTGCACATTACAGGATTTACAGGTAATTTCATATTCAAATCTGTAGACCATAGTGTGAGTACATTGTATTGGTGTTACAACCAAGCTTCGTTCTTGAAGGAACTATTAAAATTATATTCAGTTTTCTTATTGAGGATGTATATGGTTTTTATTAAAGAAGATAGGTATAATAATTAAAAGAACCTTGTTACATGATATATTTGACCTTTTTAAATAATGTTAAATTTTTGATACAATTTCAAAGTGAAAATATAGATAGAGCTCCTTTCTATTGAACTAGACTGACAGGCTTAATTTTTACTGCCTTTTGTTTTCTCCATTGTCATTCATGTTTATGTGTTCTCTCTTCCTTGTCCTTTCTTTCTCTACATATTCATGTCACAACATATGGGAAACATAGGCATTTTATCTAACCTGACTTCAGATATTTTTACAGTCACATTGAGTTGTAATTTTTATGTTATAAAACTTACCCATTATAAATATATATACCAAAGACCTTCCCCCCCCACCCCTGTGTAATCATTACTACAATTACATTTTAGGACAATTTTTTTTAAGCGTTCAAAGTCAAAGTGACTACACAGTTTTCCTTTGTAACTTGTGTTATGTGAGGTTTAATAAGTTTCATCACCAGTCAACATAAAATGGTGTTTCTCCATGGACATCCAAATTGAATTCCTCAAAATTCCAGTCTCAGTAAATTATATAGCAAGTTTACTGTGCCTTTAGAGTTTTAGTTGCTTCTACTTCATGTGTATGCAAAAATTTTGACAGTCAAGTGTGGATATAATTAGTTGGAGAATTTTCTGCTCTGTATGTCTGGTAAACATAGGATATTTCATGAAGTGATTATCAACTTCTGGGTTTTTCACATCACAGAAATACCACACTTAACGTGTTTCTTGCAGACCACCAACCTCTTCAGTCTAGTAAGCAGCTTATCGCTGAGATCATAGATTTAGTCAAAAGTACACCAAATCAGCTGAGTTCTCTTGTGAAAATGAGAATAAGTCTTTTTTATATTTTTCTTGGGTTGGGTTTTTTGTTGTTTGGTTGTTTTTTCTTGTTTTGTTTAGGGTCTTTTAGAGAAAGTTCTCTGTATGTATGTAGCCTAGGCTAGCCTCCAACTGACATTCTTTTACCTGAGCCTCCTGGGTGCTGGGAATGTAGGTGTGTTCCATCATTCTTGGCACACAAATGTTACTTACAGGGTCTTCTTTTACCCTGGTTATGAACTTCACTGAGTTGGCAGGACCACCAAAGAATTGTGTTCTTGGTTAAATTTAGTAGTTTTCATGAAGAAACAAGTCATACTTTGTTGTAGGTCTCTTATTAATCCCTGGAGTCATTGAGATCTGTAGTGGACTCTTTTCAAATAAAAACGAATTTACTGATATATTTTAAAAAATCACTTTCCACCTGAAGCATTTTAAGGAGAATGAATTTAAGAAAAGAGTTTCAAGCATTTCTGAGCCCATACTCAAAGTCTGGTTTGAATTATAGGAATTGGGCTCTCTAGCTTCTATCTCCCAGCATAAACACCCATTTAAATAATTTATTATATGTGAAAATACCTTGACTTGTACCGTGCAAACCTAGTTGCAGCATCAATGTAAGTTGGGTAGGATAGAAAAGACAGTTATATATTATGTAAGTTATACTTGTCCACATCTCAATCAGCAGAGCATGAAGATATAGTGTCTCTGGGGAAAAGGGACACAAGTACTGAATATGGCTTCAGAATCCAGTGCTAGGCTTGCACAGATTCCTGTGTCCACTCTCCTGTGGTGACAGTGAGATGATGGCTGACTGTAATGGCCATTGGCTCAGTGACCTATAGCAACAGGTCTGCCTCAGTCCTCAGCAGTTGTGCTTCTGTTTCCTCTGAATGCCACATCCAGTCATGGTGCTTCTGGGTTTAGAGTACATCTGCAGCTCCAGTGGTCTTGAGCGTAAGGACCCTAACAGAAGGGTTGGGGAGGCTTACTATTGAATGCCGCTTTTGAAATTCAGGCTACATAGGTTTCTCTCAGCTTAGCTTCAGTGTGCAGGCAGATTTTAACCATAAGGACTAGACACAATTACAAAAATAGCACCCTTCCGGTCTGAACTTGTGCTGTGAGCAGACCTTGGGTGCTGGTTCTGCATCCATACTGACAACACCCAGAGGAAGACTGTCTCCCAGGTGCTCTAACAGCATTTGCTCCAACCCCAGAATAACTGGGTCCCCCAGGATCCAGGGATGAAGGAACCCCCACCCAGCCAGTGGCACGGGTTCTTCCCAGTCTGAACCCGTGCCCTAAGCAGACCTTGGGCGCTGGTTTTGTACCCATTCCCACAACACACAAGAATAAGCCTGAATCCCAGGAGCTTTAGCACACCCAGGATCACAGATGAAGCTCACTTCTCAGGAGATGACACATCCAGGATCACTGGAGCTCTGACACACTCAGGTCACAGTTGAGACAACGTCTTTCCCAACACCCAGCATAACTGGGACCCCTCACAGGAACCAGGGAAACAAACCCATGCCCAGACAGAGGCATGGGTTCCTTCCAGCTTGTACCTGTGCCCAGAGCACATTCAGCTTCGTCCCTACCCACCTCCAACCACTCCTGCAAAACCCAGGGAAAGCTTGACTCCCAGGAGCTCTGACACAACAAGACCTCAGGACTTTAGTCACACCAGGATTTAAGTATCTCCCAGGCAGTTTGACTCCCAGGAACTTTGACACACCCAGTATCTCAGGAAACTAGGATGCCAGAATCAGTCAGATTCACAGAGACAGCTGTTCTCTGAGGAGTTCTTATACAACCAGGATTACAAGAGGGGCAGTCTCCAGTCAGAGACAGCAAGAGCAGGTAGCAATAGAGATAGATGGCAAGATGCAAGCACAAGAACATAAGAAACAGGATACTTGGCATCATCAGAACCCAGTTCTACTACAGCACGTCCTGGATACCCCATCACACCAGAAAAGCAAGATTGAGATTTAAAATCGCATTTCATGATGATAGTAGAGGACTTTAGGAAGGGCATAAATAAAAATACTGGAGAACATAGGTAGTAAGCAGAAGCCCTTAAAGTAGAAACACAGTAATCCCTTAAAGAATTAAAAGTAAAACCAAACAGGTGAAGGAATTAAAACCACTCAGGATCTAAAAATGAAAATACAATAAATCATAAAGCCTTGAGATAGCAAACCTAGGAAAGATCAGGAGTCATACATAGATGCCTATCATTAACAGAATACAAGAGTTAGAAGAGGTTTAGAAGATAACAGAAAACATTGACACAATAGTCAAAAGAAAATGCAGAAAGTTCCTACCCCCAAACATCCAGGACACAATGAGAAGACCAAAACTAAGGATAGTATGTATAGAGGAAAGTGAAGATTCTCAGCTTGAAGGGCCAGTAAATATCTTCAACAAAATTATAAAAAAAACAAAACAAAAAAACCTTCCCTAACCTAGAGAAAGATGCCCATGAACATTTAAGACGCCCACAGAACTACAAATAGAACGTACCAGAAAAGATATTTCTCCCCTCACATAATAGTCAAAAACCAAATGTACAAAACAAAGAATTTTGAAAGCAGTAAGGGGGGAAAAAATCAAGTAACATATAAAGGCTGACCTATCGGAACTACAGCAGATACTAAAAGAAGGAAGATCCTGGGCATATGTCATACAGATCCTAGGAAAACAAAAATGCCAGCCTAGACTATTATACCCAGAAAAACTCAATTACTACAGATGGAGAAACCAAGACATTCCATGACAAATACAAATGTACACAATATCTTTCCACAAATCCAGCCCTACAGAGGATAATAGATGGAAAACTATATCACAAGGAGGGAGACTCTAGGAAAATCAAGAAATAGACCCTAGGAAAATCAAGAAAATAATCTTTTAATAAACACAAAGGAAGAAAGCATCACAAACATAATTCTACTCTAAAAATAAAAATATCAGGAAAAAAATTACTATTCTTTAATCTCTTAAAATCAATGGACTCAGTTCCCCAATAAAAAGACATAGACAAAGAGACTGAATATGTAAACAGGATCCAGCATTTGGCTGCATACAGAAAACTCTTCTGAGTGACAAAGACAGACACTACCTCAGAGTAAAAGGCTGAAATTTTTTTTTTTCTAAGCAAATGGTCCCAAGATACAAGCTAGAGTAGCAATTCTAATATCGAATACAATTGACTTTCAACCAAAAAGCATAAGAAAGGACACTTTACACATCAAAGAAAAAAATCTACCAAGCTGAACTCTCAATTCAGATTATCTATGCTCCAAATGCAAGGTCACCCACATTCATTAAAAACAAACAAAACTTACTAAAGCTCAAAGCATATATTGCATCATACTCAATAGTAGTGGGAGACTTCAACACTCTACTCTCATCAACGGACAGATCATGGAAACAAACTAAACTGAGACACAGTGACACTAACAGAACAGATACTACAGAACATTTCATCCTAAAACAAAAGACTATACCTTCTCAGCACTTCATAGTACCTTCTCCACATTTGGCCATATAATCGGTCACAAAAGAGGCCTCAACAGAAACAAGAAGATTGAAATAATCCCATCCTATCAGATCACCAGAGACTAAGGTCGGTCTTTAATAACAGCAAAAAAACAACAGAAAGCCCACATACACATGGAAGCTGAACAATGCTCTACTCAATGATAACTTGGTCAAGAAAGAAATAAAGGAAGAAATTAATGGCTTTTTAGTATTTAATGAAAATGAAGTCCCAACATACCCAAATTTATAGGGCACAATGAAAGCAGTGCTAAGAGAAAAACTCATAGCTCTGAATGCCTCCAAAAAGACACTGGAGAGAACATACACTAGCAGCCTGACAGCACACCTAAAAGCTCTTGAAGCAGATACACCCAAGAGGAGTAGATGGCAGGACATAATCAAATTCAGTGCTGAAATCAACCAAGTAGAAACAAAAAGAACTATACGATGAATCAACAAAACCAGGAACTGGTTCTTTGAGAAAATAAAAAGATAGTTAAACCCTTAGCCAGACTAACCAGAAGGCACAGAGACAGTATCCAAATTAAGAAAATCAGAAATGAAAATGGAGACAACACTAGAAACCGAGGAAATTAAAAAAAAAAAAAAAAAAAAATCAGATCCTACTACAAAAGCCTATACTCAATTAAACTAGAACATCTGGATGAAATAGACAATTTCCTAGACAGATACCAGGTACCAAAGTTAAATCAGTATCAGATAAACCATCTAAACAGTCCCATAACCTCTGAAGAAATAGAAGCAGTCATTTAAAGTCTTTCAACCAGAAAAATCCCAGGACCAAATGGATTTAGCATAGAGTACTATTAGATCGTTTTTAGATATTAATCTTTTAAAATTTATTTTATGTTTTTAAATTATTGTATTTATTTACAACAAACATTGGTCCCTACTGGTTACCTCCTCACAGAGACACTCTCTGGTCCCCCTTCCCCTTCTTCTCTGAGTAGGTGGGCCCCCTATTCTGGTATATCAAGTCTCTGATAGTGTAAGCACATCTCTCACTGACATCTGTGAAGGCACTCCTTGTAAAACTGATAGAGCAGTCAGGCTGTAGTTTTAGGGCAAGTTTCTGCTCCACATGGAGATTAAGCTGCATGTCTGCTACATTGTGGGAAGACTTCACTGAAGCTCATGTGTGTTCTTTGGTTGGTGGCTCAATCTCTGTGTGCTTCCACGGGTCCAGGTAACTTAACACTTAGTTCTCCTGTGGTGTTCTGATCCCATTCAGGTTCTTCAATACTTATTCCAACTCTTCCATAAGGGCCCTTGACTTTTGTCTAGTGCATGGCTGTGGGTATCAGTAATTGGGATTAATCCTGGGATAGATTTCAAGTAAGTCTGAGTACTGGTTAGCCATTCCTCCAGTCTCTGTTTCATCTTTGACCCTGCAAGAAATAATTTTTTTTTCCATTTTTATTGGATGTTCTCTGTATTTACATTTTGAATGTTATCTCCTTTCTTTCCACCCTCATCCCCCATCCCCCATCCCTTGCTTCCATGAAGGTGCTCCCTCTTTCAATTACCCTCTTTCACCTCACAACCTTAGCGTTCCCCTACACTGGGAAAATGAACCTTCACTGGACCAAAGGCATCTCCTCCCACTGATGCCAGACAATGTCATAATCTGCTACATATAAAAATGAAGCCATGTGTACACATTGATTGGTGTTTTAGTCCCTGGAAGCTCTGGAGGGTTTGTTTGGTTGATAATGGTGTTCTTCCCATGGGGTTGCAAATCCTTTCAGCTCCTTCAGTCCTTTCTCTAGCTCCTTCATTGGAATCCCCATGATCAGGTTGGATCATCTTTGGATGATTTTTTCTTCAAACCATGCTCTTCTATTTGTCTCTATATTTCCTCCTTTGAGTGTTTTGTTCTCCCTTCCAAGAAGGACTGAGGAAACAACATTCTGGTCTTCCTTCTTAAGCTTTGTACGTTCTATGAATTGTTTCTTGGGTATTTTGAGCTTTTTCGCTAGTATCCCTGTAACAGTGAGTCCATACCATGTGTGTTCTTTTGTGACTGTGTTACTTCACTCAGAATAATAGCTTCTAGTTCTGTCCATTTGCCTAAAAATTTCATGAAGTCATTATTTTTTAAATTAAACAGCCTTATTTTAAAAAAACAGATAAATGTACAGATTTTAAAAGCATTTTTGCATAAAACTATATGAATATATTTTTGTCAGTACTTGATTTTTTTAAAGATTTGATAGTATGCATTGAAATCTTACTAGTTACAATGAGCAAAAAGTACATGTAAAACAAATCATAACATGGAAATAGTCAAAGTTTTTTTTTTTTTTTTTTGGTTTGTAAAGATTAAACACAATGATTTTTAAATACCAAGGATTGTCACAAGGTTGCATTCTTAGCTCTTATATTATTAATGATTTAAAGTCTAGGTGTATCATACTCTGAGAGGGTGCTATACACTTATTTCTTTTCTACGAAGGAGTGAGGCTTTCACATTTTGGCCCTCCTTTTTTTGAGCTTCATATGATCTGAGAGTTCTTTCTTGGGTATTCAGAGCTTTCTGGGGCTAGTATCCAATTATTAGTGACTGCATATCATGTCTGTTCTTTTGTGGCTGGGTTACTTCACTCAGGATGACAGCTTCAAGTTCCATCTACTTGCCTATAAATTTCATAAAATCATTGTTTCTAATAGCTGAGCAGTACTCCATTATGTAAATGTACCACAATTTCTGTATCCATTTTTCTACTGAAGGACATCTGGGCTCTTTTCAGCTTCTGGCTATTAAAAATAAGGTTGCTATAAACATGGTGGAACATGTGTTCTTCTTATATGTTGGAGCATCTTTGGCATATATGCTCAGAAGTGGAATAACTGGGTCCTCAGGTAGTACAATGTCCAATTTTCTAAGGAACCACCAGACTGATTTCCAGAGTGGTTGTACCAGCTTACAACTCCTACCACAGTGGAGGAGTGTTTCTCTTTCTCCGCATCCTCGCCAGCATCTGCTGTCATTTGAGTTTTTGATCTCAGCCATTCTGACTGGTGTGAGGTAGAATCTCATGGCTGTTTTGATTTACATTTCCCTGATAACTAGGGATGTCTTGCATTTCCTTAGGTGCTTCTCCGCCATTCAATATTCCTAGGTTGAGAATTCTTTGTTTAGCACTGTACCACATTTTAAAATAAGATTGTTTGATTCTCTGGGGTCTAACTTCTTGAGTTCTTTGTATATATTGGATATTAGACTTCTATCACATGTGGGATAGATCACTCCTTTCCCAGTCTGTTGGCTGCCGTTTTATTTTCTTGACAGTGTCCTTAGCCTTACACAAACTTTGCAATCTCATTAAGTCTCATTTATCGATTTTTGATCTTAGAGCATAAGCCATTGGTGTTCTGTTCAGAAAATTTCCTCTGTGCCTATGTATTCTAAGGTTTTTCCTATTTTCTCTTCCAATAGACTCAGTGTACCTGGTTTTATGTGGAGATCTTTGATCCACTTGCACTTGAGCTTTGTAGAAAGAGATAAGAAAGGATCGATTTGCATTCTTCTCCATGCTGACTGCTAGTTCAACCAACACAATTTGTTGAAGAGGCTGTCCATTTTCCACTGAATGTTTTTAACTCCATTGTCAAAGATCAAATGAGCAATTGTATGAAAGTTTTTTTCTGGATCTTTTATTCTGTTCCATTGATCTACCTGCCTATCTCTGTACCCATACCATATGGTTTTTAACACAATTGCTTTGTAATATAGCTCTAGGTCAGGGATGGTGATTCCCAAAGAAGTTCTCTTGTTGTTGAGAATAAATTTTTCTATTCTAGGTTTTTTGTTATTCCAGATGAATTTGTCCTTTCCAACTCTACAAAGAATTAAGTTGGAGTTTTGATGGGGATTGCATTGATTCTGTAGATTACTTTTGGTAAGATGGCCATTTTTACAATGTTGATCCTTCCAATTTTTGAGCATGGGAGATATTTCCATCTTCTGAGATCTTCTTAAATTTCCTTCTTCAGAGATTTGAGGTTCTTTTCATACAAATCTTTTACTTGCTTAGTTAGGGTCACAACAAGGTATTTAATATTATTTATGACTATTGCGAAGGTTATCTTTTCCCTAACTTCTTTCTCAGCATGTTTATCCTTTGAGTAGAGGAAGACTACTGATTTGTTTGAGTTAATTTTATATCCAGCCACTTTACTGAAGTTATTTATTAGCTGTAAAAGTTCTTTGGTAGGATTTTTAGGATCACTTAAGTATACTATCATGTCATCTGCAAATAGTGATAGTTTGACTTCTTCCTTTTTTATTTGTATCCCTTTGACTTTCTTTTGTTGTCTAACTGCTCTGGCCAGGACTTCCAGTACTATATTGAATAGGTAGGGGAAGAGTGGGCAGCCTGGTCTAGTCCCTGATTTTAGTGAGACTGCCTCAAGTTTCTCACTGTTTAGTTTTATGCTGGCTACCGGTTTGCTGTATATTGCTTTTACTATGTTTAGGTATGGACCTTGAAATCCTGATCTTTCCAAGACTTCTAATATGAAGGGGTGTTGAATTTTGTCAAATGTTTTCTCATCATCTAGTGAGATGATCATGTCTTTTTCTTTGACTTTATTTATATGATAGATTATGTTGATGGATTTCCATATATTGAACCATCCCTGCATCCCAGGGCTGAAGCCTACTTGATCATGGTGAATGATCATTTTGATATGTTCTTGGATTCAGTTTGCAACATTTTTTTGAGTATTTTCCCATCAATGTTTACGATGCATGAACTTATTCTGAAGTTCTCTTTTTTTTGTAGGGTCTTTGTGTGGTTTAGGAATGAGAATAATTGAAGTCTGAAAATGAGTTGGGTAGTGTTCCCTCTGTCTTTATTTTGTAGAATAGTTTGGAGTGTATTGGCATTAGCTCTTCTATGAAGATCTGATAGAATTATGCACTGAACCTATCTGTTCCTGGGCTTTTTTTGTTTGGGAGGCTTTTGATGACTGCTTCTAATTTTTTACATATTAAGGGATTTTTTAGATGGTTTCTGGTCTTAATTTAAATTTGGTATCTGTCTAGAAATTTGTCCATTTCCTCCAGATTTTCCAGTTTTGTTCAGTATAGACTTTTGTAGTAGTATCTAATGATTTATTAATTTTTATTTTTTAGTTTATTTTCAATTTTATTTGATATTCTTTTTATTTACATTTCAAATGTTATATCTTCCCCCCTCCCCTCACTCCTCCCCTTCAACTTAATTCCATGAAGGTGCTCCCTCTCCAAATCACCCTCTCCACCTCAGTGCCTTGGCTCATTATGATGTTGTTTTTTTGCATGAGGGTGCAAAGCTTTCACCTATTTCAGCTATACCACTCCTGGCCATATACCCAAAAGTAGCTCCAATATCTAACAAGGTCACATGCTCAACAATGTTCATAGCAGCCAGAAGCTGGAAAGAATGCAGATGTCCTTCAACATAGGAATGTATTCACAAATTGTGGTACATATACAAAATACAGTACCAGTCAGCTATTAAAAACGAGTTCACAAAATTCCTAGGCAAATGGATGGAACTTGAAGCTATCATCCTGAGTGAGGTAACCCAGTCACAAAAGAAAACTCATGGTATGTATTCACTTATATGCTAAACATCAGACTGAACCTAGGGACCCCAATGAAAGATCTAGAGAAAGAAGTGATGATTTCTTGAATTTCCTCAGTTTCTCTTGTTATGTCTCCCCTTTCATTTCCAATTTAGTTAATTTCAATACTCTCTCTTTGCCCTCTAGATAGTCTGGCTAACAGTTTATTGATCTTGAAAATTTTCTCAAAGAACCAGCTTCTGGATTTGTTGATTCTTTTTATGGTTCTTTTTGTTTCTACTTGGTTGATTTCTGCTGTTTGATTATTTCTTGCCATCTACTCCTCTTGGTTGTATCTGTTTCTTTTTGTTTTAGAGTTTTCAGTTGTGCTGTCAAGCTGCTAGTATATACTCATTCCAGTTTCTATTTGGAGGCACTCAGAGCTATGAATTTTTCTCTTAGTACTGCTTTCATTGCATCCTATAGGTTTGGGTATGTTGTGCTTTCATTTTCATTAAATTCTAAACAATCCTTAATTTTTTTCTTTATTTCTTCCTGGACTATGTTATTGTTGAGTAGTGCATTTCAGCTTTCATGAGTATGTGGGCTTTGTTGTCTTTGCTGTTATTAAAGAACAGCCTTAGTTCATGGTGATCTGACAGGATGCGTGGGAGTATTTTAATCTTCTTATATCTGTTGAGGCTTGTTTTGTGACCAACTCTACGTTCAGTTTTGGAGAAGGTGCTGTGAGGTGCTGAGCAGAAGGTATGCTCTTTTGTTTTAGGAAGAAATGTTCTGTAGATGTCTGTTAATTCCAATTGGTTCATAACCTCTGCTAGTTTTTCATTTTCTCTGTTCAGTTTCTGCTTCCATGATCTGTCCATTGATGAGAGTGGGGTGTTGAAGTCTCCCACTATTATTGTGTGTGGTGAAATATATGCTTTCAGTTTTAGTAAGGTTTCTTTTATGAATGTGGGTGCTCTTGTATTTGGAGCATAGTTGTTCAGGATTGAGAATTCATCTTGATAGATTTTTTCATGATGAATAAGAAGTGTTCCTCCTTATCTTTTTTGATAACTTTTGGTTGAAAAATATATTTTATTCAATATTAGAATGGGTACTTCAGCATGTTTCTTGGGGCCATTTGCTTGGATGTTTTTTTTCCCAGCCTTTTACTCTGAGGTTGTGTCTGTCTTTGTCTCTGAGATGAGTTTCCTTTATGCAGCAAAATGCCAGATCCTGTACATATCCTGTCTGATAGTCTATGTCCCTTTATTGTGGAATTGAGTCTATTGATGTTAAGAGATATTAAGGAACGGTGATTGTTGTTTCCTGATTTTTTTTTTTGTTGTTGATAGAAGTAGAATTATGTTTGTCTTTCTTCTTTTGATTTTTGCATGATTATTTTCTTGCTTTGTTAGGGTTTATTTTCCCTCTGTGTGTTGTGTTTTTTAATTATTATCCTTTGTAGGGCTGGATTTGAGGCAAGATATTGTGTAAATTTGGTTTTGTCCTGAAATATCTTGGTCTCTTTATCTATGGTAATTGAGAATTTTGCAGGATATAGTATCCTGGGCTGGCATTTGTGTTCTCTTAGAGTCTATATGATGTCTGTCCAGGATCTTCTAGCTTTTGTAGTCTCTGTTGAGAAATCGGGTGTGATTTTGATTGGTTTGCCTTTATTTGTTACTTGTCCCTTTTCCCTTAGTGCTTTTAGTATTCTTTCTTTGTTTTGAACATTTGGTGTTTTGACTATTATGTGTCAAGAAGAATTTCCTTTCTAGTCCAATCTATTTGGAGTTTTTTAGGCTTCTTGTATGTTCATGGATATCTCATTCTTAAGGGTAGGAAAGTTTTCTTCTATGATTTTGTTGAAGATATATACTGTACCTCTTAGTTGATATTCTTCACCTTCTTCTATTCCTATTATCCTTAGGTTTGGTCTTCTCATTGTGTCCTGGATCTCCTGGACATTTTTTAAAGGAGCCTTTTGGTTTTTGCATCTTCTCTGACTGTTTTTCTATGATTTTTATGTTTTCTTTGGACCCTGAGATCCTATCTTTCACCTCTTGTTGTCTGTTGGTGATGCTTATATCTATGACTCCTGATTTCTTTCTTAGGTTTTCTCTCTCTGTATTTATAGATCAATTGTGATAAAAAAAACTTTATGATATTTGTACAGAGAGAGGCAGTTAGATCAATGGAATAGAATTGAAGACTCTGAACTGAACCTACCCACCTGTGGCCACTTGATTTTTCACAAAGGAGTTAAAACCACCCAGTGGAAAATAGCATCTTCAACAAATTGTGCTGGTTCAACTGGAGGTCGGTATGTAGAACAATGCAAATTGACCCATTCTTACATTTTTGTACAAAGCTCAAGTCCAAGTGGGTCAAGGACCTCCACTTAAAACCAGATACACTGGAACTAATAGATGAGAAAGCTTCTGTAAGACAATGAAGATTGTCAATGGGACAAAATGGCAACCAACAGAGGCAGTATGGAAAACTTGAACACATGGGTACAGGAGAAAATTTTGTGAACAGAACACCAATGGTTTATGCACTAAGATCAAGAATTGACAAATATACCTCCTTAAAATCGAAAAGCTGCTATAATGCCATGTACACAAATTAGGAAACCCACAAATTAGGAAAATTTTTTTATTAACCCTATATTTGATGGAGGGCAAAGATCCAAAATATGCAAAGAACTCAGGAAGTTAGACTCCAGAGAATTAAATAATCCTATTAAAAATGAGGTACAGAGCTAAGCAAATAATCCACAACTGAGAAATACTGAATGGCTGAGAAGCACATAAAGAAATTTTCAACATGGCTAGTCATTAGGAAAATGCAAATCAAAACAACCCTGAGATTCTACTTCACACCAGTCAGAATGGCTATGTTCCAAAACTCAGGTGACAGTATATGCTTGTGAAGCTGTGGAAACCTACCAGCTTTGGTAGGATTGTAAGCTTTTACAACCACTCTGGAAATCAGTCTGGCAGTTCCTCAGAAAATTGGACATAGTACTACCTGAAGACTCAGTTATTCCACTTCTTGGCATATATCCAAAATATACTCTAACATATAACAAGGACACATACTCTGCTAAGTTCATAGCAACCTTATTTATAATAGCCAGAAGCCAGAAAAAACCCAGACACCTGTTAACACAGGAATGGATACAAAAAATGTATATTTACACATTTACACAATGGAGTTCTATTCAGCTATTAAAAACAACGACTTTATGTGATTCTTAGGCAATTGAATGGAAGTACAAAATATCCTGAGTGAGATAACACAATCATAGAACAACACACACGATATGTACTCACTGACAAGTGGATATTAGTCCAAAACCTGGGATAGCCAAGATACAATCCACAGACTACATGTAGCTCAAGAAGTAGGAAGATCAAAGTTGGATGCTTTAGTTCTTCTTAGTAGGGTGAACAAAATACTCACGGGAGAAAATACAGAGATTAAAGTATGGAGTAGAGACTGAAGGAAAGACCATCTAGAGACTGCCTCACCTGGGGATCTATCCCATATACAGTAACCAATCTCAGACAATATTGTAGATGCCAAGAAGTACATGCTGATAGGAGCCTAATATAGTTGTTTCCTGAAGGTTCTTTTTTTTTTTTTAAATAAAAAAATTGTATTTACTTAGAAGCATTCAGAATGTCAACAAAACAGCCGCATTTTTTTTTTTTTTTTTTTTTTTTTTTTTTTTTTTTTTTGCAATTACAGAATGGTATTCAGTTAACAGAACAATTATCTTTTTATAAGCTGCATCAGAGACAATTGAAGATGAAAAAAGAAAAAAAACCCAAAATAAAACCAAAAGAAAAAAAAACTGGAAAAAAAAAAAAAAACAAACTACTGTCCCCATATATAACTAATTTGTGCTGTGCACCAACAAGAACCTGCTTTAAATTTCCATGCCAATTTACAACCCCAGACTGTACCAGGCAAGGTTAGTGGCTACTGAAAATACCACCAGGACAGGGCTATCTAAAGACACATTCGGTAGTGTGTTAACTCTACAAAAAAAGACACTGTACAGTTTAAAAACAAATCTTACATAGCCTTACATTTCAATTTTTTTCTTTAAAAGGAGTGAGTTGTGTACAGGGGGGTTAAATGCTTTATAGACAAGAAAAAAAAAACTGTGCTAGAACCAACTTATTCATCATCATCATCTTCTTCATCTTCATCTTCCTCTTCTTCCTCCTCTTCCTCATCCTCTTCTCCTCCTCATCTTCTTCTTCCTTCTTTTTCTTACTGTTTTCAGCCTTGACCACCCCCTTTTTCGGTTTTCCTTTAGCTCTGTAGGCAGCAATGTCCTTCTCGTACTTCTCCTTCAGCTTTGCGGCCTTCTTCTCATAGTGCTGCTTGTCATCCACGGCAGTGTTGTTCCACATCTCTCCTAATTTCTTTGCGACATCACCAATGGATAAGCCAGGATGCTCACCTTTGATTTTTGGGCGGTACTCAGAACAGAACAAGAAGAAGGCTGAAGGAGGCCTCTTGGGTGCATTGGGGTCCTTGAACTTCTTTTTGGTCTCCCCTTTTGGGGGGATGTAGGTTTTCATTTCTCTTTCATAACGAGCCTTGTCAGCCTTTGCCATATTTTCAAATTTTCCCTTTTCTTTAGCAGACATGGTCTCCCACCTCTCTGAGCACTTCTTGGAGAACTCTGAGAAGTTGACAGAAGCATCCGGGTGCTTCTTCTTGTGCTCCTCCCGGCAGGTTTGCACAGAGAATGCATATAAGGACATCTTGCCTCTCGGCTTCTTAGGATCTCCTTTGCCCATGTTTAGTTGATTTTCCTCCGCGAGACACAGAGTCGCCCAGTGCCCGTCCGGCTCTCGCTCGCCCAGGCGCTGTCTCTATGGAGCTCAATGTACTGCAATGGCTGTTTCCTGAAGGTTCTTTCAGAGCCTGTCAAACACAGAGGTGGATGTTTTTACTCAACCATTGGACTGAGGACAGGGTTCACAATGGGAAGGGTTAGAGAATGACTGAAGGAGCTGAAGGTGTTTATCACCCCATAAGAAGAACAACAATATCAACCATCCCTCCCCCAGAGCTCCCAGAGTCTAAATACCAACCAAGGAGTACACATGGAGGAACCCATGGCTCCAGCCACATATGTAGCAGAGGATGGCCTTATTGGGCATCAATGGGCAGAGAGATCCTTGTTCCTGTGAATTCTCGATGCCCCAGTGCAGGGGAATGGCATGGTGGGGAGGTGGAACGGAGTGGGTGGAGGAACACTCTCATAGAGGATGGGGAAAAGTAATGGAGTGATTCTGGAGAGGAAACTGGGAAAAGGGATATCATTTGAGATATAAGTAAAGAAAGTATCCAATTAAAAAAAAAATCCCCGAAAAATAGCACTAGGTACAAATCAAGGTGTTACTAGATAATCCTGAAGAAAGGAGAAAATTTAACTGTAAGAGACGAAGAAATCACAGCATCTGTTTTGAAAAACTAAACCTCTAGAAATTAATTTTGAAATTAGATCAATTTAATAAATGGAATTAAGTTTTTATCCTTAAGAATATTGTGAATCAAATGTAAAATGGTAATAAATAGCAGCAACAAGTTTGTGAATACTCTTGTTAACTAATATCACAGCCACAAAATAGCCCCTAACATTTGAAAATGAAAACGTCGTGGACCAATGAATAGACTCAAGTGTGAAGCACTTGCTGCCGGGACTGATGATGTAAGCCGTATAATGGTGCATGCAGAGAGCCAGCTGTTCTTGTGGGGCGTGATTGTTTTTATCAACTTGACACAAACTAGGGTCAACTGGAAAGAAGGACCTCAGTTATAAAAATGTCTCCATCAGGTTTACTGACCTAAGGCAAGTCTGGAGTCTTTTTGTGATTAGTGACTCATGTGGGAGTACCCAGCCCGTTGCAGATGTTGACACCTTTGATGTGGTCCTGGTAAGCACAGGACAGGTTGCTGGATGTGAACCTGGAAAGCAGGCTCATGCAGCTCTCTTTTAGGTTTCTGCCTTTGCCCCTGAATGAGTTCCTGCCCAGACTTCCCTTAGCTGTTATGATTATGATAGTTGAGTCATTTTTTTTCCTCTTCAAGTTAGCTTTTGGAAGTTTTTGGTCATTGTTTTATGACACCAACAGAAAAGCCAAGACAACACCTCTACTGGTGCCCACACATATACAAATAATTAAATGAAAATGAAAAATAGACAATCAGAAAGAAGACAAGGAATAAAAATAGGATTTGGGACAAAACAAGGGAATGTACATCAGACCTGTTCAGTTAGGAAGAAAAAAGATGGGTTAGAATATTTAAAGAGTAAATGTCAAAACAACCTTTCCAACTTGTAGAAAGATATAAAAAGCAGTCTACAGAGTTAGCTGGTGATACAATGAAGTGAAGGTTAAGGACAAAAGATTCTGAAATCAAGAAAATAGCAGTTCACATGAAGAATATTCTGCGTGCTTAGCAGCAGATAGCAGAATCTAGGCAAACTAAGAAAAAAGTATAATGTATTCAAAGTGCTAAGTAAAACCCTGCCTGTCAAGAGCATTGCACCCAGTGACGCTGGCCGTCAGAAATAAAGCAGTCTCAGAGGACAGCCATGAGAAGACATCACCAGGCGTTACTTTCACACTTGTTGAAAAAATGCAAAACGGAGTTGTTCAAGCAAAAAGGAACATGCTAAGAGTATACTTGAAAGTCTTATAAAAGTACGTATACTTAAGTTTAGAGCACTCTGATGGATGTATTTAAATGCACACTTTTAGGATAGAACCATTGGTCTCAACCTTTGTAATGCTGTGACCCTCATGTTATCACCCTAGTGATTAAATTATTTTTTTTTGCTACTTTATAACTAATTTTGCCACTGTTATGAATTGTCAATATCTGTTTTCTGATGGTGTTAGGTGGTCCTGTGAAATGGTCATTGATCCCCAAAGGTATTGTGACTCAGAGCTTGAGCTCTGCTAGTGTAGATGTTAGAAGGAAAATAATTACAATAGTTCTTAGGGGACTGTGCCAACAAACTACAGATTCGGTGTAAGAAAGAGAGGATGATCTTTCCCTATGAAAGTTGTCATCTTAGTTCTTGTCTTGGCTTTCCTTAGTGATGGGTTGTAACACTTTCCTTGCCAAGTTGTTATTTTTCATGATTTTTATCACAGCAATAGAAAGCAAACTTGTAAATGCACAGCAAACCAGTTGAAAGGCTAAAAAGCTAATGGCAGATGATAGAAAGCAAAACCTTCAGCCAGGTGCACAAAACATCCAACAGAACTGTGGAATGCTCTTTAAGGCAGCAAAGTGGAGTTCCCAGTAGGGCCTCTGGGTAGAATGTAGTAGAATATTTCCTCAGGCTACCAAGTAAGAGAACAAAAAGCAGAGATGTCAACTCAGAACATCCTGCAGAAATGGACTCGGAAAGGAAAGTTGGAGCACTTGCTGGAATTTCGGGTTGAGAAGGTTCCCTCCACTCTGCACCAATTTCCTGTGGGTAAACTTTATGTGACTGAAGTTCTGAATTTTCCTCACTGTATGCACTTTGATCTTATAGAATAAACACTAGTAATGACTGGGATGGTTTAGCTTCAAGCTGATTTCGAAGGTTTTATTTCTCTTCTTCGGTTGATTTACCCTCCCTGTTACAATGGTGGGGAACTACCTCAATCTGCTGAAAGGGACCTTGGAGACACTTTTTGAGACAAACACTTGGGACTGAAATTGCAGTGGGAGGTAGCCTCACTTCCAGAGTCGGGTCAGTGAATTCTGACAGCATACCCAGTTTACCAATATAATGTACATTACATTTGGCTCTTAAATTGCTTATGTGTTGGGGTAGAATATTTCTACCTCAAGATATTTTTTTAGCATATAGGTTATTGATTTTATGTGTTTCAGGCCAAATGTAACAAAATTTTCATGACTATGATATTTGTTTTACATTTAAATCTCTGACTTTTATCTAGTTAATTAGTCTTCCTTGTAGCCAATTGTAAGACCATTTATATACCTTTAATTCTTATCATCTTAACATATTTAATTTATGCATTTTTATCACATCATTTTTCCCGTCAAGGATTTGGGAACTAAGCGTTTAGGATTTGAAGTAATGACCAGTCATGGCTGCTTGGGAGCTGAATAGGGATAACAATGAATGAGCTGCATTGGTCCTTCAGGGATTCAAGCTAAGAGTAGGTGAAATGCATGACATTATTTTGGATGATCTAACAGCCCTTGGTAGAAGGAGGAGAGGTCATGGTAGGGTGGGTAAGTGTGCAAGTGTGGAATTGTGAGTATGCAGAGTGTGAGAATGTGTTAATTTATGAGTGTGAACATGTCTGAGGATGCAGATAGTCATAAATAATTGTGAGTGAAAATGTGAGCAACCATGTGTTGTGTGTGAGATTGATTTTGTGTAGCTGTGTGATTGTGTATTTAAAGTTGTGCCAGTGTGAGTTTTCATTAGTGTGAAAGAATGTAGATTCTGTGTCCATGTGTAAATTTTAAGAAAAGGGATGGAATAGTATGTCTTCATGTTAGATGAACTAGACCAAGCTCAAGAAAAACACATTTCATCTTTCAGATAAAGTCTAGAAATTAAGAAATAAAATATATATTGAAGGAGGAGTATTGGGAAGAAAAATGGGACTAGGGGTAGAGTGGGGAGAAGGTTTTATGAGATGGTCATAGGGGATTAATATGTTCAAGTGCTTCATGGGTATATACATAAATGTTGAAATCAAGTCCATTTCAAAAAATAATATGTGCTAATTCTAATTCTAAGCATGAATAAATTTGTTATTAGGAGCAAGTCTTCTAGCACTGGGTTTTTATAGTAAGGGAAGTATCAGAAATAATACTTTGATATTTATGTAAATTATATACACCATTTAGCATAGTAAAGGTCAAGTAAATGTGAGCATTGACATTTTAAAATAAACCCCATCCTGTCATATTTTAAATATTTGGTGTAAAAGTTTTATTTTCTTGGTTTTATTTTTGAGTCTATCTTATTAGAAAATATCTTCAAACAGTTCAGGGGCATACGTCAGATCACGTGTTCCCGGATTACAAACTGCCATTCCAATTGCTTGGTGTAAAATGCTAAAATATGCTTACTACATTGCTTCTTGGAGGAAAACTACTTGGGAGAGGCTTTAAAAGGTGAAAATAGAAAAGATTGTTAAAGCCAACACAGTTAAGTTTTGCAGAGCGGATGAACCTATAGCACAGCTCACAACAATGCCCACAAGACAGTGTTCAGCAGCCCTCACACATGAATCACAGCATTGCACAGAACTGAGGGGAATTTCTGCCAACACAAGTATCCTGGAAGAAAGGTACCATTACCTGCTGCCTCAAAGGAATAAAGTACAGGAACTGCGAGCTCATGTGGTTCTCTATTGATGAACAGAGGTAATATTGGACAGAGGAGTTCTGAGGTTTGGAGGTCCTACTAGTTTATTGTACAGCTGCATGTTTGCAGAATTTGAAAATAAGGATATTGAAGCCTTTTCAGCATGTCACAAGACTGAATGACTGTCAAAACGGACAAATCCTGCAACCTCTAGCAAAGTGCTTTTTAAAAGGACTCTCTGATTAAGTTCCTTGGTCAGAGAGATTGACATTAATTGCTACTGGAGGGGATATGGTTCTGGGTGGATAGAAAGTGGGGCTTGGGGAAAGAAGAGGAGGAGCAGGAAATTAGCTGTCTTGGGAAGGGGAGAAGGAAGGCATGCAGGAGCTCAAGCCAGGTAGTTCTTGGGGGTTGAGAAAGCCACTGGATGGATGAATATATACATACACATGCACACACACACATGCACACACACACATATCCATTGTCACTTAGTGTGTTGGGGAAAGAAAATTGCCAATTAAAAAATTTAAATATGTTGCTCTCTAAAAAAAAAAACACCTTGGAATTATTGCAGGTGTTATAGGAGAAAATAAAATAAAAAGAAAAGAACATAAAAGTGTAGTCAGGGCAAACGAGGCTAGGAGGCTTGTTGGTGGATGCTCATTTTGCATGGAATGTGCATTAGTTTCTTTTCAAACTTTACCTCTGAAACCATGAAAACAGACTACTGTTAGTTCCACTGCTGAATTCTCATACCCTACTGGATGTGGAAAATAAACAATAGAAAGTAAGAGACCATTCTGTTAGGAGAGATTTTCCTGTAGAGCAGACCTTTGGCATTTAATGTCCACCTTCACTTTCAACAGACATGAACAAGAACTGCATTCCCATGGCTGCAAGTCAGTTTTGAACAAGTGACCAAAGGTCATCTAGCTCTCTTTGACTTTTGCCATTTAAAATGCTTATAATTTTTAATTACGCTCACACATGTGTGAGGGAATGTGCCTGTATGAGTATAGGTGCCTGAAACCCAAAAAAAGGTGTTAAACCCTCTGGAGCTACAGGACACTGTAAGCCAGCTATAGTGGCTATTGGAAACTGAGCTAGGTCCGTCTAAAAGAGCAATACATGCTCCTAAACACTGAGCTGTCCCTCCAGCCTCTTCTGACATTTGAGACAACACGTGAAACAACACGTGTCGATTCTGCAGAGATTTGACAAGCTGGATTCTTTCTGCACATGCGCATTGATCTTTATTGACTTCAGCCAGTCAAAGGTCAGAGGCACGCACAAGTTCACGCACACCCTTGCATACTTCCATCCACCAGCATGGCTTGACGAGAGCTGTTCTGCCAACTGTCGCTGCAGTTGATAGACACTAAACCAGAGAGCAGACTTGAGGGGACATGGAGGTTGGGAGAGACTTGGCTAGCCTATGACAAGAGATGATATTTGGATCAGAAGGGGTGGGATTATTACACCATTGATACTTAGATAAGGAATGATAGGCTAATTATAATACATGATATTAAAAACCGAAGGGGTGGACTTATAATTCGATACGAGATGGGGAGAGTCTGCTTACAATAACGTTGATACTGGGGCAGTTAACGGTTGGCTTGTGACATTAACCTTGCCTGACATGGGAGCAAATTGCAGCCGAGGGGGAGAGAGGAGGCCGTTGGGTTTCCCAGGTTTCTCTGCTCCGTGCTGCTGTCAGAAAAAGAGTAGGGAAGAGACGCCCTTGGGTTTCTGCGATATTAAGGCTCGGAGAAGCACCCCGTGCTTTGGAAGGGAGGATCCTACTTATTTAGACATGGCATACTTTCCTGACAATGACCTGCACATGGCAGCCTGTGCTGGCGATTTACCTTTTGTGCGGCTGTACTTCACTCTGGGTAAATACGAAGTCAATCACAGAGACAGGGAGAACAGGTAAGAGAGCCTTCGGTCCTGGGGAGGGCCAGTGTGGGAGAAGACACCTTTATTGGCTCCCAGGACGGGAACAGGAGCGGCGAGGGCCTAGCTCTGTTCACTGCCACCATACACAGGCTGTTTGAGCGCCTGTGATCAGCACACCTGGAATGGACCCCTGGCCGAGCCAACGCAAGGGCAGAAGTCTGGTTGCTTTTCCTTCCTCATGGCCCTCTAGAGCCTCAACAGACTTTTAAAAAGTGTTAATTAACAAAAACAAATCATCATTTTATCTTTGTGTACATATTAGGTATACAATGGTAAATACATTTTTAAAAGAAGAACAAAAGAAATATTTTTATAACGTATTTATTACCTTCAAGCCTAAAATTCAAGTAAAACCCAGTATTTCTTATATATGATATATATCAGAAAGTACATTAGTACACACACACACACACACACACACACACACACACACACACATACACACACATATTAAGCCAGATGTGTATTGTAAGGAACTGAACTGAGTATCCCTTTCCCCCTGCCTGTTGTACACACCTCTTCTCTTGGTTCCAGTAGGATGGAAAGAACGCCATAGTAGTTTATTCTAATCAGTCTAACAATTTAAAATGCCAAATTATTAAAAGAACACAGTTCTTAAAAATACAGTGCATCCATTGAATATCTCCCCTTGAAGGAGGCAAAGACAGACAGGAATATTAGCAGAGTCAGCTAGAACTTGTTATGCTAAGTGACAACCCCGTTTGAGTAAACATTGATTGTAGACTTGTCTTAGCAAACTGTATGTACAAATCTAATGTATTATTTTCAAGCATTTGAATTAGAAATGAAGTTTTCTCTTTTTTACTCCTTAAATCAGCAATGCTGCTACCTTTTAATACAGATCCTCATGTTATGGTGACCCCTAACCACAAAATTGTTTTTGTTGCTATTTCATAGTGCTAATTGGCTGTTCTTATAAACCATAATGTAAACATCCATGTTTTCTGATGGACTTAGGTCACCCCTGTGAAAGGGTCATTTGATCTCCCACAGGACAGTGACCACTGACTTGCATGTTTAATTTGAACATTTTCTGGTCCTTTTTTCTCCCTTTCTAGCTTATTTTCAGTGATAGAGAAGATAACCTACTTTAATGCAATGTGTTGGCATTGAGTCTCTCTTCGTCTCCTGTGTAGTTAGTTGGTAATGGTCCTCCATACGCTTCTACTATTCTTTCAAATAGTCATTTGAAGAGCAGGACTGTGTTCAGTTATAGCTGAAAATTTTTTAAAAATTGGTATGTGTGTATGTATGTATGTATGTATGTATGTATTGATATCTGTTGATACTTAGTCTGTTCTGAGAAGAACCTTTTTATTTGTGCTTATAGATTTTTATATTGCATAAATATTATTGAGCATGGTTTTGTTATATATGAACTTATGCAAATAATTGTGGACTGATTCTGTTGGATAGTTGTTTTTCATTATTTACTTTGCATCCCAATATTTCCTCTCATACAGGTATTTCCCCTCCATTTTTCCCTTCCTTTCTTCTCAGAGAAGGGGGATTACTCACCATACCATGGCACATCAAGTCACTGTAGGACTGTAGGACCAGGCACATCTTTTCCCACTGAGGCCAGACAAGGTAGTCCAGTTATGGGAATGGGCTCTATATGCAGCAACAGAGTTAGAGACAGCCCCTGTCTGTGCTGGATGGTTTTATGTTAACTTGACACAAGCTGAGAGGAGGGAACCTCAATAAAGAAAATGTTCCCATGTGGTTGGGCTGTAGGGAAGCTTGTAGGACATTTTCTTAGCTAATTATTGATAGGGCGGGCACAGCACACTGTGGGTGGTGCCATTTCTGGTCAGGCGGTTCTATGTTCTATAAGAAAGCAGGCTGAGCAAGTCATGAAGAGTAAATCGGTAAGCAGCACCCCTCCATGGCCACTGCATCAGTTCCAGCTCCAGGTTTCTGCTCTGTTTAAATCCCTGTCCTGTCTTCCTTTGGTGATGAACGGTGCTGTGGAAGTGGAAGCCAGGTTAACCCTTTCCTCCCCAAGTTGCTTTGGTCATGCTGTTTCATCACAGCAAAGGAATTCCAAGTTAAGATACTGATCATAAGCATGAAAATAAAAGATAGCAGATATACATGGCTATGAATATTGCACAGAAATTGTCTTACTTTGTCATAGTTCCCATATACAATCATGAATCTCCTCCCATTTTGTCAACCCACTTAGTCTCCAGATTTAACCAGAATATCACTATTTTTTCAGGATCCATTTCTCCTGGAAAACTTCATGATTTGGTTCCTTTTTTTTTTTCTTGCTAAGAGTAGCAATATTGACTAAAATTAAATAATACTTCCTCATTTGATTCTTGCAATTTCTTTCTTTGGCTTTTAAGTTTGAAAACCAAAGCCCTGGTTACTCGGTGCTTAACCTTTGCTATCATAATTGCTGTTCTGACTGCATTTGTAAGAAGTAAAATATATTAGGTGCAATTGGCATAACTATATTTCAAAGGATTCATTGTATTCTGATCCATTCTTTTGAGTATTAATAAAAACCTAAAAGCTTCTCTCATTTATAGCTCCAAAACTACAATAGGGCATTCCAGCCTCAGCATCTTAGCAGGAGGAGCATGCATGTGTGGCCATTCTGGACATGAAGATCCAGGCTCATTAAAAAAAAAAAGTCACCTTACAGGTGTTGAAATATAAAATCCTTGAAACATCTACAAAATGAATATAGTTGTATTTTTTACAAACCTGTTTAACCATGTGTGTTAAGTTGGGATAATATGATTAATATCTAGCATGTTATAAGTAAAACTTTCTTAAGCATTGTATATACGTTCTCAATTAAGCACCACAATGTTCCATTTTATTGGAACAGAAATGAAGCTCAGAAAGAGTAAGAAATAATTGTAGATAACAGAGCTGAGAGTAGGATTTAAATCTTCTAGAGTTCAAAGGTACCCCTCCCCAACTCATGTTTTTGAGAATTTGGTCCTCAGATGGTAATTCTGATTTGGGAGTTTTGGAACCATATGGACAGATGAAAGTCTTTTTGGGTACAGCTGTAGAGAGGGTATAGCCTGTTGTTGGTTGCAGTCCTTTTATGTTTCCTGAACACCACCTTAAGCATGCGGCAATAGACTTGCTGTGTGTTAGGAACTCGAGCAAGCTTGGAGTTGAGTGTCAAAGGAGAATGCCATGAACAGAGCTCAACGACAAGTGCAGAAGGCAGCACAGCAATCAACAGACAGGAAAAGACTGGCTCAGGAGGCTTGGAGACAAGGGGTCATGGGTGAACTGGGAGGAAAGTCGGTTGTGCTACATTCTGGCAAAGGATCTGTCTTCTATATCCTGAACTTTTAAATGAAGCTTAATTCGAATAAAGCAGATTGGTGTGTGTGTGTGTGTGTGTGTGTGTGTGTGTGTGTGTGTGTGTGTGTGTGTGTATGTGTGTGTGTGTATGTGTGTGTGTGTGTGTATGTGTGTGTATGTGTGTATGTGTATGTGTGTGTGTGTGTGTGTGTGTGTGTGTGTGTGTGTATGTGTGTGTGTGTTTGGAAGAAATTTCACAAGGGAAAACAAATTTCTTCAGAAGAGCATTGCATATTTGTTTAAAAGACACATGCACCATATGCTTTTTAACAGTTCCAGTTTCAAGAACACTTGCATATAGTGAGATAGTGCACCATGATTTCTCTACAGGAGTGCCATGCACTTTGCCTGCTTCTATGGACATTTACAACTGGTGACATACCTCTGGAGGCGTGGCTGTGAGATTAATGTGTGTGACAATCATAACATCACGCCCCTGATGAAGGTAGGCCATAGTCATCCTTTTAAGAATGAGATGATTTTGACTGAAGCAAAAATGAGTTCATCTCATGTAACTATAATTAATGGTGAAACCCATGAATTTGTATCGTAAATTCTTTGAGCCGACCGTGTGCTTCTTGTTACAATCCCTTAAGGCTGTCCAGAGCTGGGAGGACGAAATCGTGTGTTTTCTGCTAGAGCACCATGCCAACCTGCACATCAGAGACAGCAGGGGCAACACTGCTCTGCACTATGCTGTGTATGGTGGGAACTCAGAGACGGCCGCCAGGCTGCTGCAGTATGGAGCAAACATTGAGGAAAGGACAAAGGTAAGGTCACTGTTTAGAAACACGTGTGATCTATGCAGAGCTAGTCACCCATGTTAGGAGCAAACTCATTCTTGGGATAAAAATGCTTAGACATTTGGGAGGCAAATATTTTATGTATTGGTACTATGAAAAATATTTGTATTTAGAAAGTACAGTTTTCTTCTTTACACTAAAGACAATTGTATATGAAAACACATTTTTTTTCTTTTTTCTTTTTTTTTTTTTTTTATGGATCATTCCAATTGCTTACATCTCAAATGATATCCTACTTCCCAGTTACTCTTCCACAACTTTACCTCATCCTACATCTGCCTTTTCCTCCCACCTCTTTGCCTCTATGAGGGTGCTTCCCTCCCCTACCTGCCCCACAGCTCCAGCATTCCCCTACACTGGGGTATCAAACCTCCACAGGACCACGGGTCTCCCCTCCCATTGATGTCAAACAAGGCCATCCTCTGCTACCTATATATTTGAAGCTATTCCTCCCTGTACACTCCTTGGTTGGTGGTCTAGTGCTTGGGAGGACTGGGTGGTCCAGCCTAGATACATTCTTCCTATAGGGTTCAATTACCCTCTGCTCCTCCAATCCTTCCCCCAGGTTCCCAACTCGGGTCTCTGAGCTCAGTCTGATGATTGGCTCCAAGCATCCACATCTGCATTGGTTGGTTGCTGGCCAAACCTCCCAAGGAACAGCTTCCATCAGGTTTCTGTCAGCAAGCACCCCATGGCAGCAGCAACAGTATGGGGTTTGATGTCTGCAGACAGGATATATCTCCAGGTGGGGCAATCACCGGTTGCCTCTTCCTTCAGTCTTTGCTCCATTTTTTTGTCCTTGTTCTTCCTTTAAACAGGAACGTTTCCAGGTTAAAAACTTCGAGATGGTTGGGTGACCCCATCTCTCGACTGGGACTGTGCCTATCTACTGGAAGTGGTCTCTACATGTTCTATCTAACCTCCTCTGTGCATTTTGGCTAAAGTCACCCCCTTTTGGTCTTGTGAACCTCTCATTTCCCTGGTATCTGGGACCCTCCAGTGGCTATCCCCAGTTCCTCATCCCCCACTGCTACATATTTTTATTTGATTCCTGACCCTCTCTCTTATCCCATCCAGTACCTGATACTGTCCCACTTTTTCTTCCCCCTCCTCTCTCCCTCCTATGTCCTTCCTCCACCATTCTTGATCATTCTGTTTCCCCCTCAATGCAGGACTGAAGCATCCACATGGTGGTCTTCCTTCCTCCTAAGTGCCATATGGTCTCTGAGTTATATCAAGTACATTGTGATCTTTTGGGCTAATACTCACTTATCAGTGACTACATACCATGTGTCTGGGTTACCTCACTCAGGATGATATTTTCTAGTTCCAACCATTTTCCTGAAAATTACATGAAGTCATTCTTTTTTTTAAAGTACTTTGTTGTGTAAATGTGCCAGATTTTCTGTGTCCATTATTCTGTTGAGGGACATATAGGTTGTTTCCAGCTTCTGGCTATTATAAATAAGGCTGCTATAAACATAGTAGAGCATGTGTCCTTGTTTTATGTTGGAGCATCATTTGGGTATATACTCAGGAGTGGTGTAGGTGGGTCTTCAGGTAGAACTATTTAGTATTTTCTGAGGAACCACCAGATTGTTTTACAAAGTGGTTGTACCAGCTTGCAATGCCACCAAAAATGGAGGAGTGTTCCTCTTTATTCACATCCTCACCAGCATCTGCTGTCACCTGAGTTTTTGATCTAAGCCATTCTGACTGGTGTGAGGTAGATTCTTAGGGTCATTTTGATTTGTATCTCCCTGATAACTTAAAGATGTTGAGCACTTCTTTAAGTGCTTCTCAGTCATTTCAGATTCTTGATTGAGAATCCTGTTTAGGTCTGTACTCCATTTTCTAATAGGGTTATTTGGATTTTTGGAGTCTAACTTCTTGAGTTCTTTTTTATTTATCAATAGCTCTCTATCAGATGTAGGATTAGTAAATATCTTTTCCCAATCGGTTGGTGCTGTTTTGTCCTATTGACAGTGTCCTTTGCCTTACAGAAGCTTTGCAATTTTATGAGGTCATATTTGTCAATTCTTGATCTTAGAGCATAAGCTATTGGTGTTCTGTTCAGAAAAAAAATTTTTGTGCCAATGTTTTCAAGGCATTTTCCCACTTTCTCTTCTATTAGATTCAGTGTATCTGGTTTTATATGGAAGTCTTTGATCTACTTGGACTTGGGCTTTGAACAGGGAGATAAAAATGGATCAATTTGCATTCTTCTGCATGTTGACTGCCAGTTGAACCAACACAATTTGTTGAAGATGCTGTCTTTTGTCCACTGGATGGCTTTAGCTCCTTTGTGAAAGATCAAGTGACCATAAGTATGTGAATTCATTTCTGGGTCTTCTCCATTGATCTATCTGCTTGTCCCTATACCAATGCCATTTTTAAAGAACACTATTGCTCTGTAGTGCAGCTTGAAGTCAGGGATGGTGATTCCCCCAGAAGTTCTTTTATTATTGAGAATAGTTTTCACTATCCTGGATTTTTTGTCATTTCAAATGATTTTGCAAATTGACTTTCTCACTCTATGAAGAATTGAGATGAAATTTTGATGGGGATTGCATTGAATCTGTGGATTGGTTTTGGCAAGACGGCCATTTTTACTACATTAATCCTGCCAATCCATGAGCGTGGGGGATCTTTATATTTTCTGAGCTCTGCTTCGATTTCTTTCTCTAGAGACTTAATGTTCTTGTTTTATAGATCATTCACTTGTTTGGTTAGATTTACCCCAAGATATTATTTCTTATTTATGACTATTGTGAAGGGTGTTGTTTCTCTAATTTCTTTTTTTGCTAATTTATCATTTGAGTAGAGGAAAGCTACTGATTTGTTTGAGATTGAGTTAATTTTATAGCCAGCCACTTTGCTAAAGTTGTTTATCAGCTGTAGGAGTTCTCTGGTGGAATTTTTTGGGGGTCACTTAAGTATACTGTCATATCATCTGCAAATAGTGATATTTTGACATCTTCCTTTCCAAGTGGTATCCCTTTGACCTTTTGTTGTCTAATATTTCTGGCTATAACTTCAGGTACCATATTGAATAAATAGGGAGAGAGTGGGCAGCCTTGTCTCATCCCTGAATTTAGTGGGATTGCTTCAAGTTTCTCCCCACTTAGTTTGATGTTGGTTACTGGTTTGCTGTATATTGCTTTTACTTTGTTTACATATGGGCCTTGAATTCCTGATTTTTCTAAGACTTTTTTTTTTTTTTTTTTTTTTTTTTTTTCTTAACCATGAAGGCGCATTAAATTTTGTGAAATGCCTTTTCAGCACCTAGTCAGATCACCATGTGATTTTTATCTTTGAGCTTGTTTATGTGGTAGATTAGGTTGATGGATTTCTTTATATTGAACCATCCCTGCATCCCTAGGATGAAGCTTACTTGAAGATGATGAGTGATTGTTTTGATGTGTTCTTGGTTTGGTTTGCCGGAATTTTATTGAGTATTTTTGCATTTATATTCATAAGTGACATTGGTCTGAAGTTCTCTTTCTTTGTAGAGTCTTTGTGTAGTTTTGGTATTAGCATAACTGTGGCTTAATAGAGTGAATTGGATAGTGTTCCTTCTGTTTCTATTATTTCGAATAGCTTGAAGAATATTGGTATTAGGTCTGATAGAATTCTGCACTAAAACCATCTGGTTCTGGGCTTTTTTTTTTTTTTTTTTTTTTTTTTTTTTTTTGGGTGGGAGAGACTTCTAATGATTGCTTCTATATCCTGATGGGATTGTTTAGATGGTTTATCTGATCCTGATTTATCTGATCCTGATTTAATTTTGGTACTTGGTATTTGTCTAGAAAATTTTCCATTTCATCTAGATTTTCCAGTTTGTCGAGTATAGGCTTTTGTAGTAGAATATGATCTTCATTTCTGATTTTGTTTTTTTGAATACTGTCTCTGTGCTGTCTGGTTAGTATAACTAAGGGTTTATCTGTCTTGTTGATTTTCTTAAAGAACCAGCTCCCGATTTTGTTGATTCTTTGTATATATAGTTCTTTTTGTTTTTACTTGGTTGATTGCAGCCCTGAGTTTGATTATTTCCTGCCACTACTTCTCTTGAACGTATTTACTTCTTTTTGTTCTAGAGCTTTCAGGTGTTCTGTCAAGCTCTTAGTATATGGTCTCTCCAGTTTCTTTTTAGAGACACTCAGAGCTGTGAGTTTTCCTCTTAGCACTGCTTTCATTGTATTACATAAGTTTGGGTATATTTTGCCTTCCTTTTCATTAAATTCTAAAAGGTTTTTAATTTCTTTCTGTATTTCTTTCTTGACCAAGTTATCATTAAGCAGAGCATTGTTCAGCTTTCATGTGTATGTGGGCTTTCTGTTGTTTTTGGTGTTATTGAAGACTTAGTCCATGGTAATCTGATAGGATGAATGAGCTTATTTCAATCTTCTTGTTTCTGTTGAGGCCTCTTTTGTGACAGATTATATTGCCAAATTTGGAAAAGGTACAATGAAGTGCTGAGAAGAAGGTATATTCTATTGTTTTAGGATGAAATGTTCTTTAAATATCTGTTAATTGTATTTGGTTCATAACTTCGGTTAGTTTTACTGTGTCTGTTTAGTTTCCGTTTCCATGATCTGTCCATTGATGAGAGTGGAGTGTTGAAGGCTCTCCCTATTATTGTGTGGTATATGCTTTGAGCTTTAATTTGTTTTTTATGAATGTGGGTGACCTTGCATTTGGAGCATAGATGATCTGAATTGAGAGTTCATCTTGGTAGATTTTTCCTTTGATGAGTAAAAAGAGTCTTTTACAATCTTTTTTTTTTTGATAACTTTTGGTTGAAAGTCAATTGTATTTGATATTAGAATTGCTACTCTAGCTTGTTTCATGGGACCATTTGCTTGGAATTTTTTTTTTTTAGCCTTTTACGCTGAGGTAAAAGTCTTTGTTACTGAGATGAGTTTTCTGTATGCAGCCAAATGCTGGGTCTTGTTTACATATTCAGTCTCTTAGTCTATGTCTTTTAATTGGGGAATTGAGTCCATTGATTTAAGAGAGATCAAAGAATAGTGATTTTTCCTGTTATTTTTGTTGTTAGAGGTAGAATTATGTTTGTGATGCTTTCTTCTTTTGTGTTTATTAAAAAAGATTATTTTCTTGCTTTTCATAGGGTATAGTTTCCCTCCTTGTGTTATAGTTTTCCATCTATTATTCTTTGTAGAGCTGGATTTGTGGAAAGATATTGTGTAAATTTGTGTTTGTCTTGGAATATCTTGGTTTCTCCATCTATAGTAATTGAGAGTTTTGCTTGGTATAATAGCCCGGCCTGGAATTTTTGTTCTCTTATGTTTTGTATGACATCTGCTTAGGATCTTCTATCTTTCATAGTCTCTGTTGAGAAGTCTGGTGTAATTCTGATTGGTCTGCCTTTATATGTTACCTGACCTTTTTTCTTACTGCTTTTAGTATTCTTCCTTGTTTTGTGCATTTAGTGTTTTGACTATTATGTGAGGGGAGAAATTTTTTTTGTCCATTCTATTTGGAGTTCTGTAGGCTTCTTGCATGTTTATGGTCATATTTCTTTAGGTTAGGGAAGTTTTCTTTTATAATTTTGTTGAAGATATTTACTGGCCCTTTAAGTTGGGAGTCTTTGCTCTCTTCTACACTTATTATCCTTAGGTGTCTTAGCTTCTCCTTCTCCTTCTCCTTATCTTATCTTATTCTTATCTTCTCACTGTGCCCCAGATTTCCTGGATGTTTTGGGTTAGGAGCTTTTTGTATTTTCTTTGATGGTTGTGTCATTTCTATGGTGTCTTCTGCACCTGAGCTTCTCTCTTCCATCTCTTGTAATCTGTTGGTGATGCTGCATCTATGACTCCTTATTTCTTTTCTAGATCTTCTATTTCCAGTGTTGTCACCCCTTGTGATTTCTTTATTGCTTCTATTTTCATTTTTAGATCTTGGATGGTTTTGTTCAATTCCTTCACCTGTTTGTTTGTTTGTGTTTTCTTGTAATTCCTCAAGGGACTTTTGTGTTTCCTTTTTAAGGGCTTTTACCTTTTACCCGTGTTCACCTGTGTTTCTTTTTTTTTTTTAAAAAGATTTTATTTATTTTGTGTATGTGAGTTCACTGTAACTGTCTTCAAACATAGCAGAACAGGGTATCAGATTCCATTATCGATAGTTGTGAGCAATCTTGTGTTTGCTGGGAATTGAACTCAGGACCTCTGGAAGAGTAGCCTATGAGACATCTCCCCAGCCCATCTCCTGTATTACTTAAAGGCAGTGATTACTGTCCTTCTCAATGACCTCTATTATCATCATGAGATTTGAGTTTTAATCAGAATCATGCTTTTCTTGTGTGTTGGGATATCTAGGGCTTACTATGTTGGGAGAACTGGGTTCTGATGATGCCAAGTAGCCTTAGTTTCTGTTGCTTATATTCTTGCATTTGTCTCTATTCATTCTGTTATTTGTGGTGTTATCTGGTCTTTATGTTTCTGACTCTGGCTTGTCTCTCCTGTAAACCTGTGTGTCAGCACTCTTGGGAGACCAGCTCTCTCATGAGGGGATTTGGGTATGGAGAGCTGTGGCACAAGGTCAGCTCTGGGAACAGATGGAAACTAGAAGGATCCTAATCCAGGTTGCTCTTCAGTTCCTGTGTAGTGACAGCTTCTACCAGGTTCTTTTTGGTTTGAGCAGAAGTGGTGGTCTTACTTGTGTTCTTAGGTGCCTCAGCACTCCTGAAAGACCAGCTCTTTTCCAGTGAGATTTGCACATTGAAATCTGTGGCAGGGTCAGCTCTGGGCCATGTTAGAATTTTGGTTCAAAGGTTCAGTCCATCATTATCAAGACAGTAGTATGGCAGCATCCAAATGGGTATGGTGCAGGCAGAGCTGAGAGTTCTACATCTTCATCTGAAGGTTGCTAGTAGAATACTCTTAGATCTGAATCTTGCTTTATTCAAGCCTTGGGTATCCAGGGCTTGCTGTGGTGGGAAAACTGGGCTGTTGTTTCTGAGTAGTATTGGTTTCTGTTGCTTGTGTTCTAGCCCTTGCCACTCACCATCTGGTTATCACATCTCTGGTGTTAACTGGTCCTGCTATCTCTGACTGGAGCCTGTCCCTCTTGTGAATTTTTAATCCTATGATCCTGTGATCCTGGATGTGTCAGAACACCTGGAGGGTTGTGCTGCAACTAATGTGTATGTATGCATGCAGAGACCCATGGCTCCAGTTGCATATTATAGCAGAGGATGGCATTGTCTGGCATCAATGGGAGAAGGGGCCTTTGGTCCAGTGAAGGCGTGTTTTTCCCAGTGTAGGGGAACGCCAAGGTGCTGAGGTGGAGAGGATGATTGGGACACAGAGCACCTTCTTGAAGACAAGGGGAGAGGGAAGGGAGGTAACATTTGAAATGTAAATACAGAGAACATCCAATAAAAACAAAAAAGAAACAAAGACTAAAATAGCCCAATACAATTTTGCCTTTGGACCTGTAGCATTCTAATTCTCCACACTTAGAGATGTAACATTAATAAACATGAAGCTTGTGGAACTTTCAGCAAATGTAGCTACTTTTATAAACCTCAGCTTATGGTCCATGGCAACTCATGTCCAATGGCAGCTAGGAACTTATCTTGGAATCTGGAGAGACTACAACATCAGGAAGGCAGATCTTCAGGAAAATAAATCATTAGAAATTTCCAGATTCTACTATTAGTCATAATCCAGGTTTAATTAATTATTTTTGTCTTCTTTATGTGTTATCACATTTATATAACATAAATGTAGCTAGAATTAAAATAATTAGTAGCATATTTCTGCAAGGAGCAAAGATAACAGATAGGCAAGACTGATGGTTTAATTTGAGCTTGGTAAGTACCTTCCAACTATACTAAATGGAGTTAAAGCTAGACAAGTGGCAATCTAATTGATTTAACCCCTTTAATACCTATAACTATGAGTTTAGCTCAGGCATTAAATATGGGTTTAAGGTATAGGTGTTCCCAAAACTGAGGTTTTGTTGTTGTTGTTAGTTTAGCATTATTTCTCTTTCACCAAAATTTTACTGAATAAGAAAATTATTTTACAAAGATGGTGAGAAAATACTTATGGTTTTAAACATCTGATCTTAATAAGGCAGGGGGTCTGGGTAAGTTAACAATTATATCAAACATTATTAAAGTAAGAACATGGGGGAATTCATGTGGAGGTCAGAGTGAAAGCAGGTGTGAGTGGAAGCAACAGAAGGAGTCATGGCTGCCAAAGTATTTGAGTCCATCGGAAAGTTCGGCCTGGCCTTAGCAGTTGCAGGAGGCGTGGTGAACTCTGCTTTATATAACGTGAATGCTGGACACAGAGCCGTCATCTTTGACCGATTCCGTGGCATACAGGACATTGTGGTAGGGGAAGCGACTCACTTTCTCATCCCTTGGGTACAGAAACCAGTTATCTCTGACTGCCGCTCTCAACCACGGAATGTGCTGGTCATCACTGGTAGCAAAGACTTGCAGAACGTCAACATCACACTACGCATCCTTTTCCGGCCGGTGGCCAGCCAGCTTCCTCGAATCTACACCAGCATTGGCTAGGACTATGTTGAGCGGGTGCTGCCGTCTATCACCACCGAGATCCTCAAGTCGAAGGTGGCTCGATTCAATGCTGGAGAATTGATTACCCAGAGAGAGCTGGTCTCCAGGCAGGTGAGCGATGACCTCACGGAGCGAGCAGCAACATTTGGGCTCATCCTGGATGACGTGTCCCTGACACATCTGACCTTCGGGAAGGAGTTCACAGAGGCAGTAGAAGCCAAACAGGTGGCTCAGCAGGAAGCAGAGAGAGAGTCAGATTTGTGGTGGAAAAGGCTGAACAGCAGAAGGCAGCCATCATCTCTGCTGAGGGGGACTCCAAGGCAGCTGAGCTGATCGCCAACTCCTGGTCACAGCGGCCTGATTGAGCTGCGGAAGCTGGAAGCTGCTGAGGACATTGCCTACCAGCTCTCCCGCTCTCGGAACATCAGCTACCTGCCAGCAGGGCAGTCCGTGCTCCTCCAGCTACCTCTTTGAGGCCAACCAGGCCACGGCCTCCATCATTCTGGATGATGCCTTCCTTCTGCCCCACCCCAGAAATCACTGTGAAATTGAATGATTGGCTTAAAGTGAAGGAAATAAAGGTAAAATCACTTCAGATCTCTTAAAAAAAAGTAAGAACATGGTATCACTTTCACTTGTACCAAAGTGGCAAACTGAGAGAAGCTTGGAGACAGAGAGATGGGAGTGTGGACACATCAGCTATTCCTTGAAGGGTTTTGTTGTAGAGTAAAAGAATAGTTGTAACACTTTTATTTGAAAGCCACTTGCATATATACTGATCTATGACTGAGCACTTTGTGGTGCAGGGGTGGGGTGAAGTCCAGGAGAGCATTGTGGCTGTTCCCCAAAATGCAAAATGGTTCGAGCAACAGTACTGGACTGGACATGAAAGCATGACTTCAGCATGGGATTTTCTTGATTCAGAAATGAATAGGTTCCCAAAGATGCAAAAGACTCACTAGATCAAGGCAGGGGACCTATGCTGGATATAGAGGCAGCAGCAAGAAAAGGGGAAGGTCCCTAAAGGGTTATGCATTTCAGTAGAGGATCTGAGACTCTTAGTTTTGAGAGGGATAATGTCTCAGGGTTCTAGTCCTGCAACAAAACACTATGACCAAAAGCTAGCTGGGGAGGGAAGGGTTTATTTGGCTTACATTTTTCTTTTATTGGATACTTTATTATTTACATTTCAAATGTTATCCCCTTTCCCAGTTTCCCTCTGGAGACCCCTTATCCACTCCACCCCTCTTCTCCCCACCCACCTACCCACTCTATCCTGCCTCTCCACCATGGAATTCTTCTACTCTGGGGCATCAAGCCTTCCAAGAAACAAGGGCCTCTCCTTCCATTGATACCTGACAAGGCCATCCTCTGCTACATGTGCAGCTGGAGTGTGGCATACTCCATGTGTACTCTTTGGTTGGTGGTTTAGTTTCTGGGAGCTCTGGGGGTCTGATTAGTTGATATTGTTGTTCTTCCTATGGGGTTGCAAACCCCTTCAGCTCCTATAGTCTTTTCTTTAACTCCTCCATTGGTGATTCTGTTCTCAGTTCAATGGTTGGCTGCAAGCATCTGCCTCTGTGTTTCACAGATTCTGGCAGTGCCTCTTAGGAGGCAGCTATATCAGACTCCTGTCAGGATGCATTTCTTGGCATCTGCAATATTGTCTGGGTTTGGTTACTGTATATGGGATGGATCACCAGGCAGGGCAAACTCTGAATGGCTCTTTCTTCAATATCTGCTCCATACTTTGTCTTCATATTTCCTCCTATGATTATTTTGTTCTCCCTTCCAAGAAGGACTGAAGCATCCACACTTTGGTCTTTTTTCTTCTTGAGCTTCATGTGGTCTTTGGATTGTATTATGGTTATTCCAAGATTTTGGGCCAATATACACTTATCAGTGAGTGCATACTATGTGTGTTCTTTTGTGACGGGGTTACCTCACTCAGGATCGTATTTTCTAGTTTCATCCATTTGCCTAAGAATTTCATGGAGTCATTGTTTTTAATAACTGAGTAGTACTCCATCGTGTAAGAGTACCACATTTTCTGTAGCCATTCCTCTGTTGAAGGACATCTGGTTGTTTCCAGCTTCTGTCTATTATAAATAAGGCTGCTATGAACATGGTAGAACATGCGTTCTTGTTATATGTTGGAACATCTTTTGGGTATATGCCCAGAAGTGGTATAGCTGGGTCTTCAGGTAGTACTCTGTCCAATTTTCTGAGGAACTGCTAAACTGATTTCCAGAGTGGTTGTAGCAGTTTGCAATCCCACCAAAAATAGAGGAGTGTTCCTGTTTCTCCACATCCTTGCCAGCATCTGCTGTCATCTGAGTTTTTAAACTTAGCCATCTGACTGGTGTGAGGTGGAATCTCAGAGTTGTTTTGTTTTGCATTTTCCAGAAGACTAAGGATGTTGAGCATTATTTTAGGTGCTTTGCAACCATTTGATATTTCTCAGTTGAGAATCTTTTGTTTAGCTTTGTACCCTATTTTTTAATAGGGTTATTTGATTCTCTGGAGTCTAACTTCTTATTTGTCATTAAAGCCAGGAAAGAAACTCAAATAGATCAGGAACCTGGGGGAAGGAGCTGATGCAGAGGCCACAGAGCAGTTCTGTTTACAGACTTGCTTATTGTGGGTCATTCAACCTGCTTTCTTACAGAACTCAGGACTTCCAGTCCAGTGATAGGACTACTCAGAATGGGCTGAGCCCTCCCCCTTCAATCACTAATTATGACAGTGTTTTACAGGCTGACTCACAGCCTGGAGGAGGCATTTTCTCATTTGAGATTTCATCCTTCTGAGGCAACTATAATTTGTGTCAAGTTGACACAAATCCAGCCAGCACAGCCAGAGTTCAAAAGATGCTGCAATTGATGACTCTGGAGGAGAGATTTCTTAGAATTAATGCCATGACAGAGAGGAAACCACTTGACTAGCATGGAGGACAAGAGGCACATGGGTCCAGAGAGAGAAGTCAGGTCCAGCACCAAGCTTAGCCCTGGGGGTTTCTGTGTGACAGTTGAAGGGTCTTTAAAGCTTTCTGAGGGTGTATTCACAATGTATGTATACATCCAGGCTTTCTGATTCCCAATGCTGGGAGGGAATGAAGGGCAGCAATACCCAGAGTGGTGTGAACTCACTCTCTAGGGGAAAGAGCTTCGCACTGGGAAGGGCTGTTAGTTCAGTAACTGTAGTTGTAAATCCGGAAAACTTCAGGATAAGAATAGTGATAAGATTCCCTCCAACAATTTAGCTTTAGCTGTCCTGTGCAACAAATAATTCACTGGCAGAATTGAATATGTAGAGTATAAATCAAGTACCAGAACATTTTAAAAATGGGCAATTTTAATTTCAAATTAAATATTTCACATGCAAATGGTCTTAAAATAGTTATTTATTGGTAAACACACCATCAATAAAAGTGCAAATACTTCACAATTTAACTTTAGAATTCTGCTGAGATCCAGACTTTGAGGTCTCCTAGAAAATCAAATCCAGTCTTTTGTGATTTCATCTGACTGGTTTGTGCCTGTGCAGAGAGCACATTCATTATCTGTGATCCCAGTCTGCGCCAGCCTGCAAGGGATCTATTTGAGTATTTCTTTCTTTATATCATGCAGTTGTTCTATGTTAGTATTTAAATCTACAGCCCTTTACGTATGGTATATTGTGATATAAGTTTCTGAGTTTTTAACATATATTAAACCAGCATGTTGAAATTTTCCATGGCCCATGCTTGAGAGATAGCTTGGCACCATTGCTGCTCTTCCACAGGTCCAGAATTCAGGTTGAAGCATCCAAGTTAGGCGGCTTACCACCACCTGTAACCCGGCACCAGGGAAATCTGACACCCTCTTCTGGTTTTCACAGGCACCCACACGCACATGCCAATACTTACATGTGAACAAACAGACATACTAGTGAATAAGAATTTAAAAAATCTTAAACAAATCTTTAAACCAATTCTTTGGCTGGGAATGTAGTTTCATTGCAGAGTGCTTGCTGCACATGCTCATAACCCTGTGTTTCATCTCTAGTATGAACAATGTTTCTCTTGTTTATACTATAAATAATGAAACTCTCATTGGAATGTCTGCAAGTCTTGTTTGGTTAGTTACACTAACTAGACAGACAAGAGACATATTTCAAAGAACATTTTTGTTTTCTCTTTTACATTACCCTTTGAATAGTATAAGCTAGTTAGTGGCCTTTGTTATATTATAAATTATATAGCTATGTATCTATATCACAATTGGAATTTCAATGAGAAGTGATTGGCTTTTAATTTATGACTTATATTTTGACTACAATGAAAATAACTATAGATAGTAATTAAAATCGAGCCATAATAAACATGAATCAAGAATATTAAATAATCCAGGATAAGTGCACATACCTGTGATCTCAGCACTTAGGAAGCTTTAACAGGTGGAGCATGAGTTTAGGCACCTTAGGCTACAATTGGGAGCCTGAACCCCTCAAAAAGAATAGTGATACCAAGGTCTCACTATTATTATTAACAGTGAGAAGACATTTTGTCCTGAGCTTTCTAATAGCTACGACAGTCTTCAACTTACAATATCACAAAAGCCACAGACCACTTAGTAAGAAGCATTTAAGGACCTTTTGAAGATGCTAGATCTAATTACAAGTCAGGTTTTGTAATGAACCATGAGTGTGAGACTAAGGTTGATTTCTGGGCGTCTGTGCTGATATAGAATACAAGTTTTCTAAAACTCCAACCAAAGAGTTGTGGAGGAACTCATGGCTCCAGCTGCTTATGTAGCACATATGTAGCAGAGGATGGCCTTATCTGGCATCAATGGGAAGAGAAGCTCCTGGTCCTGTGAAGGCTTGATGCTCCAGCATAGGGGAATGCTAGTGTGGTGAGGCAGAGGTGGATGTGTGGCAGAGTACCGTCATAGAAGCAAGGGGCGTGGGGAATGGGATAGGGAGTTTGGGGAGGGCAAACCGGGAAGGGGGACAACATTTGAAATATAAATAAATGCAATAACTAATAAGGGAAAAAAAGCTAAATAAAGATATTCTTTGAGTAGAGAAAGGCTACTGATTTGTTTGAGTAAATTTTATATTCAGCTATTTTACTGAAATCGTTTATCAGCTATAGGAGTTCTTCAGTGGAATTCTTTGAAATCACTTAAGTATACTATCATATGATCTCCAAATAGTGATATTTTGACTTTGTTCTTTCCAATTTGCATCCCTTTGACCTACTTTTGTTGTCTAATTGCTCTGGTTAGAACTTCAAATACTATATTGAATAGGTAGGGAAGGGGTAGGAAGCTTTGTCTGGTCCCTGATTTTAGTGGGATTGCTTCAAGTTTCTCACCATTTAGTTTAATGTTGGTTATTGGCTTGCTGTATAATGCTTTTAGGTATGGGCCTTGAATTCCTGATCTTTCCAAGATCTTTAACACGAAGGGTGTTGAATATTGTAAAATGCTTTTTCAGCATCTAATGAGATGATCGTATGTTTTTTTTTTTTGAGTTTGTTTATATAGTGGATTACATTGATGGATTTTCTTATATTAAACCATCCCTACATCCTTTGGATGAAGCCTACTTGGTCATGGTGAATGATCGTTTTGATGTGTTCCTGGATTCGGTTTGCAAGGATTTTGTTGAGTATTTTTGTGTCAATATTCAAAAAGGAAATTGGTGTGAGGTTCTTTTTCTTTGTAGAGTCTTTGTGTGATTTAGGTATAAGCATAATTATGGCTTTATAGAATGAATTGGTTTTTGTTCCTTCTCTTTCTATTTTGTGGAATAGTTTGAAGAATATTGGTATTAGGTTTTTTTTGAAGGTCTGAGAGAAGCAGGGGAATGGGGGATGAAATAAGTGGTTTTCAGAGGGAAAACTGGGAAAAGGGATAACATTTGAAATGTAAATAAAGAAAATATCCAATAAAAGAAAAGAAAAAATTAAAACAATAAAGATGTACTAAAAAAAGAATACAACCCTTACATTAAAAGGCTAAAGAGATAATTTATTCTAGATTGAAATATAAATGACCATGGTTCAGGAACAAAAATTTAATTCACCCTAGGTTCCTTCCCTAAATATTCCAAAATTAAAGCAGTTTCATGAAATGTTTATCGTAATAGGATAAAGACAGAATAAATAAAGATGTTTTTCATATTCACGCATAGAAACAGCAGGAGAATGGTTAAAATGAAGTGAGGAGATCTTGCTATGGGCCTCATACACTATCTGATGATGCTCTTAGCTTCTGGGTTGATGTGAGATAGATGTTTGTTTGTAATGGGCCTTTACCTAATGATCAAAATATGTTAGTTTCCGCACAGGGGAGGAAAATACATGTCCATTATGAGAGATGAAGATGACCTAAAATAATTTGGCTCTGAACTGTGGCATTCAAAACTATTTACAATTTTTTGGGTTTCTAATTAGTTAATAAGCCTTGAAGAAGGTTGAGCAGAAGGCACAGTTTCTGTCTGAGAACTTGTTTTTACATCTGCAAGGTGACCTCATGGCTTGAATGTAGTGTCTATGTTTGTAGAAAAGTCTCAACACTTTCTTCGACTGACTTCTTCAAATGCTAATGGTTGGCCCAATATGTATTGCCAAATGAAAATTAAGACAAAACCAAAGTTATATAAAATGCATGGCGTTCTCACAGTCTGTAATAGCTAATTATTGGAACTTGTTTCAATATAAAATTATGTGAGAATTCTTAATGCTTGTGAGAAAACTTCATGAAAATAAGAGTTTTGTGATATCCATTTCTCCAGTATTCTTGTGATATATTTTGTGCTTCTTCAAGTGTAACAAATAGGCATGAATTTTCTTCAGCTTTTGTTATTCATATATTTCTATGGAAAAATGTATAATTTGTTCATATGGTTGGCCACTTTACTCATGTGACTCTTCTTAACCCTCAGAATACAAATTGTCTGTTGCTCTGAATAAAGTTGACAATTGCATGAGACTTTAGTTGCCTCATTTTTAGGTCTTGCTCTCCTAGGTTCATGGCACAGACTAGAGTTGTAAAACAGCTGATCATAAAGACTTTGTATTGCAGCATGATACTTCTGCAAGGGAACTTTTTTTTGGCTCTAGATATGACGATAAGTTTAGTTTATTAATTCAATAAAGCAATGAAACTTTATTGACTGTGTTTGTGATTGGGTGTTTGAGATAAAGATACCGCCCCTGCTGTCAAGAACACTGAAATTTAGATAGGCGCAATGACAAGATCCTAAAATGCTGAGACAAATGCAATAAGGGGAGCAAAATTTTATAGAAGCAAAACTCTTTCAAAGTGAGCATTGAAGAGGATGGGGCTTCAAGTTACAACTGTAGACAAGAAGTGACATTTCAAGAATGTGCGGCATACATAAAATCATAGTAGGGCAAGACAGGAAGGATAGCTTTTAAAGTCCTCTCCTTTATCCCTTATGTCTATAGACCATATCTTCACTCTTTTTTGTCTGTTTCGTATGTTTATTGTTGTGTTTTATAAAAATATAAGGAAGAAAAGGAATATATTAGGTGGATATGCAGTCATGTATGTGGGAAGGTGGTGACTCTATGGGTCCATTCTGAAGCATCCCTTCCCCCCGAGGGACCAGTCACATAGTATAGTGTAGAATAAAGTTTTTTCAGGGCAGAGAGAGGGAGAAAGATAGAGGCACAGAGAGACACACACACAGACAGAGAGACAGAGAGACACACAGAGACACATAGAGACAGAGAGGTAGAATAGAGGATTAGAGGCTATCCACGAGCACATGGAGAGAGGGGGGGAGAGTAATGGGAAGAGAGAGTGGAGAGGGTAAGGAAACAAGAGCAAGAGAGCAAAAGAGAGAGGAGGGGGCAAGTAGCCCTTTAGAGAGTCAGGCATTCCTGGCTGTCCAGGTAACTGTGGGGCTGAGCCTAGACTAAATGCCAACATTTATGCCTATTGGGTCTTTGTAAAATATAAGTTTATTTTGTTGTTTTACAGGATAACCTCACACCACTCTTGCTTGCTCTCAGGGAGAACAGACTGAAGATGGCACAATTCTTAGTAAGGATGGAAGCAAGTGTGCATGCAGTTGACTCACAGAGAAGGTAGAGTTGATTGATTCGTAGAAACCTTTCAATGGATGCAGTCATGCATGTAAAAATATTACGCGAATAGAAACATTAAGATTAACTTGCAGAAATATACTGGAAAGCAGCATATATTATCTGTTAGGTAGAATTACTTTCCTTTTCTTTCTTTTTTTTTTTTAAAATGATTCTTGCCAGTGATGAGGCCGAAGCAGATTTATTATTTTCCAATCTGTTTTTATATCACATTAATTACCTGCAGAATAATAAGATCAGTTCTGAGTCAAGGAACAGTCAAGGCAATAGAGAAAATTCTGTAAACACCTTTCTAGGGGTTAATCATAATGACCAAGACAAAAGGACTGCCACACATGCTTATGTTGAGCCTGCTCTGAACTTTTCATTAACTAAAATGTAAATGTTCTTAATCTGGGCCTATTTCCTGAGTCCAGGCCCAAAGTCAGATTTTTCTTTTGTCCTGGTAATGTCAAATTCCCACCAAGTATCTAGAAGCAAATGTCCCCCAAAGACTTTCCACATGTCCCCCTTATTTATTTCAGAAACAAGACTGATCCTGTCTTAGATTGTTCTGATCAGAATGCCTTTTTTACCCATCATGGAATGGGCATTATCAAAAGCAATGCATTTCTGTCTTAGGTTGGTAAGGTTCTGTGCAGAATCATACCCGTCCTTGGCTTGCCAGGCTGTTAAATTAATAACTCTGTATGAGGTTCCATTTTTAGTTTCAAGCCATGTATTTTGGCAGCTAACATATTGATGTTATTAAAGACTAGCTTCTTCACAATGGGCAAGAATAAAAGTATTCCCAGGACAAGAAGGGCTAATATAATCAAGCTATATATGCCATCCTTGAAGCTTGACCAAAATGGAATTTAGGCCAGAAATATTTTTATCAGCAATATCTGCAGCAAAACTCAGCAGAGCGGCATTCTTTAAATTCATAATCTCTATATGCTAAGTTAAAACATCTAGAGAAGTATTAGAATTATGCCAAACACCCTGCAAGTGTCTTGTAACCTTTTTCCAGTTATAGTGACTATCACTGAAAATTTTAGAAGTAACACAAATTCATTGATATTTAGCATGACACTCGAGATGGCCTCTTACTCTTAAACTCAGAACCTCTTCTCCAAAAATTTGAATAGCATCATAAATTAATCCTTTGTTCCAACTGCCTATCTAAATCCTCTTGAGTACTCAAAACATTACTAACTTTTTTTTTTTTTTGCTAAATGATTAACAAAAGTAGTTGTCTCAATTTCTTGTGTCAAAGCAATTGCAGAAGCAGTGGTACTAGTTATTAATGTAATTAAAGCTGCTATATCAGCAATAATGAAGCCCACTCCACTCTTGCTTCTGACCAATTCAATTCTTCCAATATTTGCAAGCTTTTTTCAAAATATCAAAGTCTTGTAATACCTATAGGCAATAAAACAAAAGCTCGTTGATAAACCACCATAACAGATGTCATATATCAATACACTAACACAATTAGAAAGTGTGCAGTCAATACAACTTACATTAAATACTGAGGAAGAAATAGAAGTAATTTTAATATTACCAATTAATGAAAGATTAGTAGCCTTAATTCATGTACTAACATTTGTCTCCCAATTTTATTCTCTGCAAATGTTACTTCATACAAGGTAATAGTGAATTTTTAAATGTTTCCGAAAAATTCTAGAACCAGACTTCCAAAAGACTGTCATTTGCAACATGGAATTGATTTATACACCAGTCCATGATTGAGTCAGAATAACTGGTCACATTAAAGGAAAGAGAACAGTCATTACAACAACTTCTCTATTTGATTAACCCTTCTAAGTCAGTTTACACAGTCTTCATGTTCTCTATCCCATAAGGTCTAAAAGCTTGAGGCAAGGCAGTTTGTCCAATATGGGTTAAAGGCAAGCCAGGAACAAATGTCCAATACAGCTTCCTAGTTACCATTGTAGGGTACCAACATGCTCATAGGTTAGCGCCATTCTTTTTCCCAACATCAGCATGTCTCACCCGTAACTCTGGAAGCTAGTACGCTCCTTCAGCACCATGTGGGAAAAAACACAAACATGCCATCTTCTCCATATTAATACCTGATTGGGACCCTGCCATATGCTAGTAAGTGGATCCCTCCATTTCACCTAGGCATAAGTGTGCCTAGTTGTAGGATGCCATAGAAACTCAGCAGAGAGTTTCTTGGCATACAAATTTAAAAAATTTAAAATAAAAGAGCATGATTTAAATAAGTGTGTAGTGTATGGGGATATAACTCCACCTTTTGTTTTATGACAATATTGTTTTAAAGGTCCACAATGCCTGTTTCACAATATCTTGTCCTTGAAGATTATAAGGAATCCCAGAAATATGGGCAGTATTACATTTGACAGAGCATCTCAAATGCTTGACTACAATAGCCAGTTCCATTATCTGTTTTAATCTGATTTGAAACTCACGCCTACATAGAAAAACAATGTAGGCAATGAGTAGCTACATTTCAGTGGCTTCTCCTATTAAAGCAATTGTAATGAGGAAGTCTGAAAAGGTGTCAACACTCACATGTACTAATTTTATTGTTTCAAAATCAGAAATATGAGTAATATCCATTTGTCATAATTGATTAAGTCCTGGAGGATTAACACAATTATATGCTACAGGACAAAATGGAGGACATTGAGGACAAGTCTGCAAAATTTAACATGCATTCTCTAGAAATAGCAATTTATTGTTTTAAGCTATTGCTATTTTGATGATATAAAGAATGAAATTGGGCACCAGGAACAGTGTGAGATCCAGGGACATAGGCCTAGTGGGACTGCACTCTGAGTAAACAAAGCATAGAATGGGCTAAGCGGAGCACATGAAAAATGAGGCCCTCTGCTTCAGTGGAGCCGGAACTCTGGCATAAGTACTCAGGATCCACCCGGAAAGCCCTTGGGTATGGATCAAACGCTCAGGCCATTTGGCACCTGGAAGAGTGGAGATCCAGGGACACAGGACTGGTGAGACTGTGCTGTGAGTAAAAAAAGTGCAGAGAGGGCTAAGCACAGCACACGAAAAACACGGCCCTCCAGTTCAGTAGAGCCGGAACTCTGGCATAGGTACTCAGGATCCACCCGAAAAGCCCTGGCTCAAAGCCTAGACACACAGGCCCACAGTAAAGCACAGGCCCTTGTCAGTGGGAGCCAGGGTTTGCCAGGGAAAGGCAGTGCTTGAAGTTCAACTCTACAGACCCTCTTAACCTGGAACAAAGGGGAGTCTGACACATAGGCCCAGGGACATATTGAGAGCCCCCAGACTTTAGAGCATAAAGTACTGTTCTATCAGGAAAAGGGTCTGTTATGGCCTAGAGAAAGAGCAAGGTCCCTGCCAGTAGTAGACAGGACCTGTGGGCACAGGGGTTAGTTACCAGAACAGCCTCACAAAAGCTCCCACATCTGAGCCCACAAAGACAGAGCTGAGTCACTGCTACCAGAACTCACTCCTTGCCCACCAAAAGACAAACACTCAGAAGCAGTTTTCTTCCTGAACCCACGAGCCCTTAGGTTCACAGGAGAGACGGGTACCAATCACTGACAAGATGACAGAGGAAAACGAAAGAACTTAAGCAATGGAAACCAAGACAACTTGGCATCATCAGAACCCAGCTCTCCCATCACAGCAAGCAGTGGAATGCCAAACACTCCAGAAAAAGAAGACTCAGACCTGAAATCATACCTCAAGATGATGATGGAGATCGTTGAGAAGATCATGAATAACTCCCTTAAACAAGTATGGGAAAACAACCATAAAACAAATAGAAGCTTTTAAAGAGAAAATACGAAAAACACTCAAAGAAATCAAAGAACTAGAGGAAAACAGAACCAAAGAGATGAAGGAATTGAAAATGGAAATAGAAACAATAGAGTAAACACTAAAAGAGAAAACCCTGTAGATGGAAACCTAAAAAAGAAATCAGGAGTCACAGATGTAAGCATCTCCTACAGACTACAAGAGATGGAAGAGAGAATCTCAGGGGCCGAAGACAACATTGAAAACAGAAAAAGCATTTACAGAAGATGCAAAAACCAAAAATATCCTAACCCAAAAATATCCAGGAGATTCAGGACACAATGAGAAAAACAAACCTAAGGATGATAGGAATAGAAGAGGGCAAAGAATATCCACTAAGAGGCACAGTAAATATCTTCAAAAACATCATAGAAGAAAACTTCCCTCTGTTAAGAATGAGATGACCATGAGCATAAAAGATGCCTACAGAACTCCAAATAGATTGGACCAGAAAAGAAATTCTTCCCGAAACATAATAGTCAAAACGCCAAGTGTTCAAAGCAAAGAAAGAATACTAAAAGCAGTAAGGAAAAAAGGTCAGATAACATATAAAGGCAAACCAATCAGAATCACACCCGATTTCTCAACAGAGACGATGAAAGCTAGAAGATCCTGGACAGACATCATACAGACCTTAAGAGAACACAAATGTCAGCCCAGGCTGCTCTACCCAGCAAAACTATCAATCACCATAGATGGAGAGACCAAGATATTCCAGGACAAAATTAAATTTATACAATATCTGACCACAAATACAGCCCTACAAAAAATAATAGATGGAAAACCCAACACAAGGAGGGAAACTACATTCTAACAAAACCAAGAAAATAACTAAGCAAGAAAACCAAAAGAAGAAAGACACACAGACATAATTTTGCCTCTAAAAGCAAAAATAGCAGGAAACAGCAACCACTATTCCTTAATATCTGTTAACATAAATAGACTCATTTCCCCAATAAAGAGACCTAGGCTATCAGACTGGATACATAAACAGAATTCAGCCTTTTGCTGCATACAGGAAACTCATCTCAGAGACAAACACAGACACTATCTCAGAGTAAAAGGGTGGGGAAAAAATATTCCAAGCAAATGGCCCCAAGAAACAAGCTGGAGTTGCCATTCTAATATTGAATAAAGTAGATTTTCAAACAAAAGTTATCAAAAAAGATAAGCAAGGACACTTTTTACTCATTACAGGGAAAGTTTGTCAGGAGGAACTCTCAATCCTTAACATATATGCTCCAAATACAAGAGCACCCATATTCATAAAAGAAACCCTACTGAAGCTCAACAAATACATTTCACCCCACACAATAATAGTGGAAGACTTCAACACCCCACTCTCACCAATGGACAGATCATGGAAGCAGAAACTGAACAAGGGCACAGTGAAACTAGTAGAGGTTATGAACCAATGGGAATTAATAGACATGTAGAGAACATTTCACCAAAAAACAAAAGAATACACCTTCTTCTCAGCACCTCATGGCATCTTCTTCAAGATTGACCACACAGTTGAGCACAAAACAAGCCTCAATAGATATAAGAAGATTGAAATACTCCCATGCATCCTATCAGATCACCATGGATTAAGGCTGGTCTTTAATAACAACAAAGACACAAAAAGCCCATATACACATGGAAACTGAACAATGCTCTATTAAACTATAGTATGGTCAAAGAAGAAATAAAGAAAGAAATTAAGGATTTTCTAGAATTTAATGAAAATGAAAGCACAACATACCAAAACCTATGGGATGCAATGAAGACAGTACTGAGAGGAAAACTCATAGCTCTGAGTACCACTAAAAAGAAACTGCAGACAGCATACACTAGCAACTTGACAGCACAGTTTGAAAACTCTAGAACAAAAGGAAGCAAAATCACCCAAGAGGAGTAGATAGCAGAAAATAATCAATCTCAGAGCTGAAATCAACCATGTAGAAACAAAGAGAACTATACAAAGATTCAAAAATACCAAAAGCTAGTTCTTTGAAAAAATCAACATGATTGATAAATCCTTAGCCAGCCTAACTAGAATGTTCAGAGAGTATATCCAAATCCACAAGACCAGAAATGTAAGGGGAGACATGACAGAAACTGAGGAAATTTAAGAAATTATCAAATTCTACTACAAAAGCCTGTATTCAAACAAACTGAAAAATTTAGAAGAAATGGTCAATTTTTTAGACAAATACCAGGTACCAACATTTAATCAGGATCAGCTAGAACATCTAAATTGCTACATAACCCTAAAGAAATAGAAGCAATCATCAAAAGCCTCACAAAACAACAGCAACAATAACAAAAAAGTCCAGGAGCAGATGGGTTTAGTGCAGAATTCTCTCAGAAATTTAGAGAAGACCTAATATCAATACTATCCAAACTATTCCACAACATAAAAGCAGAAAAAAAAAACACTACTTAACTTGTTCTTTGAAGCCATAATTATGCTCATACCTAAGTCATACAAAGACCCTATAAACAAAAAGAACTTCAGACAAATTTTTTCTCATGAACACCAATGGAGGAATAGTCAAAAAATTCTTGCAAACCAAATCTGTGAAGACATCAAAACAATCATTCACCATGATCACCATATCCTTTTTCCCAGGGATGCAGGGATAGTTCAATACACAGAAATCCATCAATGTAGTCAACTATATAAACAAACTCAAAGAAAAAAATATCATATGACCATCTTATTAGATGTTGAGAAAGCATTTGACAAATTTCAACACCCCTTCATGTTAAAAGTCTAGGAAAGCAGGAACTCTAGGCCTATACTTAAACATAGTAAAAAGCAATGTACAACACACCAACATCAAACTAAATGGTGAGAAACTTGAACCAATCCCATTACAATCAGAAACTATACAAGGCTGCCCACTCTTCCCCAGCCTATTCAATATAGTACTGGAAGTCCTAACCCGAACAATTAGTCAGCAAAAGGAGGTCACTGTGATATAATTTGGAAAGGAAGAAGTCAAAATATTACTTTTTCAGATGATATAATAGTATACTTAAATGACCCCAAACATTCCACCAGAGAAAAATTACAGCTGATAAACAACTTTAGCAAAGTGGCTGGATATAAAATTAACTCAAACAAATCAGTAACCTTCTTCTACTCAAAGGATAAGCAGGCTGAGAAAAAATTTAGGGAATTGATATTTGTCACAATTGTTACAAAGAGTATAAAATACCTTGGAGTGACTCTAAGCAAGCAAGTAAAAAAATGTGTATGACAATAACTTCAAGTCTCTGAAGAATAAAATTGAGGAACATCTCAGAAAATAGAAAGATCTCCCATGCTCATGGATTGGAAGGATCAACATAGTAAAAATGGACATCTTTCCAAAAACAATCTACAGATTCAATGCAATCTCCATCAAAATTCCAACTCAGTTCTCCATAAAGTTAGAAAGAGCAATTTTCAAAATTGTTTGCAATAACAAAAACCCATGAATAGCAAAAACTATTCTCAATAATAAAAGAACTTCTGGGGGACTCACCATCTCTGACATCAAGGTGTAGTATAGAGCAAAGTGATAAGCACTGCATTGTATTGGTACTGAGATATACAGGTAGATCAGTGGAATAAAACTTAAGACCCAGAAATGAACCCACACACCTATATGGTCACTTGATCTTTGACAAAGGAGCTAAAAAACATTCGATGGAAAGAGGACAGCCTCTTCAACAAATGTTTCTGTTTCAACTGGAAGTCAGCATGCAGAAGAATGCAAACTAGTCCATTCTTATTTCCCTGTACAAAGCTCATGTCCAAGTGGATCAAAGGTCTTCAAATGAAACCAGGTACACTGAAACTAATAGAAGAGAAAGCAGGGAAGAGCTTTGTTTTTTGCATTGGCACAGGGGAAAGTTTTCTGAACAGAACACCAATGGATTATGTGCTAAGATAAAGAATTAATAAATGGGACCTCATGAAATGTCAAAACTTCTGTAAGGCAAAGATTGCTGTCAATAGGACAAAAGGCAACCAAGCAATTGGAAAAAGATCTTTAACAATCCTACATCTGATAGAGGGCTAATATCCAACATATACAAAGACTCCAAGAAGTTAGACTCCAGAGAATCAAACAATCCAATTAAAAAGTGGGGTACAGAGCTAAACAAAGAATTCTCAACTGAGGAATACTGAATGGCAGAGAAGCACCTAAAGAAGTATTCAATATCCTTAATCATTAGGGAAATGCAAATCAAAACAACCCTGATTTCACACCCACACAAGTTAGAATGGCTAAGATCAAATGTCCGCTGCCAGCAGATGCTGGTTAGGATGTGGAGAAAGAGGAACACTCCTCTACTCTTGGTGAGGTTGCAAACTGGTATAAACATTCTGGAAATCTTTCTGGCCATTTCACAGAAAACTGGACATAGTACTAATTGAGAACCCAGCTATCCCACTTTGGCCATATACCCAAAAGACATTCCCACATATAAAAAGGAGATATGCTCTACAATGTTCATATTTATTTATAATATCCAGAATGTGGAAAGAACCCAGATGTCCTTCAACAGAGGAGTAGATACAGAAATTGTGATACATATGCAGAATTGAGTATTCTCTACTCTTAAAAATGACTTCATGAAATTCCTAGGCAAATTGATAGAACTAGAAGTTTTCATCCTGAGTGAGTTAATCCAGTCACAAAAACCACTCATTGTATGCATTCACTGTTAAGCAGGTACTAGCCCAAAAAGCTCAGAATACCAAAGAAACAATTCACAGACCTTATGAAGCTCAAAAAGAAGGAAGATCAGAAGGTGGATGCCTTAGTCCTTCTTAGAAGGTAGAAAACACTCATGGGAGGAAATAGGGGGACAAATAGGGGATCGGAGATTGAAGAAAAGGTTATCCAAAGATTTCCTCACCTAGGGATCCATCTCACATGCTGCCATCAAATCCAAGCACTATTGCTGATGCCAAGAAGTGCTTACTCACAGGATCCTGATATAGATGCTTCCTCAGAGGCTCTGCCAGAGTCGTACTGATACAGTTGATGCTTGCAGCTAACCATCAGACTGAACACAGGAACTCCAATGAAGAAGCTGGAGATAAGACTGGAGGAGGCTGAAATGGTTTGAAACTCCATGGGAAGAACATTATCCTCCAACCAAACCCTTCAAAGTTTGCAGGGACTAAACCAAACACCAGTGAGTACACATGGAGAGACCCATGGCTCCAGTTGCATATGTAGCAGAGGTTAGCATTGTCTGACATCAATGGGAGGAGAGGACTTTGGACCAGTGAAGGCTCATTTTCCCAGTGTGGGGTAATGCCAAGGCACTGAGGTAGGAGAGATTGGTTGGGATAGGGAGCACCTTCGTGGATGCAAGTGGAGTAGAATGGGGGTGGACAGTGGGAAGGATATTGTGGGGAAAGGGGGTAGCATTTGAAACGTAAATACAGAGAATAACCAATAAATTACAAGTATGTGTGAGTTAGAGTCCTGAGCCTGTGATAGAACAGCAAACTGTTGCCAATGGAACACTGGCAGTTTAACCATAATCTTAAAGTTTCCCTTGCAACGAATGCCAGAGTGCAATTACAACTTTTGAAAGGAAAACTCAACCTCCAACAAATAGTCTAGTCTCTCCAAAATCATCACCAAGAGCATCACATTCATGCTATGAATTTGGCTGCCAATTCCTGTACAGAAACACACAACATTTCAGCCTCCAATTCCTTGCCAGACACTGCCCTAAATTTTATTACCTAACATATAACCCAATTTGGAGTTATTTTAGAGACCCATTTCCATGGGTTGTCTCATGCCATATGTTGTTGTCTCGAATGACTCCAACCTTGCGTTACTAGTAATGTTACTGGTACTTTCTGTTACCACTGTTATAAAATGTTAATCATATTCAATAACTTATAAGCCAATATCTATAATCAAGACGTGCAGAGCATATTTATACTTTAAAAACCCATCAAACAAAAATGAAGTGGCTGCACACATCTTATTTTTAGTCTAGACAAAATTCTTACCTTCTCTAGGTGTAATTTCAAGAGAGGAGCACCTTGTTACCTGCTGAACCCAATAAGGACCATCATGGAGATTTTGCTGGGAGAAACAGCCATTAGCTCTTAGCATAGAAGCTGAGAAGCTGCTGGCACCTTTAAGAGCAGGGAGAACTGCTTTTCTCAAAATCATTCTCTCAAGTCTGTCGACTAAACTATCTCTAATCGAGGTACAAAGACTTAAAGCATTTATGAGAATTATCTTTTTACTCTAGATTTTTAGCACATCTCTAAATGCATACACAAAACCATTTTACCATTACCTTATCCCTTTTTACAAGGTTTATTCACTGTTGTCTCAAGTCATCTTAATTTCCTTTGCACGTGCCTTCATTTCCTGTGGTGTCCTTCACAGTATCCTGTTTACTGGAGCTCCACCATCGAGGCACCATTTGAGCAAAACAGCTCAGTCAATCAACAGGTTCTCTAGGGCAGGAATGAGGATAAAAAGAAAAAGGACAATTAGACAACATTAAAATACGACTCCAGCCAGTGCTGAGGCTGAAACCTTTTTTCTTTTGAGACATGATTTTACTGTGTCGCTCTGAATGTCCTACAACTTGTTCTGTACTCAGAGATCTGCCTGCCACATAGTGAATATTGAGTTCCTGTTTGAAAAAACTTTCCCTCCCAAGGGCTGGGATTAAAGGTATGGGCCACCACTCCCAGATTAGAATATCAGTAACTTAGAGTGTCGATGTATAAGGTTCATACTTTTCTTATTAATATTGGCTGATTTCTTTAGTTTTTTAATCTGATATTAGTCAATATAATACTGTATTAGAAAAATGTATTAATCTTGTTTTAATACACTTTTATTTAGAAAATAGTATATTAAGCATAAAAGTAAAAAAATGTCATTGTATATTAGCTACCTTTCATAGAGGCAAGCATGACAGAAGCAAATTACTGGAGGGAAGATTTATTTATTAATTTATTTTATGTGAGTACACTGTTGCTCTCTTCAGACACACCAGAAGAGGGTGTGTGATACCATTACTGATGGTTGTGTACAGCCATGTGGGTTGCTTGGAATTAAATTTAGGACCTTTGGAAGAGCAGTCAGTGCTCTTAACCAGTGAACCATCTCTCCAGCCCCTGGGAAGATTTAATTTGGCTCAAGACCTCAGAATGTATTCTCTGTCTTGGCAGGGAAAGCATCCCATATTATCTCCATGGTTGGGAGAATGTGGGAGAATTCCCCAACAGAGTCCTGTGTACCTAATCTCCTAACACCCCAAGGTCTCCATTGTAAGTTTATTCCCATTCACAACTCAGCGGAAAATTCAATTAGGAGATCTATGCAAGAAATTCCAACCTACTCCTATTGCCTGGCGTCATAGCTCTATTTTGTTTTCTCCCGAAACCTTGGTGTATATCTCCACAATCCTATAACTTTTGCATTCTTTATGTCACAAACCAGAACCACATGAATGATGTCATTTTCTGCTTCCATACTGATAGCAAGCTTCCTGTAGGTCCTGGCTAGTATCACTTGCCAGTGCTGTACGGCTAAGCCAGGACAAACACATCTCTAAAATATTAAAATGTAATAATATGTATGAAGAGTGGTTGTAAGACCATTTATGTGTAAAAAAGACTATTTATGTGGAAACTTGATGGGGTTTCCCTCTGGAGACAGAGGCATAGGTATCTCTGAGTTTGAGGTCAGCCTGATCAATAGAGTGAATATTGAGTCCTTGTTTGAAAAAAAATATTAATATATGTTTTACCTCAGTGCCCATCATGCAGTAATCAGCTTCATTAAGTGAATTGCTAATTAATTCCAAAAGACCACTAAGGAGTCAATTCTGATGCAACTCCATTAGCATCTTTTTATTACAAGCTCCAGCTTGGGCTCCCTGCCAACTCTGACATAGCAGAATGGGAAGGTGGAAGCTCAAGCCTAGTTAAAGGCAAGCAAACAAGCAAGGGGGGGTTCTAACCTGGCAGACATTTGACTGGTGGGGGGGGTGCACTATGACCTTTAACATAATTGGCTGGTGCTGGGAGCCAAACCATAAATAAAACTTCTGCTTTTCTCCTGATTTGTGGTTGTTAGGAAGTGAGGTGCAGGGGCAGGCTTGTAACCTGGAGGTATAGCTTTGTTGGGGGTAACCTGAAAACTGTTGCTAGGTGCCAGTTTGTTAGTTAACTAGAGTTCAACCCTGGAGTGTCAGGTTCTCTAGGATGGAGTCAGAACCCAATATATGTCCTCTCATTGTAACTATCTTTGCCACTATTATCAATATAATTATATATTGTTACTGTTATTATATCAATCACATAAATAACATAACTTACTTGACATGAGTATAAATTGCAATATATCACATTAAGCCATGGAAGTCCTGGAGAAGTCTCCTAAATCTTAATGTATTTCAGATAAATTTTCTTTAGTACCATAGTTGTCCTTCAAAGAATATTGATTTAGGAATTCTCCTATGTAATAGACTGGGAAAGGAGTCTACTAGTGTTATGTCTTTTTAGCTTTGAAGGTAACATGGTGTTAAATACTATATCTTACGAAATAGTTATGTCTAGTAATAATTCTATACAGTTGAGCAAGCTATTTGGCAAAGTGTATCCAAAACTTTTAAAATTTAAATTACTATTAAGGGTTGTAACTGAAGGTATTTTTATTTTAGAAATTCTCTCATGTATGCCGTAAGATGTGACTCGCCAGTTATGGTCAACCTTATTCTTCAACAAGGTGTTGACATAAATTTGAAAGATTTATTTGGATGGACTGCTTTACGTTATGCTATTGAAGGTGATCGGGATGTGTAAGTAATTCTAGTTAATGTTAATTGTTTTGAATAATCATACATATGAGAGTTCATTTTCAGTTTCAGTAGTTTTGAAATGGAAGTGGGTGAATCCATTTCATCATCTAGAAATGAAGAAAAATGATGGATTATTTAGAAGTAGAGATGGGTGCCGGATATCTTAATCTCAAGACAAGTTTGATTTTTAAGAAGATTGGGATTGAAAACGGCCTGATGGTAAGCTACCTTCATAATCCTTTTCATCGGGAGTCTGAAGATCTTCATACTTAGGGATTCCAGAATGCTCCATTGCATTCCAAACATAACCCTTATGCACATTGTCACATCTTTATTTAATTGCTTACTTTAGTCTTATAATGTCCATTTTAGCAGAAAATCTACAAAAGCTGTCTTCTAACACTGTAATTTGAAATTCTGTGACACAAAACTAGTTCTGAAATTACAAGGGAGTCAATACTTCCTCACAAGTCAGAGAGAGAGAGAAAAGGAAGAAATTCTAGTCTTGTCCTTTTTTTCCTTGTTGATTCTGTTGTTATAGCTTTGCTATTAAAGTGAATCCTATAGTATTTTAAGGATTATAACTGCTATTCATTAGTCACCCTTTATTGATTCAGATTCCCGAGCTTTTGTGGTAACATTCACATAATTATTAGAACAGTTTCTTTATTTTATATGGAGATTATTCCAAAAGTGTTCTCTTTCCATCTTTTCAAAATATTTATTTGCAGTCAAAATGTGACCCTAGACCTTTACGAATAACACTAAGAGGATTATGGCTATTTTGCTATTACATATATGTTATGACCACTCTAAAATATCAGATAGTATCCAATAGTTTTAAGAAAAAATCAGAGTCTGCTCTTTTTTGATACTAAATTTTATTCAGAAACTTCTTATAGTTTGAATAACCCCATTTCCAAGTGTGGATTGTTCTAAATCATTCTATTCAGGAAAGGTTCCAATTCTTTTTTTTTCCTTTTAATATTCTCTCATACATTACATTTCAACTGCAGTTTTCCCTCCCTCCACTTTTCCCAGTCCCCCTCCCTTCTCTTCCAGATATACTCCTCTTCCATTTCCCTTAAAGAATAGCAGGCTTCCCAGGGATATCCACCAAACATGGCCTAACTGGATGAGGCAACCTAGTAAGGAGAACCCAAAACACAGGCAAAAGAATCAGAAACACCCTCACTTTTATTGTTGGGAGTCCTACAAAAACACCAAGCTACACAACCATGCAGAGGACCTAGTGAAGACCCATACAGAGTCTGTGACTATTGCTTCAGTCTCTGTGAGCTCCACTGAGCCCTGCTTAGTTGATTCTATGGGCCATGTTCTCATGGTGTCCTTGACCCCTCTGGCTCCTACATTCTTCCTCCCTGTCTGCTCTGGGATTCCCCTGTCTCTGCCTAGAGTTTGGCTGTGGGTCTCTGCATCTGCCCCCAACAGTTGCTGGATGATGGCCTTCTGATGGCAATTGTGCTAGGCATGGATCTATGAGAATAGTAGAACGTCATTAGGAACTATTTTATTGATTTTTTGCCAGTGTCTTAGGTTTTTCTTGCTGTGAAGAGACACTAAGACCACAACAATTAAAAAAAAAAACATTTAATTGGGGCTGACCTACAGCTGAGAAGTTTAATCCATTATCATCATGGTGAGAAGCATGGTGGCATGCTTGCAGACATGGTGTTGGAGTAGTAGCTGAGAATTCTACACTCAGATTATCAGGCAGCAGGAAGACTGTGAGCCACTAGGCCTGAGACATCAAAGCATCCCCCCCCCAGAGACACACACCCAACAAAGCCACACTTACTCTAACAAGGCCACGCCTCCTAATACTGCCACTCTCTACAGACCTGAGGGGGAACATTTTTATTCAGACCACCATACCAGTCATGCTAGGTTCTGTCCTAGGCTATTTTGACTCTACTTCCTGGCCATCTAGGCAGTTCCAGGCATGGGATCCCTATTGCAGCATGAGTCTCTAGTTGAAACAGTCATTGCTTAACCACTCACAAGTTTTGTACCACCATTGCCCCAGCATATCTTGCAGGAAGGACAAGATTGTAGGTTGAAGGTTTGAGGCTGGGTTAATTAATGTTCCAGTCTCACTGCTGGACATCTTGCCTGGTTACAGAAGATGGTGGTTCAGGCTTTATATTCTCCAGTACTAAGAGACTTCACTAGGGTCATTTCCATGTATTCCAGGGAGTTTCCACTGCACTAGGTTTCTACATCAGCCCCAAATGCTCCCCACCCCCAGTCCCAGTTGTTTCTTTCAGTATTCTCTTCATTCCTCCCACCTCCCACCCTAACTGATTCCTTATGTTTCTATTCCCATCTTCCAGTTCATCCACAAAAATCTATTTCCCCAGGTTCCAATTCTTAATTAGTCACTCAAGTGACTTTTTTTCATATTCATGAAAACCTTCCAAGCTACATAAATCTCTCCTCCAAGATTTCAGTATATTTTCAAAATTTACCTCAGAAGTCATTGAACAAATTACCTGTTTTTGGCAAATGTAAGTCCCATAATATATAAAAAGACTCCATCTTCCAAATCTGTTGGTGATTGTAGTGATTTGAATTAGAAATGTCTTTCTTAGTCTTAGACATCTGAACACTTGGTCCATAGTTTGTAGCATAGTTTAGGGTGCCTAAAGTGATGCAGCCTTGCTGGACGAAGTATGTCACTGGGTCAGGCTTTGAGATTAAACCTGCATGAGAATTCTAGTTCACCTTGTCTTTTTCATATCTTTATTTGAAGATGTGGGATCTCAGCTTCCTGCTCTCTTGCCCCTTTGTCTGCTACTTGCTTCCATGCTTCCCTACTATGAAGGACTCTTTTATTTTATTTTTTTAGGGTTGGGTGGAGGGTTAGATTTGGTGAGTTTTTTTTTTTTGGGTATACTTTTTTTTTTTTATATTGAAAATAGATTCTTGTCAGGAAGAGACTAGGGGAGGGGATGGAGGGCTAAGATGTAATATATGAGAAAAGAATAAAAAACAAAATCAACCAAACAAAAACTGTCATACAGATACAATGGATGGCCAAGCCAGATTCCAACATACGTTATCAGAATTCCAGTTCTACACTTTTAGCTTTTTTACTATAACACCTGTGTTTTCTAAATACTGATATTGCGTTTATTTACACACCAAAATGCACTTCAGCTTCTACATGGTTTTGTGTGCATATTATCACATAATGAAAAAAACCTGCTAATTTTCTACAGTTTATATCCACCATTTTCTTCTCTTATTGCACATACCAAAATGTCAAAATAATTTTGATCAGTAATTATGAGATTAGGTGGACTGTTTATATACTCCTGTTTTTAAATGTAATTCTCACTATTTAGAGTGCTGCTTTAATGTTTCAAAGATTATTTTATATATGACATATTTTTGTATATATATATATTTAATGTGTTCTTTCTTGTTTTGACTTAGTTTTATTTTAAAAAGAATCACTATTAAATTTTATTGAAAACTTTTCCATCATCTATTAATAACATTGTTTTTTTCTATTTTGATTTATTAAACTTATGTTAACAGATTTCTGACACTTGAAAAAGCCTTGAATTTTGCCTATAAGATTAATAACACTTGGTTATTGATTTGAAAAAGGAAAAAGAAAATAGATTCTTTTCTCATGTAATATATCCTGATTATAGTTTTCTTTCCCTCTACTCCTCCCAGTTCCTCCCTCTTCCCTTTCTCCATGGATCCACCCTTTTTTTGTCTTTCATTAAGATAAAAACAGGCTTCTCAGAGATAAGAACCAAATGTGACAAAATAAAATATAACGAGATGAAGCAAAAGCAATCATAGTAATGTTGGACATGGCAACTGAACAGGAGGAAAAGTGTCCCAAGATGAGGCACAAGAGTCCGAGACCCAGTCTTTCTCAGTCAAGAGTCCCATAGAAATACCAAGTTAATAGTTATAATATATGCAGAGGACCTGGTACAGACCATGTAGGCCCTGGGCTTGATGTTTTGTCTCTGTGAGCTCATATGTGTCTTGTTTAGTTGATTGAGAAATCCTTATTTTTCCAGTGTCCTCCATCCACTCAGGCTCTTAGAGTTTTTTTTTTTTTTTTTTTCTTTTCTTAACCTTCTCTTCCATGGGATTCCCTGAACTCTGAGGGGAGGAGGGCATTGATAGAGACCTCCCATTTAGATAATCTCCACATAATGTTTGGGTCTAATCTACACTATGTATATCTGATCCCACCATGATGAACTCTCACCCCTTTGTATCTATAAGCCATAATCAACCTTTCCTTCTATCAGTTGCCTTGGCTGTAGCATTTTATTACATCATAACTAATACAATGATAACCATAAAAATTAGGCATCATTATAACAATGGTCTAAGGGTTAAGATTTTATTAGGTAAAGGAGAAATATTTATGCTTTATAACTTAATAGTTAAAAAATGTTGGTATGATTCATTAGTTTAGTAATAATGAATAAGTATTTTACTAATTTAAGGGCATTATATGTTAACACAAATTTAAAAATATTCAATAAGTATTCTTCTCTAAACTACAAACCACAAATAACAGAGCAGCTACTAAACATATTAGTACTTCATATTTGCTGAAAGCTGTAATATCGGGGCATTAGTTTCTCTGAAAAAAATAATACATAGGGTTTCATTTGGGTTTTTAAAGCAATTTTCCTTAAGATACAAATCATTCCATGGCTTATCTATTTACCTCTTAATTTTTCTTTTTGTTAAACATTTCTGTTGTTTACATCTCAAATGATATCCTACTTCCTGGTTACCTCTCCACAACCCTCCAAATTCCAGCTGTGCTCTCTCCCTCCTTCCCTTTGCTTCTATGAGGGTGCTCCCCACATACCAACCCACACCTGTCCGACCAACTCAGCATCCTCCATACAGTGGAGCATCAGCCCTCCATAGGACCAAGAACCTTCCCTCCCATTGTTGTTATACAAGGCTATTCTCTGCTACATATATATCTGGAGCCCTAGATCCTTCACTGTACACTCCTTGATTAGTGGTCTAGACCCTGGGAGCATGGTTGGTCTGGCCAGCTGACATTGTTCTTTTTATGGGGTTGCTATTCCTGTCTGCTCCTTCAGTCCTTCTGCCAGCTTCCCCACTGCTGAGCTAATGGTTGGCTGTGAGCATCCTCATCTGTATTGTTCAGGTGCTGGCTGAACCTCCTAGGGAACAGCTACACCAGGTTCCTCTCAGAACGTGCCCCTTGGCAATAGCAACAGTGTCAGGTTTGGTGTCTGCAGACAGGATGAATCCCCAGTTGGGGAAGTCCATGGATGACCCTTCTTTCAGTCTGCTCCATTTTTGTCTCTGTTTTATTCTTTGGACAGCAACGTTTCTGGGTTAAAAATTTTGAGATGGGTAGGTGACTCCATCGCTTGACTGGGGGCTGAGCCTACTGGAGGTGGTCTCTACAGGTTTTATCTCCCCTTTGTTGCAGTAAACCCCCCAGGGGGTCCTTGGAGCCTCTTGCTTCCCTGGAGCCTCTTGCTTTTCTGGAGTCTGGGACCCTTCAATGACTACCCCAAGTTCCTCATCTCCCAAGCTATATATTTCCATTTGATTTCCTGACCCTCTGTACCTCTTTCCCATCCTTTCAAGTACATGATCCTGGAATTTTCTACATGATAATTGCCAGTTGAACAGGCACAATTTGTTGAAAATATTGTCTTTTTTCCATTGGATGGTTTTAGCTTCTTTGTCAAAGGTTAAATAGATTTGTGAGTTCATTTTTGGGTCTTCATTTCTATTCCATTGATCTCCTTGCCTATCTCTGTACCAATACCATGCAATTATTTTTTTTTTATCACTGTTGCTTTGTAGTACAGGTTGAGGTCAGGGATGGTGATTCCCCCAGAAGTTCTTCTATTGTTGAGAATAGTTTTCACTATCCTGGGTTTTTTGTTATTCCAAATGAATTTGGAAATTGCTCTTTCTAACTCTGTGAAGAGTTGAGTTGGAATTTTGATGAGGATTGCATTGAATCTGTAGACTGCTTTTGGTAAGATGGCTGTTTTTACTCTTTTAATCCTGCCTATCCATGAGCATGGGAGATCTTTCTATCTTCTGAGGTCTTTTTTTGATTTCTTTCTTCAGGGACTTGAAGTACTTGTCATACAGATCTTTTACTTGCTTGGTTAGAGTAACACTAAGATACTTTGTATTATTTGTGATTATTGTGAATGGTGTCATTTCCCTAATTTCTTTCTCAGTCTGTTTATCCTTAGAGTAATGAAGGCTACTGATTTGTTATAATTAATTTTATATCCAGCCACTTTGTTGAGGTTGTGTATCAGGTTTAGGAGCTCTCTGGTAGAATTATTGGTGTTGGTTATGCATACTATCATATCATCTGCTAATAGTGATATCCTGACTTTCTCCTTCCCAAGTTGTATCCCTTTGATCTCTGTTTGTTGTCTAATTGCTATTACTAGAACTTCAAGTACCATATTGAATAGGTAGGGAGAGAGTGGGTAGCCTTGTCTTGTCCCTGATTTTAATGGAATTGCTTTGAGTTTCTCTCCATTTAGTTTGATGTTGGCTATTAGTTTACTGTATATTGCTTTTATTATATTTAGGTATAACCCTTGAATTCCTGATCTCCCCAACTCTTCAATACTTTTAACATGAAGGGGTGTTGTGCTTTGTCAAAGGCTTTTTCAGCATCTAATGAAATGATCATGTCATTTTTTTCTTTGAGTTTGTTTATCTCATAGATTACATTGACGTATTTCCTCATATTGAACCACTCAAGCATTCCTGGGATGAAGCCTACTTGATCATGGTGAATGATTGTTTTGATGTGTTCTTAGATTTGGTTTGCAGAAATTTAATTGAGTATATTTGCACTAATATTTAGAAGAGATGTTGGTTTGAAGTTCTCTTTCTTTGTTGGGTCTTTGTGTGGTGTAGGGATCAGTGTAACCTTGGCTTCATAGAAAAAAATTGGGTTGTGTTTCTTCTGTTTCTACTTTGTAGAATAGTTTGGAGAGTATTAGTATTAGGTCTTCTTTGCAGGTCTGAGAGAATTCTGCACTAAAACCATCTGGTCTTAGGCTTATTTTGGTTAATAGACTTCTAATGACTACTTCCATTTCCTTAGGGGTTATGGGACAGTTTAGATGTTTTATCTGATTCTGATTTAACTTTGGTCCCTTGTACCTGTCTAGAAAACCATCCATTGTGTCTAGATTTTCCAGTTTTGTTGAGTACAGACTTCTGTAGTAGGATCTGAGAATTTTTTTTTGAATTTCCCCATTATCTGTTGTTAAGTCTCAGTTTTCATTCCTGATTTTGTTAGTTTGGACACTGTCTCTGTGCCCTCTGGTTAGTTTGGTTAAGTATTTATCTATCTTGTTGATTTTCTCAAAGAACAAGTTTCCAGTTTTGTCAATCCTATGTATAATTCTCTTTGTTTCAACTTGGTTGATTTCAGTTTCTAATTTGATTATTTCCTGCTATCTACTCATCTTAAGTGTGCTTGCTTTTTTTTTTTTTTTTTTTTTTGTTCAAGAGTGTTCAGATGTGCGGTTAAGTTGCTAGTGCATGATCTCTCCAATTTCTTTACAAGGTCACTTAGTACTATGAGTTTTTCTCTTAGTGCTGCTTTCATTGTATTTCACAAATCTGGATATGCTGTGCCTTCATTTTCATTTAATTCTAAAAATTCTTTGGTTTCTTTTTATATTTCTTTTCTGACAAAATTATTATTGATTAGAGAGTTGTTCAGCTTCCATGTGTATGTGGGTTTCTGTTGTTATTGAAGACCTGCTTTAGTCTGTGGGGGGTCTGATAGAATACCTGGGACTAATTTAATGCTCTTTTATCTGTTGAAGGTTGTTTTGTGTTGGATTATATGGTCGATTTGTGAGAAGGTACTATGGGGTACCGAGAGGAAGGTATAGTCTTTAGTTTTGGGTTAAAATGTTATGTAGGTACCTGTTAAATCCATTTGCTTCATAACTTTTGTTAGTTTCACTGTGTCTCTGTTTAGTTTCTGTTTCCATGATCTGTCCATTGGTGCCAGTGAGATGTTGAATTTTCCTACTATTATTGTTGGAGATGCAGTAATGTTTCTTTTAAATATTTGGGTACTTTTGCATTGAGGCATAGGTATTCAGAATTTAGAGTTTATTTTAGTGAATTTTTCTTTGATAAGTATGTAGTGTCTTTCCCCATGTTTTTCCTAACTTTTTTGTTGAATGTCAATTTTATTGGATATTAGAATGGCTATTCCACCTTGTATCTTAAGTCATTTTTATGGAAAACTTTTTCTATCCTTTTATTTTGAGGTAGTGTTTGTCTTTGTCACTGACGTGTGTTTCTAGTATGCAGCAAAATGTTGGGACTTATTTACATATCCAGTCTGTTAGTCTATATATTTTTATTGGAGAGTTGAGTCCAATGATCTTGAGAGATATTAGCAACCAATCATTGTTTCTTTTAGCTATTTTTGTTGCTAGAGGTTGAATAACGTTTGTGTGGCTCTCTTCTTTTGGATTTTTTGTGGGAAGATTTATTTCTTACTTTTTCTAGGGTATGGTTTCTCTCTTATTGTTGGAGCTTTCATTCTATTACTTTCTGTAGGGCTGGATTATTGCAAAATATTGTTTAAATTTGGTTTTGTTTCACAATACCTTGTTTTTTTAAAAATCTATGGTAATTGAGAGTTTTGCTAGGTATAGCAGCCTGGGCTGGCATTTGTGTTTTCATAGGGTCTGTATTACATCTGCCCAAGATCTTCTGGCTTTTAGAGTCTCTGTTGAGAAGTCTGGTGTAATTCTGATAGATATTCCTTTACATGTTAATTGACTTTTTTCTCTTACTACTTTCAATAGTCTTTTTCTGTTCCATGCATTTGGTGTTTTGATTATGTGATGAGAGGAATTTCTTTTTTGTTCCCATATGTTTGGTGTTCTGTAGACTTTTTGTATGTTTATAGGTATCTCTTTCTTCAGGTTAGTGAACTTTTCTTATATAATTTTGTTAAAGATGTTTGCTGACCCTTTGAGTTGGGAATCTTTACCCAATTCTATACTTACTACTTTTAGATTTGGTCTTTTCATCATGTCATGAATTTCTTGAATGTTTTGAGTTAGGAGCTTTTAAGCTTTTGTATTTTTTTAGACTTTGTGCCAATGTCTTTTACGGTATTTTCTAGGCCTAAGATACTCTTCTGTCTCTTTTATTCTGCTGGCAATGCTTGAATATGTGACTCCTGCTCCCTCTGAGAAAATTTTCATCTCCAGGGTTGTCTCCTTTTATGCTTTTTAAAAATGTTTTTGTTTTCATTTTTAAGGTCTAAATGGTTTTTTCAATTTATTCACCTGTTTGTGTTTTCCTGTATTTCTTTAAGAGATTCATGTGTTTCCTCTTTAAGTCTTGCTACTTCTTTACCTATGTTCTTCTGTATTTCTTTAAAAGGAGTTATTTATGTCCCCTTTAAAGTCCCCTATCCTACTCATGAGATGGGATTTTAGATCTGAATCTTTTTTTAAAGATGTGTTGAGGTATCTAAAGATTGCTATTGTGGGAGAACTTGGTTCTGGTGTTTCCAAATAGTATTAGTTTCTGTTGCTTATGCTCTTGCACTTGCCTCTCACCATTTGGTTATCTCTGATGTTAACTGCCCTTACTATCTCTGCTGGAGCCTGTCCCACCTGCTAGCTTGTCCTTTCTGTTATCCTCTGATCCTGGATGTGTCTGAACACCTGGGGGGAGTCAAGATGCAACTGAATGTGGGGTGAGTGGGTGTGGATTCAGAGCACATACTCTACTTTAGGCACAGGTACAAACAGGAAGTGGCGTGGGACTCTGTCTGGGCAGAGTCCCTGTGTCCTCACCTCTTCATATTTTTATATTGCTAACTCTTCATATTAAGTTAAGCTAAAGCAGTAAAGCATTTTTAGAAGTCTAAGAATTTTACTGTAAGAAAAATGGTATCTAGCAGTAGCTGAAGTCCATGTAGTGTAGACTGTCTCAGTGGTTATATTACTTTCTGATGTGTTAGGATAACTTGGCTGTGAATCTGTGCATCTGTTCTCACCATGATGGACTCTTATTCCTTTGTATCTATAAGCCATAATCTACCTTCCCTCTGTCAGTTTCTTTGGCTGTAGTATTTTATTACAACAACATGAAAGTAGCTAATATAACATGTGCTGCCTTTATTCATCACCATTTTTTTTTTTTTGTAATTTCCTTATCTAAGTAAAAGCTTAATAAGGATATGCTCAAGTCCACAGTTCTGAAGAGTGCACCAAAACTGCCCGATGCACTCTTATTAAGTTAGTGTGTCTGGCATGGTTTTCTTACCAATATTAAAGTAATGATTACGAGTACTACTTTTTTGTGTGGCAGGAGGACAATACTTTTGGAGTATGATCATGCCCTGATACAAAGCTTAAGAGAGAGAAATAGAGGTAAGATCTCTTGGTAATTGTATTCCAGAAGTAACGCCAGAGTAAGAAAGTTCTAATTCTAAATGTTTTCAAAACCAACTGTAAGTTGCCTTTATTTTTTTCTTTCTAGTTTAGAGTTCAAAGTAATGAAGAAATTAATTATATTAAATTTTCAATCTAAAATGGTATTCTTTGAAAAGAAAAGTGGACTAATTTTGACACTTAAAATAATATATGTCTTTGTACGTATAAAAATATTCTTAAAATTTTTATGTCATAATAATCATCACATTGTAGCAAATTGGGCATGTTATAAAATAAATTTAATTTTTAAAAAGAACAGATTTAATCAAATAGTTGAATATTATTTACTTAGTAATAAGTGTCACTAAATGCGAATGGTGTTAATTCATTTTGTTGTTTTTTTTCCCCTGTGTTGTTAGTCAAAAAACTTGACTTTCTGAGTTTTCAAACTCTTCAGTCAAGACTATAACACTCATTTACTACTTCTGTGACTTTATATAATTTTTCTAATAGTTGTACATGAATGTATTGTCTTTTTATCAGTCATACTTCCATTTTTTTCACTCCAATTCCTCACCTGTAACATCCATAATTTTCCTTTTTCCTTCTTTCAATATCCAATGAGTTAATTTAATGCTGCTGTACCTGCATGGTTGTGGTACCATCTACTATAAATGTGTAGCTTTTCAGAGCCAACATCTTTGAGGAAAACTGACTCTTCCTCCAAAAGAAGCCATAAATGCCAGTAGCTCTTCAGGTAGGAGTGGGACCTTCATAGGATCAAGTGTGTGATTTTTAAATGTCCCCACTTCAGGTGACTGCTTCTTGTGATAATACACAGGAATACTAGGCTGACTACATCTATATTATATTAAAACATCATTAATTTTGACAGGGGGTTTAATCCAGGGCCCCATTGTAGGTAAGTGCTGTAATCCATTAGCTATTCAAAGCAATCTCATTAAAATCAGGAATGAGATAGGGCTGTCCATTATCCCCACATATTTTCAGATAGTGCTTAAAAAACTAGTAAGTATAATAAAATAAGAAAAAGAAATGAAAGGGATACAAGTAGGAAAAGAAGTTAAATAGTTCCTATGTGAAGACAACATGATATTATATATAAGTGATTCCCAACCAGAAAACTTCTAGAAATAATCTACAATTCCAGCAAAGTGATGGGATACAAAAATTTACTTACAAAAATTAGTAGCTTTTTTATATGCCAACAACAAATCACTCTGAGAAAGAAAGCATGGTGACACTCCCATTTGCAATAGCCTCAAAAACCTGAAGTGTCTAAGAATAAATTCAACTAAGAAAGTAAAGACATTTCCAATGAAAACTTTAAATCTTTGAAGAAAACTTTTAAGAAAGAAACTAAAAAATAGAAAGTCATTTTATGCTAATGGTTTGATAGAATTAGTATTCTAAAACAGACCATTCAACCTAATGCAATTTGCAGATTTGATGCAATCCCAATAAAATTCCTATCTCATTCTTCCAAAAAACCCCCCACTAACATTCATTTTGAATCACAAAAGGCCCAGATAACCAAAGTTATCCTGATTCAAGCTTTTTTTTTCCCATTTAGGGTAATTTGCCTTTTTCATTTAGGATAATATAGGTTTAGGTAGAATATAATGGACCAAGTCACATATAAGGGAAAACTCACCTGAATGACAACAGCTGATTTCCCAGTTGAAACTTTAATAGCTAGAAGAGTCTTGAACAGTATACTCAAAGATCTAAAAGACGAAGAATGCTAATATAGATTACTGTTCCCAGTCAAACTATCTACCACAGTTGAAGAGAATGAGAAATCTTCCATGACATAAACAAACTGAAATATTTTATGCCCACCAAATCAACTTTATACAGAAGACTGGAAACAATATTTCAGACTCAAAGGGAAATGCACATAGCCACAAGAATATAGAAATAAAACAAATGAAACTCATGGAGATTAAACACTCATCACTGAATGAGGAAAGACCAAAGTAAAAATCAAGACAAATTAAAAAATATCTTGAAGTAAATAAAAATTAAGACACAATACAACCAAGCTGCTGGGACACACTGAATGTAGTACTATAAGGGAAATTCATAGAGGTGGGTGTCTTCAGCCAATAATCAGAAGGAGCATAAATAAAAAACTTAACGGTACAACTCTAGAATTTGGAAAACCCAAAAGATACCAAGCTCAGGTCTAGTAGACTCCAAAAAGAAATAAAATTAGAATAGAAATTAATGAAACACAAATGAAGAGCAAAAAATATGTTGTGGTTTGAATAAAGATGGCCCTCTTAGGCACACACACACACACACACACACACACACACACACACACACACACACTCATATATACACATGAATGCTTAAGATGGAGTTTTCAAATACTCAACCAGGCACAGTCTCTCTCATCCTTTACCAGGATTGTCAGGATGATATTGCTGCAGGATCTCTTTGCAGTTTTGCATATTCCCAGCCATGGTGATAATGAACTAAACCTCTGATCTTATAAGCAATTCCCTAATTAAATGCTTCTCTCTATAAGTGTTTTCTTAGTCAAGGTGTGTCTTCAACACATAGAAAAGTGACTAAGACCAAAGTTGGTACCAGTGATTGGTATATTGCTATGATAGGCCTGACCACCTGTTTGTTGGAAGACTGTGGAGGATTTGAGGACTTTGGATGCTTTATGTGAAAGCTTTCTGGGCCATCCTCTTAGGAGCATAGACAGTGTTGCTGAGGCAGTGTGGACTCTAAGAATTATCACAAGACATCCCAGAGGGAATGAATATTAGTAAATGCCCTAGAGACTGTTCTTGGGATAGTTTGGTGAAAAAAAAAGTGGCTGTTTTTATGCTATTGTTTTAAAATTTGCTCGAGGCTAAATTGAAGGGTTTCAGATTATGATTTTGGCAAAGGAGATTTTATGACAGAATAGCATTGAATGTGTCATGCAGTTATTAGAAATCCCTCATGTAGATCTATATGGAAAAGAAGTAACCTGGATGAAGAGAAATATAATGTGACCAGTTGTAGGAGAAAAAGAGCACCAGGAAGTATAATTGAGCTAAATTCAGTGCTCAAGGAGATAAAGCATTTAAAGAAATACAGGAGGTTACATGGAAGAAAGAGTGGTGACTAGGGTGAGATTCCTCACCCCCACCTCTAGTTAAACTTCCAAGTTGAAAAAGAAATTTAAGAAAATCTTCAGCAATGAAGAAAACCATCAATAGCAGAAAGCTGATGTAAATGTAATTGATGGATGGGGCCAAGATCCAGCCCCATGAAGCAGCAAACCTTGAACAATATCAGCTATGTTGTACCAGTTTTAGAATCAAGGATATAAAAAGGGGGACTGTAGGCTAAGGAAAGCTGAAGAAGTCAGAGTTGTCCGTGGATGGAGGCTCTGTGGGCCATTGTGTGAAGCTGTGAAGGGTGAAGCCTAGATTGTGTTGGAGACTACTATATGCTGGAGTTGCCATAGTCATGGCATATAGCATACTTGCAGAGGAAAGCTGTGGACTGGGTATAGAATCAACTCAAGAAAAAGAAGGTCTGTTGCAGTCAATAAAGTTGAAAGGAGTTAGAGATCTGAAAAACGTTTTGACATGAGACATGGAGATGTAGAATTAGGCAGCTTGTAGACATACCATAATGGGGGCCAGGAATGAACAAAATCTAAGTTGTAGTTCTTTGAGAAGATAATTCAGATTGTAAAACAGAAGTCCAGTTAACTGAAAGAAAGAAAGGGATGACTCTATTTAACATAGTCAGAAGTGAACAGAGAAATATTACAACAGGTATCAAAGAAATTCATAATACAAGGAATTACCTTTACAACGTATATTCCCTTGAATTGGAAAACCTAAAAGAAATGTATACATTTCACTAAAGTTAAACCAAGAAGTGACCAACAACTGAAAATAGACCTGGTGTTCTTACTGAGGATGTTCTCCACATATCGATTTGTTTGAACTTAGTCACAAGTTGGTGGTTGTATTGGGGATGTTTAGGGAATATGACTTGTTGAAGGAAGTATGCCACTGGAGGCAGGTTTTGAGATCTTTGCAGATAGTCCACATTTCCAGTTTGCTGTTTCTCTTTCACTCTAGTGAGTCAAAATATGAGATTATAGTTTATGACTCCAGCCTCCATACTTCCCCATTGCTATGCCTCCCTGGTATGATGGTCATGAGTCCTTATCCATTTGGGATTGTAAGCCCTAAAACCCCTTCTTTTGCTCTCAGTCCCATATTGAACTTGAGTTGGAAGAAGCTGGTCTCAAAATGGAGGGCCATGATCCAAAGGAACTAGAGCAGCTGAGAAAGCTGTTCATTGGTGGGCTGAACATCGAAACCACAGATGACAGCTTAAGAGGACATTTTGAGAAAGGGGCACACTTACAGACTGTGTGGTTATGAGAGATCCTCAAACAAAACATTCCAGAAGCTTTGGTTTTGTGACCTACTCTTGTGTTGAAGACGTGGATGCTGCAATGTGTGATTGGCTACACAAGGTTGATGGATATTTGGTGGAAGAAAAGATATGTTTCTAGATAGGATTCTGTGAAGCCTGGTGCCCACTTATGGTGAAGAAAATTTTTGTTGGTGGTATTAAAAGGATACTGAAGAATAAAATCTGAGAGACTACTTTGAAAAGTATGGCAAGATTAAAACCATCGAAGTTATGGAAGATTGGCAGAGTGGGAAAAAGAGAGGATTTGCTTTTGGATAATCATGACACAGTTGATGAAAATGTTGTTCAGAATTTGTGCCTAGAGCCACAGGCAGAGCCACCATTCAACCATCAGGACTAGTGGTCTGCCTGCAGAAAGCTGTACACCCAGAGAAGACCCAGGAATGCTCTCCTTCCTGAGCCCATGGGCCTCCTTCTGCACCTAGAGTTAGAGCCAGCCCATCACCATCATCAGGACTCACAGCCTGCCCATAGAGAGCTGAACACCCAGGACCAATCTACCTCTGGAGCCCAGTGACCCACAGACACACAGGAGAGACAAGCTCAATTCAGAGACAAAAATATCAACTAACATCAAAGATAAGACGATGGCAAGAGGCACGTGCAAGAATCTAAGCAACTGAAACCAAGACAACCTGGCAACATCAGAATCCAGTTCTCCTACTGCAGCAAGTAGTAGATATACCAACTTACCAGAAGAATAAACTTAAAATTGTGCCTCATGTTGATGATAGAGGGTGTCAAAAAAGAAAAACCCACATGACCATCTCTTTAGATACTTAGAAAGCATTTTAAAAAATTCAATACCTCTTGATGTTAAAAGTCTTGGAAAGAGCAGGAATACAAGACCCATACATAAACACAGTAAAAGTAATATAGAGTAAACCAATAGCCAGCATCAAACTAAACAGTGAGAAACTTGAAGCAATCCCACTAAAATCAGGAACTAGACAAGACTGCTCACTCTCTCTCTACCTATTTAATATAGATCTGGAAGTACTAACCAGAGCAATCAGACAGCAAAAAGAGGTCAAAGGGATACAAACTGGAAAAGAAGAAGTAAAAATATCACTATTTGCAGATGATAGGATTGTATACTTAGGTGACCCTCAAAATTTTACCAAGAACTGTTACAGCTAATAAACAACTTCAGTAAATTAGCTGGATGTAAAATTAACATGAAAAAAATCAGTAGCCTTCCTCTACTCAAAGGATAAACAGGCCTAGAAAGAAATTAGAGAATTGTCCCCCTTCACAATAGTCACAAAGAACAAAAAATACCTTGGGGTGACCCTAAGCAAGCAAGTGAAATATCTGTATGACAAGAACTTCAAGTCTATAAAAAAAAAAAAAAAAAAAAAAAAAAAAACTCAGAAGGTCAAATGGTCTCCCATGCTCATTGATTGGAAGGATCAACATAGGAAAAAATGGCCATCTTACCAAAAGCAATCTACAGATCTAATGTTATCCCCATCATTATTCCAACTCAGTTATTTATAGAGTTAGAAAGAGCTATTTGCAAATTCTTTTGGAATAATAAAAAACCAGGATTGCAAAAACTATTGTCAACAACACCAAAAAAACCTTCCAGTAGAATCACCATTTTTGACCTCAAGGTGTATTACAAATCACTAGTGATAAAAACTGAATGATATTAGTACAGAGACAGGAACATAGATCAATTGAACAGAATTGAAGACTCAGTAATGAATTCTCACACATATGGTCACTTGATCTTTGGCAAAGGCACTAAAAACATTCAATGGAAAAACGACAGCCTCTTGAACAAATGGTGTTGGTTCAACTCACAGTCAGCATGCAGAAGAATGAAAATAGACCCTTTCTTATGTCCTTGTACATACCTCAAGTCCAAGTGGATGAAAGTCCTCCACATAAAACCAGGTACACTGAAACTAACAGAACAGAAAGTGGAAAAAAGCTTAGAACACATAGGCACAGGGGAACATTTCCTGAACAGAACACCAATGACTTATGCTCTAAAAGCAAGAATTGACAAATGGGACCTCATGAAATTGAAAAGTTTCTGTAAGGCAAAGGTCACTCTCAAGAGGACAAAGTGGCAACCAATAGATTGGGAAGAGATCTTTATCAAGCCTACATATTATAGAGGGCTCATGTCCAATATATGCAAAGTACTCAAAAAGTTAGACTCTTGAGAATCAAGCAATCCTATTTAAAAATGGAGTTCACAGCTATAAAAATAAAACAAACAAACAAACAAACCTCTTTACTGAGGACTATCGAGTGGCTGAGAAGCACCTAAAAATGTTCAACATCCTTAGTCATCAGGAAAATGCAAATCAAAACAACCCTGAGATTCCACCTCACACCAATCAGAATGGCTAAGATCAAATTCAGTTGATAGCAGATGTTGGTGAGGATGTAGAGAAAAAGAAACACTCCTCCACTTGTTGATAGGAATGTAAACTGGTACAACTGCTCTCGAAATCAGTTTGGTGGTTCCTCAGAAAATTGGACATAGTACTACCTGAGGACTCAGCTATACCACTCCTGGGCATATACCCAAAAGAAGCTCCAACCTATAACAAGGACAAATGTTCCACCATGTTTATAGCAACCTTATTTATAATAGCCAGAAGCTGGAAAGAACCCAGATGTCCTCCAACAGAGGAATGGATACAGAAATTGTGGTTCGTATACACAATGGAGTACTACTCAGCTATTAAAAATGAGTTCGTGAAATTCCAAGGCAAATGAATGAAACTTGGAGCTATCATCCTGAATGAGGTAACCTAGTCACAAAAGAACACTCATTTTATGTACTCACTTATAAGTGGAAACTAGCCCCCCAAACTTGGAATAACCAAGAAAGAATTTACAGGATTTATAAAGCACAAAGAGAAGGTAGGCCAGAAGATGGATGTCTCATTCCTTTTTACAAGGGAGAACAACAACAACAGCAACAACAACAAAACACTCATGGGAGGAAATAATGGGACAAATTCAGGAGTAAGGATTGGAGAAAAGATCATGCATAGATTGCCTCACCTGGGGATTTCTCCCATGTGCAGCCACTAAATTGAAGCACTATTGCTGATGCCAATTAGTGCTTACTGGCAGGGGTCTAATGTGGATGCCTCCTCAGAATGCCATACTGAATCAGAGGAGGATGCTTGCAGCTAACCATCAGACTGAACACGGGGACCTCAATGAGGGAGCTAGAGAAAGGACTGAAGGAACTCAAAGGGTCCAAACTCACAACAACTCCCAGGGACTAAAACACCAACCAATGAGCATGCATGGAGAGACTTATCTCTCCAGGTACATATATGCAGCAGAGGATAGCATTCTCTGGCATCAATTAGAGGAGAGGTCTTTGGTCCATCGAAGACTTGTTTTCCCAGTGTAGGGGAATGCTAAGGTCCTGAGGTGGGAGAGGGTGGTTGGGAGAGGAAGCACCTGCATAGAGGCAATAGGAAGAGGTGTGGGAATGGTATTCAGGAAAAGGGATTAACATATGAAATATAAATACAGAGAATATGCAATAAAAATGTTGTTCAGAAATAGCATACTATTAGTGTACATAATTGCAAAGTGAAAAAGGTCTTTTCTAAACAAGAGATGCAGTTTGCTGGATCACAGAAATGTCTTGGAGGTGGATCTGGCAGCTTTGGTTGTGGAAGGAACTTCGGTGGAAGAGGAGGCTATAGTAGTGAAGATGGCAGCAGAGGTGGTTATGGAGGTGGTGATGCTGGACATAATAGATTTGGAGGTGATGGTGGCAACTATGGTGGTGAGCCTAGTTACAGTAGTAGAGAAGGTTATGGTGCTGGTGGACCAGGATATGGAAGGTGGTAGGCGGAGGAGGATATGATGCTTCCCATAAAGGAGGAAATTTTGGTGGAGGTTATTATGGTGGTGGTGGGAACTAAAATGACTTTGGAATGATCGTTTTAATGTGTCCTTGGATTCAGTTTGCAAGAATTTCATTGAGGATAAGGAGCCTCAGCAGCATTCTACCAGACTTTCCCGAGAGTATTTATGACAAATAGTTCTTATTTAAAAAACTAAAAACTAAACTAAACTAAACTAAACTAAACGAGCATTTCCACTCCACTTTTAGGAAGCCAGTATTACTCTAACACCAAAACCATGTAAAGACACAGCAATGATGTATAGTCCAATATCTCCACTGGACCTAGATGAAAAAATACTTAATAAAACACAAATACAGGTACATAGCAAAAAGATTATCCAACATGACAACATTTGAATTATAAAGAAGATGTTGGGATAGTTCAAAACACCTAAGTCAACAAACAGAGTAAACCTATGAATTGTCTTATGGACAAAAGTCACATGATAATCTCAAAAGATCCAGAAAAGATCTGTGGAAAAAATACAAAATGCCTTCATGGTAAAACTATGACTTCAGGTAATGTAACTCAAAGGGTGTACTTTTAAAATTAGTCACCATAACTTTGTTTTGGTATGGATCTTGCTATATAAAAACATTAGAGTGTGAATATCCAAGAGGAAGCCATGATATCAATTTCTTTTTATGGGCAAGTACAAACATGTCTTCACATGGCTGATTTAATGTTTCCCACTATTATTTTGTGATGCTGAACATTAAATATTCAACTGGGGGGGGGAGGCTTACAAATACTAAGCAAGTACTCACCTGTTGATCTTCAATCTCAAGTTATATATATAAAAGCGTTCACATCTAACTTTAACTTTTCCCTGGGATAGCCAAGTCTGGGCACACTGTGAAAACTTGAGAGAGTTAGTCAGTTGGTATATGTGTAATTTCACATCCGATTGTCCATGTCCTTCGTCCTTGGTAGTTGCTCAGAGCCCATTTCCTCAGGACTTGTTTGTAAACGATCCTCTTACTATTAGCTCTGATTTGGGGGCAGATATAGTCCTAGAAAAGCTGGACAATCAGTCATTTTATTTTATGTATATTGGTGTTTTGGCTAAATTCACTGTGTGTATGCAGTTCTTACATAGGCAAGAAGAAGGCATCAGGTCCCATGGACCTGGCTTCATAGACAGCTGTGGATTCTGGGAATTGGACCTGGGTCTTCTGGAAGAGAATCCAGTGCTCTGAGGCATATCTCCAGCCCCAAATAAACTCTTAATGGTTCTATCACTCCAGTAGTTCTTTCTATGAGAGAAAAACACCCAGTAACATTCAATGATATTTGCACCAAAGGGAAGAATGAGATAATAGTGAGAACTGAGTGATGCTGAATTTGAGCAGGACTGAGGAGGATTAGCAAGATGCAGGCACACATTTCTTCTCCACTAGCAGTCAGAAAAATGTTTGACAGTGTCTTAGTTAAAGTTTTTATTGCTGTGAAGAGACACTATAGCCATGGAAACTCTTATAAAACAAAGCATTTAATTGGGGCTGACTTGCAGTTCAGAAGTTTAGTCTATTATCATGGTGGGAAGCACGACCGCATGCAGGCAGACATGGTGCTGGAGAAGGTCTGAGAGTTTCACATATTGAGCATCTGAGACCTCAAAGCCTGCTCCCACAGTGACATACTTCCTCCAACAACCATACTTGCTCTAACAACGCACACCTCCTACTATTGTCACTTCATCTGGGACTATGTGGGCCATTTTTTAAAACCACATTTGATGGGCTCTTGTCCCTGGACTGTTTCTGTGGTTTTCTGTACTACACAGTATAATGACCAGATGGTGGGCTTGCTTGTGATAGGAGCATTTTACCTTCAACTAAATAGTTTGGGTAAATTTTTAAAGAGGTTCAGTTGTGTCAAGGCAAAAAAGGATTTCGTCTTCAAATTTTTGCTCCTGTAATTAATTTTTCTAGTGTAATTATCAAAAATTAAGCAGTCTGTTGTGCTCAGCTGGGATTGTGCTTGTGATACTTGACAATCTACTGTACGGCATCACATTTCGACATATTTTATTTTTCCTTGTATACAATAAAGGCAAGGAGAAATAACCTGTTCACAAGTAGAAATTTGTAGTGGTGGTAGTATATTTCATATTGATGGTAAAATTTTCTCATAGTTAATACTACACTTTTAATACTTAACAGCATTATTTAATACTTAACAGTAACTACACAAAGTAACTTGTGTCTTTTTTTTGTTAGCATTTCAGAGTTCTGAAAACTCTTCAATCAGGTAGGACTTGTACATTTAAGAAAAAATGTCAACTGATTATAGAATGGGCTGAAAGAAAACTTTGTGTTGCTGTACTTTGTTTTTGATTTCATGTTGTATGTTTAAAACATGTTCTTTACTATATTTATTGTAATACTTATTCAGAAGGAACTGTGCTCTTATGGCATTTTTTAACTAAGCAATCACCATTCAGAGTTTGATTAGCTGTTCTATTAAGTCACAATTAACAAGTATTCAGCTTATGATGTAAATGTCAGACTAGTTCATTCTATAATGAATTATCTTGTTTCTCTTCATAGACTGAAAAGTTCCTGCATAGCACAGGGGCAAGAAATAAATAGATACATATAAAGTCAATTCAGAAAATCAATTATGATTTTTGTTAAATATGCTTTAGAGTTTGCCTAAGAAATACAGATATAATCCAAGAATGTATCTTAATGCTTTAAAAATACTGTTAAATAGTTTTTTATCACACTAAAGGTTGTCAGGCAGATCTCACTTAAGCATGGGTATGAAATCACATGTGGTACATAGCACTTTGGAGAAATACTGTGTGAGGAATGCTTTACTGGGAGTGCAGAGTGCAGTGTGCGTGTGAAGTGTGCATCTAGATCAAGGAGATTTATACTTTAGACACTTAATTCTTTAGTTGGCTTTTGTTGCAAACAATTATCTCAGACTAGGAAAATAAAGTCTTACTTTCCTTATTTTGTTTTTCTACACTGCACTCTTTTCTGATTTTGTACTTCCCCTCATGTTTTGCTTGTTTTCAAGACAGGGTTTCTCTGTGTAGCCATGGCTGTCCTGGAACTCACCAGGCTGGCCTCAAACCCACAGAAGTCCCACCCAACTCTGCCTCCTGAATGCTGGGATTAAAGTGTGCACTACCACTGCTTAGCTTATTTTTACTTTGGTTCATGACTCCTTTTCATGCTCATGGAGGGGAAAAAAAGCACATAAATTTCCAGATTTCAAGTAATATTTGAAAACTAACAAACTGGCCATAGCCCATCAACCTGAGCTTATATCACAAAACAAGTATCGGTTGTGATGAAGGGTCATGGACTTAAAGATACTAAACTAGTATATCTGGGAATAGTAAACACGAATCTCATATTAACTTATTCTAAGGCCAGTTCACTAAGTTTATGGGTGAGTGTTTTATAATAGAATGGATCAATGAGATCAAAAAGGCAGGGGATGGAATAAAGAGGGTAAGGCAGTTTGGAAAGGAACAATATTAGATTTGATTCCAAGGAACAGGAATTTAGAGCAGACATCAGGATCCTGGTTTTATGTATGATAGCCTGACAAAGATAACACAAAAATACAGACAGCAGGTATTGAATGGTTCCATATAAAGGCATGTGAACATCAGTAGTTCAAAGGGATTCTGCCAAATGTGTTCCTTTTGTTTACTTAGTACTGGTAATGGGTGAAGTTCCCTTTGAAAGTTGTTAAGATTACGGAAGACACTGGGGAATGTCTCTATAGAAACTTGAGACGCTGCATCATTTACTTGATTTGGATTAGAGTCTCTTATGTACCCTGGGCAGGTGTCCCCACAATGACATTTCTTTTCCAACTCACTGCTATACTTCTTATGAACATTCTTGGTCAAGGTTTATATTTATATTAAACAGTTGGCACCAGGCTGTTTTGAGTTCATTAGTTCAATGGCCTTCTCATGGCCACCAGACACTGTTGGCTGTAGTTCTCAATAACCTCTGGCTTTTACAGTCTCTCTGTGCCATCTTGTTCCTTATTCCCTGCACCTTTGGGATAGGGACTGTGATTAAGATATCCCATTTGAGTCTGAGCACTCCACAGATACATGCACTCTGCAGTTTGAACATGTGTGAGTCACTATATCAACCACTGTCTTCTGCAAATAGACACCTTTCCGATGGGAACTGAGAAATGCATTTTTCTATGGTACCAGCGACAAATATTTACAAGGAAGTCTGATATAAGGTGTTCTTAGCAAAATAAAAGTAGTTGGTTCTCCTTTAGGGCCTATGAGCTTCCTAGCAATGGATCGTTCTCTGGATTTACAAATATATTTTTTTTCCTGTGAGGAGAGCCTTTAATACAATCAGAAAGCAGTTGGTTTACCCATAGTATTTACCCAGAGTTTTCACATCTGGGTAAGGTTTTTACTGTTCGTACCTTTCTGCCTGCATAGCTTCTTCTAGTACTATGAAATCTCATGAGAAAGAAAGAAGTTTCCTAATAAGTACCAGCTTGATTTCTTCATTTCCTGGGACCACACTATGTGGTGTTCCCTGTGAGCATAGTTTGTGATGTCTTGAGCAATGAAGTCTTACATCCAGTTCTGGTGGGCAACCGAGATTAATTGCAATAGCTGTATTGCAGTTTTTGGTGTGGGTCTCTGGAATTCCACACACAGAACTGAGATTTTTGTCTTGATAATTTTTAGCCTGTATACAAGTCCATTAAAATCCCCCCCCCACATACACATAAAAGCACAAATCAAAAGATAAATCAACGTAAGCAGCGGCTCGGCCGCCCTGCCAAAATGGCGCCGACATATGGCTTGGTTAGAAATAAACAACCTGACTGCGCATGTACATAACCACTTCTGGCACCAAACACACCTGCACGGCATTATGCTAATAAGGTGATCCCCGCTCCGCCAATCCCCAGAGGACAAGTCACATAACCTCAGTCTGAGAAGGATAAAAGGAGGGTGCTCTCGGCACTCGGGGTCCCTGTATCAGCATTGAGGTGTTCCTGAATAAAGGCTGTTGAGAAGAGTCCGGAGTGTCGTGTCTTCCTTGCCAGTCTAGAAATCAAGAAATCAGTGGGGTTGACAAAAAAATTCTCTATCAATAGAAAGGCAACAAAATGTTACAAAATCCTAGATTAAGGTCATAGTTCAGTGGTAACTTGCTTAACACACACAGAAATTAGGCACACACACTCACACATACACTCTCACACACACACTCACACACACACATTCACACACAGATAGAAAAAGTTTTATGGTAGAGGGATAGGTCAGTAGTTAAGATCATATACTGCTGTTACAGAGGAGCAGAGTTTATTTTCCTTGAGGCTTCCATGTGAGATGGCTCACAGCTGCCTGTAATGCCAGCTCGAGAGCATCGGTCACTCTCTTTTGACCTCTGCTGGCACCTGTACTCATGTTCACATGCCAACACAAAGTTACTCATACCCACACATAAACAAAACAGATAAAATAAATCTTTAATATATGTATCCATATTTAAGAAGCTAATTAAAGAAAGGTTGGGCTTCTGTATGGTGTTCAAACATGCTTCGTGTTAGTTATCAATCTTTCCAGCCACCCCCCCCCCGTTCATTCTCTTCTCCCCTACTTAAACCTATGGCTTCAGTTTTTTCCTCTTTCTCTTTGTATCTTTTGTGTTCTAGTACTATAATTTTTAATGTTTCATCTTTCTGTGAAAAACACTTTTATTAAATGTCTCAGGGGAATTCCTCTACTTTTTTTCAGGCAAAGAGGTTTAAAATTGTTTTTAAAGACTGTGTGTGTGTGTGTGTGTGTGTGTGTGTTTATGTATGTGCACATTTGTGCAGGTCTGATGGATGCCAGAGGACCCCTGTAGAGGTGGAATCTCATATCATTCTGAGCTACCTGTCATTAGAACTAAGAACAAAATTAGAGTCCCTCAAAAGAGCAGCAAGTGCTCTAAATAACCATGCCATCTTCTCAGCCCCGCTATGGGTTTTTTTTTTTTTTTCAATAGGTGTATTCCATAATGAAGGAAAAAGTTACCACACTTGAATAATAAAGCTTGGTGTTTGGTCCAAGATTAGAGGATGGAGAGGGATTCATTGCAATGTATATTAAGCTGTCACACTTCTTACACTTCTATGAACCATTGATAGGAAGGTTAGCTCTTTTCATACATGATAGGCAGTGTTTAAATGCAAAGTATTTCCAAGGTACTGCCAAAATATTGTCATGATATGAAATTATAAGTAACAAGTCATCGAGCAGTTCTTAGATCAGGATAGGTGTATGTGGGAATGGTTAACTTAGGGTGGTGTAGACACTCAAGTCAAATTATAGTAGCAAAGTAAAGAAGTATAATTTACTCTATAGAGAGCAAATCCTTTAATTTAAAGATTCATACTTACACACCTTACTGTACTTTCTGCGTTACAGGCCTATCAACAAAGCTGATGCTGAAGCGACCTCACCTATGGTAATTGAGGTTTGCAATGTTGGTCCTGGGGATACATTCTTATCGCTGAACTTAATTTCTTACTTAGAATTTTTAATAACCGTAACTTCTTTTCTCATATAATTACTCTTAGAGAATTTCATACAGTGAATTTTAATCATATTTATCCTCCTCCCTAAACTCCCCTCAGGTCTTTTCCCACTTTTCTACCCTATCATTTATCTTTTCTTATCTTAAAAATTAAATTTATTTATTTATATTGGTCGGTGTGTGTGTGTGTGTGTGTGTGTGTGTGTGTGCACCTTCTTGAGGAGGGCAGAGGATAATTTGCTAGACTCAGTTCTTTTCTTCATCATGTAACCCTTAGGCATCAAAGGAAGGCCCATGGATTTAACTCAGATTGTCATGCTTGACAGCAGGTGCTTTTTACTTGCAGAAGTATTCCCATCCTTCATTCCCATTCCCTTATCCCTCATGCCTTGTTCTTTTTTAAACACATAGTGTCCAGTTTGTGTTGCCCATATATTATCAGTATTTCTTACAAAAACAATTTATGTAAACCCTCTTCACCTACCTGACACAAATTCCAAAATATTCTCTTTGTATGTAATAACATACATGGGTTCCCTTCTACACCCAGCATCTTCATATGAAATTCATGTCCTTACAATAGAAATCTTTGAGGTTTTCATGACTTATTATGCTAAGTTTAGATATACATACTGCCAGGCATGGTGGTGCATACCTTTAATCTCAGAACTTGGGAGAAGGAGGAGGATCTCTGAGTTTGAGGATAGTCTGGTTAGCAGAGTAAATTTGAAGCCAGGGCTACACAAAGAAACTCTCTTGAAAATATAAAACAAAAGATATAAGTACTAATTTAAATGTTTGTTAGAAAGTTCATCTTAGTTTTGGTATAAAATTAAGTAGCATACCTTGTAAAGCTAACTCTCTGTTGAAATGTGTACATGAGCATTTGACTATGAGTGGTTTTTCTCTGCTTCTGTGTTTAATGCAGTCAGTTCTAATGCTTAAGCTTAATCTAGAGAATGTATATAAGGTTATGCATTGAAATATTTTAATTTTAGCAATTCTCCTCTTGAAGTTTAATTACATTCAAAGTACAAAATTGACATTTCTTATAGAAACTCTATTGAAATCAATTTTATCAGGAATCTCTGAGATTCTCCATATATATGTGTTGATGATTTATTTGGGGCTGAGTATCATAAAAGTAAACATATAGTAAATAAATAAGTGGAAGGTAATGGTTACATTCCATTTGAATGTCTTTGTTCCATCATTTTTATTAGTTTTTTGAGAATATTATATAATATTAATATATTTGATCATTTTTACCTCCTCACCTAATTCATTTCAGTTCCATCTTCACTAACTATCCAACTTTAGGTCCTCTAAAAACAAACCACCAAACAAAACAAAAAACTCTATCAAGTATGGTTGATGCTACCTAGATACTCTAGAGTGTGGCTTTACTTTCCCTCTCAAAACTTATCAGTTGCCAATAGCTCCTTAGCTGTGGATGGGACTTTATGCTGGCTTTCCCTCAACATGCTGAGACATTTTGTGGCTTGAGGTTATCCAGACTGTGTATTCTGTTTCAACTACTGTAAGTTCATATGTGCAACTGCCCTGCTGTGTCTAAAAAACAGTTTCCTTATAATAATACATTACTTTTTGCCCTTACAATATTTCTGCCACTTCTTCCACAAAGATCCCTGAGGCCGAGGGGACACCTGTGATACAGAAGTCCTGGTTAGGCCTGATGATTCTGCCATCTTGTATTCTCTGGAACTTGGCCAGCAGTAGGTCTCTGTATTAATTACTATTTATAGAAAAAGAAGCTTTTTTGTGAGCACCAAGAGATGCAATGTGGTGGGTTTATTAATATACTTGGCCTATGGGAAGTGACAGTATTAGTGACACGTATTGGAATAAGTATGGCCTTGTTGGAGGAAGTATGTCACTGTGTAGGCAGGCTTTGAGGGCTCCTAGTGTTCAAAATCTGCCCAGTGCAGCAGAAAGGGCTTCCTCCTTCCTGTCTGTAGAGGCCAGTCTCTTTCTGGCTGCCTTTGCATCAAGATATAGGACTCCCAATTCCTTCGATGGCATCGTGTCAATGTGGACACTGCCATGCTTCTTGCCATGATGACAATGGACTGAACCTCTGTAACTCTAAGCCAGCCCCAATTAAATGTTGTTCCTTGTAAGAGTAACCTTGGTTATGGTGTGTTTCTTCACAGCAATGGAAATCCTAACTAACACATGCACTAATTTATGTATGTAATGATAAATCAGTAGCCATTGGTTTAATACTATACCCATCTAGCTGAGAAATAGTATTAGTTGATTCTTTATGAACAATCTAGTTACAGGTTCTTGGCCAAATATTGGTACCAGGTAAGGGTTTTAACATGTGGTGGGCCTTACATCTAATCATCCAGTGATTGATTCCTTATATGATTTTCATGTTACTATTATACCAACGGGCATGTTTTGCCAGTTTGGTTGTGTTGTAGCTCACAGAGTTAACATATATCAGTGTATATATTTTAGCTGGCTTCTACTCTAGTAGGTTTTCATATGACTTTCTTAAAATTTTAGCTACCCTACCTCCATAATCCCTTGCCATTTTGTCTTCACATCTTCCACAATAATTTATTTCCTCTTTCTCTATTACTTTCCTTTAACATTCTATACCACTGTGTTCTATCTACCCTTTCCTGAGGTCTTCCACAACCATGCTTCCAAACTAAGTTTTTGACATCTATGAATACTACAAATGGAATGCAACTAAAGAGTCAATGTTAGAGTTAACACATGAGAGAAGACATGTACTATTTGTCTTTCTGGGTCTGGGTTACCTCTCAAAGATCAATTGTTTACATCTCTGTTTATTTTCTTGTGGATTTCACATTTTTAAAAACAACAGTTAAACAATATCTAATTGTTTAAATGTACCATGTAGATTTACGTTAAAGTGATACAAGATTGGACAGGAGAGAGATATGTGGGAAAAGGTCTAGGAAGGAGGAAGAGGAGGAGAGTAGGAGAGATTCTGGTAGGAACGGAGATGGGGGCAGATTTATATGTTTCTCTCTGTGCATGTCTAGCTTGATGAGGTTGTTATTATTATTTCTAAGGGTTTCTATGGGTCTTTTTTTCTCATATAGAAGGGCAGTTTGTATCTTTGTTCGTTGGTTGTAAGCTTATTGTGTAGAGGGTTTTCAGATTGAGAATTTAATATATAAAACTGCTTGATAAGTTACTGGGCTTTGGAGTCATGTTTGTGCCAGGTGGTGGAGGAAAGGAACAGGCTTAGACAGTTGTATCCACCCAGGACAGAAGCAACAGTACAGGTGGAGTGAATCGCCTGGGAAGGGAACTGTGTGGAGAGGGCATCTCCATGGGTCCATGCATTCAGCTCCATACTTGAGCGGCGTCACGGAGTGAGACCCTAGGGGCCAATGAAAGGTTAAGACATCTATTTAATATTTACTGCAACAGTACCACAGTCTTACTATCCATTCATTAGTTGATAGACACCTTGGGTATTTTCATTTCCTGACTATTATAGATATTCTACTTAGGAATACTATATATTCCTAAATAGAGCAGCAATAAACATGAATGAGCTAGTATCTCTATAGTAGCATAGAAACTTTTGAATCTATGCTCAAGAGTCATATAGTGGAATAATGTGGTGGATCTGTTTCTAGCATTTTAAAAAACTGCCATGGTGGTTTTTAGAAAATATCAGTATATCAGCAGTGAAGTTGTGTTCCTCTTTTCCACCCCTACACCAGCATGTGGCATCATTTGTGTTTTGGATCTTAGGCTTTCTGATTGTAGTAAGATAAATTCATGGAGTAGTTTTTATTTGCATTTCCCTGATAGTTAAACATGTTGGGCAATTAAAGTATTTTATAGCCATTTTTATTTCATCTTTTGAGAATGTTTTGTTTAAATTTATGTCTCATTTCTTATTTTGTAAAATATTTACTGAATATTTTATGTATTTACATTTCATAAGTTATCCCTTTTTACCCCTCTTCCATTCCCCCTCCACTCTCCCCTTGCTTCCATGAAGATGCTCCCACTCCGAACCACTCACTGTCACCTCATCACCTTGGTATTCCCCTACACTGAAGAAATGAGTCTTCACTAGACCAATGGCCTCTCCTCTCATGAATGCCAAACAATGCTTTCTCTGCTACAAATGCATCTGAAGCCATGGGTCTCTCCATGTATACCTATTGGTTGGTGTTTTACTTCCTGGGAGTTCTGGAGGGGGCATTGGTTGGTTGATAATGTTGTTCTTCCCATGGGATTGCAAACCCTTTTAGTTCCTGCAGTCCTTTCTCTAACTCCTTCATTGGGGTCCTCGAACTCAGTAGAATGGTTAGCTGCAAGAATTCTCATCTGTATCAGTATTGCTCTGGGCAGGGCCTCTGAGAAGACATCCAAATCAGATTCCTGTCAGTAAGCACATCTTATCATCAGCAATAGTTACCAGGTTTGGTAATTGCATATGGGATGGATCCCCATGAAAGGTAGTCTCTGCATAGTCTTTTCTCAGTCCTTGCTCTACTCATTGTTCCTGTATTTTCTCCCATGAGTATTTTGTTTTCTCTTCTAAAAAGGACTGAAACATCCACAGTTTGGTCTTCCTTCTTTTTGAGCTTCATAAGGTCTGTGAATTGTTTCTTGGGTATTCCAAGCTTTTTAGGCTAGTATCCACTTATCAGTGAGTACTAACATGTATTTTTTGTAGCTGGGTTAGCTCACTCAGGATGATAATTTCTAGTTCCATCCATTTGCCTAAGAATTTTAGGAAGACATTATTTTTAATAGCTGAGTAGCACTCCATTGTGTAAGTGTACCACATTTTCTGTATCCATTCCTCTGTTGATGAATATCTGGGTTCTTTCCAGCTTCTGGTTATTATAAATAAGGCTGCTATGAACATGGTGAAGCATATGTCCTTGTTATATGTTGAAACTTCCTTTGCAAAAATGCCCAAGAGTGGTATAACTGGGTCAAGTTTTCTAGTACTATGTCCAATTTTCTGAGGAACCGCCAGACTGATTTCAAAATTTGGTTGTACCAGCTTGCAATCCCACAAACAAAGGAGGAGTGTTTCTCTTTCTCCACATCCTCGCCAGCATCTGCTATTACCTGAGTTTTGATCTTAGCATTCTGACTGATGTGAGTTGGAATCTTAGGGTTGTATTGATTTGCATTTCTCTGATAACTAAGGATGTTGACCATTTTTTAAGGTGAATATAAGCCATTCAGCATTCCTCACTGAGAATTCTTTGTTTAGCTCTGTACCTCATTTTTAATTGGATTCTTTGATTCTTTGGTGTCTAACTTCTTGAGTTCTTGGTATATGTTGGATACTAGTCCTTTATCAGATGTAGGATTGGTAATGATCTTTTCCCAATCTGTTGGTTGCCTTTTTGGCCTATTGACAGTATCCTTTGCTTACAGAAGCTTTGCAATTTAAGAGGTTCCATTAGTCAATTCTTGGTCTTAGAGCATAAGTGATTGGTGTTCTGTTCAGGAAAAATTTCCCTGTGCCTATGTGTTCTAAGTTTTTCCACATTTTCTCTTCTATTAGTTTCAGTATACCTGGTTTTATGTGTAGGTCTTTAAGCCACTTGGACTTGAGCTTTATATAAGGATGGATAAGATCAAAAACTCAGGTGAGAGCACATGCAGGCAAGGATGTGGAGAAAGAACACTCTTCCACTGTTGGTGGAACTGGAAGTTGGTACAACCACTCTGGAAATCAGTCTGGTGGTTCCTCAGAAAAGTGGACATAGTACTACCTGACGACCCAGCTATATCACTACTGGAAATATACCCAAGGACGCTCCAACCGATAGAAGGGAGAACAAAACACTTATGGGAAGAAATAATAGGACAAGTAGAGGAGCAGGGATTGGAGAAAAGATCCATCAACTACCCGAACTCACCACAGCTCCCAGGGAGTAAAACAACAACCAATGAGTTTGCATGGAGAGACCCTTTTGGTTTTTAAACAATGAGCTAGTAATAAAAGCCTTAGGTAAAGGTGAGGGCATGAGACAGCAAGGATGCTAGTAGTTTTCTAAATGCTTTTTAAGAGATATAGAGAAAATTATGGATATGAAACATTCATCATGGTTTGCTGTTCACTACTGATTAGGTTTCTTAGAGCTTTGACAATCTGATAATTATTATGTATAATTTTTCAAATGTTATTTTATATGTAAAGTAAAGCAGATTTTTGTTCCTCTGTATCATCTAAGAGTATATTATAAAGACCTAAATAAATGTTGCAAGTTATTATTGTAAAAAAATTAAGTGGTTATTTTGGTAAAGTTAGAGGTGAGAACTACGTTTATCCTAACTTTTCTTGGTTGTATATATGTGTTACCTTTTGCTTTTTAGCAAGGGACAAGAAATGTCCACACTGGAAGGTAATGCGTTATAATTCTTAACTTTATATTACTAAGTATTTTATTAATTATACAAATCATAAATATCTTATTTCAAACTATATTTAGAAAGTGATTCAAATGCAAGACCCTTTTACAACCAATGAAGCAAGCACGAGGAAGATACAAACCTGCAGATCAGGTAAATTTAGAAACACAAAATCCTCTGAAAGGAAGTTGTATAGAATATTGGAGACAAGCTATTCCAATCACCCATTAGCTTTAGGACTTCATTATTAGATTTGATGTAATAGATGCAGGTGCCACTGCCAGCATCCACATTGCACAGTAAGTTGTATATGAGCATTAGAAAATATTTTTAAATTGTCATTTTCTGTTCATATTTATTATTTCTCCCTCCTGTTTTTTCTGTTCCATACCCTCTACTGTCTCTGCCCCTTCCCCTTACCTCTCATCTTTATGCCTTTTCTTTAATTATTATTATTATATACATGCATCATTCACACATACACAAATACATATTAGTGCAATTTCTGAGCCTATTCAGTGTTGCACCTATGCATATATTTTAAGGCTGGACCACTTGGTACTAGATAATGAATTATGGGCTCATCTCTAAGGAAGACTGATTCTCTCTCTCTCATTAGCCATTAACTGCTGGTGGTTTTTCATCTGGGGTGGGGATTTGTGAGGTTTGGCCCATCCACATTGGCATGTCTGCAGCTACTGCCTTTGTTGATGCTTTATTTAGACAATTGTATTGTTAAGATTTTATGGGTGCACATGCCTGGTCCTTTGACTTGCAAGTCTCTACCTCCCTTTCCATGATGTTTTTGAGTCTTAGATACTATATGTGCATCAACTGGGAACGGCCGTCCACTTTGAAGGCATTTTCTGTGTTTTGGTCAATTGTGGGTTGATGGTCTCCAGTAGCTGCAAAGAAGCTTCTTTGACAAGGGGCTGGAACCACACTTAACTGGCTGTATAGGGGCAAACATTTAGAATAATGTATGGGCTTGGCTAGGTTTTGGTCAGCTTTGTATAACCAGAGAGGAGCAAACCTCAGTTGAGGAAAAGTCTGTGGGCCATTTCTTCATTATTGCCCATTGTGTTTAGTGCAACCCTTAGGCAGGTCTTGGATGGCATAAGAGAGCAGGCTGAGAAAGCAAGGCAGGAAGCAGCACCCCTTTATGGCCTCTGTTTCAGTTCCTGCCTCTAGGTTCCTGCCTTGAGTTCCTACCCTGGCATCCCTCAATGATGGACACCGACCTGAAGCTGTAAAAAATGATTTCCTCTAAAGTTTCATTAATAGTGTCTTATCACAGCCCTTAAGTCCCACTAACACAGTTAAGAAAGTGACAGTAGTAGGTTTACCTGTAGATCCTGTGATATCACCAGCCATGGGTTCACAGTTCCATGCATGCATTTCCTCCTACTGTGGAGACTTTAAATTCAATTAGATAAATGTTGGTTAACTCCTTACATGAGTAACACTATTCCACCTTTGGGGGAAATCCTGCCATGCTAGTCACAGCTGGGTAGGACTAGTGAGTGTATTTCTTTCTTGGCAGTTGGCATCACACCCTTTGTTGTTGTGTGAGCTGTTCTTCTTGAAAGAGGCTTATGGGTCAGAGCCAACTTGATGATGCAAAGGTCTATGTCCAAAGTGTGTGTTAATTTCAGAAAAAGTGAAATTTTAAGAGGAAATAAAGGCTACGAGCAATAGCTTATGTTATTTGGGGATCTCTCACACTACTCTGTTTAAAACCTCAAAGCAGATTTCTCATGCATCATTCTGCAAGTTTTGTTAGATAGTCTATGGCTTTTGGAGGGAGTATTATCACCAAAATGGCATAGCTTCATTAAAAACGTATGTGTGTGTGTGTGTGTGTGTGTGTGTATGTCTGTATGTACATGTCCATGAATACATATACACTCATATGTAATTTTAGGTAAACATAAAGTGATGCTTCCCTATGGAATTTTATATCACTCATAGCATTATTTATTCATCCTTTATTTTTCTACCTCTATGCAGTCTTCCAGCTCCTTTCCATGTTACACCCACCTCAACATTTCACGTTCCTTTTTAAAAACACCTGTTTCCTACTACCCTCCCCAGTTAGAGCTTCTTTCCCATGTCCCTCCCTGCCATAGTCCCTTTTAACCTGCCTGGTTCTTGCAGTTTCTCCAGGTTATATATTCCTCCAAGATAGGAATAAAAACAAAATGGCCTTGGTCTTTGTAGGTCTAGCTCACTTCGCTTGACATATTTTTAGTTCCATCTATTTTATGTGACTTCATTTTTGTTTTTGAATTTTATTTGTATTGGGTACTTTATCTACATTTCAAATGTTTTCCCCCTTCAAAGTTTCCCCTCCACAAACCTCCTATCCCCTTCCCTCTCTCTCTGCCTTTATGAGGTGCTCCCCCACCCAACCACCCACTCCTGCCTCAGCACCCTAGCATTCCTCTACATTGTTTCATTGAGCCTTCACAGGACCAAAGGCTTCCCCTTCCTCTGATGTCCAATAAGGTCACCCTCTGCCACATATGCAGCTGGAGCCATGGGTCCTGCTATGTGTATTCTTTGGCTGATGGTTTAATCCCTGGGAGCTCTGGTTGGTTGATAAACTTTATTTTTTCTTTACATCTGGATGGAATTCTGTATTATATGTATCACATATTTGTTACCGATTATCAGTTGAACAATATGTAAGTAGTTTCTATTTCCTAGCTACTGTGAATGGAGAGGCAGTGAACATGATTGAGTAAACATATGCAAAATAGGGGTGAGTGCTTTGGCCACGTTTGAGGGGTGGAATAGCTGCATCACATGATAAGTCTATGTTTAGCTTCTTGCTTACTCACCACACCAATTTCCAGAACGACTGTACCAGTTTGTAACCCCACAGAGAAGGGATGGAGGTTCCCTTTCCACCAAATCCTTTTCAGTAATCATCACTTGTTTCCTTTTGTAAGAGAAACGTTTATTTGAAAAATTTTACCTTTGCCTAGAAACAGTCTCCTGAGAAGGAGATGATGTCTGAAAGTCTCAATAAAACCACATTTACAAAAGGTTCTTTCTAAGAAGAATATGAGAGTTTTGCATGAAGCGACTGGGAAACTATTCATCAGAAAATAGAGCAGGCATTGTTCCAGACTTTGTCAAAATACAAGCTTTATTCATGTTTTTTTTTTCTAATTTGTCAGGCCCCAAATAATTTTGTCTTTTATGTTCCTTATTATATAAGAATTTAAAGAGAAAAATTTAAAAAGCTAATTATGTAGACCCCTTTCAAGTTCAGTTTTATAATAAAACTGTTTGAATAACTAGACTTTTGTATTTTTTATTATTCTTTAATAATGTTTTTTACAGTGCAGTCTTTATAGTCCTACCAGTCTGGTCTCTGACTGTTCCATATTCCATACCTCCTCCCCACAAGTCTCAAAGAGAATGTCCCCACACCCTACCCTAGCCCCCCAGACAGCCCAATTCCCTGGGTTCTCAAGTCTCCCGAGGGTTACATGAATCTTCTCTGACTGAGTCAAGACCTTGCAGTTCTCTGCTGTATATGTGTTGGGGGCCTCATATCAGCAGGTGTATGCTGCCTGGTTGGTGACCATGGGGTCAATGTGAGTTGAGACTGCTGGTCTTCCTAGAAGACCCCCACCTCCATCTGCTTTGCAGCTTCTTCTGGCTTTTCCCGAATTCAGCCACAGAGGTCACCAGCTTTTGTTCATTGGTTGGGTGTAAAGATCTGCATCTGACTATTTCAGTTGTTTGTTGGGCCTCTCAGATGGCAGCCATGCTAGGCTCCTGTTTGTAAGCACACAATAGTATCAGTAACAGTGTCAGGCCTTGGGGACTCTTCTTGAGCTAGATCCCAATTTGGGCCTGTCACTGGACCTTTTTTTCTTCAGGCTCTTCTCCATTTTTGACTTTGCAGGTCTTACAGAGAGGATCAATTCTGGGTCAGATTTTTTGACTATAGGGTGGCAACCCCAGTCCTCCACTTGATGCCCTGTCTTTCAAATGGTCTCAACAAGTTCCTTCTTCTCACTGTAGGGCATTTTATCTGAGGTCCGTTTTTTTAAGTTTTGGGAGTCTTTCACCTCCCAGGTCCCTGGTACATTCTGGAGGGTCTTCTTACATGGTACCTCCTGAGGTTGCATATTTCCATTCTTTTTTTTATTTTACATTTAATTATATTCTTAATAAAGGTCAAACATACATAATAAGACATTATTTACTATGTTACAATATGAGAGCTATTTTCATGGTCATAGCATCAAAAATTGATATTCTTTTTTTTGTTTTTTGTTTTGAACAATTTTATTTTAAAAAACAAAGATAAACGTACAAATTTTAAGGATTTTTGCATAAAAGTTTATGAATACATTTTTGTCAATGTTTGGCATTTTTTATCAAAGGTTTGATAGTGTGCATTAAGGTCTCACTAGTTACAATGAGCATAAAGTACATGTAAATCAGGATGTAACCCGGAATTAGTCAAAGTTTTCTTGGTGTGTAAAGATTGAGCATAATGATTTTTTTCTTTTCTTTCTTTTCTTTCTTTTTTTTTTTCTCTTGAGCTTCACACAGTCTGTGAGTTATTTCTAGAGTGTTCAGTGTTTTCTGGGGTTAGTATCCCATTATAAGTGACTGCATATTATGTCTGTTCTTTTGTGACTGGGTTATCTCACTCAGGATGATATTCTCTAGATGTATCCATTTTCTTAAGAATTTTGTTAAGTCATTGTTTCTGATAGCTGAGTAGTACTCCATTGTGTAAATGTACCACAATGTTTGTATCCATTCACCTTCTGAAGGACATCTGGGTTCTTTCCAACTTCTGGCTATTATAAATAGCTCTGCTATGAACATTGTGGTGCATATATCTTTGTTGTGTACTAAAGTGTCTCTGGGGTATATGCCCAGAAGTGGAAGAGCTGCGTCTTCAGGTAGTACTATGTCCAATTTTCTGAGGTATCGCCAGACTGATTTCCAGAGTGGTTGTATTAGTTTGCAACCCCACCAACAGTGGAGAAGTGTTCCTCTTTCTCTGCAACCTCACCAGCATCTGTTGTCATCTGAGTTTTGGATCTTGGCCAATCTGACTGGTGTGAGGTGGAATCTCAGGGTTGTTTTGATTTGCATTTCCCTGATGGCTAAGTATGTCGAGCACTTCCTCAGATGTTTCTCAGCCATTCGATATTCCTCAACTGAGAACGTTTTGTTTAGCTCTGTACCACATTTTTTAATAGGGTTATTTGATTCTCTGGTGTCTAGCTTTTTGAGTTCTTTGTATGCCTTGGATATTAGGCCTCTATCAGATGTGGAGTTGGTAAAATTTTTTTCCCATTCTGTTGGCTGCCGTTTTGGTTTCTTGACAATGTCCTTAGCCTTACAGACACTTTGCAATCTCATTAAGTCCCATTTGTTAATCATTGACCTTAGAGCTTGAGCCAGTGGTGTTTTGTTCAGAAAATTTTCTCCTGTGCCTGCCTATGTGTTCTAAGGTTTTTCCTACTTTCTCATCCAATAGTTTCAGTGTATCTGGTTTAATGTGGAGATCTTTAATCCACTTACACTTGAGCTTTGTACAAGGAGATAAGAAAGGGTCTAATTTCATACTTTTGCATGCTGAGTGCCAGTTGGACCAGCACCATTTGTTGAATAGGCTGTCCTTTTTCCATTGAATGTTTATGGCTCCTTTGTCAAAAATCAGGTAACCATATACATGAGGGCTCATTTCTGGATCTTCTATTCTATTCCATTGATCCACATGCCTATTTCTGTACCAGTACCATGCAGTTTTCAGCACAATTGCCTTGTAATATAGCTTGAGGTCAGGGATACTGATTCCCGCAGATGTTTTCTTGTTGTTGAGGATGGATTTTGCTATTCTAGGTCTTTTATTATTCCATATGAAATTGCACATTGACCTTTCCAATTCCAATAAGAACTGAGTTGGAATTTTGATGGGGATTGCATTGAATCTGTAGATTGCTTTTGGTAGGATGGCCATTTTTAAAAAGTTGATCTTTCCAATCCATGAGGATGGGAGATCTTTCCATTTTCCGAGATCCTCCTCAATTTCTTTATTTAGAAGTTTGAAGTTCTTGTCAAACAGGTCCTTCACTTGCTTAGTTAGAGTCACACAAATGTATTTCATAGTTTTTGTGACAATTGTGAAGGGTACCTTTTCCCTAATTTCTTTCTCCACATGTTTGTCCTTTGGATATAGGAAGGCTACTGATTTGTTTGAGTTAATTTTGTATCCAGCCACTTTGCTGAACTTGTTTATCAGCTGTAGGAGTTCTCTGGTGGAATTTTTGGGGTCACTTAAGTACACTATCATGTCATCGGCAAAGAGTGATTTTTTTATCTCTTCTTTTCTGATTTGTATCCACTTGATCTCCTTTTGCTGTCTAATTGCTCCAGCCAGGACTTCCAGTACTATGTTGAGTAGGTAGGGGGAGAGTGGGCAGCCTTGTCGAGTCCCTGATTTTAGTGGGATTGCTTCAAGTTTCCCACCGTTAAGTTTGATGTTGGCTGTTGGTTTGCTGTATATTGCTTTTATATTGCTTAATTATTGACCTTGGATTTCTGTTCTTTCCAGGACTTTTAACATGAAGGGGTTTTGAATTTTGTCAAATGCTTTCTCAGCATCTGGTGAGATGACCATGTGATTTTGTTCTTTGAGTTTGTTTATATGGTGGATTACATTGATGGATTTCCTTATATTAAACCATCCCTGCATCCCAGGGATGAAGCCTACTTGGTCATGATGAATGATTGTTTTGATGTGTTCTTGGATTCAGTTTGCAAGGATTTTGTTGAGTATTTTTGCATCAATGTTCATAAGTGAGATTGGTCTGGAGTTCTCTTTCCTTGTAGGGTCTTTGTGTGGTTTGGGTACGAAGGTTATTGTAGCCTCAAAAAATGAGTTAGGTAGTATTCCATCTGATTCTATATTGTGGAATAGTTTGGAGAGTATTGGTGTTATATCCTCAATAAATGTCTGATAAAATTCTGCACTGAACCTGTCTGGACCTGGGCTTTTTTTGGTTGGGAGGCTTTTGATGACTTCTTCTATTTCTTTAGGTGTTATAGGGTTATTTAGATGGTTTACTTGGTCCTGGTTTTACTTTAGGATCTTGTATCTGTCTAGGAATTCGTCCATTTCCTCCAGATTTTCTAATTTTGTTGAGTATAAGTTTTTGTAGTAGGATCTGATGATTTCTTGAATTTACTCAGTTTCCGTTGTTGTCTCCACTTTCCTTTTTGATTTTGTTAATTTGTATACTCTCTCTTTGCCCTCTAGTTAATCTGGCTAGGGGTTTATCAAGCCTGTTGATTTTCTCAAGAACCAACACTTGGTTTTGTTGATTTTTTTCAATGGTTCTTTTTGTTTCTATTTGGTCTATTTCTGCCCTAATTTTGATTATTTATTTTCGTCTATTCTTCTTGGGTATATCTGTTTCCTTTTGCTCTAGGGCTTTTAGCTGTGCTGTCAGGTTGCTGATGTGAGCTCTCTCCAGTTTCTTTTTGGAAGCACATAGGGCTATGAGTTTTCCTCTCAGTACTGCTTTTATTGCATCCCATAGGATTGGGTATGTTGTGTTTTCGTTTTCTTTGAATTCTAGAAAATCCTTAATTTCTTTCTTTATTTCTTCTTTGACCTTGCTATCGTTTAACAGAGCGTTGTTTAGTTTCCATGTGTATGTGGGCTTTTTTTTTTTTTTTTTTTTGTCTTTGTTGTTGTTAAAGAACAGCCATAGACCATGGTGATCTGAGAGGATGCATGGGAGTATTTCAATCTTCTTATATCGATTGAGGCTCGTTCTCTGTCCAATTATGTGGTCAATTTTTGAGAAGGTGCCATGGGGTGCTGAGAAGAAGGTGTATTCTTTTACTTTAGGATGATATGTTCTGTAGATATCTATTAATTCCAGTTTGTTCAAAGTCTCTGCTAGTTTTACAGTGTCCTTGTTCAGTTTCTGTTTCCGTGATCTGTCCATTGGAGAGAGTGGGGTATTAAAGTCTCCCACTATTAATGTGTGGGGTGAAATGTATTTTTTGAACTTTAGTAGGGTTTCTTTTATGAATGTGGGTGCTTTTTTATTTGGAGCATATATGTTAAGGATTGAGAGTTCCTCCTGACAGATTTCCCCGGTGATGAGTAAAAAGTGTCCTTCCTTATCTTTTTTGATAACTTTTGGTTGGAAATTTACTTTATTCGATATTAGAATAGCCACTCCAGCTTGCTTCTTGGGGCTGTTTGCTTGGAAGTTTTATTCCCATCCTTTTACTCTGAGATAGTGTCTGTCTTTGTCTCTGAGATGAGTTTCCTGTATGCAGCAAAAGGCTGGATTTTGCTTATGTATCCAGTCTGATAGCCTATGTCTCTTCATTGGGGAGTTGAGTCCATTTATGTTAATAGATATCAAGGAATAGTTGTTTCTGTTTTTTGCTATTATTGCTTTTGTGGGTTGAGTTGTGTCTGTGTCTTTTTCTTCTATTGGTTTTCTTGTTTTTACTAGGCTGTATTTTCCCTCATTGTATTGGGTTTTCCACCTAAAATTAGTTGTAGTGCTGGGTTTGTGGTCAGATATTGTGTAAATTCAGATTTGTCTTGAAATATCTTAATCTCTCCATCTATGGTGATTGATAGTTTTGCTGGGTATAGCAGCTTGGGCTGGCACTTGTGCTCTCTCAGGGTGTACATGATGTCTGTCCAGGGTCTTCTAGTTTTCATAGTCTCTGTTGCGAAATCGGGTGTGATTCTGATTGGCCTGCCTTTATATGTTACCTGACCTTTTTCCCTTACTGCTTTTAGTATTCTTTCTTTGCTTTGGGCACTTGGTGTTTTGACTATTATGTGTTGGGAGGTATTTCTTTTCTGGTCCAACCTATTTGGAGTTCTGAAGGCTTCTTTTATGCTCGTAGTCATCTCATTCTTGAGTGTAGGGAAGTTTTCTTCTACAATTTTGTTGAAGATATTTACTGTGCCTGTTAGTTGATTCCCTTCTCCCTCTTCTATTCCTATTATCCTTAGGTTCGGTCTTCTCATTGTGTCCTGGATCTCCTGGACATTTTGGGTTAGGAGCTTTTTGGTTTTTTCATGTTCTCTGGCTGTTTTGTCTATGTTTGCAATGTTGTCTTCTGCCCCCAAGATTCTCTCTTTCATCTCTTGGCATCTATTGGAAATGCTTGCTTCTGTGATTCCTGATTTCTTTTTTAGGTTTCTACCTCTAGGGTTATCTCTTTTAGTGTTTTCTTTATTGTGTCAATTTCCGTTTTAAATTCCCTCTTCCATTCCTTCATCTCTTTGGTTCTGTTTTCCTCTAGTTCTTGGAGTTTTTTGAGTGTTTTTCTTGTTTCCTCTTTAAAAGCTTCTGAATCTTTTTTCTTTTCCTCCCGTTCTTGTTTAAGTATCTCTATCAGCATCTTGAGGTATGATTTCAGGTCTGTGTCTTCTTTTTCTGGAGTGTTTGGCATTCCGATGTTTGCTGTGATTGGGAGCTGTGTTCTGGTGTTGCCAGGTTGTCTTGGTTTCCTTGGGATATGCTCTTTCGCCTTCTCTTGCCATTTTGTTGTCAGTGATATGTTCTTGCCTTTCCCTTGTATCTATCTGGTCTGTGTCCCTGGATCTCCACTTGTCCAGGTGGCAGATGGGCGGAGCCCTGTTCTGTGCCTCAGAGTCGCAGGGTGGAAACAGAAGTTCCAAAGTTGCGATCCTTGTCCCTGGATCGGGCAGGTTGGGGGGTGTGCTTTCTGTGCACACTCCGCAGAAATCTCTCTGCTCCCTGACTACCTAGATCTCCTACTCACCAGTTTTTAAACCTTTAGTCGATGTCAGTCTTAAAAAGTCAATATTCTATTCAAATGACTTTTAATTTAATTGGGTAAAGTTATCTCTGATTTTAAAATGAATTCTATTTGTGGTAATAGAGATAATTGTTTTAAGTAATTGGTATTCATAATTTATTATAATTAGCAGAATCTGAAGTAGAGGTGATCTCTTTGGAAGATGAAGTCAATTCCTAAAAGAATATAAATAACCCACAACAGGTATGTAAATATTTAAAGTTAAATTGACAATAATACTGTTTTGCTTTAAGACTTTAGCATAGGTTAAAAGAAACTAATCCAGCATTCTTCTAGCTATATAGTTATAAATGCCCTACTCATTTTTATCTGGTTGGTTAAGAATATAGTTTCTAACTTGTTCTTTTTCTTCTGGATCCAAAAAATCCCGTACTGATATTGGCATAATATATCTATAGAGTCTTAAATTTTTACTGATTTTTTTCAAATAAGTCTATTGGTCTGATTAACAAATTGTTGTGTCCTATGAATACAGTTGGGTTTCATAATTAAGTAAGTGTAATTGAACATAGACTACAATACACACACACACACACACACACACACACATATATATATACATATATATATGTTATTACTAGAATACCAAATTCTATTTTATATACTTTAATTTACACAAAGTTCAACTTTTCAGCTGGGTCACTTTAAGCAAGCTAGACTGGACATTTTTGTTGAACAGTAGATCTTTTGATATAAAAATATAGTATGTGGGAGCCATGAGACAAACACTAAAATATATCATATGCATTCAGATCCACTTAAGAAGGGCTAGGGTTTGTCTTGAGAAAGTTCTCCTTCTCAAAGGGTTATTCTGGCCAACCTATATTCCTATTTTCATGGCCCCTCCAGTGATAATACTATCCTGGTATAACAATTTGCAAGTGTTTGTATCTTTTCATATTTCATATGGGTCATAGGTTCACCCACACATTATTAATTTTCTTAATTTTACCAATGTTGAAAGTTCTAGTTCAAGAGAATTTAATATTTTACCAAGTCTACCTTGGTGTACAGGAGACATAAGAAACTTTTTCAACTGCATAAATCATTGGGGGAAACTTATAAAGTTGGATTGTGAACCCCATACATTTGCCTTCCTTTTTAAATTCGTCAATTAATCTCTTTTCCTTTACTCAGGTAATCTGTTTATTTAAAATGATTGGGTAGCTACTAGGCACTGTTTGGTAAGAATAGTAATACTCATGAGTGAGTCCATGGTTTAGTAATGGTGTTGTTATAGAGACAGATTTTTGTTCTGAAATATAACAAAGATAACATCATAGTCAGGTATGTGGCAGAAGGTCTGAATCAAGCACCTCTTATGAAGCCTGCACAGAATTCAGGAGCCTAAGAAAGTGCAGCTGATTTGAGCCAAATAGAACCCAGCTGTGTGAAAGAGGAGATTCTCCAGAAGTGTAAGAAGACTAGTAGGAGGTGACACTAACAGGAAACATCACAGTGTGCAATGGTGTTAGCAATTAAAATAATTTAACTTTTGGTAAGCTAACTTACTTTGCCTTAAATTTGTTATCTGTGATGTCAAGATAACATTGGGCTATTAAGTGGAATAAGTCATGTAATGTTTTACTTATGTATATAATATTAAAACTTTGTTATAACACCTTACATTTTATCCAGAATTCTGCTATATGGTCTGTGTTACTATCCAAGCCATCTCATTCCAAAGTCTTCTATTTCAAACCCTGGATAAATTTAACTAGCATTTTATAACAGCTCTATTTTAAGGAAATTGTTTCTTCAAAAAAAGATATTGTACACAAGGAGTTAATACTGATGTGTAAGTGAGCAATACGTCAAAATGAATTAAACAGATTACAAACACCTCTGAGGGCCTGACAAGATTAAATCTTACATACTGCAAATATTTTGCCATGATGGTGTCATAAAATACATTAAAAATATTATCATCTGTAATTTATGTAATATGGTCTTGGGAAAAATTAGACAACATTGACAATATGCTGGTTAACTTATTGAAAACCATTTAATAATTGATTTTCTTTCAGTTTTAATGGCACTATTAAAATGCAAAAAAAGTGGTTGTGTCATATTATTTATGACAAATGTGACTTAGGTTTATCTTGTGTCAGAAAACTATTACAAAAGCATCTCTATAAGGAAATGATTTATTTTAGCTTCCAGCTGTGTTATAGCTCATCACCAAAGGAAGTCAAGGCAGGATCTCAAAGCAGGGACCAGGAGGCAGGAACTGAAGCAGAGGCCATGGAGGAATGATGCTTACTGGCTTTCTCTCCCTGGCTTTCTCAACCTGGTATTATTATATCACCCAGGACCACCTGCCCAAGGGTGGCACCACTCAACAGTAGGCTGTGCATACCCACAACAATCACCAATCAAAAAAAGCAATACCTCCACAGACTTGGTCATGATCCCAAATAGAAGCAATTCCCCCATAGGAACTCTTTTTCCAGGGAAACTAGCCTGTTTCAAGTTGATAAAAATACTTACCAAAACACAGAGTTTCTTCCCATTATTGTTATTCTAGGTAGGGTTTATTGTTAATAAAGTTGTTAAAATGTATCTGCACAGACTCTTGTATTCTTAATCTGCAGGTTACTATTTTTTTTTTTTTTTTTTTTTACATTTTAAACACTCGAGTAGATTTAGAAACTGTAAGGATGCAGTCTCTTCTAGACATCTGAAATTCAACTTCTCTCTCACAGTGTTTATCTATAAGACAGTAATTTCTATAAGGATTAACCATCCCTGTTTTTAGGTTTTGAGTAGCTCTTCAAGTGTCTTTCAATGGTAAGCTTAAGTAGACCCCAACAATTTTGTGGCCATTTCCACTGTCCTTGTGGTGAAGTCACCAGTTTGAGAATATTACTAGAAAGGAATGAAAGGAATCTCATCAAGTGAGACTGCTTCATAGCACAGTCAAGGTGGACATGACTGTGAACATAGGGATGCTCGATGGTAAATAAGACACAAAATGACAGCAGTGTCGTAGTTAGTTCATTCTGTAAAAACCATACATCTCTCTTTTCTGACTAACAGAGCCCGAGACAAGGATGTGCACAGACAGATGCTGCCACTGCAAATAGAAGCCCATAGCTGCCGTGACTCCTGAAAGCATGAAGTTGGCACCTGAAAACAGCCGAAAGAGAAAAGATATAAACATATGATTATAAAATATCTACTTTAAACAAGCTTCAAAGACATGACCAGGATCTTAGGGATGATCTGTGAGATATATCAAGGAACTCTTTCAATGTTGGTGCTGCCCTTGTGGCAGAGAGGAATTCTGAACCTGGTTGGAATACTGGCTCTGGACATACTGTGAGATACATTAACTGCCTTCGTCCTTCAGTCTTAGTTTCATAAAGTCAAAAACAAACCCACATATATCACGGAATACTTGTATTTTTTAATTTTTATTGGGTAGTCTCTGTATTTACATTTCAAATGTTATTCCTTTCCCCCACAGTCCCATTCCCTATCCCCCTTTTCTTGTTTCCACAAAGGTAAACCCTCTCCCAACCACCCTCTTTCACCTCAGCACCTTGGCATTCCCCTATACTGGGAAAACAAGTCTTCACTGGAACAAAGGCTGTTCCTCCCATTGATGCCAGACAATCCAATCCTCTGGTGCGTATACACCTGGAGCCATGGGGTCTCTCCATGTGTACTCATTGGTTGGTGTTTTAGTTCCTGGGAGCTCTGGAGGATTTGGTTGGTTGATAATGATTGCTTCCCATAGGGTTGCAAACTCTTTCATTTCCTTAAATCCTTTCTTGAGCTCCTTCACTGAGTTCTCTGTGTCCAGTCCAATGGTTAGCTGCTAGCATCCTCATCTGTATCAGTATGCCACTAGCCTAGTCTCCGAGGAGGAATCCATATCAGGCTCCTGCCAAAAGCACATCTTGACTTCAGCAATAGTGCCTGGGGTTAGTGGCTGCATATGGGGTGGATACTCAGCTGAGACAGTATTTGGATAATCTTTTCTCCATTTTTTTCTCCACTATTTGTCCCTGTATGTGTTTGTCCTCCCATGAGTGTTTTGTTCTCCATTCTAAGAAGTACTGAGGCATCCACATTCTAGTCTTCTTTCTTTTTGAGCTTCATAAGGTTTGTGAGTTATTTCTTGGGTATCCAGAGCTTTTGGGCTAGTATCCCCTTATCAGTGAGTGCATACCATGTGTGTTCTTTTGTGACTTGGTTACCTCACTCAGGATGATATTCTCTAGATGCATCCACTTGCCTAGGGATTTCATGAAGTCATTATTTTTACATATAGCTGAGTAGTGCTCCATTGTGTATATGTACCACATTTGCTGTATTGATTTATCTGTTGAAGGACATCTGGGTCCTTTCCAGCTTCTGGCTATTATGTATAAGGCTGCTATGAACATAATGGAGCCTGTGTCTTTGTTATATGTTGGAATGTCTTTGGATATATGCCCAGGAGTGAAATAGTTTGGTACACAGGTAGTAATATGTCCAATTTCTGATGATTCGCCAGACTGATTTCCAGAGTTGGTTATACCAGCTTGCAATTTCACCAAAAATGGCTGAGACAAGGTTTCTCTGTAAGGTTCTGGCTATCCTGAAAGTTGCATTTCAAACCAGGCTGTCTTGGAACTCAGAGAAATTCACTTGCCTCTCCCTGCAGAGGGCTAGGATTAAAGGCCAGCACCACCACTGCCCAGCAAAACCTATTTTTTAAACCCAGAAGGGCAAGCATGTCACTAACTGGGCCATTTCTTTACCCCCACACTTAATTTTCTTTATTGTATTTTGTCTTGAGACAGTGTCTCATCTAGCCCAGCTGACTATAAAATTTGGGAAGCTTCACATTTCCTATAGCAGGCAGAAGACATTTTCCTAAAATGCAAATAAAAATTACAAAGTTTGTTATAATGTGTGTGTGTGTGTGTGTGTGTGTGTGTGTGTGTGTGCTTGCGCTTGCTTGCTTTGAGTATCTGTGTTCACCACTCACATGCAGTACTTGCAGAATCCAGCAGAGGACAGAATATCCTGTGTAACTGAAGTCACAATGATTGTGAGATGCCATTTTGGTTCTGGGACTCAATACCCCTCAGTTCTCTGCAAGGTCAGCAAATGTTGTTAACAGAAAGCCATTTATCTCTCAAATCTATACACTCAAATTTTAATGGGGATTTGAACTCAGGTCCTCATGCTTGTAGAATAAGCACTTTACCAACTGAGCTCTAACCCAGGGATTTTGGGAAACCATGTAAGCCCAGCAAAGTGTCACCAGATAATTTATCAGAGAGCTAAGAGGAGGTACTCTAATATGAAGAAAAGCAAGGTTGTCCTGAACCCACTTCTCTGGGCTTAAGATGACAAAGGTCATACCTGATCCTTAGTTGGCTCAAGTCTAAGTGGATCAAGGACGTTCACATAAAACCAGATACACTGAAACTAATAGAAGAGAAAGTGGGGAAGAGCCTTGACCACATGGGCCCAGGGAAAAATTTTGTGAACAGAACACCAATGGCTTATGCTCTAAGATCAAGAATTGACAAATGGGATTACAAGCTGGTACAACCGCTCTGAAAATCAGTCTGGTGGTTCATCAGAAAATTGGACATAGTACTACCTGAGGATCCAGTTTTACCACTCCTAGGCATATACACAAAAGATGATCCAGCATATAACAAGGATACATGTGGGCCTGAGTTCTGGAGGCCTCACACAGAGATCTCTGGTCTGGGTAGTTTAGGGGGGGGGTTCAGGCGAAGGGGAGAGAACTCAAGTAGTGAGGGGGAACCATTTTCACCACTTCTGTTGCTGGTGCTTCCCTGGATCTGTTTCCATAGCTGCTGCAGGACTGAGCCCGCTGGAGACTCTGGTGGATGTGGGGGTGTGGTGCAGGGGAGTTTCGGGCTGCGATTTTGGGAGAGCAGATCTCTTCCCCAAATAGTTGTATTACAGCTCTTATGACAGAGGCTCTTAGATAATGGAATAATTCTTTCACACCTTTATATAAGAATCTCACAACATGTATGCCACTTCTGTTCACACTGATCCACCTATACCGACGTTTTCTTGAGGGTTGGAGAGCTAGTCAATGAGTATTGATCCACAAAGCCCAACACACAGCAGAGAGCACAGACTAGTGAGTGCTTTGATTTCCACTTCTACCCTTTTGCTTACCTGGCAGAGATGTGAATAGGTCCCTGCTTCAGTTGCAAGCTCTTTTGATAGTGTCTCTGTGGCCCTTGGCCTGCTGTGATACAGACTCACAGCCAGCATGCTTTTGGGGAAGAAGAGTAAGGGTCCATGAAGGAAGTGTTGAGAGATCTGGTGCATGTGCTATCCCCAGTCATGGGTTAGAAGTTCCACAAGGCACTGGTCTACAGTCAGCCTCTTGGCACACCTATGAGAAGGAGCATACAGTTCCCAACCATCACAAATAACAGAAAAAACAACTCAGCACTGCTCTGCATCTGCTTGTTAAAAGAACCTGATAATCCCACTAAAATCAGAGACTCGACAAGGCTGCTCACTCTCCCCCTACCTATTCAACGTAGTACTGGAAGTCCTGGCCAGAGCAATTAGACAGCAAAAGGAAATCAAAGGGATACAAATCAGAAAGGTAGAAATAAAAACATCACTGTTTGCAGATGACATGATAGTGTATGTAAGTGATCCTAAAAATTCCACCAGAGAAATTTTACAGCAGATAAACAAGTTCAGCAAAGTGGCTGGATATAAAATTAACTCAAACAAATCAGTAGCCTTCCTATATTCAAAGGACAAACATGCTGAGAAAGAAATTAGGGAAAAGTAACCTCCACAATAGTCACAAACAATATGAAATACCTTGGTGTTACCCTAATTAAGCAAGTGAAGGACCTGTATGACAAGAACTTCATATCTCTGAAGAAGCAAATTGAGGAAGATCTCAGAAGATGAAATGATCTCCCATGCTCATGGATTGGAAGAATCAACGTTGTAAAAATGGCCATCTCTCCAAAAGCAATCTGCAGATTCAATGCAATCCCCATCAAAATTCCAACCCAATTTTTCAGAGTTGGAAAGAGAAATTTACAAATTCATTGGAATAACACAAAAACCTAGAATATCTAAACCCATCCTCAACAAAAAGAAAACATCTGTGGGAATCACCGTCCCTGACCTCAAGCTATATTACAAGGCAATTGAGTTAAAAACCACATGATACTGGTACAGAGAGATAGGCAGGTTGATCAATGGGACAGAATAGAAGATTGAGAAATGAACCCTCACACATATGGTCACTTGAGTTTTGACAAAGGACAGCCTCTTTAACAAATGGTGTTGGATCAACTGGCATTCAGTATGGGGAAGAATGGAAATAGATCCTTTCTTATCTTCTTGTACAAAGCTCAAGGGCAAGTGGATCAAAAATCTCCACATTAAACCAGGTACACTGAAACTATTAGAAGAGAAAGTAGGGAAAAACCTTAGAACGCATTGGCACAGGGGAAACTTTCCTGAACAGTACACCAATGGCTCATGCTCTAAGGTCAAAGATCAACAAATGGGACTAATGAGATTGCCAAGTTTCTGTAAGGCTAAGGACACTGTCAAGAAAACAAAACGGCAGCCAACAGATTGGGAAAAGTTCTTTACCAACCCCACATCTGGTAGAGACCTATATCCAAGGTATACAAAGAACTCAAGAAGTTAGAAACCAGAGAATCAAACAGTCTTATTAAAACATGGGGTACAGAACTAAACAAAACGTTCTCAATTGAGGAATATCAAATAGTTGAGAAGCAGCTAAGGAAGTGCTAGACATCCTTAGTCATCAAAACAATGCAAATCAAAACAACTCTGAGATTCCACCTCACACCAGTCAGAATGGCTAAGATGACAGCAGATGCTGGTGAGGATGCAGAGAAAGAGGAACACTTCTTTACTGTTGTTGGGGTTGTAAACTGGTACAACCACTCTGAAAATAAGTCTGGTGGTCCCACAGAAAATTGCCCATAGTCCTACCTGAAGACCCAGTTATTCCACTTCTGGGCATATACCCCAGAGAAGCTCCCACATACAACAAAGACACATGCACCACAATGTTCATAGCAGCCCTATTCATAATAGCCAGAACCTGGAAAGCACCCAGATGTCCTTCAGTAGATGAATGGATACAAAAATTGTGGTATATTTAAACAATGGAGTACTACTCTGCAATCAGAAACAATGACTTCATGAAATTCTTAAGAAAATGGATGCATCTAGAGAATATCATCCTGAGTGAGGTAACCCAGTCACAAAAGAACAGACATAATATGCAGTCACTGATAATTGGACACTAACCCCAGAAAGCTCTGAACACCCCAGAAATAACTCACAGACTATATGAAGTTAAAGAAAAACAAAGGCCAAAAAAAGAAAGAAAAAAAAAAAAAAAAAAAAAAAAAAAAAAAAAAAAAAAAAAGAAAGAAAGGCTCACTCCCTCCTAGCGGAAAAAAAATGTATAGCACCCTCTCAGAGTGTGGTAAGCCTGGACGTCAAATCATTAATAACTCAAGAGCTAAGATAATAGCTTTGTGGCAATTTTTGGTATTTACAGATCATTATGCTTAATCTATACCCAACAAAAAATCTGTTTCCATGTTACATTCTGTCCTACATGTACTTCATGCTTATGGTAACTAGTGGGATTTCTATGCATGCTATCAAATCACTAAAAGAATTAAATACTTACCAAATTTTTCACATAATGTTATGCCAAAATGCCTTTAAAAATCTGTAAATTTATCCCTCTTTAAAAAAAAAAGTGGTAAGGTTTTCTTGCTTAGATATTTTCTTGTTCTCTTGGCCTCACAATGTCAAATGTCCTTGATCTTCTGATCCTCTTCCATCTACCCAGAGTTCTGGGGTCATAGGCATGTACAACCATACCAGTCTTATGAAGTGGTGGGGATAGATGCTAGATGGAAGTGTGTAAGCACTCTCCATTGAACTGCATTCCTACCTCCACTACTGGCTCACACACCACACACACAGCCTTCTTTCTAAGGGACTGGGTATTCCGCCCTTGCTGATCTGTGGCAAGGTCTCTCACACACTGCACTGGCCCTGTGTCAGGCTCTTCAGGGTGACTGAGTTTCTATCTGGATAGCTTGTCTCAGATCGGTAGGAGAACAATGTTGTGCGCTGCCCTGGTGCTGTTTGTATTCTGATGTCTATTCTGCTTCCTCAAGGAGGGCTGCCCCAGAGGAGGGTAGATCACATACTCAGGTGATGCCACTGAATGTTCTCCTCATTCTGACTGATCAAATAAAGGTTAGAGAGTACGATTAGGAAGGGGAAGAAAAAGAGGACAGGAGGTCTCAGAAAACTAGAAAAGAGGCCGTGGAAGGAAGATGGAGAAGAAAAACATGGCTTGTAATAGCTGCAAGTAGCCAGGGTTCTCATAGCTGAGGAATAAATTGGTAGAGTGATCTATCTGCCCAATCTAGGCATATAGGTTATAAATATAATAATTGAGTTGTGTGTTTTTATACAGGATTATTGGAGTAAAAAATTACTGGACCATTTGGCCCACCAACCTGTCCTTTAGAACTCAACTAACCTGAGATAAAAGATCACCCCAAACCTACCCCCTGAATAAACAGCAGGGCCTGTGATCTAGGTTTGCGGTAGTGTGTGGATTGAAAGCTAAGTGGGTATGAGGGGTCTGGGCAGAGCTGCCGAGAGGCTCCCTTTTCAAGTCCTTGGCAGAGTGCAGTATTCAGGACAGGACCCCAGCCTCAGCATCCCTGTCACCTCATAGTTGAAGGTTCTTGGAGCCTAAAAGAAGGACCAAGGATTCTGGGGTGTGGCTGACTGCAAAAAGGCCATCACAGCTAATAAAAAGCTTGCAGGGCCAATGCTTTTACACACTGAATCATTTCACTGACACCCTAAGACTATTTTGGGCTTCTCTTCAGTCTGCTTCCTAGTAATTTCTTTCTGTGTCCATCCCTGACTTGTGGAATGTGCTATACACATCTATGACACCTGAATACGGTCCTCAGTTATTTTGGCTGCTTATCATGTGGGATCTGAGGATGATCTTGGCCCTCGAGTCTGTATTGCCTGAAAAATGGGGACCTCAGTCTGTGAGCCTGTAGATTTTAATGGTTGCTTCTATTTTGTTAGGAGTTATAGGGTTATTTAATTAATTTACCTGATCACAATTTTAACTTGGTAAGTGTCTACCTAAAGAATCATCCATTTAATTTAGACTTTTCAATTTTGTGGAGTGTAGGCTTTTCAGGCAAGACTGAATTTCCCCAGTATTTGTTTTTATGCTTCCCTTTGACTTCTGATTTTGATAAGAATATTATCTTTCTGCCTTTTATTAAATTTGGATAAGGGCTTCTCTATCATGTTGACTTCCTGAAAGAACCAGCTCCTGGTTTTGTTGATCCTTTGTCTTTTATTGTTTCTAATTAATTGGTAACAGTCCTGAGCTTGATTATTTTCTCTGTTTACTCTATTGGGTGTGTTTGCTTCTTTTTTCTAAAATTTACATGTCCATTTAAATTGTTATTATGAGAAATCTCCAATACTTTTATGAAGGCGCATATGAACTTTCCTCTTAGCATGGATTTCATTCTTTTCTATAAGTTTGTCTACATTGTTCCTTCAATTTCAATGAATTCTATAAAGTCTTTGATTTCTTTATCTCTTCTTTGGCCTACTGTCTATTAAATAGAGAAAAACAAAACAAACAAACAAACAAACAAACAAACAAAAAAGGAAATGTGATGCTCTTGTCACTGTGTGGAGAAGAAATGTGGAGTCATCAAAGTCACCTTCCTTGCCTGGTGACTTCAGCTAAATCCCCATAGACAGTAGTTTGGCCTTAGTGGCTTTTTTCCTTAGAAATGAAGGCAAAGGACTGGGTTACTGACATATTTTAGAAAAAATATTCTTGGAAACTTAACCAGTGTAGGCTTGAGAGGTCTCCAACAAAGGCCTGGCCTCTCAGGGCCAAGGCCATGATAGACTGAGCTTGTAAGCAAAATAACCAGATCAGGTCTTGTGCATGCCCAGCAAGTGTGCGGAGAACCCCTATCATAGCTGTTGGACTTTCCCATTGGAGTGCGCATGCCTGTGTCTAGATGTGTTGCTTGGCAACAGTGGAATGGGCTTCAGTTAACGGGAGTACTTGTGCTGCCTGGACTCTATTCTGAGCTTGCCTGAGGATGCTTTGTCCTGGTGTTGTTGGCAGTGGGGAAAATACCTCTTTCAGATCTATATCAGTGTCTTGCTTCTGAGGATGACCAACAGCTAAGAGGGAGGGGAGGGTTTGGGGTGACTCGGGGTGGGTGGGTAGAGAGCTCCACTATGAACAAATTCTTGTGCTGCTGGAATCGAAGGCACTCTTTCTCTGGATCCTCCACTGGCCCAGGGAAACCATGTTGGGGTGCTTCTAGCCTCTGTTCCCACAGACAGCTCAAAAACTACAAAGCCTTCAGAAAGATCCATAAGGCTGCTAGCCTGGGTGATGTTGCCATGGTTCAGAGAAGACTGAAACTTGGAAGGAATGGCAGCAATGACCAAGACAGGAATGACAGGTGACTGGGCCTGGCCATCAGGGGTAAGGGACAGGCTGGGAGGCAGGTGGAGAAAGAAAATTGTCAGCTAACTTAAATAGCTCCAAGGACTAGGATGAGGAGAGACCTGCCAATGCCTTCAGTGTTGGTAACTAGTATGTTGACCTATGTAGCTAAGATGTCTTGGTTATCAATGGTGGTCATCTCTGTACTTGGCAGTTATTCTGATGTTTCATGAAGTGGGAGGTGGGGGGCACTACTGACCTAGAGCTGTTAACCAAGCAACTCCCTTTGTTTTTGAATTTATTAATGTTTTGATATCTTACCCTTCTCTTTTCTGTGATTGTCTGATTTACCTGTTTTTCTCCCAGGGACTATAGTAGGTCGATCTCATTTTCAGCCGTGCTGTCAAGCTGCTAGTGTATGCTCTCTCCAGTTTCTTTTTGGAGGCACTCAGCATTATGAGTTTTCTTCTTAGTACTGCTTTCATTGTATCCAATAAGGTTGCATATGTTGTCTCTTCAATTTCGATAAATTTTAAAAAGTCCTTAGTTTATGTTTTATTTCTTCCTTGACATAGCTGTCATTGAGTAGAAGAACATTGTTTGTGGGCTTTTTGTTGTTGTTGTTGTCATTGAAGACCAGCTTTAGTCCATGGTGATCTGATAGAATGTATAGGATTATTTCGATCTTGTATCTGTTGAGATCTATTTGAGTAGGTACCATGAGGTACTGAGAACGTATATTCTTTTGTTTTAGGATGAAATATTCTATAGATGTCTCTTAATTTCAATTGATTCATAACCTCTGTTAGTTTCACTGTGTGTCTGTTCAGTTCTGCATCCATGATCTGTCTGTTGATGAGAGTAGGGTGCTAAAGTTTCCCACTATTACTGTGTGTGGTGTAATATATGCTTTGAGCTTTGGTAGAGGTTTTTATGAATGTTTGTGCTCTTGTATTTGGAGCATAGATGTTCAGAATTGAGAGTTCATCTTGATAGATTTTTTTCCTTTGATGAGTAAAAAGTGTCCATCCTTGTCTTTTCTTGATGACTTATGGTTGAAAATCTATTTTATTCGATATTAAGATTGCTACTCTAGCTTGGTTCTTGGGACCATTTGCTTGGAAAGTTTTTTTCCAACCTTTTACTCTGAGGTAGTATTTGTCTTTTTTTATTGAGATGAGTTTTCTGTAATCAGCAAAATGCTGAATTCTGTTTATGTATCCAGTCTGATAGTCTTTGTCTTTTTATTGGAGAATTGAGTTCATTAATATTAAGGGATATTGAGGAATAGTGATTGTTGTTTCCTGCTATTTTTGTTGCTAGAGGTAGACTTATGTTTGTGTACTTTTCTTCTTTTGGTTTTCTTGCATGATTATATTTTTGCTTTTCTTTTGGTGTAGTTTCCCTTCTTCTGTCTGATTTTTCCATATGTTATCCTCTTAGGGCTTGATTTTTAGACAGAAATTGTGTAAAATTGTTTTTGTCCTGGAATATCTTGTTTTCTTCATCTATGGTAATTGAGAATTTTTCTGGATATAGTAACCTGGGCTGGCATTTGCGTTTTCTTAGGGTCTTTATGATGTCTGTCAAGGATTTTCTAGCTTTCATAGTCTCTGTTTAGAAGTCTGGTGTAATTCTGATCACTTTGCCTTTATATTTTATTTGTCCTTTTTTCCTTACTACTCTTAGTATTCTTTGTTTTGAACATTTGGTATTGTGACTATTATGTGTTGGGAGAATTTCTTCTCTAGTCCAATCTTTTTGGAGTTCTGTATGATTCTTATATGTTCATGGTCATCTTCTTCAGGTTATAGAAGTTTTCTTCTGTAATTTTGTTGAAGATATTTTCTGTGCCTTTTAGTTGATATTCTTCACCCTCTTCTTTTTTTATTGAACAACTTTATTTTAAAAAACAAAGATAAATGTACAAATTTTAAGCATTTTTGCAAAAAAGTGTACAAATATATTTTTGTCAGTGCTTGGCTTTTTTTTAAGGTTTGATAGTGTGCATTAAAATCTTTTTTAAAAATTATTATTGTTTATTATTATAAGATAATTTATATGAAAACTTAAGACAATATCAAGCTATAGACTTAGTGTAGCTTCACCCTTTCTTCCAGCCTCATATCTTTTTTTTAACTTTATTTAAAAAAACAAAGATAAAAGAAAAAAATTTAAACAGTTTTTGCATAAATGTATACAAATACAATTGTGTCAGTGCTTGGCTTTTTTCTTTCTTTTTTTTAGGTTTGATACTCTGCATTAAGGTCTTACTATTTACAATGAGCAAAAAGTACATGTAAAACAGGGTGTAACCCGGAATTAGTCAATGTGTTCTTTGTGTGTAAGGATTGAGCATGATGGTTTTTGTTTTGTTTTGTTTTGTTTTTTTCTTGAACTTCACACAGTCTGTGAGTTGTTTCTGGGGCAGCCTGAGCCTCTGGGGTTAGCATCCAACTATCAGTGACTGCATATTATGTCTGTTCTTTTGTGACAGGGTTGCCTCACTCAGGATGATATTCTCTAGATGCAGCCATTTTCTTAAGAACTTGGTTAAGTCATTGTTTCTGATAGCTGAGTAGTACTCCATTGTGTACATGTACCACAATTTTTGTATCCACTCATCTAATGAAGGACATCTGGGTTCCTTCCAGCTTCTGGCTATTATAAATAGAGCTGGCATGAACATTGTGGTGCATGTATCTTTGTTGTATATTAAAGTGTCTCTGGGGTATATGCCCAGAAGTGGAAGAGCTGGGTCTTCAGGTAGTACTATGTCCAATTTTCTGAGGAATCACCAGACTGATTTCCAGAGTGGTTGTATCAGTTTACAACCCCACCAACAGTGGAGAAGTGTTCCTCTTTCTCCACAACCTCGCCAGCATCTGCTGTCATCTGAGTTTTGGATCTTGTCCAATCTGACTGGTGTGAGGTGGAATCTCAGGGTTGTTTTGATTTGCATTTTCCTGATGGCTAAGGATGTCAAGCACTTCCTTAGATGTTTCTCAGCCATTTGTTATTCCTCAGTTGAGAACGTTTTGTTTAGCTCTATACCCCATTTTTTAATAGGGTTGTTTGATTCTCTGGTGTCTAGCTTTTTGAGTTCCTTGTACACCTTGGATATTAGGCCTCTATCTGATGTGGAGTTGGTAAATATCTTTTCCCATTCTGTTGGCTGCCATTTTATTTTCTTGATAATGTCCTTAGCCTTACAAAAACTTTACAATCTCATTAAGTCCCATTTGTTAATCTTTGACCTTAGAGCTTGAGCCATTGGTGTTTTGGTCAGAAAATTTTCTCCTGTGCCTATGTGTTCTAAGGTTTTCCCTACTTTCTCATCTAATAGTTTCAGTGTATCTGGTTTAATGTGCAGATCTTTGATCCACTTACACTTGAGCTTTGTACAAGAAAATAAGAAAGGGTCTATTTTTATTCTTTTGCATGCTGAGTGCCAGTTGGACCAGCACCATTTGTTGAATAGGCTGTCCTTTTTCCATTGAATGTTTACGGCTCCTTTGTCAAAAATCAGGTGACCATATGTGTGAGGGCTCATTTCTGGATCTTCTATTCTATTCCATTTATCCACGTGCCTATTTCGGTACCAGTACCAGTGTGCATTAAAATCTTACTAGTTACAATGAGCATAAAGTACATGTAAAAGAGGATGTAACCCGGAATTAGTCAAAGCTTTCTTGGTGTGTAAGGATTAAGCATAATGTTTTTTTCTTTTCTTTTTTTCCTCTTTTTCTTTTCTTGAACTTCACACAGTCTGTGAGTTGTTTCTGGGGTTAGTATGCAATTATCAGTGACTGCATATTATGTCTGTTTTTTTGTGACTGGGTTATCTCACTCAGGATGATATTCTCTAGACACATCCATTTTCTTAAGAATTTCATAAAGTCATTGTTTCTGATAGCTGAGTAGTACTCTGTTGTGTAAATGTACCACAATTTTTGTATCTATTCATCTACTGAAGGACATCTGGGCTCTTTTCAGCTTTTGGCTATTATAAATAGAGCTGCTATAAATATTGTGTTGCACGTGTCTTTGTTGTTTGTTGAAGTTTCTCTGGGGTATATGCCCAGAAGTGGAATAGCTGGGTCTTCAGGTAGTACTATGTCCAATTTTCTGAGGAATCACCAGACTGATTTCCAGAGTGGTTGTATCAGTTTTCAACCCCACCAGCAGTGGCGAAGTGTTCTTCTTTCTCCACAATCTTGCCAGCATCTGCTGTCATCTGAGTTTTGGATCTTGGTCAATCTGACTGTCTTCACTCTCTTCTTCACCTATTATTCTTAGGTTTGATCTTCTCATTCTGTCCTGGATCTCCTAGGTATTTTGAGTTAGTATCTTTTTGGATTTTGAATTTTCTCTGACTTTTGTGTCAATATTTTCTACATTGTTTTCTGCCCCTGAGATCCTCTCCTCCATCTCTAGTATTCTGTTGTTGATGCTTGTGTTTATGACTCCTGATTTCTTTCCTAGGCTTTCTCTCTCCTGTGTTGTCTTTTTTTGTGATTTCTTTATTGTTTCTATTTCCGTTTCTTTTCCTTTACCTGTTTGGTTGAGTTTATCGGTAGCTCTTTGAGTGATTTTTGTGTTTCCTCTTTAAGGGTTTTTATTTGTTTATGTCTGTTATCTTGGTTCTCTTGTAATAGTTTGAGGAAGTTATTCATGTGCTTCTAGGACATCTCTATCATCATCATGAAGTATGATTTTTAAGTCTTTATCTTGTTTTTCTGGTGTGTAGGGAAATCTACTACTTGTCGTGAGAGAGCTGGGTTCTGATATTGCCAGGTTGTCCTAGTTTCCATTTCTTAGGTTCTTGCACTTTCCTCTTGCCATCTTCTTGTCTGTAATTATAGATGGTCTTATTGCCTCTTACTGGAGCTTGTCTCTACTGTGTGTCTGACGGCTTGTGGTCTCATGAAGAAGATTGTTCCTGGGTGTTTTGCTCTTTGTGGGCAGGCAGTGAGTTCTGATGGCAGTGACTAGGTTCTGTCTCAGTGGGTTCAGGTGGGAAAGCACCTGTGAGGTTGTTCTGGGATTTCAGCCATATGCTGGCAGGTCCTGAGTCCTGGTGGTGGTCACCAGGCCCTCTCTCTTGGCTGGAAAACCCTTCAGTCCTTTCTCTAGCTCCTTCATTGGGGTCATCATGTCCAGTCTGATGCTTAGCTGCAAGTATCCTCCTCAGTATCAGTATGGTTCTGGCAGAGCCTCTGAGGAGGCATTCATATCATGTTCCTGCCAGCACACTACCTGGAATTAGCAATAGTGCTTGGGTTAGTGGCTTCATATGGCTGTATCCCCTGGTGAGGCAGTTTCTAGAGAATCTTTTATCCAATCCCTGCTCCTCTATTTGTCCCTTTATTTCCTCCCTTGAAAGTTTAGTTCTTCTTTCTAAGAAGGACTGAGGCATCTGCCTTCTGGCCTTCTTTCTATTTGAGCCTCATAAGTTGTATAAATTGATTCTTGAGTATTTAAGCTCTTTGGGTTAGTATCCACTTATAAGTGAGTACATACCATGAGTATTCCTTTGTTAGCTCACTCAGGATGATAGCTTCAAGTTTCATCTATTTGCCTAGGGTTTTATGAAATTATTGTTTTTATAGCTGAGTAGTACTCCATTGTGTATATGTACTACAATTTTTGTATCCATTCCTCTGTTGAAGGACATCTGGGTTCTTTCCAGCTTTTGACTATTATATATAAGCCTGCTATGAACATGGTGAAGCATGTGTCCTTGGTAGATGTTGGAGTTTGTTTTGGGTATATGATCAGTAGTGGTATAGCTGGGTCCTCAGTTAGTACTATGTCCAATTTTCTAAGAAACCTTCAGATTGATTTTCAGAGTGGTTGTACAAGTTTACAATCCCACCAACAATGAAGGAGTGTTCTTTTTCCTCCACATCTTCACCAGCATCTGCTGTCACCTGAGTTTTTGATGTTAGTTATTCTGACTGGTGTGAGGTGTAATCTTAGGGTGGTTTTGATTTGTATTTCCCTGATGACTAGGGATGTTGAAAATTTCATCTTATTTTTTTCAGTTAAATATTTTACTTCTTTTTTATTTTTTTAAATTAAAAATCTTATTAGATATTCTTTGTATTTATATTTGAAATATTTTTTCCTTTACCCACCATGTTCTCATCTCCCCTCCTTCTCTACTTGTCTTCACAAGGTACACTAGCTCTCAATCACTCTTTTCACCTCAGTTCCTTGTCATTCCTCTTTTGGAAAAACATGTCCTCCCTGGACCAAAGGAATCTTCTCACATTGATGCCAGACAATGCTATTCTTTGCTTCATATGCAACTGGAGCCATTGACTTCTCAATGCATACTCAATGGTTTGTGTTCTAGTCCATGTGAGTTGTGGAGGATTTGGTTGGTTGACAATGTTGTTTTTCTTATGAGGCCTCACCACCTTCAGCTCTTTCATCCTCTACCCCCAGCACTTTCACTGCAGTCCCTATACTCAGTCTGATGGTTGGCTGCAAGCATGTTTAGCTGCATGACTTTGGCAAAGCCTCTGAAGAGGCACCCCTATATTGTTACTTATCAAGCATCTCCAAGCAATAGCTATTCTGCTTGAGCCTGCTGGCTGCACATGGGGTGGATCCTCAAGTAAGTCAGTCCCTGAATCATCCCCTCTTAATTGCTGCTCTTCCACTTGATCTTGTACCTCCTCATGTGAGTGTTTTGTTCTCCTTTCTAAAGAAAAACTGAGGATTCCCCATTTTGGCCTCCTTTCTTTTTGAGCTTCATAAGGTCTGTGATTTGTTTTTTGGGTATCAGAGCTTTCTGAGGCTAGTATCGAATTATCAGTGACTGCATATCATGTGTGTTCTTTTGTGACTGGGTTACTTCACTCAAAATCATAGTTTCTAGCTTCATCCATTTGCCTAGCAATTTTGTAAAGTTGTTGTTTCTAATAGCTGAGTAGTACCCTTTGTGTAAATGTACCACACTTTCTGTATCCATTCCTCTGTTGAAGGACATCTGGATTCTTTCCATCTTCTCACTATTATAAATAAGCCTGCTATGAATATGGTGGAGCATGTTTTCTTATTATATGTTGGAGCATCTTTGAGGTATATGCCCAGGAGTGGAATAGCTGGTCTTCAGATAGTACAATGTTCAATTTTCTGAGGAACCACCAGACTGATTTCCAGAATGGTTGTACCAGCTTACAACCCAACCAACAGTGGAGAAGTGTTCCTCTTTCTTCATATCCTCACCAGCATCAGCTGTCATATGAGTTTTTGATCTTAGTCATTCTGACTGATGTGAAGTGGAATCTCAGAGTTGTTTTGATTTGCATTTCTCTGATGACTGGGGATGTTGAGCATTTCTTTAGGTGCTTCTTGGCTATTCAGTATTCCTCAGATGAGAATCTTTTGTTTAACTCTGTACCCCATTTCTTAATAGGAGTGTTTGATTCTCTGGAGTCTAATTACTTGAGTTCTTTGTATATATGGGATACTAGCTTTCTGTCAGATATTGGATCCTTTCCCAGTTTGTTGGTTGGTGGTTTGCCTTTTGGACAGTGTCCTTTGCCTTACAGAAGCTTTGGAATTTCATGAGGTCCCATTTGTTGAATCTGGATGTTAGAGCATTGACCATTGGTGCTCTGTTCAGAAACTTTCCCCCTGTGCCTATGTGTTTTAAGCATTTTCCCCAGTTTCGTTTTTAATAGTTTCAGTGTACTTGGTTTTATGTGGAGGTCTTTGATCTACTTGGACTTGATCTTTGTACTAGGAGATCAGAAAGAATCAATTAGCATTCTTCGGCATGCTGACTGCCAGCTGAACCAACCCCATTTGTTGAAGAGGTTGTCCTTTTTCCATTGAATATTTTTAGCTTCTTTGTAAAAGATCAAGTTACCAAATGTATGAGGGTTCATTTCTGGGTCTTCAATTCTGTTTCATTGAGCTACCTGCCTACCTTTGTACTAATACCATGCAGTTTTTATTACAATTGCTTCGTAATATAGCTTGATTAAGGGATGGTGATTCCCGCTGAAATTTTCTTGTTGAGAATACATTTCGCTTTTCTAGTCATTTGTTATTCCAGATGAATTTGAAAATTTCTCTTTCTAACTCTATAAAGAATCGAGTTGGGATTTTGATAGGGATTGCATCGAATCTGTAGAAATATTGCCTTAGACAAGATATACATTTTTACTATATTGATCCTTCCAATCCATGTGCATTAGAGCTCTTTCCACCTTCTGAGGTCTTCTTGAATTTCCGTTTCCAGAGACTTGAAGTTCATCTCATACAGATCTTTCACTTACTTGGTTAGGGTCACACCAATGTATTATATATTATTTGTGACTATTGTGAAGGGTATTCTCTAGTTTTTTTTTCTTCAACCTGTTTATCTATTGAGAAGAGGAAGGCTACAAATTTGTTTGAGTTAATTTTATATCCAGCAAATTTACTGAAGTTTTTATGAGTTGTAGAAGTTTTCTGGTGGAATTTTTGGGGTCACTTAAGTATACTGACATATCATCTGCAAATAGTGATATTTTGACTTCTTTCTTTCCAATTTATATCCCTTTGACCATTTTTATTGTCTAATTGTTCCGGCCAGGACTTCCAGTACTATACTGTATAGGTAGGGAGATAGTAGGCAGCCTTATCTAGTCCCTGATTTTAGTGGGATTGTGTCAAGTTTCTCACCATTTAGTTTGATGTTGACTACTGGTTTGCTGTATATTGCTTTTACTATGTTTAAGTATGAGCCTTGATATGCTGATCCTTTCAAGACTTTTAACATAAAGAGTTGGTGAATTCTTCTTGATAGGTAGATTTTTCTTTGATGAGTAAAAAGTGTCCTCCCTTATCTTTTTTGATGACTTTTGGTTGAAAATCTATTTTATTCAATATGAGGATGGCTACTCTAGCGTGTTTCTTGAGACCATTTCCTTGGAAAGATTTTTCTCAACCTTTTACTCTGTGGTGTTACCAGTCTTTGTTGCTGAGATGAGTTTTCTGTATGCAGCAAAATGCTGGGTCCTATTGAAGCATCCAGTCTGATAGTCTATGTTATTTTTTTTAATTGGGGAATTGAGTCTATTGATGATAAGAGATATTAAAAGATAGCGATTGCCATTTCCTGCTATTTTTGTTGTTAGAGGTTGAATTATGTTTCTGTGTTTTTCCTCTTTTGATTTTGTTGCAAGAAGGTTGATTTCTTGATATTTCTAGGGTAAAGTTTTTCTGTTTGTGGTGGATTTTTCTTTCTACTATCCTTTGTAGTGCTGAATTTGTGGACACACATTATGTAAATTTGCTTTTGTCCTGGAATATTTTGGTTTCTCCATTGTGTTAATTGAGAGTTTTCCTGGATATAACCTGGGCTGGAATTTTTGTTCTTCTAGGGTCTGTTTGACGTCTGTCCAGGATCTTCTAGCTTTCATAGTCTATGTTGAAAAACCTGGTGGAATTTTTATTGGTCTGCCTTTGTATGTTACCAGTCCTGTTTCTGTTACTGCTTTTAGTATTATTTCTTTGTTTTGAATGTTTGGTGTTTTGAGTATTATGTGTCAAGAAGAATTTCTTTTCTGGTTCAGTCTAATTGGGGTTCTGTAGGCTTCTTGTATGTTCATGGTCATCTGGTTCTTAAGGGTAGGGAAATTGTCTTCTATAATTTTGCTGAAGAATAAATATAAAATAATGAAAAGCTGTTTTGAATTTGCTCATTAGATTTTTAACCTTCAAAAGAAAGAAGTAATTTAAACCCGAGACACACCAATGATATATAAGGCTTTATCCTAGAATAAGGGAAAGGAAAAAAAAACTTATGTTGTAGATAAGCTGAATGGAAAATCAGAGGTATTAATGGAAAATGGTAAAGTGGATTCACAAAGTTAGGAAAATGTATATATAGTAACAAGAGTTTAACTATGAGCCTCGCAAAATTGTGTGCATTTGCATGTTGAAAAATTTTGGATAGGATGGTCATTTACTGCTGGGTAAACACTGAATGATTGTTTAAGTCCATATATGAATACCAGTAATTTGAAAATCCAATTGGTATAACCTATTACAACTTTATTCTCTCTTAGAAAGTATATACAATATACAGGATTGTATATATTACTCATTGGCCATTGCCCTACTCATATTTCTAGTACATTTTGAATTTTATCTGTAAGATTAGTTAGTGATCATGTAACTTTAAAAAAGTTAACTATTGCTATAGCTTCTTTTCTTTCTTTCTTTTATTTTTTACAAAGAAAAAGAAAATTTATTATCGCCAAGCATAATTAGGAGGGGGAGGGGGAGAGAGGGGCAGAGAGGGAGAGAGGGAGATGAGGAGAGAGAATACAAACATCAGGCACCCAGGTGGACTTCTGGGTAGGTTTAAAACCTTCAAGTTTGACAGCATAATAGCTCATAAACCTTATACAGATACAGGTAGGGTTTCTTTTTACTTGACAATTTTTGCAAACAGTTCTTACAATATGAACTTCAGTTATAGTCTTACCACCTGTCGAGGTAAAAAAACACCAAGCAAAATTTCTCTAGTATAAAAGGGTATTCAAAAGTTTGTCTTTGAGCTTTCCTATACATTTTATCTAATGCATTAACATAAAACCTTAAAAAGACATCCTGTTTTTTTCTTTACTTTGAAAATCATTACAATTGATTAGAGATCACAGTAGCTTTATGAATCATGAAAATACATGTGCAGTCAAAATTCCAGAAACTTTTATAACACATTTTAAGATGATAGTACACATGATAACACGTCCGCATTTATTCACACATTGACTTTGATTTAACCTTTGGGGTTGATGAATACTAATCTTAAACCTCAAAATTTAGCTTTTGATAACTAGATGTGTATAAATCACAAAAAAGAATTTGCAAAGTCTTTTTTTTCTCCAATAGTCTTTTAGTTCGAATCAAGGATATCCTGTGGACGTATTTTTCCTCATTCTTTCATTAGATTCTTGTACCAGGCAGTCACAATGTACTCTTTCAAAACATTTTCAAAAGCTCAACACAAGAAAGTTCTCCAACGTAAGGAAAATCATCTCGATTAACAGTTTGAACCTGAGGTTTTTGCTGAGCCTCTGTGAGACCAAACAAGGAGTAATTTGCTCTTTTCTCCTCGCGATCCTCAGGTTTAACACTTCTTCCTTTCCACAACGCACGGTCATTCACTGTCCTGTCTTCTATTCCGAGAAACAAAAACCAACTGTTTATATTTTTTTGCACAGAACTATTTGGAATGAACCCCAAAACAGCAGAGTGTTGAATCTCTCCCTCTCAGGTAGTTTCCTCCTCTTTAGTCAGCCTTTAGTCTCCATCAATGATCTCACCACAACCGAGCTCTTCGGTCAGTCGATTGACAACCATCAGCGAAAACAGCTCTTCCATAAAAGGTAGCTGGTCAAAAGGGCTCTTCTTGCTCTGCCTGAAACCCGCCATCCAGGGCATCATCCGCTCGTTCTCAGGAACACCTTGTTGGCTTTCTCCAGCGTGGCGGACGCCCTGTGCATCACGCCACTCCAGCCCTCCTCTTCAGGGAAGTCTTAGTCGTCCTCCCAATCATCAAACTCCAGGTCCCCGCCAGCCTCGGGGAAGAGGCCGTGCTGGGCGCGGGCGGCGGATGGCCCGGTCTCCTCCTCCATGGGGCCCTCCTCCGGGGCCTGCCCGCGGACCCCGTCGCCTACCTCCTTATCTCCATTTACAGCTGGTTGATTTCCTCGTACAGCTCACAAAGCTCGGCCATCTCCGCTTCTTTTCTGTTACTGTGATCAAATTTCTCGACAAAGCAACATACTGTAGGAAAGGAAATTGTCTTACAGTTCTAGGTTATAGTTCCTCATAGTGGGGAAATCAGAGACAGGATCTGGTTACACCGAATCCACTCAAGAACTGGAACCTACTTTCTTTTTTTATTGGTTATTTTATTTATTTCCTTTCCTTTCTTTCTTTCTTTCTTTCTTTCTTTCTTTCTTTCTTTCTTTCTTTTTTTTTTTTTTTTGAGAGGAATGCTCTTTATTCTCATTCCTTATCAAAGGACCAAGGGAATCTACAAATTATACAAAGTGCCCCCTACCCAGAAGAAGACCAGACCAGCTCGGCTTTCCCTCCCCTCAGAAAGAACCAGGAGACACAGCGACAGTGCCCCACCCTAACTCTGGAACACACCTTTTGTGATATTTTGAGAAAGGTTCTTGGCATTATGTAGACCAGCTTGGCCTTGAAATTTACAGCAATCCTCCTGCCCCAGCACCCTAATTTCTAGGATTACAAGCCTGCATAACAGCTCCTAGCATTAAACCTACCTTTTAGAAATAAACTGTTTGGGCTGAAAAGATGGCTCATCCACTTAAAGCTGACAACCAAAAAGTCATGACAACTGGGTGACAGTCTCTCCCTTCCAAAATCCAGCTAAAGCCTGAGGAAGGGCCAATAACAGAGGGCTGTTCTCAGTTCTCCAGGCAGAAGTTTCAGAGGCTCTGGGCCTCAGATCGCTGCTGACTTCCTGCTCCTCTCTGTTGACCTATAGAAAGAAATTAACTCCAAAAGGTGACAAGAAACTGACATCACAAAGTATGATGCTCTTACCAGGCGCTGTCAGTCCCCAGTGACAGCACTAGGCTGCAATGCCAGCAGGGTGCCACGTGCTCAGACTCAGGAGCCCGCAGGTCCCTGACAGCTGCTAGGACAAACGCAGGGTGACGTCTTCTTGTTCTAGGAAAACAATCCCGATGTGCCTTCATGGAGAGGGTAGTGACGCGGTGGCTTGCTCACCCAGGCTCAGCCTCACTGGGGACCAAGGCACTCCACAACTCCACTGCCCTTCATGCCATCGAAGAAGAAGTTGTGAGGAGGGTCCCTTTGAGACAGGGCCTTCACAACTTCCTGTGCCAAGATCCCTCCAACCACAGCACATACTGGGGCCATCTCAGAGAAGCAGAACCTGACAAAGTCATCGGGAAGCAGGTCAGGACTAACGCCCAGTGAGCACATCATTCCGTATCGGCAGCAGTAGCTCCAAATTCTCATTGTAGCTATCAGAAGTAAGGTCTCTCCCTTTATATGTGCGGAATTTCAGCAGCACTTGCAGCAGAAAGTAGCCTGGGGCAGTATGCTTCAGGGCAGCCTTGGCTTTCTCTCCACTCCAGTCCACTTCCAGCGCTTCTTTTACAGGGCAGAAAAGCACTTTCTTTTTGACCATGGTTGTCTCAGATGAGTCAAGCTTCGCTCTCTTGGCATCAGGTCCGTCTTCCACTCCTTGGCCAACTTTGGCAACTTTGGTTTTCTCTTCTACAAATTCATGCTCTCCAAGATTTGCAAAGGTGTACCCATGGTACCCAAAGACATCGCCTGTGAAGAACTTGATGCTGTTTCTGTGACAGATCTGGTCGACTTTAATGATGACATCTCTGGAGCAGCAAGTCAGGCACACCGCATCAAACTTTGTGAAGAAGGACTCTGGCTTCTTCTCTATATGCTCGGTGTTCACCTTTACATCCACCACGGGGTTGAGGTTCTGGGCTCGTTCCAAAGAGGCCTCGGCCCTATTTGGGCCCACAGACCCAGTTCAAATCAAGAACTGAGCTCCAGGGTCTTCTGGAGAAACCTGCTCGTGGTCCATCATGGTGAGCTCTTTCACTCCTGCCAGGATAAGATTCTTAGCAATTTCAGCCCCAAGTCCTCTCATGCCGACAATCAGCACCCGGGAAGCTCGAAGCCGCTCTGGGTCTCCAGTCCCCACAGGCGGATCTGTCCGTCATACTGCGCCGCCTCCTCCTGATGCCGACGCTGCCACTGGCCTCCTCCTTCTCCACCATGGCGCCGGCTTTCAGCTGTCCCGCTCTGCTCTCGCTAACCACCAGCAGAGAGCCCCATTTATTTACTTTTCAAATGTCGTCCTCCTTTTTGATTTCCCCTCCACAAACTCCATATCCCATGGGGAGCTTTCCTACTACCCAACCTACTCTCACCTCACCAGTATACCGTCACCCTATGCTGCTACATTGAGCTCTTACATTTTCAAAGGCTTCTCCTCTCTTTGATGGCAGATAAGGCAATCTTCTTCTACACGTGCAACTGGAATCAGGAGCCCTTCTATGGGTAAGAGACAAAGAATGGAGCAGATACTGAAGGAAAGGCCATCCCGAGAAGGACCCATCTAGGATCCATGCCATCTACAGACTCCAAACCCAGACATCATTACTGGTGTCAAGAAGGGCTTGCTGACAGGAGCCTGGTAAAAACATTCCCATGCCTCTGCCAGAGTCTTACCAATACAGATGTGGAAGGAAGCTCGAAGCCAACCACCAGACTGAATGTGGGGACCCCAATGGAGGAGTGAAGGGAAGAACTGAAGGAGCTGATGGGGTTTGCAACCCCATAGGAAGAACAATGATATCAACAAACCAGACATCTCGGAGCTCCTAGGAACGAAACCACCAACCAAAAGAGCATCTTGTTTGTTCAGTGTTAGTCTCATTACTCATCCCATGGGACACTGGTACCCATAATGTGTATTTCTACTACAATTAAGAAGAAAATACCACACAGACATCTCCAATAGCAAACCTGATGAGAATCCCACAGTTAAGGCTCTGGTTACAGGTGATTTGTGGCAAGTTGTCATTTAAAACAACTCAACAAAGCTTCCTGGATGTTGAAATATATGTTTCATGAATTTATTGTAACTATATAAATGAAAAACTTCACATAACTGTGTGTCTTGATGTGTGAAGATAATTAAAGAGAAATTTAAAGATCAGCTAACATCATTCATCCAGAACATACATAGGTGCAAACACACACACCACACAGAGACACGTGTGAACCTACACCCCCCCCCACACACTACATACATGCAAACATACTCAGACACTGCATGCATACACAGACATACAAACACATGCACACACAAAGAGATAAAGACTCACACACTCACACGTCCACAATATACCCAGGTATACACACTTACACATATATGCACACACAGATATTTACATACACTATCATTCTCGAATGCACACAGACAAATATATAGGCACAAACCCACACACTCACACACATGTATTTCCCCCATGTGAACACACATACACACCACACACAGGCACACACATTAACACACACCTCACACATGCACATACAATTGGACATACACATACACACAGACACACACGAATACATATACTCATTTACACTCATACATACAATGGAAAAGGTACACACACACTGACATATATACCCTCATATACATGTAAAAACTCACAGAGACACACACAACACAAAAATGATTTAAGTTCAAAGAGTCAAACTAGAGTAGAACCAAATGCTAACATAAAGAAAGGTTTCGCATTAAAATTCATGTGCTATTTTGTTAATGTCATTTCCTCATGTTTGGGAAGAGAATGATTACAGAAAGTATGTTAATTTATACCTCATATAGCTGCTGATAAAACAGTTGTAAGTACAGTCTTACCTATTGCTGGATTTATGAATTGTGAGTGATAATTAATAAAATTGTTAATTAAATTTATTAAAATGCTCACAATTTTAAATATAAATCATTTGAAATGTCAAACTTTACCTGTTCTTTTACTTAGTAGTTTACTGCATTCACTTTGATTCTTTTGTATGTAGCACACTTAGTTGATGACCTGTAAATGACTCCCTAAAGTGTGCAGATTTTCCTGTATTGAGTAGGAAGTTTAGAGAAATGGCACTCAAATCTAATTGAAACTTTGCCTTTTCCTCTCAGGTAACAACATTTCTGAAATTAGGAGATTGTAAAAAGTAGCTATTTAAAAAATTATACTACTATAAGAAATTACTATCAATTAATTGAGAATATTAATTAATTGAAAATTTTCATTTCTAAACATTTTGTAAATCTAAATAAATAAAATTATTCATACTTTTTTATTTGAATACTGTTTTTCTTTACCTAAAGATTTAGAAAGATAGAGTTATTTTTCATATATAATATACTATCATTATGGGGAACAGCGGAGATCTAGGGACATAGGCCTGGCAAGACTGCACTGTGAGTAGGTGGGGCTCATAGAAGGCTAGGCCTAGCCCACAGTAGGTGAGTCCCTCTGGTTGGTCCATGAGGAGCAGGAACTCTGCCGTAGGGACTTGGTGTTCACCTGGAAGGCCCTTGCGTGTGGACAAATGCTCAAGCCATTTGCCACTCAGAACAGAGGAGATCCAGGGACACAGATCTGGTAAGACTGCACCGTGAGTGGCCAGGACGCGGAGAGGTATGGGTTGAACGTGTGGAAAGCATGCACCTCCCCATTGGTTCAGGGGAGCAGGAACCCTGGAATAGGGACTTGGAATCTGCCTGAAAAGCCATTGCATGCTGACCAAATGCTCAGGCCATTTGCCACCAGGAACAGCAGAGATCCAGGAACATAGGCCTGGAGAGACTTTGCTGTGAGTAGCTGGGGCACAGAGAGGGCTAGGCCTAGCCCACGGTAGGCTCAGCCCTCCAGTTGGTCCAGGAAAGCCTTAGGGACTCCATGTTCGCCCAGAAGGCCCTTGCATGAGGACCAAACACTCAAGCCATTTGCTCCCTAAAACAGCGGAGATCCAGGGACTCAGGCCAGGACCATGGGAGAGATGGGAACCAATCACTGACAACAAGACCACATATAATCACAGACAATACGATGGCAAGAGGAAAGCAAAAGAACTTACGTAATGGAAACCAAAACAACCTGGCAACATTAGAACCCAAATATCCCATCACAGCAAGCAGTGGATTGCCAAACACTCCTGAAAAAGAAGACTCAGACCTGAAATCACACCTCAAGATGATGATGGAGATCTCTGAGAAGAGTATGAATAACACATTTAAACAAGAACAGGAGACAAACCATAAACAAATAGAAGCTTTTAAAGAGGAAACATAAAAAACACTCAAAGAAATCAAAGAACAACAGGTAAAGAGAACCAAATAGATGAAGGAATTGAAGAAGGAATTGAAAATGAAAATGGAAACAATAAAGAAAACACTAAAAGAGACAACCCTGGAGATGGAAAACTGAAAAAAAGAAATCAGGAGTCACAGATGCAAGCATCTCCAACAGACTACAAGAGATGGAAGAGAGAATCTAAGGGGCCGAAGACAACATTGAAAACATAGACAAAACAGTCAGAGAAGATGCAAAAGCCAAAAAGCTCCTAACCCAAAATGTCCAGGAGATCCAGAACACAATGAGAAGACCAAACTTAAGGTTAATAGGAATAGAAGAGGGCAAAGAATACCAACTAATAGGCACAGTAAATATCTTCAAAAAAATCGTAGAAGAAAACTTCCCTACCCTTAAGAATGAGATGACCATGAGCATAAAACAAGCCTACAGAACTCCAAATAGGTTGGACCAGAAAAGAAACTCCTCCAAACACATAATAGTCAAAACACCAAGTGCCCAAAGCAAAGAAAGAATACTAAAAGCAGTAAGGGAAAAAGGTCAGGTAACATATAAAGGCAGACCAATCAGAATCACACCCGACTTCTCAACAGAGATTATGAAAGCTAGAAAAGCCTGGACAGACATCATGCAGACACTAAGAGAAGAAAAGTGTCAGCCCAAGCTGCTATACCTAGCAAAGATGGAGAGACAAAGATATTCCAAAACAAAACTAAATTTACAAAATAACTGACCACAAACCCAGCACTACAAGAAATTATAGGTGGAAAACCCAATAAAAGGAAGGAAACCACATCCTAGTAAAAATAAGAAAATAGCTAATCAAGAAAACCAAAAGAAGAAAGACACATAGGCACAATTCTACATCTAAAAGCAAAAATAGCAGAAAACAGCAACCACTATTCTTTAATATCTGTTAACATAAATGGACTCAATTCCCCAATAAAAAGACATAGGCTATCAGATTGGATATATAAACATAATTCAGCATTTTGCTGCATACAGGAAACTCATCTCAGAGACAAACACAGACACTATCTCAGAGTAAAAGGTTGGGAAAAAAAATCTTCCAAGCAAACGGCCCCAAGAAACCAGGTGGAGTAGCCATTCTAATATTGAATAAAGTAGATTTTCAACCAAAAGTTATCAAAAAAGATAAGGAAGGACACTTTTTACTCATTACAGGGAAAATTTATCAGGAGGAACTCTCAAACTTTTACATATATGCTCCAAATACAAAAGTACCCATATTCATAGAAGAAACCCTATTAAAGCTCAAAAAATACATTGTACCCCACACAATAATAGTCGGAGATCTCAACACCCCACTCTCATCAATGGACACATCATGGAAGCAGAAACTGAACAAGGACACAGTGAAACTAGCAGAGGTTATGTACTAATTGGAATTAATAGACATCTACAGAACATTTAATCCTAAAACAAAAGAATACACTTTCTCAGCACCTCATGGCACCTTCTCCAAAATTGACCATATAATTGGTCATAAAATGAGCCTCAAGAGATATAAGAAGATTGAAATGCTCCCACGCATCCTATCAGATCAACATGGACTAAGGCTGGTCTTTAATAACAACAAAGACACCAAAAAGGCCATATAAACATGCAAACTGAGATTCCACCTCACACCTTTCAGAATGGCTAAGATTCAAAATTCAGATGACAGCAGATTCTGGCGAGGATGTGGAGAAAGGGGAACACTTCTCCACTGTTGGTGGGGTTGTAAACTGATACAACCACTCTGGAAATCAGTCTGGCGGTTACTCAGAAAATTGGACATATTACTACCTGAAGACCCAGTTATTCCACTTCTGGGCCTATACCCCAGAGAAGCTCCAACATACAACAAAGACACATGCACCACAATGTTCATGGAAGCTCTATTTATAATAGCCAGTAGCTGGAAAGAACCCAGATGTCCTTCAGTAGATGAATGGATACAAAAATTGTGGTATATTTACACAATGGAGTACTACTTAACTATCAGAAACCATGACTTTATGAAATTCTTAAGAAAATGGCTGCATCTAGAGAATATCATCCTGAGTGAGATAACCCAGTCACAAAAGAACAGACATAATATGCAGTCACTGATAATTGGATACTAACCTCAGAAATCTCTGAACACAGGAGAAACAGCTTACAGACTATATGAAGTTCAAGAAAAACAAAGGCTGGAAACAAAAGAAAAGAACAGAAAAGAAAAATCATTATGCTTAATCTTTACACACCAAGAATAGGTCGACTATTTCCAGGTTACATCTTGTTTTACATGTACTTTATGCTCATTGTAAGCAGTAAGATTTTAAGTGATACTATCAAACCTTTAAAAAAATCAAGTACTGACAAAAACATATTCATATACTTTTATGCAAAAATGCTTTTAGAATCTGTACATTTATCTTTGTTTTTTAAAATAAAGTTGTTCTATTAAAAAATAAAAAGAGGAATCAACTAATCATATCTCGCATTTATATGGATTTAAGAATAAAATAATTATAGAAAATATATTTGCCCCAAGTTGTGTGAGGTTATTTGATTTGTTTTTTAGTCTCCTTGTTTGTTTGTGCTAGAAACTCACTATTTAAATGAGGGCATTCTTTCTGCCTCCTCATATTGAATGCTGAGATTACAGGCATGAATGCCTATGTTCAATTTAAGACATTTTTAAAGGTCTTTAAATCTATAAAATAAACATGAAATGTTATTTTTGTCTCATCCCTAAAAAAAAAAAAAAAAAACCTTGAAGACCAAGAGTGGTGTATGCATTTCCTTTATCCTATGTGACTCTTACACTTTGAATAAATGAAAACCCATTTCTTTCTTGTGTGGGATTAGGGTTAAATTGATTGTTCCAGGGAATAACCTGATTAGAAAGAGGAATGAATTAATTGAACTATATGATACTTTAGTACTTCAATACCCTTTTCATAAATAGGAAGGACAAGGCCCAAGAACATCCCACTAAGCACAGAATCTCTGTGCTTCTACAGAGAGGAGTCAGATAAAACTTTCTTTATTGTTTTGTAATGTAAACTAGATGCATTTTGTCACAGGTTTGTATTCCTACAAGCTGAAATATGTTAAGTCCTCAAAAAATAAAGAGTGCTATTACCTAGTAAGAGGCCTTTAAAATAAAAAATTACTATTATTACATCTTCATTACCTACCATATTTCACATGTTGAATGTATTTAGATATAATGACTAGGATTCCCAGAAATCTTTATAGTACATCATGTGTGATTTAATGTAAGCACAATTGGTGGTGATTTCTACCAATTTTATGCATTATGAAATATAAAACCTGGTATCAAGTAAAGCTCAATATGTCCTGAATTATAAACCACAACCTAAAGTAAAGTGGGCAGAGTGGGAGAAGAACGGAATCATAAGTCAGGCAGAGCATGATAACAACAATAATAACCAAGCAGACTCCCCTCAAATCTCCCAGGGACTAAAACACCAACCAAAGAGTACACATGGGGGGACCCATGCGTCTATTTGCATATGTAACAGAGACTGGCATTGTGTGGCATTAATAGTTGGAGACCTCTTTGGTCCTGTGAAAGCTCATTTCCCCAGTGTAGAGGAATTCCAGGGTGTGGTGGGACTGGGTGGCATGGGAAGTATCCTCACAGAAGCAGGGGAAGGGGGATGGGAGAGGGGAGAATCAGGAAAGGGGATAACATTTGAAATGGAAATAATAAAATATCCAATAAAAATGTAAAAAAAAATTAAAGACTCTATCAGAGCCATTTCATTTGTTTTTCTGATTCTGCTTTGTCATCTTGTTTTATTGAAGCAATGGAAACCTAATTAGACATCAGTCATTCAGCTTAGTGGTAGCAACTTTGCTTCTGATCCAGGGATGGATGTGCCATGTTTCCAACTTTGGAAGCAAAATAATTTCTCTAAATTGGCTGCCCTAGCTAATGATAATTACATGAATAATTGTGTGATTTTGACCTACCTTTGTAAAATTTCTTAAAATGTCTTCATTTTCATAGAACTATTTTGCACTATGCCTGTGCACATGGCCATCCCAATGTAGTTGCCCTCCTTATAGATTGGAATTGTGACATTGATCTTCGTGACAGTGACAACAGCACAGCACTAATTAAGGTAGGTAGCACCAAACATTTTCAATGTGACACATATATGATGGGAATTCTGGGAATAAACATGATCTCAGCTAAACATAAATAATTGGTGAAATTTATAAAACTTGTTTTTCTCATTTTTCCAAACCATTTCTTGATTTAATTGCTACAGGCTTCACAGTATGAGCATGAAGAATGTGCAGCCCTTTTATTAGAACATGGTGCTGATCCAAATGCTATGGACAACAGTGGAAACACAGCACTACATTATGCTGTTTGGCATAACAACACCTCCATGGCAGCCAAACTGCTGGCACATCATGCTGACATCAGTATAAGGAACGAGGTAGAGAATACACAGATTTAATTTACAGATTATGTGCACTAAGTGTGTTTTAAATGACTTATTTGCATATATATGTATGGCTTGCACATAGATACTTTAAAATATTTTATTGGGATACTGATACAGATTTGACATAAGAATTTATCAAATGATAAATGTTATAATTGAATTTTATAAATCTCATAAAGTTAAGATTTCTTTAGATGAGTCAGATTTGATGGAAACCCCTTCCTCCCTAGCTTTTGTTTCTAAAGACACTGCCCTCTCTGTTATTTTTTTTACTCCCCTGAGGAACATTATTGCTTCCACGCAAGTTAATTCTGATGCTATTTTCAATTTCCTCATGGGTACTCTCTTAACTGTAGCCTTTCCATGCATCAGATGAACAAGCATCAATAAGACACAGGGTGTCTTATAAGTCTCTAAATTATGAATCTTGTCATTTTAGCTGCATGGTATCCATTTCAGCATGTGAGTTCATTTCATAGAGCTCCAACAATACTGGCCTTTCAATTGTAATTAGATAACCACAGAGTTCCTTTGTCCTGTAGTTTATGAGACACAATCTTATACAATCAAGGCTGGTTTTGAACTGTTTATGTAGATGAGGATGACAATGAACTTGTATCTACCTTCACATCTGAAGTGCTGGGGTTTTGGACATTATCCACCATGCTTAGTCTATGGAACCTCATAATTCACGTTGATATTCGGTTCCAACTAAAGACCTATTTCAGTGACAAGACAGTAAAAGTGAAGTAAAAACAAGCATTGGAGAAGTTTTCCAATGACATATTGTCATTTTCTTCATTTTATGCTGATTTTCATTAGCCATTTATTGTAAATAACTTGCAAAAAAAACCTCTTATGTCCCAAATATACATTATAGTAGAAAAGTTTGTAGCATTTTCTTTGAGAGATTAGTTAAATTGTATCTCTCCTGCAGGGTTTAATCTTTCTTATTTGAGTGAATATTATTTTTCCAGAATATGAAGGCCCGATTGCAAGCATTCTGCCATTAGGACTAGCCCACTCAGAGGAGTGTTGTCCCCTCTGAGCCCATGGGTGACTCCACACTTTTTCTCCACTGACTATCTGGGAGAGACCTCTGGGAACTTTCAGGGTGCAGGTATCAAGCAATTGCTTGGTTCTGTGCCCTTCAGGCCTCCATCTGTATCCAGAGCTAGAGCTGGTCAATAAACATTGGAACTCACAGACAGCACATGGAGAGCTGAACACCCAGGACTGATCTTTCTCTGAAGATCTCAGCTCACCTACTCAGAAAAGACAAGCTCCATTCAGAGACAACAAGTTCAACTAACCTCAAAGATAATATGATGGCAAGAGGCAAGCATAAAAATCTAAGCAACAGCAACCAAGACAACCTTACAACATTGGAACCTAGTTCTAACACCACAGCAAGTAGTGTATATCTCAACTCACCAGAAAAACAAAATTTGGACTTAAAATCGTGTCTCATGTAGATGATAGAGGGCTTAAGATAGCATATGAATAGCTACCTTAAAGAAATACAGGAGAACATAGAAAAACAAGTACAAGTCTTTAGAGAAACATAAGAACACACAGCAAGTAGATGAAGGAATTGAACAAAAGGCAGTACCTAAAAACAGAAATGAAAACAATAAAGAAAACACAAAGAGAGACAACCCTGGAGATAGAAAACCTAGGAAAGAGGTCAGGCATCATAGACAAAAGTATCATCAACAAAATACAAGAGATGGAAAAAAAATCTGAGGGGAAGAAGAGAACATAGAAAGCATTGACACAAGAGAGAGAGAAAATATAAAAATTAAAAAGGTCCTAACCCACAACATCCAGGCAGTTCAGGACACAATGAGAAGACCAAACCTAAGGATAATAGATGTAGAAGAGATCAAAGACCTCCAACTGAAAGGCCGGGTAAATATCTTTAACAAAACTATAGAAGAAAACTTCCCTAACCTAAAGAAAGTGATAATCATGAACATAAAAGAAGCATACAGGGCTCCAAAATCATTAGAACAAAAAGGAATTTCTCCTGACATATAACAGTCAAAACAAAAATTGTACAAAACAAAGAAAGTATACTAAATAAGTGAGGGGAAAGGACAAATAACATATAAAGACAGAACAAAGAGAATTACAACAGAATTCAAAACAGAAACTATGTGAGTTAGAAGATCCTGAGCAGACATTATACAGACCCCAAGAGAACACAAATGACAGCCCATGTTACTATATCCAGCAAAACTCTCAGTTACCATTAGAAGGAGAAACCAAGATATTCCAGGACAAGACCAAATTTGCACAATATGTGTTCACAAATTTATATATACAGAGGATAATATATGGAAAACTCAACCACAAAGAGGGAAACTTCACCCTAGAAAAATTAAGAATCTAATTTTCTTGCAACAAATCCCAAAGAAGAAAAGCACACAAACATAATTATAAATCTAATAACAAAAATAGCAGGAAAGAACAATAACTATTTTTTAATATCTCTTAACATCAATGGACTCAATTCTCTAATAAAAATACACAGACTATTAGACTGGATAATTAAACAGGATCTAGCATTTTGCTGCATATGGGAAGTTCATCTCAGCAATAAAGACAGACACTACCTCAGAGTAAAGGGTTGAGAAAAAACTTTACAAGCAAACGGTCCCAAGAAATGAGCTGGAGTAGCCATTCTAATATGGAATAAAGAAGATTTTCAACCAAAAGTTATCAAAAAAGATAAAAAAGCACTTTTTACTCATCATAGGAAAATTTTATCAGGATTCATTCTCAATCCTAAACATACATGCTCCAAATACGAGAGCACCCATATTCATAAAAGAAACCCTACTAAAACTCAAAACATACATTCTACCACACAGAATAATAGAGGGAGACTTGAACATCCCACTCTCAAAATTGGACAGGTCATGAAAGCAGAAAATGAACAGAGGTGCAGTGAAATTAGCAGAGGTTATGAACCGATTGGAATTAACATACATCTACGGAACATTTCACCCGAAAACAAAAGAATACACCTTCTTCTCAGCACCTCTCGGCACCTTCTCCAAAATTTACCATATACTTGGCCACAAAACAAGCATCAATAGATATAAGGAGATTGAAATACTCCGATGCATCCTATCAGATCACCATGGAAAAAGGCTGGTATTTAATAACAACAAAAACAACAAAAAGCCCGTATGTATGTGGGAACTGAACAATGCTCTACTCTACAATAGCATGGTCAAAAAAGAAATAAAAAAATTAAGGATTTTCTAGAATTTAATAATAATGAAAGCACAACATACTCAAACCTATGGGATGCAATGAAAGCAGTACTGAGAGGAAAACTCATAGCTCTGAGTGCTTCCAAAAAGAAACTGAGGAGAGCATACACTAGCAACTTGGCAGCACAGTTGAAAGCTCTAGAACAAAAAGAAGCAGATACACCCATGAGGAGTAGGAAATAATCAAACTCAGAGCAGAATCAAACAAGTAGAAACAAAAAGAACCATTCAAAGAATCAACAAATCCATGAGCATGTTCTTTAAGAAAATCAAGAAAATTGATAAACTCTTAGTCAGACTAAATAGAGGGCTCAAAGAGAGTGTCCAAATTAACAGAATCAGAAATGAAATTGGAGACATAACAACTGAAACTGAGGAAATTCAGGAAATCATTGATAAATATCAAGTCCTCACAGTTAATAAATTATTATTTTTATAGGATGGCTTTACACCAGTTATACTGGCTCTAATAAAGAACAACAACAACCTGGCAAAATTTTTAGAAGACCAGAGAAGAAAGATACAGGAACTTGATGAATCAGACAGGTAAAATAGTTAATTCTTTCATTTTTATATTCTATAGTGGGCAAAATCCCTGGAGCCCTGTTTCTGGAGTTCCCAATACCATTAAATTGGTATAAAACCCCCACATAATTTAGATATTATAATTATAAGCTATATGGTTGTATTTGGCAGTCTAGCACTGTACTAACTTATTCACAGGCTATGAGACTCCTTGCTTCTTGTAGTTTCCTCTGACCAGGAGGTTCTGGTTCATCCTGTCTTCTCCTCCTTACTCCATCTTCTCTTCTCTCAGCTTTCTCCTCTCCTCTTACCTCCCCCCCCCCACTTGAGTCTCCCTTTCCACCTTTCTCCTCCACTACCCAATAACTGGGTTAGCCATTTTTTGAAGTATAGAATTTGAAGTCTATATTTTAATATTTGATTGAAAATGAATAGCTTAATCAGTTCTTTTTAAAAATCTCGGTCTCATATTCTGCTCAAATATATGTCAAAGTACTATAGTAAATGAAAGTGATTTTTGAAAAAAAGTCTTCTTTTTATTAACCATTTTCTTGAAAGATTTTTCTTTGTTTTTGTTTAATAGTGTATTTCCTAACATTTTCAACACTCATAAACTTGGCAAATAAGGATCACCTTAAGATTTTGATCAGTCTGAGGGAGTAGTATAATAGCCTCAGACAAGGCTAAATAGAAAACACAAATAGATCTTCACACACACACACACACACACACACACACACACACACACACACACGGGGCCATAAAATCATGTGCATCCACATACAAACACCCAAGTGCACACATACACATGTACACACACACATCCTATCGTTCACTAAACCTATCCTTATTTCAGTAATGTATCTCTTAATACATTGTGCATGCTGAGCATTTAAATGTGAAAGCCATTGAAGAAACATAGGTTAAAAAAGCAGCAGACTCTGGTTCTTTTCCAACTATTTCCACTTCATTGAAGACGCATAGAAGTTTTCGTGTTTGCTAATTTATATGGACTGGAATTAGTAGGACGTATATAGAAAACCTAAAAGCAGTTTGTATATGTCATGCTTTTATAGCCTCTGGAACTCCTCCCAGAAAAATAACATCTCCATTTATTATTAAATTTTCTACATTTTATCTTGCAAACTTTTCAGCTGTTTCATGGGACTCATGTACCATTTTGGACAAAGTGAACCTATGTGTTATTTATGATTTAAAAATGATGAGGGCTAATTCTGTGCTGCAAAACTTAGTTTTACATCAGAGACCGGTGGTTTATCTCTCTGCCTTCTGTATGATTCTTTGACTATTTTCAGCTCAGTTAGCAAAATTATGTGAGTCAGTAACTGGGCATCAGTGCAGCCTACAGGGTGGTGCTTTTTGGAAACCTGCCAGTGGTTAGACAATGGCCATAGGCACCCTCCTGTTTCCATCTCCCTGGTGCTGGATTCCTAGTGCACCCCACGTCACCACATTTGGCTTTTAGTTTTTGTTCCTCAACACTTTTGGCAAATATAACTCAGGCCCTCACACCTCACACTTGAAATTTAGGGAGCTAACAACCGAACTGTTGTGTTAGTCCAAGTCTTTTTAAATTTTGAATAGATAAGTTCTTCTTACCAGTTTCCTCAACACTGAAGAGGCTGAGGTAGAAGAATTGGGAATTTTGGCTGTGAGATACTTTCTAAAGAAAAACTAGTTGAAATTCTCACATTATTAGATACAGTTTTTACTAAAGTGTGACGATAATTTATGTTCATCTTCTAGTACTTTATTGAAATCTACTTGAAGATGAAAAGCAATTTTCCTAGAGTAGTACGGAATAAGTTATTGCTCAGCATTTCTGAGTATAAATTCAAAAATCTTCCACGTATTCACCTGGTCTTTCTGTGTGTAATTCTTACAATTATAGAATATGGAATATATTGTCTTTAGAATTAAAATAGGTTTAAAGCAATTACAATGCTTAGAACAATGTAATTACTATTCATTGTATAGGGCCTAAGAGCAGCTAAGCCTTTTCATTCTTAATAGGTATTTGACTTATAAAAGAAGCCCAGTAAGTTTTACTAAATGAGTCTTATTTTTACTAAAAATGACAATGAAAATGGCATATTTACTTCTTTCTAACAAAGCATAGAATATTGTTTCCCCTATCTTGTCAATTATAATACTTAATCAAAAATTATTATTTTAAAAATTATTATTATAATAATAATTATTATGATTATATGAACATGTTTGTGTTTGAGGCTAAGTGTGAAGCCATGAGTGGAGGTGGCTGTGGAAGCCACGGGTGTTAGATGTCCCTGGAGCTTGAGTTAGAGTTGATTGTGAACCACACAGCATGGGTTCTACACAGTGAATTCAATTCCTGTGCAGAAGAAATGCTTGCTGTTAACTGGAGCTCTGTTCCAGTCTTAATTTCAATCTTTTAAGGATTTCAGTAATGGTATCAACTGTATATTAATGTCCCTCTTCTTTCAACTGCATATGACTTTTGTAGAAAATTACTTTATTAGTAATTCCCGCTAAATTATTTGGATAGGAGACATAAACATTTTTTGTGTTTTATTTTACATATTTAATATTCATTTGAAGTGATTTTATGTTTTTGTAGGTCTTCAAAGAAAACTTCCAATGAAAATGATGAGGTATGGAAAATTTAAATAAAATCATAGTTGTTAATATGCAGTAGAGAAGACAAAGTAATACATAAGAGGCTTAGAAATACAGTATGAAATAAAACAAAAATTAAGATTCCTTTGTTGTATTCAAATATTTCTTTTCAAAACATTTAAAAAAGTCACCAAATAATAAAGTTTCTTTCTTGTCAAATAAGGTCTTTCAGAAGCATCTGCCTTGTTACTTATGTAAAACGTGGGTATTTATCTCTTGTGTATACTTAGTGTATGCGTACATAATGTGAAGATATCTGAAATTGCTACTATTCATTTTATAGCTTAAAGAACAAGGAAATCATATGTTTGACATTAACCAACTAATATCATCATGTGAGCGGAACTCGGGGGACTGTGAGATATTCACTTATGACACTATTTTGTGTCTTATTGAACAGCTCAGGAGGCAGAGCAAAGGTAGGAGTTTTGCATGCAGCCTCCGTGTGCCATAGAGAAGCGTGAATTGGAGTATTGCTCATGACACAGGCATGACCGATGCCAAAGAACAAAAAACTAGTCTCAGCAGGAGCCGCCACCAAGCCTTTGAGCTTCAGTGAGAGAGCATGACACTGTGGCCTTGGGGTTGTTACATTAGACTGACGTGCTACAACAACATGGAAAAGGACAGTTAGCTAATACATTAAGTTGGTGGACTGTGCCTTTTTGTTACATCTTCATGTGGCTGGAGGATTGGAGCAGCTCTCTGGAGTCACTTCGGTAAATGATGCTGAATTTTCCATGATGGCACTGCCATATGATATTTTGAGGGGATACTCTCAGACCTAAGATGACAACTGTTGTTTTATTGGCTCCTCTTTTTTACTTAGCCTATGTCAACTTTGTCTTCTATAATTTTAAAAAGATATTTTATTTTTATTAAGTGTGTGTATGCATGCATGTGTGTGTGTGTGTGTGCACGTGGGTGTGATCATCTGTTTGAATGCAGTCTAGAGGAGAGGTTCAGGCACCCTGTTCTATCATTACCATGCTTATTCATTAGATGGTGTCTCTCTGAGGTTATAGGTAGGTTGGCACGTCAGCACCAATACTATTGAAGCAACTCTCACATGTTAGGTTTACGGGCACATGTGAAATCATATGTGCTTTTTGTATGGAGATTGGAACTCAAGTCTTACTCATGTTTGCACAGCAGACACCCATATACACTGTGCTAGCTCCCTTAAGGCTAATTGTATCTAAGTTTTATCCACTCATATGGTTTACAATATTTGGAGTATGGGTGTTAATGTGTTTGTGTGCACACATGTGTTTATGCATATTTGTATCTGTGCCTGTTATGCATCTTTCTCAGTTGTTCCCAAATACATTTCGGTGAGCAGCTCTCACCGAAGCCACAACTCACCAATTCAGTTAGTTTGGCAGTCCAGTGAGCTCCAGTGCCCTCCTGTCTAAGCCTGCCGTGCACTAAGATGACAGGAGGTACCACAGTGCACAGCTTAAAAAAAGAAAACAACAGCAACAGCAACAACAAACAAACAAACAAAAAACCATGAAAACCATCACGTTTTGGGTGCTGCGATTCAAGGTCAAATTAGAATAACTTGCATAGAAAACACTTTAATGACTGAGAAATCCTGCCAGACCTTATCCTTTCAAATGATGTCACTTAGTTTGTAGGCTTAGATTTTTTAATACATTCTTTAATAAGGGTTATCAAGTGCTTCAGTCACTTTTTTACCCTGTGGGGAGAAACATCTGAAAACAAGACAAGTGGGTGTGCACCTGTTTAGAAGTAGTTCTTGGGGAGTGATTCCAATCCCCACTGTCAGGACACCTCCAGTCCAGTTCAGTATTCTCAGGATACCAACTGTCTAGTACAAAAGTGTCATCTAACATGAGTCAGCAATGGTAGCATGATCCAGCAGAAAATAGCAGGCCTCCCTTGAATTGGCATGAGTCAGCAGGAGCTACCAGGATGAGCTGGAATATCAGGAGTCTTCTGTCATGTGTCTTTCAGTGAAGTGAAGGTCAGCAAAGAGACCGAGGCAGAGTTGCACAGCTAGCTCTGCAAACCCCCTGTCACTGTTATTTGAGTATCACTTACAATCTCTACAAACATGACTTGTTCTCTCTTGGGTCTTGCTTCAGCAAAATACCACGTGAGATTGCATTATATGAAAAACCCAGAAATTTGCACTTTAACATTTAAATTTTATATACAGATCGATATTTTTTTTCATCCATGAAGAAAATGCATGCTAAAATATACACAAATGTTTGCATTCTCTAAAACCACACCTTTTCAACACAGTGGTAAGTGGACGTAGTACTAATACTCTACAGAGTTGCTAAGACAGATTATGTATGTTTAATGTACCATATATATTATGAAAGACACTTGAAAATTATGAGAAGCCACTTAATATAGAGAGAATTTTATTGAAAAGAGAAGCTGCCCCGATAGGAATTATCCACACAATGTGGCATTTTCTTTATAGTCTCATACACCTTGAACTTACCATAGTGGCAAATTGAAATGTCCATGAAATTTGATCAGTTTTGTATTATGCATCTTAGCATTTATTTACATTATTGTCTTATGCAGTCTTTTAATGAGTTCTATTAATTTAAATGAAAACCTGTATCTGTAAATCCTCATTGTAGTAAATGATACAATATTTAATTATGACTCATGCACTTATGATATATTCACATATTTTTTATTAATTTTTAATATTTTATATTTACAAACTTTTATATACAACTTAAAATATAATTAATATAATATCATAGTTAATTTTATTTATTTTGTTTTATCTTTTTTGATAAAAAACTTGGTTTTATTTCATTATCTGATGAGTCTGTAATGTTTGTTTTATGTCTTTTTCCCTTCATTCCATTCTATTTTTTGAATTCTTTATGTGAATTTTATATTGCTTATCAACCATTTATTCTTTCTTTGTTGTTTGTATAATTGTTAGGTAAATCACAACAGTTGTTATTTTTGCTATACCTTAGATTAACTTAGGGTATATCTCATTCTTCATTACTAAAGCATGCCATTGCTTTTTGCTAAGTATGATCTTGTGAATTATTTCTTGCTCAATCTGGCATATGGGAAGAGATGCCCTCTTTTTGGCACTGTGTGAACACCAGATTTAATTGTGTGAGATTTTGAGCCTTTCAGCCCCAGGAACTATCCTGGAGCACCCATGTTGTTGTGTGCTCTGTACTATGTTCTAGGTGGTCTAGTGAGGTGCCCAGTACACCCCCTCTTTGTGTGGTTTTTCTCCCCCAGAGTTCTTCCTGTGATTTCTGGCTGCCCAACGTACAAAATAGCTTGTCAGCTCAGCTCCAGGAGTCTGTAAGTGTCAGAACAGCTTTATACTCATCATGGTCTAAACTACTCTGAACTATCTCATAGCACAGAGATAGAAAAATGCAGTAATATTATCTATTTTAGTGCCTATTAGCTAACATTTCTTTCATTTCTGAAGTATATAATCTTCACTTTTTTTAAAAAATTAATCAATAATGTTTATTTTATTTATGTGAGTACACTGCAGCTGTCTTCAGACACACCAGAAGAGGACATTGAATCCCATTAGAGATGTTTATCAGCCACCATGTGGTTGCTGGGAATTGAACTCGGGAATTCCATCTTCAGTTTTTAAAACATATATTTTCTGATTTGTTTTGTTTGAGGTAGGAATAAAACTCAGTACCTTTAACTTGACCTTGGTTAGAATTGGAGGGCAGTAGCTTATGGACACCTGCTGTATACTATTGGCCTTGTACCTCTTTTCACACTCTCACCAACTGTTTCTTGTTCTAATGTCATGCCTATGCATCTCTTCCATTAGATCATATTTCTGCATGCTTATATGACATTAAAACTTTGTTTGATTTCAGTATCTCCTGAATCTGTAATGTTTGTTTTTATGTCTTTCATCTCTTCTTCACTAGGTTTAGTCTACACCTTAATTGTCTTTTTTTTTTAGATTTATTTATTTATTCTATATAAGTACACTGTAGCTCTCTTGAGACACACCAAAAGAGGGCATCAGATCCCATTACAAAAAAGTTGTGAGCCACCATGTGGTTGCTGGAATTTGAACTCAGGACCTCTAGAAGAGCAGTCAGTGCTCCTAACCACTGAGCCGTCTCTCCAGCCCCTGTCTTTCCTTTTTATGCACATATTATACCATGTATTCCACTGTGTGGGTCCTCAGGATATGATTCTGCAGTGCATCATAAGTTTATATGAATCTCTAGTCCGTTTTATGAATGAAGATGCTGCTGTACTTCAATTGTGCTTTTTCTTCAATACAGAGTCTGAGAGCCTCGTGAAAATCTGGTGTGCAGTTTGTTCATATAAAAGATCAATGGAGTTTAAAAAACATAGTTGTGAACTAATCACAGAAGAAAACAAAAGTTTAAGAAATGATATTATTGCACTACAAAATGAAAGGTCTCAAGTAGAGATTGAAAAGACTAAACTGAGAGTAGAGCTTTGCAACATGAGGTATGATGTCCCAATTTAGAGAAATATTTTAACTTTATATTAGATAATAAACAGAACACTTACAGTTTGTCACTAACTTTTTAAAGTGTCTGGAGGGGACGAGACTTTTCAGATTTAGGTTTTATTATTATTTTTTTGGACAGATATTTATGTAGTATAGGCAAAGCCTCAAGTTTGTGACTTTCTCATCCTAGTTGTTTGATTTTTGGGGTGACTGGTTGGATGCCTCTATGGGTACAAGAGAGAATTGTTGTTCTTCTGGAATGTGAAAACAATGTCATTAACAACCATTACTAATTATGACTATTTTCCTTGCTGCTTTGTATTGAACATAGAATTTTACATAAAGTAGTTAGATATGACTCTTCCATAGAGATAAAATTAGGTATTATTTTATTCTCACAGACACATAATAAAAATGATTTCCAAATAGATTATTTAATATACATAAAATGATTCAATTTTGATTTTGAAAGACATTAGATACTTTGTAATTAATTAGTACATTAGTCAAGGAATTTTAAGGCTCTTTAAAAATTATATGATAATTCACAGATTAAATTGAAAATGATAAAAGAGTGATATAAAGATTTGGATAACATAGTTGATCTTGTCTAGGGAATTTTTGGAATTTAATAATGTATAAAAGGCTTGGAAAATATTTGAGTGTGCTTCATTACTCTGCCCATCCAGAGATCCAAGACCTTTCCAGTTGGCAACTGTGCCCAACACAGAACCTTAGCTCTGGTTCCACACCCACTCATTCCACTCCCAGATGCACCCTGATTCCTAAGGAGTTATGATACATTCAGGATCCCAGAATCACAATATCACAGGCTTCATGAGGAACAGTAAGAGACAGTGAGATCAATTAAAACTAGAGATAACCAGATAGCAGCAGAAAAGCACATGCAACAGGAATCAATTTTCCTTCGTAACATCAAAACCCAGTTCGCCCACCACAGTAAGACCTGCATATCCCAACTCACCTGAAAAGAAAATTCAGATCTAAATTCTCATTTTTGTCCACTCTACACCCCATTTCATACTCAACTGCATACTTTCCAACCTACTTGTTTTCCCTTTTTACCCTTAAATATCTCTGTCGGCACAGCTAAGACCAAGAGCATTAATAATGTGACAGCCCAAAGTATAACAATTTTTGGAATAGTTCCTCCACTAAATAAACCAGTCAACTACTTTTAAATTCCATAGCGTTGAGAATTTCTGCATCAATCCAGACTTCAGAACAGAATATGATGTGTATGGCCTATGGCCAACTTTGTAGAAGAGTAATTTATTCCACCTGAAAGCTCACGATCTGCTTTTTATAAATGAGCGCTCTGGTCCTAGGAACTCATGCAAGAATGTTTTATTAGTCCAGCCTCATTTTGAGCCAACTGTAAACCATGCTTGCAAGTTTTCCAAATTTCCACAAATCAAGTTTCCAAAGTCTACAAAGCACATGGGCAGTTTCATCACAGAAGGGATGATGTGGCACCAACATCCTTTTTGTTCATTTTTTCTCACTGCTGAGGTGATAGCTCACAAGTCAGATTGATAGATAAAAATAATATTGGCTCAGCATTTTTGAGAATCTTTAGTCTATCAAGACAGCAAACACCTGATGGCAGTGTTCTGTCTTTGGCAGAAGAGACACAGGGCATTTTCAAGCTACTACTTCCTTTGATTGCATGAGGCACATATGAACACACAGACACTGCATCATGAGCTTTGGTCATGAGGGTCCCTGACAGAGGTCTAAAATGAAAGCATTGTGGGTGAATAACTCTATTGTTTTCAAGCAAGCAGTGAAGAAAGAGAAATAGTGACAGAGCTTGGACCATCTGCCACCAGGAACAGTAGAAACCCAGAGACACAGACCTGGTAAGAAGGGGTTCCGAACAGCCAGGGGGCAGAGAGATCTCTGCTGAGCATACGAAAAGTGAGCCTCTGCCCTGCTTAATCCAGAAACAGCAGAGATCCAGGAACACAGGCCAGGTATAAGGGAAAGGTGAGAACCAATCACTGACAACAAGATGACAAGAGGAAAGAGAAAGAAAGTACCCCAGGGAAACCAAGACAACCTGGCAACACTAGAACCCAGCTCTCCCATCACAGCAAACAGCAGAATGCCAAACACTCCAGAAAAAGAAGACTCAGACCCAAAATTCTACCTCAAGATGATGATAGATATTCTTAAACAAGAACGAGGGGAAAAGCATAAAGAATCAGAAGCTTTTATAGAAGAAACAAGAAAAACACTCAAAGAACTCAAAAAACTAGAAGAAAATAAAACCAAAGAGATGAAGGAATGGAAGAAGGAATTTAAAATGGAAATGGACACAATAAAGAAAACACTAAAAAAGACAAGCGTTGAGGTTGAAATCCTAAAAAAAAAAAATCAGGAGTCACAGAGCAAGCATTTCCAACAGACTACAAAATATGAAGAGAAAATCTTGGGGGCTAAAGACAACACTGAAAACATAGACAAAACAGTCAGAGAAGATGCAGAAACCTAAAAGCTCCTAACCGAAATGTCCAGGAGATCCAGGACACAATGAGAAAACCAAACCTATGGATAACAGGAATAGAAGAGGGCAAAGAATATCAACTAAGAGGCACAGTAAACATCTTCAACAAAATTTTAGAAGAAAAGTTCCCTACCCTTAAGAATGAGATGACCATGAGAATAAAAGAAGCCTACAGAACTCCAAATAGGTTGGACCAGAAAAGAAATTCCTCCTGACACATAATAGTCAAAACACCAAGTGCTCAAAGCAAAGAAAGAATACTAAAAGCAGTAAGAGAAAAAGGTCAGGTAATATATAAAGGCAGACCAATCAGAATCACACCCAAATTCTCAACAGAGAATATGAAAGCTAGAAGAGCCAGGACAGACATCATGCAGACCCTAAGAGAGCACAAGTGCCAGCCCAAGCTGCTATACCCAGCAAAACTATCAATCACCATCGATGGAGAGATGAAGATATTACAAGACAAAACTAAATATACGTAATATCTGACCACAAACCCAGCACTACAATGAATTGTAAGTGGAAAAACCGAATACAATAAGGGGAAGTACATCCTAGTATCAATAAAAAACAAACAAACAAACAAAAAAAAAACTCCTTAGCAAGAAAACCAAAAGGAGAAAGAGACACAGGTGCAATTCACTTACACACCTACAAAAGCAATAATAGCAGAAACAGTAACCACTATTCCTTGATATCTGTTAAGATAAATGGACTCAACTCCCCAATAAAAAGATATAGGCTATCACTGGATACATTAAAAAAAAAACCCCAGCATCTTGCTGCATACAGGAAACTCATCTCAGAGATAAGGACAGAAACTATCTATATCAGAGTAAAAGGTTGGGAAAAAACCTTCCAAGCAAACGGCCCGAAGAAGCAAGCTGGACTGGCTAGTCTAATATCAAATAAATTAAATTTTCAACTAAAAGTTATCAAATAAGATAAGGAAGGACACTTTTTACTCATTACAGGGGAAATCTGTCAGGAGGAACTCTCAATCCTTAACATACATGCTCCATATACAAAAGTACCCATATTCATAAAAGAAACCCTACTAGAGCTCAAAAAATATATTTCACCCCACACAATAATAGTGGGAGACTTTAATACCCCACTCTCAACAATGGACAGATCATGGAAACAGAAACTGAACAAGGACACTGCAAAACTAGCAGAGACTATGAACCAACTGGAATTAATAGATATCTACAGAACATATCATCCTAAAACAAAAAAATACACCTTTTTCTCAGCACCTCATGGCACCTTCTCAAAAATTGACCACATAATTGGACACAGAATGAGCCTCAGTTGATATAAGAAGAATGAAATTCTCCCATGAATCTTTTCAGATCACCATGGTCTAAGACTTGTCTTTAATAACAACAAAGACAACAAAAAGCCCATATACACATGGAAACTAAACAATGCTCTATTAAACGATAGCAGGGTCAAAGAAGAAATATAGAAAGAAATTATGGATGTTCTAGAATTTAATGAAAATGAAAACACAACATACCCAAATCTATGGGGTGCAATGAAAGCAGTACAAAGAGGAAAACTCAGAGCTCTGAATGTTTCCAAAAAGAAACTGGACAGAGCATACATTAACAATCTGACAGCACAATTGAAAGCTGTAGAACAAAAGGAAGCAGATACACCCAAGAGGAGTAGATGGCAAGAAATAATGAAACTTAGGGCAGAAATAGACCAAATAGAAGCAAAAAGAACCATCCAAAGAGGGAACATAACCAAGAGCTCTTTCTTTGAGAAAATTAACAAGATTGATAAACCCTTAGCCAGACTAACTAGAGGGTAAATAGAGAGTATCCAAATTAACAAAATCCGAAGGAAAGTGGAGAAATAACGACTGGAACAGAGGAATTCAAAAAATCATCATATCCTACTACAAAAGCCTATTCTCAACAAAGCTGGAAAATCTAAAGGAAAGGGATGAATTCCTAATCAGATACATGATACTAAAGTTAAACCAGGACCAGGTAAACCATCTAAATAATCCCATAACACCTAAAGAAATGGAAGCATCATCAAAAGCCTCCCAACCAAAAAAAAGCTCAGGTCCAGATTGGTTCAGTGCAGAATTTTATCAGATATTTATTGATGACATAATACCAATACTCTCCAAACTATTCCACAAGATAGAATCAGATGGAATACTACCTAACTCATTTTTGAGGCTACAATAACCCTCATTCCTAAACCACACAGAGACCCTACAAGAAAAGAGAACCTCAGACCAATCTCACTTATGAACATTGATGCAAAAATACTCAACAAAATCCTTGCAAACCGAATCCAAGAACACATCCAAACTATCATTCACCATGATCAAGTAGGTTTCATCCCTGATATGCAGGGATGGTTTAATATACGGAAATCCATCAATGTAATCCACCATATAAACAAACTCAAAGAAAAAAACCCCACATGGTCATCTCACAAAATGCGGAGAAAGCATTTGACAAAATTCAACACCCCTTCATGTTAAAAGTCCTGGAAAAAACAGGAATTCAAGGCCCATACCTACACATAATAAAAACAATATACAGCAAACCAACAGCCAACATCAAACTTAATGGTGGGAATCTTAAAGCAATCCCACTAAAATCAGGGACTTGACAAGGCTGCCTATTCTTCCCCTAGCTATTCAACATAGTACTGGAAGTCCTAGCTGGAGCAATTAGACAGCAAAACAAAATCAAAGGGATACAAATTGGAAAGGAAGAAGTAAAAACATCATTATTTGCAGATGACATGATAGTGTACTTAGGTGACCCCACAAATTCCATCAGAGAACTTCTACAGCTGATAAACAAGTTCAGCAAAGTGACTGGATATAAAATTAACTCAAACAAATCAGTAGCCTTCATATATAAAATGGACAAACGTGGAGAAAGAAATTAGGGAAAAGATACCCTTCAGAAATGTCATAAAAACTATGAAATACTATGGTGTGACTCTAATTAAGCAAGGGAATGACCTGTATGACACAAACTTCAAACCTCTAAAGAAGGAAACCGAGGAAGATTTCAGAAAATGGAAAGATCTCCCATGCTCATGGATAGGAAGGATCAACATTTTAAAAATGGCCACCCTACCAAAAGCAATCTACAGATTCAAATCAATCCCCATCAAAATTTCAACCCAATTCTTCATTGAGTAGGAAATGTGCAATTTCATCTGGAATAATAAAAGACCTAGAATAGCGAAATCCAACCTCAACAACAAGAAAAAAATCTGCGTGAATCACTATTCCTGACCTCAAGCTATATTACAAGGCAATTGTTCTAAAAATTGCATGGTACTGGTACAGAAATAGGCTTGTGGATCAATGGAATAGTATAGAAGATCCAGAAATGAGCCCTCACATATATGGTCACCTGATTTTTGACAAAGGAACTGTACACATTCAATGGAAAAAGGACAACCTATTCAACAAATGGTGCTGGTCCAACTGGCACTCAGCATGCAAAAGAATGAAAATAGACCCGTTTTTATCTCCTTGTACAAAGCTCAAGTGTAAGTTGATCAAGGGTCTCCACATTAAACCAGGTACACTGAAACTATTGAATGAGAAAATAGGGAAAACCTTAGAAAACATAGGCACAGGAGAACATTTTTTGAACAGAACACCAATGGCTCGTTCTCTAAGGTCAAAGATTGACAAATGGAACTTGATGAGATTGCAAAGTTTCTGTAAGGCCAAGTTCAACAAAATGGCAGCCAACAGAGTGGGAAAAGATATTTACCAACCCCATATCAGATAGAGGCCTAATATTCAAGGTATACAAAGAACTCAAAAAGCTAGACACCAGACAATCAAACAACCCAATCAAAAAATGGAGTACAGAGCTAAACAGAAAGTTCTCAGATGAGGAATATCGAATGGCTGAGAAACATTTAAGGAACTGCTTGACATTCTTAGCTATCAGGGAAATGCAAATCAAAACAACGCTGAGATTCCATCTCACACCAGTCAGATTTGCACAGATCAAAATCTCAGATGACAGCTGATGTTGGCAAGGCTGTAGAGAAAGAGGAAAACTTGTCCACTCTGGTGGGGTTATTAACTGATACAACCACTCTGGAAATCAGTCTGGCAATTCCTCACAAAATTGGACATAGTACTCCATGAAGATCACTTCTGGGCATATATCTTACAGACACTCCAATATACAACAAAGACACATGCACCACAATGTTTATAGCAGCTCTATTTTAATAGCCAGAAGCTGGAAAGAACCAAGATGTCCTTTAGTAGCTGAATGGATACAAAAATTTTGGTTCATTTATACAAAGGAGTACTACTCAGTTCTCAGAAACAATGACTTAACAAAATTTTTAAGAAAATGGTTACATCTAGAGACTATCATCCTGAATGAGATAACCCAGTCACAAAAGAACAGACATAATATGCAGTCACTAATAATGGGATAATAACCCCAGAAAGCTCTGAATACCCTAGAAACAACTCACAGACTGTGTGAAATTCAAGAAAAAAAAAAAAAAGAAATGAAAAAACCTTTATGCTTAATCTTTGCGCACCAAGAAAACTTTGACTAATCCCAGGTTACATCCTGTTTTAGATGTACTTTTTGCTCATTGTAACTAGCAATACTTTAATGCACACTATCAAACCTTTGCGAAAAAAAAAAAAAAAGCCAAGCACTGACAAAAATATATTCATATACGTTTATGCAAAAATGCTTAAAATTTGTTTCTTTATCTTTGTTTTTTAAAATAAAGTTGTTCAAAAAAAAAAAAAAAAAAAAAGAAAGAAAGAAAGAAAGAGAAATAGCACCATTCACAGTAATTACACTCTTTTGGTTTTTGCATCTTCTCTGGCTGTTTTGTCTATGTTTACAATGTTGTCTTGGGCCCCCGAGATTCTCTCTTCCATCTCTTTTAGTATATTGGAAATACTTGCTTCTGTGACTCCTGATTTTTTTTTTTAGGTGCTCTACCTCTAGGATTATCTCTTTTAGTGTTTTCTTTATTGTGTCAATAACCGTTTTAAATTCCTTCTTCCATTACTTCATCTGTTTGGTTCTGTTTTCCTTTAGTTCTTTGAGTTATTTGAGTGATTTTCTTGTTTCCTCTTCAAAGGCTTCTCATTCTTTTTGCCTTTCCTCCCGTTCTTGTTTAAGGATCTCTATCATCGTCTTGAGGTATGATTTTAGGTCTGTGTCTTCTTTTCTGGAGTATTTGGCATTCCAATGTTTGCTGTGATGGGAGGCCTGGGTACTGGTGTTGCCAGGTTGTCTTGGTTTCCTTGGGATATGCTCTTTTGCTTTCCTCTTGCTATCTTGTTGTCAGTGATATGTTCTTGCCTTTCCCTTGTACCTGGTCTGTGTCCCTGGATCTCCACTGGTCCAAGTGGTGGATGGTCCAAGCCCTGTTCTGCGCCCCAAAGTCGCCGGGTGGGAACAGAGGTCCCAATGCTGGGTTCCTGGTCCCTGGATCAGGCAGGGCAGGGGCGCGCTTTCTGTGCGCACTCGGCAGAGATCTCTCTGCTCCCTCCTGACTGATGTTTGTAGTTTACATTGATAGATGGTACTCCACGTGTGTGTATTTTTTGTATTCTTGGAAGTTTGATACTCACTAAGACAAAAAAGAAAGTGTATATTTGTTCAAATTCCCTCTAAAATTTATACAGACAAAGGGCCACACAAAGAGTGATACAGTTTCCAAACCACCATCTTTCAAACTTTTCAGAATTCCTATAATCATTCATGCTGTCTTTAGAAACTAATTTAGTATTTTCAGACATGTCCAGTTAAGCACATTCATTGTAAAACATATTTCTAGACTTACAGCTGAAAATTCAGACTTGAAAGCTGCAATAAGACTCCAAGCAAAGGAGAATGGACAGCTTCCAAGAACCTCAGTAAGTACACACTTATGAAGTCCATGTTGTATTTATTTCTGTATGATTCAAAAGAAATCTTTCTCCATCCAGCAGTAGCATGTAACCATGTTTTAGGAGTTATGAATATTCTTCCTATTCAGATAGTTGATACATCTATATTGTTACTATTTATTAGTAGTCAGGGGTTCAGTTTAATTCTCTGTCCATGTATCAGTACACAAGTAGTAGGTTCTCCACTAAGTATATGATCTATTTAGTCACAGTTTCTTGGCTCTGACAATGTTTTCAAGTATGATTTCACATATAGAATGGACCTTATGTCCAATTAGACAATTGTTGATTGTTTTCGTGATATTCAAGATTTTTTTTACCACCATCTATCTCTGGCAAGTCGTAGTTGCAGGCAGCAGGGTTCACATCTGCATTAGATCAGTGATTTTTTTCTCTGATCGAGCAATATGCATTGCAGTTTCTAGCACTTGAATGCTAGCTAGTGGATATGTTATTCTTTCCTCATGTTGTATGAATAAAGGTATGAGGTCTCTGGGAATAAGTTCTTATCTTCATGTTCTAGTGTGTAGCCTAGACATTAGTAATTACCTGGATATTTGGGTTTCTATGTCCTCACTTGTCATCAACTGCATTAGAAGCAACCCATTCCTGGAACAGCATATTTTATCCCCATAATATAGAATAGGGCCATCATTACTCCATTATGGCATATTTCTGTTTTCATTCTCTTTGTCCATGTGTAAATATATATACTATAGGAAGATACTATAGTACCAGGTTTTCATATGACATTTATAGCCTTGTGATAATTTTTGATATTCAAAGATTATTATGTTTAATCTATACACACCAAGAAAACTCTGACTGTTTCCATGTTATGTTCTGTTCTACATGTACTTTATGCTTATGGTAACTAGTGGGATTTCAATGTATGCTATCAAACCTTTAAAAGAATTGCCAAAATGCTTTTAAAAATCTGTACATGTATCTCTCTTCTTCAAATAGAGTTGTAAGAAAAAAAGGTATTTAATATTTGTTGTCCCACTCTTTTTATTTTATATTCACTCACATATCAAATGTTATCACCCTTCCCAGTACTCCTCCATCTCTTTCCTCTCCCCTTTGCTTATAAAAGTGTGCTCCCCCACCCTCCAGCCTATCCCTATCTCACTTCTCTAGCATTCTCCTTTTTAAGGCATCAAACTTCCACAGGTCCAAAGGCATCCCTAACCCTGAGGCCAGATAAGACAATCCTGTCGCAGAATCAATGGACCAGCCCATGTATGCTCTTTGATTGGTGGCTTAGTCCTTGAAAGCTCTGAGGTGTTCAGTTAATTGATAATGTTGTTCCTATAGAGTTGCAATCCCCTTCAGAGCTTCTTAGAATACACCCATGCCAGGCTCCTCTCTGCATGTACATCTTGGCATTAACAATAATGTCAGACTTTGGTGTCTGTGTATGAAATGGATCTCAAGTTGTGGTGGTCTCTTGATTTTTTTACATTCAGTCTCTACTCTAATTTTGTCCCCATATTTCAGTTAGACAGGAATAATTCTGAGTCAAAATTTTTGAGATGGGTGCATGGCCAATTCCCTCATCTCAGAGACATATCTATCTACTGTAGTTGCTCTCTTCACGTTCCATTTTCCCACTGTTGGGCATATCATATAAAGACCTTTCCACTGGGTCCTGGAGACTCTCACATCCCTGCTGTCTGGGATTTTCTATGAGACATAAAAGAGAAAGGAGACAACGACAGAGAGACGAGATAGGATATGGCACAAAATGTAGATTGGCTTTAAGTTCACATTTGGAGCCACTCTTGCCAATTTTGAACAGAAACCCAAGTGATACTTGTTCTGCCAGAAAAAGGAATGGCTTATGAGCTAACCACTAGGTGCTATTGGAGGGGACTTTGATTAGAATGTATCATGATGAAATGAATAAGGCACCAAGAAGAATGTTGGCAAAACCAATTTCTGCATGTCTTAGATGAGTTTTCTATTAATGGGCACAAATACCATGACCACAGCAACTTTTAAAATTAGGAGAAAATTTATTTGTCACTAGTTTACAGGTTCAGAGGTTTAGTTTAATTCCAAGGCTGGAAGCATGGTAGTGTATAGTGCTGAAGAATGAACTGAGAGTCCTACATCTTGAACTGAAGTCTTCAAGAAGCCTGACATCCTCAGGGAGCTAGGAGAAAGCTCTCTTTTGAAATGAGTGGAGCTTCAAAACTCTCCCCTGCAGTAAGGCACTTCATTTAACAAGGCAAAACCTAGCCCCAATAAGCTGTACTTACTAAGAGTGCCTGCCTCTCCCTAAGAGCCAAGCATCTCCCAACCATCACACTGCAAGTCAAGGGATACTCCAAAAAGTCCTCAAATGTCAGGTGTAGAGTGTATTAGTGATGGGAAACAAGGGACTGACTAGACAAACAGAGCAAGTTGGCACTGCCAGAGGTCATAAGTTAGTTATCTCAAAGTAGCATAGGGATGGGAGTATGAATATTCTTTCTGCAGAGGGAGAGAGGCTATGCATGTATGTCCACAGATGAAGGGGTGGGAAACACAGTAAAATTCAAAAACATGGGAAAGCAGGAAGATGAGTTCTGCCAAGTGAGTGCCAAAAGCCCTGGGATGGCGAGGAATGAAAGTTTGAGATCTCCAATTAAGATGGTGAGTAGCAGTGAGACTTGCAATATGGATGATAATGGTCCGGGAGACTTGGTAGGCTTGGGGTACCTGAGGGAGGGGGAGAAAATAGGACCACTAATTATAATAGCAACAAGGGTGGAGGTGGTCTTTAAGTATGAGAGTTAGGGTACCCAAATAAAGGTAGTGTTCAGGCTGCTACTGGCCACACTTTGGGTCATGGAACAGCTCTTTCAGTGACTCAAAAGATGGTTCCATGGTTTGACTCTAACAGGTCAGAGTGGAGAGTAGTTTTCTTTTTTTTTTTTTAACTGGGGAGGGAATATGGAGACTTGGAACATTAGTTAGAGTTCAGTGTGTGTATGTGTGTGTGTGTGTGTGTGTGTGTGTGTGTGTGTGTGTGTGTATGTGTAGACTTTATTTATGGAGCTGGAATAGGGAACTAGGATGGAATGTTACTGTAGCAAGCATGGAAGTGTGAAACTTTAATACTAGAATCCTGGTGAGTTCTGTAGGAGAAAGGATTAGAGTGGAAAGAGAGGTGACTACAACCCAGGAGGTTCTGTGAGAATCCTAGAAAGGAAGGGTATAGTAGAGAGTAAAGGAACAAGGAGTCCTTGGCCAAGGAAGAGCCAGAATAGTCCAGTATGAGGGATGTATTTGTGAGCTAGAAAAAAAAACTTTTTATATTTAACAAAAAAATTTGTAAATTTACATTTCAGAAAATGTCATATATCTGAGCTCCTCTATAATAGGTTATTATTGAGGATCAGATAGTTGACTCAATGTGTAAGAGCATTTGCTGCTCTTGCAGAGGACCTCATTTGAGTTCCCAGCATCCACAGGGCAACTCCTAGTTGTTTGAAACTCTAGCTCTTTTGGGCTCTGATAACCTCTTCTGGTCAGAGATGGTAGTAGCTAGGCTGTAACCTACAGAAATGCATTCTTAGAAAACGCTCTACTCATAAGACAATTTAAAAAATTGTCATTATATTGAATTTATGGTCAGAGATCAATTTCATAAATTATTTTTTTGAAAATATTTATGTATTTTACTCATGGTAAGTGAAAAGTTGATCTCTACATTTATTTATTTATTTTTTTAACAACTTTATTTTACAAAACAAAGATAAATGTACAGATTTTAAGCATTTTTTTGGATAAAATTATACAATACATTTTTTACAGTACTTTTTTTTTTTTTTAAGGTTTGATAGTGTGATAAAGATCCCACCAGTAACAATGAGAATAGAGTACACATAAAACAAGATGTAACCTGGAAATAGTCAAAGTTTTCTCGGTGTGTATAGATTTTTTTTTTTTTTTTTTTTTTTTTTTTTTTTTTTTTTTTTTACAATGAGCAGACAGTACATGTAATACAGGGTATACCCGGAATTTGTCAATGTGTTCTTGGTGGGTAAGGATTGAGCATGGCTATTTTTTTTGTTTTGTTTTTTTTTCTTTATTTTTTGGACTTCATACAGTCTGTGAGTTGTTTCTGGTGCAGTGCGAGCCTCTGGGGTTGGGTTAGCATCCCACTATCAGTGACTGCATATTATGTCTGTCCTTTTGTGACTTCGTTATCTCACTCAGGATGATGTTCTCTAGATGCAGCCATTTTCTTAAGAATTTGGTTAAATCATTGTTTCTGGTGGCTGAGTAGTATTCCATTGTGTATATGTACCACAATTTTTGTATCCATTCATCTTCTGAAGGACATCTGGGTTCCTTCCAGCTTCTGGCTATTATAAATAGAGCCGCTATGAACATTGTGGTGCATATATCTTTGTTGTGTATTAAAGTGTCTCTGGGGTATATGCCCAGAAGTGGAATAGCTGGGTCTTCAGGTAGTACTATATCCAATTTTCTGAGGTATCGTCGTCAGACAGATTTCCAGAGTGGTTGTATTAGCTTGCAACCCCACCAACAGTGGAGAAGTGTTCCTCTTTCTCCTCAGCCTCACCAGCATCTGCTGTCATCTGAGTTTTGGATCTTGGCCAATCTGACTGGTGTGAGGTGGAATCTTAGGGTTGTTTTGATTTGCATTTCCCTGATGGCTAAGGATGTCGAGCACTTCCTCAGATGTTTTTCGGCCATTCGGTGTTCCTCAACTGAAAACGTTTTATTTAGCTCTATACCCCATTTTTTTAACAGGGTTATTTGATTCTCTGGTGTCTAACTTTTTGAGTTCCTTGTACACCTTGGATATTAGGCCTCTATCTGATGTGGTGTTGGTAAAGATCTTTTCCCATTCTGTTGGTTGCCGTTTTGTTTTTTTGACGATGTCCTTAGCCTTACAGAAACTTTGCAATCTCATTAAGTCCCATTTGTTAATCTTTGATCTTAGAGCTTGAGCCATTGGTGTTTTGTTGAGAAAATTTTCTCCTGTGCCTATGTGTTCTAAGGGTTTCCCTACTTTCTCATCTAATAGTTTCAGTGTTTCAGGTTTAATGTGCAGATCTTTGATCCACTTACACTTGAGCTTTGTACAAGGAGATAAGAAAGGGTCTATTTTCATTCTTTTGCATGCTGAGTGCCAGTTGGACCAGCACCATTTGTTGAATAGGCTATCTATCCTTTTTCCATTGAATTTTTACGGATACTTTATCAAAAATCAGGTGACCATATACATGAGGGCTCATTTCTGGATCTTCTATACTATTCCATTGATCCACATGCCTATTTCTGTACCAGTCCCAAGCAGTTTTCAGAACAATTGCCTTGTAATATAGCTTGAGGTCATGGATAGTGATTCCCGCAGATGTTTTCTTGTTGTTGAGGATGGATTTTGCTATTCTGGGTCTTTTGTTGTTCCATATGAAATTGCACATTGATCTTTCCAATTCCATGAACAACTGTGATGGAATTTTGATGGGGATTGCGTTGAATCTGTAGATTGTTTTTGGTAGGATGGCCATTTATAAATGTTGACCTTTCCAATGCATGAGCATAGGAGATCTTTCCATTTTCTGAGATCCTCCTCAATTTCCTTCTTTAGAGGTGTGAAGTTCTTGTCATACAGGTCCTTCACTTGCTTAGTTAGTCACACCAAGGTACTTCATAGTTTTTGTGACGATTGTGAAGGGTACCTTTTCTCTAATCTCTTTCTCCACATGTTTTTCCTTTGAGTATAGGAAGGCTACTAATTTGTTTGAGTTAATTTTGTATCCAGCCACTTTGCTGAACTTGTTTATCAGCTGTAGGAGTTCTCTGGTGGAATTTTTGGGGTCACTTAAGTACACTACCATGTAACTGGCAAAGAGCGATGTGTTTATCTCTTCCTTTCCGATTTGATCCCCTTGATCTCCTTTTGCTGTCTAATTGCTCCAGCCAGGACTTCCAGTACTATGTTGAATAGGTAGGGGAAGAGTGGGCAGCCTTGTCGAGTCCCTGATTTTAGTGGGCTTGCTTCAAGTTTCCCAACGTTAAGTTTGATGTTGGCTGTTGGTTTGCTGTATATTGCTTTTATTATGTTTAAGTATGGACCTTGGATCCTGTTCTTTCCAGGACTTTTAACATGAAGGGGTGTTTAATTTTGTCAAATGCTTTCTCAGCATCTAGTGATATGACCATGCTTATTTTGTTCTTTGAGTTTGTTTATATGGTCGATTACATTGATGGATTTCCTTATCTTAAACCATCCTTGCATCCCAGGGATGAAGCCTACTTGGTCATTATGAATGATCGTTTTGATGTGTTCTTGAATTCAGTTTGCAAGGATTTTGTTGAGTATTTTTGCATCAATGTTCATAAGTGAGATTGGTTTGAAGTTCTCTTTTCTTGTAGGGTCTTTGAGTGGTTTAGGTACTAGGGTTACTGTAGCCTCAAAAATGAGTTAGGTAGTATTCTATCTGATTCTATCTTCTGGAATAGTTTGGAGAGTATTGGTGTTATATCCGCAATGAATGTCTGATAAAATTCTGCACTGAACCCGTCTGGACCAGGGCTTTTTTTGGTTGGGAGGATTTGATGACTTCTTCTATTTCTTTAGGTGTTATAGGGTTATTTAGATGGTTTACTTGGTCCTGGTTTAACTTGGGATCTTGCATCTGTCTAGGAATTCGTCCATTTCCTTCAGATTTTCCAATTTTGTGGAGTATAAGTTTTTGTAGTAGGATAGAATCTGATGATTTCTTGACTTTCCTCAGTTTCAGTTATGTCTCCACTTTCCTTTCTGATTTTGTTAATTTGTATACTCTCTCTTTGCCCTCTAGTTAGTCTGGCTAGGGGTTTATCAATCTTGTTGATTTTCTCAAAGAACCAACTCTTGGTTTTGTTGGTATTTTCAACGGTTCTTTTTGTTTCTATTTGGTCTTTTTCTGCCCTAATTTTGATTATTTCTTGCCGTCTACTCTTCTTGGTTATATCTGATTCCTTTTGTTCTAGGGCTTTTAGTTGTGCTGTCAGGTTGCTAATGTAAGCTCTCTCCAGTTTCTTTTTGGAAGCACTTAGGGCTATGAGTTTTACTCTCAGTACTTCTTTCATTGCATCCCATAGTTTTGGGTATGTTGTGTATTTGTTTTCGTTGAATTCTAGAAAATCCTTAATTACTTTCTTTATTTCTTTTTTGACCCTGCTATCGTTTAACAGAGTGTTGTTTAGTTTCCATGTATATGTGGGCTTTTTGTTGTCTTTGTTGTTGTTAAAGACCATCCATAGACCATGGTGATCTGAGAGGATGCATGGGAGTATTTCAATCTTCTTATATTGATTGAGGCTCGCTCTGTGTCCAATTATGTGGTCAATTTTTGAGGAGGTGCCATGGGGTGGTGAGAAAAAGGTGTATTCTTTTAGTTTAGAATGATATGTTGAGTAGATATCTATTAATTCTAGTTGGTTAGTTAAGTCTCTGCTAGTTTTGCAGTTTCCTTGTTCAGTTTCTGTTTTTATAATCTGTCCATTGGTGAGAGTGGGGTATTAAAGTCTCCCACTATTATTGTGTGGGGTGAAATGTATTTTTTGAGCTTTAGTAGGGTTTCTTTTATGAATGTGGGTGATTTTTTATTTGGAGAATATATGTTAAGGATTGAGAGTTCCTCCTGACAGATTTCCCCGGTAATGAGTAAAAAGAGTCCTTCCTTATCTTTTTTGATAACTTTTGGTTGGAAATTTACTTTATTCGTTATTAGAATAGCCACTCCAGCTTGCTTCTTGGAGCTGTTTGCTTGGAAGTTTTTTTTCCCACCCTTTTACTCTGAGATAGTGTCTGTCTTTGTCTCTGAGATGAGTTACCTGTATGCAGCAAAAGGCTGGATTTTGTTTATGTATCCAGTCTGATAGTCTATGTCTCTTTATTGGGGAGTTGAGACTATTTATGTTAATAGATATCAAGGAATAGTTGTTTCTGTTTCCTGCTATTATTGCTTTTTTGGGTTGAGTTGTGTCTGTGTTTTTTTTTTTTTTTTTTAGTTTTCTTGTTTAGGAGTTTTCTTGTTCTTACTAGGCTGTATTTTCCCTCATTGTATTGGGTTTTCCACCTATAATTCGTTGTAGTGCTGGGTTTGTGGTCAGATATTGTGTAAATTTTGATTTGTCTTGAAATATCTTCATTTTTCTATCTATGGTGATTGATAGTTTTGCTGGGTATTGCAGCTTGGGCTGGCACTTGTGCTCTCTTTGCTTTCTTTCTAGATTTCATAGTCTCTGTTGAGAAATCGGGTGTGATTCTCATTGGCCTTTTTTTATATGTTACCTGACCTTTTTCCCTTACTGCTTTTAGTATTCTTTCTTTGCTTTGGCCACTAGGTGTTTTGACTATTATGTGTTGGGAGGTATTTCTTTTCTGGTCCAACCTATTTGGAGTTCTGAAGGCTTCTTTTATGCCTGTGGTCATCTCATTCTTGAGCGTAGGGAAGTTTTCTTCTACGATTTTGTTGAAGATATTTACTGTGCCTCTTAGTTGATACTCTTCTCCCTCTTCTATTCCTATTATCCTTAGGTTCGGTCTTCTCATTGTGTCCTGGATTTTCTGGACATTTTGGTTTAGGAGCTTTTTGTTTTTTGCATCTTCTTTGACTGTTTTGTCTATGTTTACAATGTTGTCTTCTGCCCTCGAGATTCTCTCTTCCATCTCTTCTAATCTATTCAAAATGCTTACATCTGTGATTCCTGTTTTCTTTTAGGTGTTCTACCTCTAGGGTTATCTCTTTTAGTGTTTTCTTATTGTGTCAATTTCCAGTTTAAATTCCCCCTTCCATTTCTTCATCTCTTTGGTTCTGTTTTCCTCTAGTTCTTTGAGTGTTTTTCTTGTTTCCTCTCTACAAGCTTCTGAATCTTTTTTCTTTTCCTTCCGTTCTTGTTTAAGTATCTCTATCAGCATCTTGAGGTGTGATTTCAGGTCTGCATCTTCTTTTTCTGGAGTGTTTTGTATTCCAATGTTTGCTGTTATGGGAGGTATGGGTTCTTGTGTTGCCAGTTTGTCTTGGTTTCCTTGGGATATACTCTTTAGCTTTCCTCTTGCCATTTAGTTGTCAGTGATATGTTTTCGCCTTTCCCTTGTATCTGGTCTCTGTCCCTGGATCTCCACTGGTCCAGGTGGCAGATGGGCTGAGCCCTGTTCTGTGCCTCAGAGTTGCCGGGTGGGAACAGAAGTTCCAAAGTTGTGTTCTTGGTACCTGGATCAGGCAGGGCAGGGCGGGGGGTGCGCTTTCTCTGCGCACTCCGCAGAGATCTCTCTGCTCCCTGGCTGCCTAGATCTCCTATTCACCAGTTTTTGTGAACTCTACATTTAAAATGTTATTTATATATTTTTTTTCAAGTATGACAAGGTTAAAGAAGAAATAAAGAAACAGCTAAAGTTGAACCAGTCACTGACACAGCGTTTGGATGAAGTGAAAATGAGAAATAGTGAATTAGAAAAAGAAATAACCAGGTAAGACATTTATTTATCAAAGCATTCACCCACAACTGAAGATTAATTTTACAAAACCTAAATTCCTACCTTGTCTGCATGTTTAAAATAAACAAATAGGCCTATTTCAAATCCATATGAGAACTTAATACATAATTTAATAATTTGGAAGACGAAGAGTAATTATTCATACCTGTAATGACTGAAGCCAAAATGAGTGACAGTGAACATGTACTCTGATGTCTACTGGGAATTTCCTAATATATATTGGATTTTTATTTTGAAATATGTTTTTTCCTTCTATATTTCAGCATGTTAATATCTAAATCTTATTTGTGTGCTTATTATAAAAGATCAAAATTACATGGCTGAAATTTGGATTTTCTTCAAATTTAAAATTTTTAGCCATATGTTATTAAGATAGTCTCATAAAAACACACTAATTTGCATGTTCACAATCCATTTATACATAAAGTATAAACATTGAGTTTACTTTAAGAAATATACATGTAGGTTTATATAAACTAAGTAACATACAAATGTCTTATCTTCAATATAGAAACTGTTTCATGATATCCAACAGAGATCAAAACCCACAAGTATTAAATTTTCATGTAAAGCAACTAATGCACATCCTTTTGTGTTTTAAGGCATCTTTTAGTTATTTATAAGATCACTAATTGTGCTTTTTGGTTTTTGTCAATTGTCACCATCCTAGACATAAATGAGAAGAACCACAATGGGAAAAATGCCTCTACAAAGCTTTGCCTATAGAGAAGCCTGTGCAGATGTTTTCTAATTAGTGTTGAGTGTGGTGGGAACCAGATCATTGCAGAGAGCTCCTACCACTGGGAGGTTGTTCTGGGGTGTATGAGAAATCAGATCATGCAATCTAATAACCAGCCTTCCTCTGTGCCACCTTACTTTATGTGTACTTGAGACACATTGAGTCATCTAAGAAAAAGGAGCCTCAATTGAGAACATGCTTCAATAAGATTTAGTTATAAATAAGCTTGCAGGGGACTCTTTTAGTTAGTGGTGGATGTGGGAAAGCCCATCTGATTGTGGGAAGGCCTATCCCATTATTGGTAGAGTTAGTGGTACTGGCTTCTTTACATGCAGACTGCTCAAGCCTGCACCCTTCCATGGTCTCTGCATTATTTACTGCATCCAGGTGCTGCTCTGTTTGGGTTTCTGTCCTGACTTCCTTCAGTGATGAATAATGGTTCAGAAGTGTAAACCAAGATCAACCCTTTCATGCCAAGTTGTTTCAGTTGTGGTGTTTCACAACAGCAGTAAAAGCCCTAAGTACATTACTAATATATTTCTGTATAACTATTACATTATTTTTGGAATATTGTCCAATGCCTGTGCATCCTTACCACAGTTGCAGTCTTAGTTTACATCTTTTTGAGGTCCTGAATACAGAATCCACAGACATTGATGAATGGATTTTCCTCTCTGCCTCTTTCTTTCTCTATGAATGGATACACAGAATGATAGATAACATGAAAACTTTCTGACTTGCAATGAATGGTAGATGTCATTATTCTATCATCTGAAAGAATAATGTGAAATTTTTCATAATTTCTTAGTCTCCCAACATGGCCAGCTGCTTTTGCATTTGTTATTTTCAGTTTGATTTCTCCAAATTATTATAACTAATAATTTCCTGTGATTTAACATTATGCATATGGTGTGTCTTATGCATTTTGTGAAACTGCACAAAAAAGGCTCTCTAGATTTCTTCTTAAAATGTCTAAGTTACTTACCTGTTGCTATGATAAAACACCGTGACCAAAGGCAAGTTAAATGAATTGTGGTCACAGAGGGACAGTTTCTCCAGTAGCTAGGAAAGCACAGCAAGACATATGGAAGATGAAACTGGCTGCTGAAAGTCTCATCCATATGTAGCAGGTAGACAGACAGGAAATAGGAAGTGGGGTGACTATATAAATTATGCCGTCCTTGAATACCTACTTCCTACAGCAAGCCTCTGTCTCCTGCAGTTTCCATAACTTCCCCAAGAAGCACCAGTAACTGGAAACCCAGTGCCCAAACATTTCTCATTCAGACTACCATAGAATTTTCAAGTCTTTCCCTCTATTTCTTCAGTTGATTAACTATATTTTTTAAATGATTGTTTGAAATCATAGATATAGATTTTATTACACCCCATATGACATCCTTATTTATGAATACAATCTGTTAGATTAAAACATGAAATCAGAGCCAATTTAAAGGTGGTACTAAAGACATAAAACAGTTTTTTTTCATAGATCAGCAGGGACTCAACTGTTTCTGAACATAGAACAGTGAGTCCACTAAGGGACTCAACAAACATTTTATCATCCTGCACTGAATTAAGAAGAAAATGCTGTATCTGTTAGGAGCCTACCTTCCATCACAGGTCCTCAGACAGATGGTCACCGATAACAGAGGAATGACTGCTAGTAGAAATTAGGAAACCCAACTCACTTTTCTCCTCAGTGCAAGCATTCCACTGAAGAACAGTGACAGGGAAATAGCAAATGGATTAGGCGTAGATGCTTTTGGTAATAAAACAGCTGTCCCAAGCAGAATGATTATTTGAATAGGAGACTAGTTAGACTTGCCATTAATGTAGACTCACTGAGTAGTATTTATGTGAGCAAGTAAGAAAGGTTTCACTTTGGATGCATTCTTTATTGGGCTCTGTAGTCAGACAAGGCTAAGAACAGTTATATTTCTAAATTGCTTTTGCACCTGTAAGCATGGATATAAAATTTTCATCTGTACAGAAGCAATTTCATTAAGAGGTATTGCTTTTCACACACAAATCCGTTCAATAAAATCTTAATATCTAGTGTCTAGTAATCAATTAGAAAGAAAAATAAAACTTGAAACTTATCTGTCTAACAGTTTTTGCTACATTAATGTATTTCACATAATTTGTACAATATTAGGTCTAAGTTATGTCATTAAAACCCCTGAGAGTCCAAAAAGTACCTTTTAAATATAGCCTATAAAATATAGAATACTAAGTCGAGTGACATGTGCCAATATTTTCTTTAGTTCTTACAAAAACACTAGGTGAGATAAATAGAATTAAAACATTAAAGGTATCCCCATTTACAGATTTCACATGCTATAACAAAATATCCTTTACAATAACAAGAACACAAATAAATCCATTCTGGATTGTGTCAGTTTTAGAATAGTGATAATCTTGAATATTTATTTGAGCTCACTCATAGTGGAAACTACTAAGAATATTATGGTACCCATTCTTCTTTGGTTGTGGTTTCCATTCCAGTAGGCAGTAATTCTTACCTAGGCATGTATGCAACCATTACAGAAGAGCATTTCTTTGCCTTCCTAACAGATGTGGTTGGCTGCATACCCAAGTATCAGGCATCAGAACAGAAGCAGTCTCTAAGAAACTTTGTTTTATTCTCTCTTCTGTCTCTTGTATTTTGTTAATGATGCTTGGTTCTATGACTCCTGATCTCTTTTGTAGGTTCTCTATCTTCAGTGTCATCTTCCTTTGTCATTTCTTTATTGTTTCTATTTCTACGTTTAGATCCTGTATGGTTTTGTTAAATTTCTTCACCTGTTTGGTTGTGTTTTCCTCTAACTCTTTAAGGGAGTTATTCATGTCCTTCTCAAAGTTCTCTATCATCATGAGATGTGATTTTAAATCCAAATCTTGCTTTTCTGGTGTGTTGGGGTTTCCAGGACTTGCTGTGGTGGGAGAAATGGGTTCTGATAATGCCAAGTAGCCTTGGTTTCTTTTGCTTTGTTTCTTGTGCTTGCCTCTTAGCATCTGGTTATCTCTGGTGTTGGTTGGTTTTGCAGTCTCGGACTTGAGCTTGTCCCTCCTGTGGGTATGTGAACCTGTGATCTTAAGAGAGAACTCCTGGGAGACCAGCTCTCTCTTGGAAGAATTTGGGTATGGAAGGATGTGGTACAGTCTTAGCTCTGGGCCCAGATGGAGACCAGAAGGGTCCTTTTCTAAGCTTCTCTGCTGTTCCTCTGCCCTGTGCACTTCTGGTGGGTCCCTCTTTGACAGTTACTGGAGCGAAAGTGGTGGTCTCACCTGTGGGCTGTGTGCTGAGAACACTCCTGGGACACCAGCTCTCTCCGGGCAGGATTTGGGTACGGAGGTCTGTGGGACAGTCTTAGCTTTGAGCGCAGAAGGAGACAGCAAGGAAGCTACACGCTATCTTCATCATTTTCCTCCAAACCTTTAAATTATTTTTATTGGGTAATTTTTTAATTTACATTTACAATGTTATACCTTTTTCCAGGTTGCCCTCTAGATCACCTATATCTTAAAGCACTAACTGGCCTCTATTCTGTTTACACTTATCTCTCAAAGACTTTTTTTTGGGGGGGCATTTTTCTAATGTGATTTCTTATTGAAACTTAACCAAGTAGCTTACTCACACCACACAACTTGGTATTAGTGTGTGGAATGCATAGTTTTTATTTATAAATGTTTGTGTGTCTTTGATGTATGTATCCATTTGTGGGTATTTGTGATCTGAGCTCCCATCTTCATCCAGCATTAATCAATAAAATGGTCTCACAGGCATGCCTGTAAAATAGTATGATAGATACATTTTCTCAGTTCAGTTTCACTCTTGTCAGATGAAGTTTGTTTCTGTCAAGTTTATAAACAGCAACACCAACAAAAATAAAAACAAAACCAAAATTAACTAACACTGTAATAGTATCTAATTCAGATCTCAGCATCCACCTTCAAGTAGCATCTAACTGCCTGTAACTCCAGCTTGCCAGAATTCATTACTTACTACCTATGATGGCACCTCCATTCCTTTGTACCCTTTTACACAGAGAGGCACACAACACAGTCAAACAAATACGACTGAAAATTAAAAAGAAAATAATAAGTAAATGTTTTACTTGATATATAAAATATGAAATATATTGATATATGATATAACTATCCTACTTATAAATCCAATATTAATATTATATTTACCATTCATTTTTCAACATTTTTATTTTAAAATTCAGGTTTCCATCTCATAATATTTTAAAATAATAATAATAGAACTATACTTAAGAGAAAGTTTCAGAAAATTAATTTTTTCTTTTTAATGACAAAATTTATCATTTAATGAAAATGTATTAAATGTTTATATTTCAAAAACTTCAGTTACTAGACAGGCATATTGTTATATCAGTAATTCAAACACTTGTAAATACAGTCTGAAGAATCAATAGTTTAAAGCCAGTTTGCCTCACAAACAAACACAAATGTACATACACTTACACACATACTTTGATGATAATTCATTAGTTGCTTGTTTTGCACATTTTTTATAGGTTTAAAGATCTATGCACAATGGTGGAGAAGAACTCAGATGCACATAAAAATGGAGAGTGTGCACGTTATAGTGCTTCAAGTACAACTCACTGTGAAAATGATATGGTACATAACTCAAGACAGAAGGTACGTTTCAATTAATTCTGGGATAAAACTTTCATTGAATGTAGTAAAATGTAAATATAAAGAGTTTGGATATTTTCGTAAACTTGAGGTCATATTTAAAAAAACCTGTTTTTTATATTGAAAATGTGTCCTATTTGTGTCTTGAAATTTCTATGCTTCTCTAAACCCAAGTGGTATAGCCCTGCCCAAACTTGAGTCACAGAAACCAAGTCCCAGACTCTATATGTTCAGAAAAAGCAATTTTCTATATTTGCCTCCTTCTACTGAACAAAATATGGTTCAGGCTGGATTTTATATTTCAGGATTCAAGAAATAATTTTTAGACTCATATAAAGACATCATTGTGTATACCTCTGAATATAAGAGAATTTAGGTATTTATCAAAGATAAGTATTTTTTCAAATAACAGTTGGAATCACTAATTTTCAATAGCAGTTAATATGTTATAAAAAAAACAGTCTAGCAGGGGATGCGATGACCTATAGAAAGAAGCAAAGAGAAGTAAACATTAAAAATCTTCAAAAAAAGTATCCAATTGTTTAAAATTAATAAATTACTATTATTTTATATTTATATAAATATAATATATTAAAATTAATAGATATATACTCTAGCTTTATCTTTCTCATTTTAATATTTTTTGTTCATGTCACATGAGTCTTCCGGTTAAATTGCCTTTTATTATCCAAAAGGAAGAAATTTCCCTTGTAGCAGACACAATGATTTGATAGCCATTCTGATGTCAAATTAGATAAAAGACACATGACAACCTCACTTATGTACCTGATAATGCTTGAGGAGTTTTCCTGATCAGGAAAACAGTTTAAACAATTTATAGGTTCTCTGTCTCTGTCTCTGTCTCTGTTTCTGTCTCTCTCTCTCTCTCTCCCTCTCTCTCTCTCTCTCTCTCTCTCTCTGTGTGTGTGTGTGTGTGTGTATGTGTGCATGTGTGTGTATTTTGTTTGTTTGATTTGGTTGGTTTACTTAGATTTAAGGTTATCAATAATTCATTAATGTAATGAAAAAGGTGTTAATTAGAATACCAGTAAGTCTAGGTTTGTGCTAAAATTGCTGAAATTCATGCTGATTTCATACTGAAATTTTATTGATGTTGTGTTAACTTTTTCTGCCTGCCCAGTAGACAATATTAATTGTTTTCACTCAGCTTGAAAGCATTGAAACAGAACTGCAGCAGGAAGTATTCCACTGGCAAACCCTGGAAGATGAAAATAATCTTCTGCAGCAGAAATCAGCATGGTCAACAGCAGTCCAGGAGAAATGTGAAATGTTAGATGGTAGAATAAGGCAGCTTGAAGAAAACATACTCAGCCTCAAAACCCATATGGACAAGAACATGATAGAGCGTAGTGAGGTAGAAAAGCATCAGAAAACCATCGAAGAGCAGCACAGAAGTCAAGTAATAGAAGAGATAAGCAAAGTGAATCAATTGCTACAGGTGACTATAGTCATTTGTCGGGTTCAGTAATTATCTTCACCTCAAATTTCATTCTCAGTTTCTTGTGTGTATTATTGCATGTGTTTCATAGCAGTTTCTTTTATAGATTTCTAGAAAAAAGCCATCAACTTTAGTTGATAATCATCTTAGTTTTGACTATTGGTAATAAATGAATCCATCTTTCAGAATTCTGGGTTTCTTTCTTTCTTTTTTTTTTAGAGGTAATTTGTGTCTTTTATTTTTTTAACGACTTTATTTTACAAAACAAAGATAAATGTAAAGATTTTAAACATTGTTTTGCTTAAAATTATACATTTTTTAACGACTTTATTTTGCAAAACAAAGATAAATGTACAGATTTTAAACATTTTTTGCTTAAAATTATACATTTTTGTCAGTACTGTTTTTTCAGACATTAAAATAAATTTTACATAAAACCATGTGAATATATTTTTTAGTCAGTACTTGATTTTTTTCAAGGGCTTGACAGTATGGATTGAAAACCTACTAGTTACAATAAGCGTAAAGTACATGTAAAACAAAACGCAACGTGGAAATAGTCAAAGTCTTCTTGTTTTGTGAATATATGTATATTTTTTTGTTTTCTTTATTTCTTGGACTTCATACAGTCTGTGAGTTGTTTCTGGGGGAGTGCAAGGCTCTGGGGTTAGCATCCCACTATCAGTGACTGCATATTATGTCTGTTCTTTTGTGACTGGGTTATCTCACTCAGGATAATCTTCTCTAGATGCAGCCATTTTCTTAAGAATTTGGTTAAGTCATTGTTTCTGGTGGCTGAGTAGTATTCCATTGTGTATATGTACCACAATTTTTGTATCCATTCGTCTTCTGAAGGACATCTGGGATCCTTCCAGCTTCTGGCTATTATAAATAGAGCCGCTATGAACATTGTGGTGCATATATCTTTGTTGTGTATTAAAGTGTCTCTGGGGTATATGCCCAGAAGTGGAATAGCTGGGTCTTCAGGTAGTACTATATCCAATTTTCTGAGGTATCGCCAGACAGATTTTCAGAGTGGTTGTATTAGCTTGCAACCCCACCAACAGTGGAGAATTGTTCCTCTTTCTCCACAGCCTCACCAGCATCTGCTGTCATCTGAGTTTTGGATCTTGGCCAATCTGACTGGTGTGAGGTGGAATCTCAGGGTTGTTTTGATTTGCATTTCCCTGATGGCTAAGGATGTCTAGCACTTCCTCAGATGTTTCTCGGCCATTCGGTGTTCCTCAACTGAAAATGTTTTGTTTAGCTCCGTACCTCATTTTTTAATAGGGTTATTTGATTCTCTGGTGTCTAGCTTTTTGAGTTCCTTGTACACCTTGGATATTAGGCCTCTATCTGATGTGGTGTTGGTAAAGATCTTTTCCCATTCTGTTGGTTGCTGTTTTGTTTCCTTGACGATGTCCTTAGCCTTACAGAAACTTTGCAATCTCATATAGTCCCATTTGTTAATCTTTGACCTTAGAGCTTGAGCCATTGGTGTTTTGTTCAGGAAAATTTCTCCTGTGCCTATGTGTTCTAAGGTTTTCCCTACTTTCTCATCTAATAGTTTCAGTGTATCTGGTTTAATGTGCAGATCTTTGATCCACTTACACTTGAGCTTAGTACAAGGAGATAAGAACAGGTCTATTTTCATTCTTTTGCATGCTGAGTGCCAGTTGGACCAGCACCATTTGTTGAATAAGCTGTTTTTTTTCCATTGAATGTATACTGCTCCTTTGTCAAAAATCAGGTGACCATATACATGAGGGCTCATTTCTGGATCTTCTATTCTATTCCATTGATCCACATGCCTATTTCTGTACCAGTACCATGCAGTTTTCAGCACAATTGCCTTGTAATATAGCTTGAGGTCAGGGATAGTGATTCCCGCAGATGTTTTTTTGTTGTTGAGGATGGATTTCGCTATTCTAGGTCTTTTGTTATTCCATATGAAATTGCACATTGATCTTTCCAATTCCATGAAGAGCTGGGTTGGAATTTTGATGGGGATTGCGTTGAATCTGTAGATTGCTTTTGTTAGGATGGCCATTTTTAAGATGTTGATTTTTCCAATCCATGAGCATGGGAGATCTTTCCATTTTCTGAGATCCTCCTCAATTTCCTTCTTTAGAGGTTTGAAGTTCTTGTCATACAGGTCCTTCACTTGCTTAGTTAGAGTCACACCAAGGTATTTCATAGTTTTTGTAACGATTGTGAAGGGTACCTTTTCCCTAATTTCTTTCTCCACATGTTTGTCCTTTGAGTATAGGAAGGCTACTCATTTGTTTGAGTTAATTTTGTATCCAGCCACTTTGCTGAACTTGTTTATCAGCTGTAGGAGTTCTCTGGTGGAATTTTTGGGGTCACTTAAGTACACTATCAAGTCATTGGCAAAGAGTGATGTGTTTATCTCTTGCTTTCCGATTTGTATCCCCTTGATCTCCTTTTGTTGTCTAATTGCTCCAGCCATGGGGTCCAGTACTACGTTGAATAGGTAGGGGGAGAGTGGGCAGCCTTGCCAAGTGCCTGATTTTAGTAAGATTTTTTCAAGTTTCCCACCATTAAGTTTGATGTTGGCTGTTGGTTTGCTGTATATTGCTTTTATTATGTTTAAGTATGGGCCTTGGATTCCTGTTCTTTCCAGGACTTTTAACATGAAGGGGTGTTGGATTTTGTCAAATGCTTTCTCAGCATCTAGTGAGATGACTATGTGATTTTGGTCTTTGAGTTTGTTTATATGGTGGATTACGTTGATGGATTTTTTTATGTTAAACCATCCCTGTATCCCAGGGATGAAGCCTACTTGCTCATGATGAATGATCGTTTTGATGTGTTCTTGGATTCGGTTTGCAAGGATTTCGTTGAGTATTTTTGCATCAATGTTCATAAGTGAGATTGGTCTGAAGTTCTCTTTCCTTGAAGGGTCTTTGTGTAGTTTAGGTACTATGGTTATTGTAGCCTCAAAAAATGAGTTAGGTAGTATTCCATTTGATTCTATCTTCTGGAATAGTTTGGAGAGTATTGGTGTTTTTTCCGCAATTAATGTCTGATAAAATTCTGCACTGAACCCGTCTGGACCTGGGCTTTTTTTGGTTGGGAGGCTTTTGATGACTTCTTCTATTTCTTTAGGTGTTATAGGGTTATTTAGATGGTTTACTTGGTCCTGGTTTAACTTTGGGACCTTGTATCTGTCTAGGAATTTGTCCATTTCCTCCAGATTTTCCAATTTTGTGGAGTATAAGTTTTTGTAGTAGGATCTGATGATTTCTTGAATTTCCTCAGTTTCAGTTGTTATGTCGCCATTTTCCTTTCTGATTTTGTTAATTTGTATACTCTCTCTTTGCCCTCTAGTTAGTCTGGCTAGGGGTTTATCAATCTTGTTGATTTTCTCAAAGAGCCAACTCTTGGTTTTTTTGATTTTTTCAATGGTTCTTTTTGTTTCTATTTGGTCTATTTCTGCCCTAATTTTGATTATTTCTTGCCGTCTACTCTTTTTGGGTATATCTGCTTCCTTTTGTTCTAGGGCTTTTAGCTGTGCTGTCAGGTTGCTGATGTGAGCTCTATCCAGTTTCTTTTTGGAAGCACTTAGGGCTATGAGTTTTCCTCTCAGTACTGCTCTCATTGCATCCTATAGGTTTGGGTATGTTGTGTTTTCGTTTTCGTTGAATTCTAGAAAATCCTTAATTTTTTTCTATATTTCTTCTTTGACCCTGCTATCCTTTAACAGAGCATTGTTTAGTTTCCATGTGTATGTGGGCTTTTTGTGTCTTTGTTGTTGTTAAAGACCAGCCATAGACCAAGGTGATCTGAGAGGATGCATGGGAGTATTTCAATCTTATATCAATGGAGGCTTGTTCTGTGTCCAATTATGCGGTCAATTTTCAAGAAGGTGCCATGGCGTGGTGAGAAGAAGGTGTATTCTTTTACTTTGGGATAGTAAGTTCTGTATATATCTATTAATTCTAGTTGGTTCAAAGTCTCTGCTAGTTTTGCAGTGTCCTTGTTCAGTTTCTGTTTCCCTGATCTGTCCATTGGTGAGAGTGGGGTATTAAAGTCTCCCACTATTTTTGTGTAGGGTGAAATGTATTTTTTGAGCTTTAGTAGGGTTTCTTTAATGAATGTGGGTGATTTTTTATTTGGAGCATATATGTTAAGGATTGAGAGTTCCTCCTGACAGATTTCCCCGGTAATGAGTAAAAAGTGTCCTTCCTTATCTTTTTTGATAATTTTTGGTTGGAAATTTACTTTATTCGATATTAGAATAGCCACTCCAGCTTGCTTCTTGGAGCTGTTTGCTTGGAAGTTTTTTCCCACCCTTTTACTCTGAGATAGTGTCTGTCTTTGTCTCTGAGATGAGTTTCCTGTATGCAGCAAAAGGCTCGATTTTTTTATGTATCCAGTCTGATAGTCTATGTCTCTTTATTGGGGAGTTGAGACCATTTATGTTAATAGATAACAAAGAGTAGTTGTTTCTGTTTTTTGCCATTATTGGTTTTTTGGGTTGAGTTGTGTCTGTGTTTTTTTCTTCTTTTAGTTTTCTTGTTTAGGAGTTTTCTTGTTTTTACTAGGCTGTATTTTCCCTCATTGTATTGGGTTTTCCACCTATAATTTGTTGTAGTGTTGCGTTTGTGGTCAGATATTGTGTGAATTTAGATTTTCTTGAAATATCTTCGTCTCTCCATCGATGGTGATTCATAGTTTTGCTGGGTATAGCAGCTTGGGCTGGCACTTGTGCTCTCTTAAGGAGTGCATGATGTCTGTCCAGGCTCTTCTAGCTTTCATAGTCTCTGTTGAGAAATCGGGTGTGAGTCTGATTGGTCTGCCTTTATATGTTACCTGACCTTTTTCCCTTACTGCTTTTAGTATTCTTTCTTTACTTTGAGCACTTGATATTTTTACTATTATGTGTCGGGAGGTATTTCTTTTCTGGTCCAACCTATTTGGAGTTCTGTAGGCTTCTTTTATGCTCGTGGTCATCTCATTCTTGAGGGTAGGGAAGTTTTCTTCTATGATTTTGTTGAAGATATTTACTGTGCCTCTTAGTTGATACTCTTCTCCCTCTTCTATTCCTATTATCCTTAGGTTCGGTCTTCTCATTGAGTCTTGGATTTCCTGGACATTTTGGGTTAGGAGCTTTTTGTTTTTTGCATCTTCTCTGGCTGTTTTGTCTATGTTTGCAATGTTGTCTTCTGCCTCCGAGATTCTCTCTTCGATCTCTTGTAATCTATTGGAAATACTTGCTTCTGTGACTCCTTATTTTTTTTTTTTTGGAAACAGAAACAACTATTCCTTGATATCTATTAACATAAATGGTCTCAACTCCCCAATAAAGAGACATAGACTATCAGACTGGATACATAAACAAAATCCAGCCTTTTGCTGCATACAGGAAAATATACCCAAGAAGAGTAGACAGCAAGAAATAATCAAAATTAGGGCAGAAATAGACCAAATAGAAACAAAAAGAACCATTGAAAAAATCAAGAAAAGCAAGAGTTGGTTCTTTGAGAAAATCAACAAGATTGATAAACCCCTAGCCAGACTAACTAGAGGGCAAAGAGAGAGTATCCAAATTAACAAAATCAGAATGGAAAGTGGAGACATAACAACGGAAACTGAGGAAATTCAAGAAATCATCAGATCCTACTACAAAAACTTATAATCCACAAAATTGGAAAATCTGGAGGAAATGGATGAATTCCTAGACAGATACAAGATCCTAAAGTTAATCCAGCACCAATAAACCATCTAAATAACCCTACAACACCTAAAGAAATAGAAGTCATGAAAAGCCTCCCAACCAAAAAAAGCTCAGGTACAGACGGGTTCAGTGCAGAATTTTATCAGACATTTAGTGCGGATATAACACCAATACTCTCCAAGCTATTCCAAAAGTTAGAATCAGATAGAATGCTACCCAACTCATTTGTTGAGGCTGCAATAACCCTCGTTTCTAAACCATAAAAAGACCCTACAAAAAAAGAGAACTTCAGACCAATCTCACTTATGAACATTGATGCAAAAATACTCAACAAAATCCTTGCAAACCTAATCCAGGAACACATCAAAACGATCATTCATCATGACCAAGTAGGCTTCATCCCTGGGATGCGGAATGTTTTAATATAAGGAAATCCATCAATGTAGTCCACCATATAAACAAACTCAAAGAACAAAATCAAATGGTCATCCCACTAGATGCTGAGAGAACATTTGACAAAATTCAACACCCCTTCATCTTAAAAGTCCTCGAAAAAACAGGAATACAAGGTCTATCCTTAAACATAATAAAAGCAATATACAGCAAACCAACAGCCAACATCAAACTTAACGTTGGGAAACTTGAAGCAATTGCACTAAAATCAGGGACTCGACAAGGCTGCCTACTCTTCTCCTACCTATTCAACATATTACTGGAAGTCCTGGCTGGAGCAATTAGACAGCAAAAGGAGATCAAGGGGATACAAATCGGAAAGGAAGAGATAAAAACATCACTCTTTGCTGATGACATGATAGTGTACTTGAGTGACCCCAAAAATTCCACCAGAGAACTCCTACAGCTGATAAACAAGTTCAGCAAAGTGGCTGGATACAAAATTAACTCAAACAAATCAGTAGCCTTCCTATACTAAAAGGACAAACATGTGGAGATAGAAATTAGAGAAAAGGTACCCCTGACAATCATTACAAAAACTATGAAATACCCTGGTGTTACTCTAACTAAGCAAGTGAAGGACCTGTACGACAAGAACTTCAAACCTCTAAAGAAGGAAATTGAGGAGGATCTCAGAAAATGGAAAGATCTTCCATGCTCATGGATTGGAAAGATCAACATTTTAAAAATGGCCATCCTACCAAAATCAATGTACAGATTCAATGCAATCCCCATCAAATTTCCAACACACTTCTTCATGGAATTGGAAAGATCAATGTGCAATTTCATATGGAAAAACAAAAGACTTGGAATAGCCAAATCCATCTTCAACAACGAAAAAACATCTGCGGGAATTTCTATCCCTGACCTTAAGCTATATTACAAGGCAATTATGCTGAAAGCTGCATGGTACTGGTACAGAAATAGGCATGTGGATCAATGGAATAGAATAGAAGATCCAGAAATGAGCCCTCACAGATATGGTCACCTGATTTTTGACAAAGGAGCCGTAAACATTCAATGGAAAAAGGACAGCCTATTCAACAAATGGTGCTGGTCCAACTGACACTCAGCATGCAAAAGTATGAAAATAGACCCTTTCTTATCTCCTTGTACAAAGCTCAAGTGAAAGTGGGTCAAAGATCTCCACATTAAACCTGAAACACTTAAACTATTAGATGAAAAAGTAGGGAAAACCTTAGAACACATAGTCACAGGAGAAAATTTCCTGAACAGAACACCAATGGCTCAAGCTCTAAGATCAAAGATTAACAAATGGGACTTAATGAGATTGCAAAATTTCTGTAAGGCTAAGGACATTATCAAGAAAACAAAACGGCAGCCAACAGAATGGGAAAAGATCTTTACCAACTCCACATCAGATAGAGGCCTAATATCTATGGTATACAAAGAACTCAAAAAGCTAGACACCAGAGAATCAAATAACCCTATTAAAAAATGGGGTACAGAGCTAAACAAAAGGTTCTCAGTTGAGGAATATCGAATGGCTGAGAAATATCTGAGGAAGTGTTTGACATCCTTAGCCATCAGGGAAATGCAAATCAAAACAACCCTGAGATTCCACATCACACCAGTCAGATTGGGTAAGATCCAAAACTCAGATGACAACAGATGCTGACGAGGTTGCAGAGAAACAGGAACACTTCTCCACTGTTGGTGGGGTTGCAAACTAATACAACCACTCTGGAAATCAGTCTGGCGATACCTCAGAAAATTGGACATAGTACTACCTGAAGACCCAACCATTCCACTTCTGGGCATATACCCCAGAGACACCTTAGTACACAACAAAGATATATGCACCACAATGTTCATAGCAGCTCTACTTATAATAGCCAGAAGCTGGAAAGAACCCAGATGTCCTTCAGAAGATGAATGGATACTAAAATTGTGGTACATTTACACAATGGAATACTACTCAGCCACCAGAAACAATGACTTAACTAGATTCTTAAGAAAATGGTTCCATCTAGAGAATATCATCCTGAGTGAGATAACGCAGTCACAAAAGTACAGACATAATATGCAGTCACTAATAATGGGATGCTAACCCCAGAGGCTGGCACTACCCCAGAAACAACTCACAGACTGTATGAAGTCCAAGAAATAAAGAAAACAAAACAAAACAAAAAAAATCGTTACACAATAAGAAAACTTTGACTATTTCCATGTTACATTTTGTTTTACATGTACTTTATGCTCATTGTAACTATTAAGTTTTCAATGCATGCTATCAAACCTCTAAAAAAATCATGTTCTGACCAAAAAATATATTCATATAGTTTTATGTAAAAAATACTTTAAAATCTGAAAAAATGTACTGACAATATTATATTGTATAATTTTATGCAAAATGCTTAAAATCTGTACATTTATTTTTGTTTTGTAAAATAAAGTTGTTAAAACATTAAATTATAAAAAAATAAAATATTCTCTGCCTCATGGATTCCAATGTAAAGAAAATTACACAATAATTATATGTTGTATGGTTATGTTTCAAATAATCTTTACTTCAGCTAGAATATGTACAGTGACATTTGTAATTAAAACAAATTGTTTCTGTTATTTAAAGTCACGTATTTTATTTATTCTTGGTAATTTAAAAGATAAATCCAACATTTTTATCAATTCACATCAACTGTTCTTCTTAGACCCTATGAACTCTCCTTGAACCTCCTATCTTAAAATTTGTGTTTTAAATGTTCTTTAGGAAGAAGCTGCCTCTGACCAACAGAAAGAGCAGAGAAGACAGGATTACATCATGTCAATGCAGTGCAGAATTAAGGATATGGAAGCTGAGATGCTGGAAATAAATTCTCGTACCATTTCTATGAAAACAGAACTGAGATTACATAAAGAAAGCTATAGAGCTGAACTGAAAACTGAAGAATCATTGGAATATAAACTTGAAAAGTAAGTCAGAGTGTGGTACACTTAGACCTTAAATAATTAATACTTCAAGAGCTAAAAATGTAAAAATGTAAACTTGTGGCAATTTTTGGTATTTAAAAATCATTATGTTTAATCTTTACACTCCAAACAAAACTTGACCATTTCCATGTTATGTTTTTTTAAATAAAATAAAATTGAAAGAAAATAAGTAAGCCAGAGCACGATGCATAGAAAGACAGGGGACTGAATTTAAACAGTATTCTGTAGTGAAATGGCTCATGCAGTTTTTAGAGTCTGCTAGAACATTACTTTCCAGAAATAATAACCACAAGTGTGCTTCCCTTTAGGACAGACAGCATTTCTCAACTGCTGTGCTAGGTTGGATGTAACTTTCTTCCCTTTTAACAATCGTACAAGTTAACCTGAGGGGTTGACATTCTTCTAAGTAAATATGCAGCTTGCTAATTCCTAATTCCTAATTCCGACATTTGTAAAATTAGGAATTTTCTCATCAATGTTCACTTAAGTAGAAGTGTTTGAAGGAAGGTTATAATAGAAACACCAAGGATGGAGCACACACCACAGTCTATTATTCTGGATGGAAAGTTATCTATCTGGAAGAGAAGATTTGGACGTTACCATGAAGGGATCTGGAGGTAAACTGTACATGAGAGTTTTCTTACTTTACTTACGAAACTACACTTGCTGTTGACCTTCAGGACACTGCAGGAGTGAAGGAGACTATATTTCGTGAAGTGGCTAAACACAACCGCACCTTCAGTACGGGAGGAGGGCTGCATGATTGGCAAAAATTGGCAGGTTCCAAATCTAATAAATTGATGAAGATCTTATGGACTACTGGCCTCAGTGTTAGGCTAAATTGTTTTTATTACTGGATCAGCTCTTGTGTTCCCCCTAAATCTTGTTGTTTATAACATCTACAGGTAACAGTAGAAAGTATGAAGAGTAGGAAAATAATTGAAAATATTTGAGGGATAGTTACATATTCCTAACCTGGCTCACCAAATATATGCAGTAATAGGTTACTCTTAAACATTTAATTGTATATTTGAAGTAGATATGTCTTATACATTTATGCATATTTAAATGATGCCACTATGTAACAAATTATCGTATTAGCCAACTCAGCATAACTTAACTTTCACACTTTAAATACAGTGGCATCAAGAATTTTATTAGTACGAACTTTCTAGAAGACAGTGGTGTTGCTTATAAGATCATGCCTCTTTGATTACCTTTCTACTATCTTTCAAGTGGTTGAGTTGCCACACTTTAGGGTACACCACATGATAAGTAGTTGGTCAGTACAAAACACAATGAATGACATTTTTGTAGAGGCTTTCATCACATTGCTTTGTTTAGTTCTGTTTTCACTTACACTTTACCTGCTCAATTTACAACTTGTTCAGTGCTGCATTTCCCCTCCTGCAGTCATTTTCACTTCCTCCACTCCCCTTGACCTATGAGTGGATGGGGACACCATGGGTTTCCCCTACCCTGGCTCTTCAAGGTTCTGCAAATCAATGTGCTTCCTCTCCTACTGGGGTCAGACAAGCAGCCCAACTAAATACATACATTCCACTTATAGACAACAGATTTAGGGAAACCCTCCACTCTAGTTGTTCAGGACTCACATAAAGACCAAGCTGCACATCTACAACATATGTGCAGGGATGCCCAGGCCCAGCTTGTGAATGTTCTTTGGTTGCTGGTTCAGTCTCTGAGATCCCCAAGGGTCCACCTCAGTTGAATATGTTGGTATTCTGATCCCTATATGGGCTGCAGTCATTTCTTCTATTTCTTAAGAGGCCCAAGCCCCATGCACTATTTGAATGTAGGTGTCAGTTGGGTATTGGAGCATTACAAAGGACATCTATGCTAGATTCTAGACTACAAGCTTAACAGAGTATCATTAATAGGGTTAGTGGTTTGTGCTTGTCTATGTGATGCATCTCACAGTGGGCTGGTTATTTGTTGACTGTTCCCCCAGTTTCTGCTCCATCCACAGTCCCTGTAATTTTTTGGAAAAAAGGGTAAGTTTTTCATCCAAAGTTTTGTGGGTGGGTTCCTATTGCTAGACAGGTGTTCCTGCCTGGCTACAGGAGCCAGCCTCCTTGCAGGGTGATTATTATAAATGTATTTTTACTTTTATCTAGTTCGACCTCCAATGAGACCATCATCAATTGTGAGAGATACTTTCATTTTTTTTAATTGTATGGTTTTAGCATCTTTATAAAAAAATCAAGTCACCATAGCTGTATGCATTTATTTCTGGGTCTTTGATTCAGTTCCATTGAAACTTTTTGTTTCAGTACCAACACCAAACAGTTTTTATTACTATTTCTCTGTAGTATAGCTTGAGGTCAGGGATAGTGATTTATCCCAAAGATATTTTATTTTTCAGGACTGTTTTGATTATTCTGATATACTATTTTCCATAAAAAGTTGAGATTTGCTCTTTCAAGGTCCATAAAAACTGGGAATTTTGTTGGGAATTGCACTGAACCTGCTGATTGCTTTTGGTAAAGTATTCATTTTTACTATATTAACACTACCTATCCATGAGGAAAGAAAAAATTTCCCATTCTCTGATATCTTTTTCAATTTTGTGTTTTAGGGACTTGAATAAGACTTGAATTTATTGTCATACTGATCTTTAATTTACTTAATTTGCTGAAGGTGTTTAATCAGTGGTGGGTGTCCTCTGGTAGAATTTTTGGGGTCAGTTATATATACCATCATAACATCAAGAAATTGGGATACTTCAACTTGTTCCTTTCCAGTGTTTAGTAGTCTTGCTATAATATAATTGTCATATAGCTATGAATAGAATTTTAAGTGCTGTATTGTATTAATAAGGAAAGAGTGGGCAGTTTTTACTTGTCCTTGGTTTCAGTGAAATTGCTTTAAAAGTTTCTCACTATTCACCTTGATGTTGGCTATTGGATTGCTGTACAATGCTTTGATTATGTTTAGGTATGTGCTATATATTCCTAATGTCCCTAATACTTTTAAAATGAAGGAAGGTTTTATTTTTTCAAAGGATTGTTCAGCATGTAATAAGATGACCATGTGATTTTTCTTTCAGTTTGTGCATAAGTTGGTTTAACTCGATGGATTTTTATTTAGTGAACCATCCCTAAACCTTTTAGATAAAGCACATTTGATCATGATGAGTGATGTTTTGGTGCTTTCTTGTGTTTAATTTGTGAGTCTTTTGTTGAGTATTTTTGCACCAATACTTATATGAGAAATGGGTCTGAAGTCCCTTTTCTTTGTTGAGTTTGGTTTGGTTTAGGTATCAGACTGAATGTGGCCTCATATTTTAAGTTTGGCAGTGTTCCTTCTGTTTCTCTTTTGTGGACAGTTTGATGAGTATTGGGATTAGCTGTACCTTGAAAGTCTGTTGTAATTATGCATTAAAACCATCTGCCCATGCCCTTTTTTGTTTTGTGAGACATTAAAAGACTGCTTCCATTTCTTTAAAGTTTATAGGATTGTTTAGATAGTTTACCTGACTTTTATTTATGTGGTAAGGAATACTTGTCTAGACAATTATCCAATTTGTTTAGACTTTGGTTTTGTGCAGTACAGACTTTTGAAGTAGGACTGCATGATATTTTAAATTTCCTCGGTTTCTTTTGTTATGTCTGACTTTCATTAGTGATTTTCCAAAAATTTAGGCAATGTCTCTCTGCCTTTTAGATTCTTTTGAATAAGTTTAAAAAATTTTGTTGATATTCTAAAAAAAACTAGCTCTAGGTTATGGTGAAACATTATATTGTTTTCTTTGTTTCTAATTGCTTTATTTCAACCCTGAATTTGACTGTTTCCTGCCAGCTACTCCTCTTGGTGTATTTGCTCCTTTTTCTTCTAGAACATTTAGGTATGCTATTAAGATGTTAGTATGTGATGTCTCCATTTTTTGTAAATGAAGGCACTTATTGTTATAAGCTTTCCTCTTAGCACTGCTTTCATTGTGCCCCTTATATTTGGATATGTTGTGCTCCATTTTCACTGAGTTCTTGAAAATCTTTAAGTTTTTTTTCTATTTCTTCCCTGACAAAGTGATCATTGCTGACTAAAGGAAAAATGGGCACAGCCATTGTGGAAATCGTGTTGGAAGTTCCTCAAAAGGCTAGAAATAGATATGCCACATGATCCAAATCTAGAACTGTTCAGAACCCTGCAAAACTTCATATTATTTGTTTATGTGTGTTTGTTGCTGCCAGTTTAATGAAAGTAGGAAATGGCAAAGACCTTGATGCCCATCACCTGATGAACTGATAATAAAAATGTATATTCACTCCTGTTCCCCACAACCACAAAAAATAAAGTGGAGGTTTGATATGTGATTTGAGCTTTAGAGGTGTTTGTTTTACACATGTGGGTACTCTTATGTTTGTAGCATAGATGTTAAGAATTGAGATATCTTCTTGGAAGTTTGTTTCCTTTTATTAGTGTGAAGTGTCCTCCAACTTTTTTGATTAATTTTTATTAAAAGTTTATTTTATTAGGTTTTATAATAGCTACTCTATCTTTCTATTTAGGTATGTTTGCTTAAACATTTTTAGCCCTTTACTCTGAGGTAATGTTTGCCTTTATTACTGAGATGTGTTTCTTGTTATGTGGCATAATGATGGATCCCGTTTTTTCATCACTTCTTTTAGTCTGTGTCTTTTTTTTTTGAGGAAATGAGTCCATAAATACTGAGAGATATTAACGATCAGTTATTGTTATTTTTTGTTATATTGATAGTAATGATGTTAGCTTGTGTGTGTTTATGTGAGCTTCTCTTGTTTTTCTGGTATAGAATTATTTATTTCTTGTATGTTCTTGGATGTAATTTTATCTCTTGTGTTAGTTATTTTTGTTTATTGTTTTTTGTAAGACTATATTTACGTATAACTGTTGTTTGAATCTAGATTTCTTTCCAAATATTTTGTTTCCTCTGTTGACAGTGATTGAAAGTTTTGCTGGATATAATAGTCTAGGTAGACAGCTTTGCTGTTTTAGAGGTTGCAATATACTGGTCAATACCCTTCTATAGCTTTTATAGACTTTGTTAAAAAGTTTTGTGTAAACATGATAGGTCTGCCTTTGAATGTTACCTACCCTCATTCCCTTCCTACTTTCTTTGTTCTATAGACTTTGTGTGTTTTGATTATTATGTGGTGGTAGAATTTTCATTTGTGTTCTACTGTACTTGGTGTTCTATAAGCTTGCTCTATGTTTATATGCATCTCTACTTTAGGTTGGGAAAGTTTTCTGTAATTTTGTTCAAAATATTTTCTGGGCCTTTGAGATGAGACTCTTCCCTCTCTTCTATACCTATTATTTTAATTTAGGTCTTTTCAGAGTATTCCAAATTTCTGAGATGTTTTGTGTCAGAAAATTTTTAGAGTTACCAATTTCTTTGACTGATGTATTTCTTCTATATATCTTCAGTACCTGAAATTATTTTTCATATTCTGTATTCTATTGCTCATGCTTGTATCTATTGTTCTTGTTCTCTTCTCTAGATTTTGCCCTCCAGGATTCAGTTGGAGTTTTAGTTATTGCTTCTATTTACACATTCATATCTTGCACAGTTCTTTATTCATTTCACCTTCTTAATTATTTTTCTGCATGTTTTTAAAGGAGTTATTTTTTTCCTCTTTAAAGACCACTACCTATTTGATTGAATTGCCCTGTATTTCTTTATAGGATTCGTTCATTTCCTTTTTAAAGGCCTGTGTCATATTTATAAGATTGAAACAGAGGTAATATTTTGTGCTTTAGTTTGGTAAGATATCCAGGGCTTGCTGAGAAGACTATCTGTACTCTGAAAGTGTGATATTGGCCTGGCTTTTGTTAGTTATGTCTTTTCAAGGGTCTTTATCTGCTTATGTGACATTGGTTCCTTATTGAATCATTTATAGTAGGTGTTGGGTGGTTCAATAATTGTGGTGTGGCAGGCCTTTGGTCCTCAGATTGCATGGTTCCAGATATACAGGTCTGTGTGGTTAAGCATCTGTGATCAGGTGAAGGTGAGCAGAGAAATTGGAGGAGAATGGAGGTTCCTCTGTATAACAGGCTGCTCAGAGCATCTGGGCTTGCTCCAGAGGACTCAGAAAGCAGGGAACATGATTGGGGGAGGGAAGCTTACCAGTGTGGTTAAGGCTCAGCAGATCTGATGAAGGTGGGCAAAGCTGTGTCAGGAGCATGGAAGTCCAACTGGTACATAAGGCTGCTTAGACAGTTTTTTTCTTAATGATTTTTGAATATATTTTGGGTTTGTTTTTTTATTGACTTTCATAAAGAAATAGAAAAAAGGCATGGAGTTGGGGCTGTAGGGAGGGGGCAAGACATTGGAGAATTTGAGGGAGCTGAAAACTATGATCAGTTTGCCATTTTTTTTTATTAAAAATAAAAATATGTAACATGCATCATTGGTGGACACTTAAATTGTAAATTGTACATTTATGTTACATTTTCTAAAATTTTTCTGTACATCTATGAACTCTAAAAATCATTTATTCAATGCTATTTCAACTTAATAAAAATATATGACTCATGGGAAAAACAAATCATCTTTGAATTGTCTGAACTAATTATTATAATGTAAACTTAAAATTGTTATAATAGTTTTCTGAAAAATTTTGACTTAAAAAGATTTTTTAACAAAAATTTCATCTATTCTTACAGCAATTGTTAAAATATAGTTTTTGGAGTCAATTAGGAAAAGAATGTGAATGTGAAATATTTTCCTCTGCAGTTTTTCCAAAACTCATGTGAAAGTACACCACACTCAATCCAGGACTGTCACTGAGAACAGAATGAACAGACAGTCATACATCTACACTCACAATAAATCTGCCTCAGGGGAAAATCATGACAGATGCCTTCCAAATGATGTTGGACTCAACAGTAAAGGAACACATGTTGATGGTCACGATATCAGTCCAATGTCTAGAAGGAAAGCTTGGTGGGATAGCTTATGAAGGTTCGTTATGATTTTGCCTCTCCACAGTGTTTCATGTTTCTAATAGTATTGTATTGTAAGTTTGATGAAGCACTGAATTGAATAGCTGACTCAAAATTTCCATTTTGTAGACCTGCACCCTTGTTAACCTGGATCAGTAAAAACACAAAATTGAAACATTTTAAAATTGCTTCTATCTAGCATCTGAATTAGACTTTTAGAGTTTTTTGAGAAGGCACAGTTGGTAGAGGTTCTTGCCACAACGTGACAATACTGTTTACTCCCTGGACCCAATGTAGTGTGAGGAGCCAACCTCTCCAGTGTTGTCCTCTGGATATAACAGAGGAGGTGTAATATGTACCTTCATATAGCTTCAGGTATATTTTTTCTTTCTTTCTTTCTTTCTTTCTTTCTTTCTTTCTTTCTTTCTTTCTCTTTTTCCTTTCCTTTCCTTTCCTTTCCTTTCCTTTCCTTTCCTTTCCTTTTCTTCCTTCCTTCTTTCTTTCCTTCCTTCCTTCCTTCCTTCCTTCCTTCCTTCCTTCCTTCCTTCCTTCCCTTCCTTCCTTTCTTTTTCTGTCTCTTTCTTTTTTAAATGGATACTTTATTTATTTACATTTCAAATCACATTTATTTTTAGCTTTCAGGTGACATTACATTGCCTGGGCCCTATGTTTTAATGGTTTTATGAACAATGTCATGGGTTAATATCTGTCATTTTCAGTTATATATTGACTGTTAAACTCTTAACCACATGTGCATAGTTTAATTTAAGATATGTATAAACATATGAATTACAAAAATTTAAAAATATCAAAATGTCCTTTAATGATCAAAGTTTGCATCATCTTAAATGAATGTAAGCCCCGAATTCTAATTTTACTTATGCCACTTTATTTCATTTTGCTGATTTTACTGTCTATGGAAACAAAGATAATTCTGAGCTACGGATGTAACTTTAAGAGTAGCTGAGTTATTTCTAGACACACTTTTAAAGAAAAAGAGTGAATTTCTTCTCTTAATTGAAAATAAAATTTTCATGCAGTGTAATTTAATCATTGTTTTCTTGTTCCTATCTCCTGACAAACTTTTCCTACTTCTGACCACTGCAAATCCATACTTTCTCTTTATAGAAAACAAATGGTGCAACAAATAATCAAACATACCAAAATAAATCAAAGCAAACATATAAACCAAAAATACCTCAACACCAAAACCCCTAACATCCATGAAAAATTACAAGAAAAACAGACATGCATACACGCACATTTGCATTTGTACAGACATGCATACACGCACATTTGCATTCATACAGACATGCATACATGCACATTTGCATTTACACAGACATGCATAATGCACATTTGCATTCATACAGACATGCATAAATGCAGATTTGCATTCATACAGACATGCGTATTTGCACATTTGCATTTATACTTGTATACACAAGCACACAAAATTTATTTTGTTAAGGGTTTTTAATAAATTTATACACAAGAAAGTAAATCATCTCACACAAGTGCCATTCCATACAAAGTTTCTAAAATATGATTCAGAAAAAATTTTAAGTGATGAAGTCCCTCTGAAAAGCATCACAAAATTATCAAATTATATACGAATAATATTCATTTCTTTCCCACCCATTTTGTTTTACAAATTTCTTAGTCTAAAATTTCCATAAAACACATCACTGATTTTAGCAGCACAAGGTCAGTAGTAGCATCACATTTTTATTGTTAAGACACTGGTTAGTGGGGATTCTATTCATGTTGATAATATTTATTGCTATGATGGTAGAATTAGGAAAAGACAAAAGTGTAATTACATGGATTGTAAATCCGCTGTGGTATTTAATTTTATTGTGTAGCTTTAATATTAAAATGTTAATTTCATCCAGTGCTTTTGCTATAGAGGTTTGAGTGTCTTTTCATGAATTTCTTATACACAGAAAGTAGGTCATATTTATATAGAGAGGCCTTTGATTCATTTGTGTTTTTTTGGCTTTATGCTTTATGAATTATAAGAAAATGTCACGGGTAAATCTAAAGGTATTTAGGACAACGTTGCACTGAAATTACATCTTTTAAGAGCAAAGTATTAATTACATTATTGAATACTTTAAAAAGGAGTGTTAGCTGAGTTTTCAACATTACTGTTTTATTTTTTGAAGGTACAATAAGGGTCTATGCATTTCTGAGTCATAAAATTTCTCCATTTCAAACAAACATTGAATGAATGTGAAATTGTTAAATATGTTGTAATACATGGAATTCCCATAAGTCATTACTATAAAATTCAGATAATATATCTCTTACAGAAGCATGATGAATTCTTGTGTAAACAGCGAAGGGATTCAAAAGATTGTTAATGCCTATTTCTCTTAATATTTTCAAGATTAAAGGGATTCTGTGACACAGTTTCTTGGACTAGAAAGATCAGGCAGCACTCAGAAGGATGATTAAAAATGCCTCCTTGGCCACATGTAAGACTCAGCTCTGTAATGTGATCTTTTCTTCATTCTCTGCATAAGATACTATGCTGTTGTTCATTAAAATCTTAAGGTGAATGAAAAATACAAGAATAGGGGTCCTAGAATTCTATAGATATGGTTATTTCGGCTAGAAATGCAAATATTATGGTAATGTGCAACACATAGCTGTCTATATTGATAGTAAAGGATTTGAAGTTCAGATGAGATATGGCATTGCTGGAGCAACTACTGAGTTTATTAACTCTGTTCCATAGTGTGTCTCTGAATCTTCTTTTTTTCATTTTATTCTTTTATTGATTGCTATCAGTGATCCAGATTCTAGGAGATATTTTCATTTATTGCTTTAATTATATGCCATAGATTTCATTGCTAATCATATTTGGAGGGAGTATGGATTTTTAAAAAAATATTATTTAAAGTATTTGCAGTGCATGTGGAAGCCAGAAGAGGATGACAAATCTGGGACTGGAGTTTCAGATCATTATTAGCTGACATGTGGGTGTGAGAAATCAACTGTGGGTCCTCTGGAAGAGTAACAAGTGTTCTTAACCAGCAAGCCACCAGGCCATCTCTCTACTTCTGAGTTTGTATTTTCCTTCTGTTGTTTTGTTTCAGACAGATTCTCACTATGTAGACCAGGCTGACCTGGAACTCACTATGTAGACCAGGCTGGCCTGGAACTCACTATGTAGACCAGGCCAGCCTCAGACTCACGGAGACCTACCTGCCTCTACCTCCCAAGAGCTGGGGTAGAAAGCATGTGTTAACATGCCTGAGACTTCTTTTTCTAAAAAAAAATCTGTCTTTCACTAGGAGTTTAATTTTTTTTTCCAAGTTGGACTTTAATAAAATGTTTTCTTCTGGCCAGGTGTAGTGGATGTTTCTTTCTTTCTTTCTTTTTTTTCTGATGTAATAAATGGTCATTTAAAAATGTAGTTTATGGGCTGGAGGAATGGCTCACTGGTTAAGGGCACTGACTGCTCTTCCAGAGGTCCTGAGTGCAATTCCCAGCAACCACATGATGGCTCACAACCATCTGTAATGGGATCTGATACTCTCTTCTGATGTGTCTGAAGACAGCTAAAGTGTACTTCTATGTAATAAATAAATCTTTTAAAACTTTATCTGTGTGTGTGTGTGTGTGTGTGTGTGTGTGTGTGTGTGTGTGTGTGTGTGTGAACGAACACATGCTGTCATGCTCCTGTGGTAGTCAGAAGACAACTTTTGGGAGTCAGTTCTCCTTCCATCAGATGGGCTGAGGTCACACTCAGGTTGCCAGGCTTTGTAGCACGTACTTTTCTTTACCTGTTCAGTCATCTTGCCCACTCTAAATGAAGTTTCTATTTCAGGATGAGATATTTGTGCAGGGGTGGGAGTGGGAGAGTAATTTAGTTGGTAACATGCTCGCCTCACAGCATAAAGCCCTGAGTTTGAGTCTCAGGACCCACATTAAAAGCCAGGTTTGGTGGCATGTGAGAGAAATCCCAGTGATGTCGAGAAGGGCAGTGGAGACTGATGAATCCTGGGAAAGTGACAGGCCAGTCCCATATGCATCACACACAAATCCACCCCCTCCACACATGTACACGCACCCATAAAATACACACACACACACACACACACACACACACACAAAGTAGAACATTCAATGTACTTTTAGGTATACTTTGTAGAAACCACCTGCATGTAGCTTTGTCCCCTTTAGCCTTAGAGAGGACAGCAGCGTGCTAAAACTTATTCTTTCCAGCTGTTTCCCCTGCTGCTGATGCACAAATGCAGCACGCACACAGGACACAGCCAATGGGAAAGGAAGACAGCACACAGGATTCTGACCCAGGCAGAGGATTCCAGAATGTTATTTCAAGCTGACAAAACAAATAACTGAGCCTGTGGCCCTGGTGGTTGGCACATCACGATTATGAAGTGAACCCCTGTGCACCATGGTGTTGCTCTTTACTCTAACTTCAGTTCCTCTCTGTGAACCCGATGTGATGTTACGATTTCTGCTTTCCGTGAGCTCAGCGTGTGGACTGCTGGTGACCACCACACTCTTCCATCTTTCGGAACCACTAATTCTGTGCTTGTCTCCTCCAAACACAGGGATGCACTAGTTTGCACATTGGCAATTTTTTTGCTTTTAGTAGGTGGATTAAGGGCTTTCACACTGACTGTGTTCGTGCTGGCACTCCTGCCTAAGGCTCACCCAAAGCTGCAATTACCACATATTACTGGCTATGTGATCTGTCACCTTTCTCTGAGGATGATTTGCATTTGTGAAGATTGGTTTATTGTGTATACTTGAGGGTAGACATGTACTAGGGCACCTGTATGGTGATCAGAGGACAACTTGTAGTCAGTTCTCTATCACATGGCTCCCTAGGGCTCTGACTCAGGCCACACACACCTTCACCTGCTGACCCATCTCCATGGTGCTGAGCTGTGCATTTTTCTTGCTTTTAAGAAACCTATTGTGCTGATTATATAGTATTTTTAACACTAGTGCCTTTCATAGCACTTAAGAGTTTTACTGCTCAGTTCCCCCTTTTTATTACTTAGGCCTCAAGCATTTGCTTCACAATTTTAAACATTTTCACCTGCAGCAATGAGCGCTATGCACTTCCCACCCCTCCTCTCCTAGGTGGCTTCAGCTGCCAATCTGACAGTCCAGAGTCATCTGAGGGACTCTCCACGGAGGGGCTGCCCAGATCAGTTTGGCCAGTGACCATGTCCATGGGAGAATGTCGTGATTGGTGGTGGTTGATGTGGAGCACACTTTTGTCCTTTACTTACAGCAGGGGTGAGGGGACACACGTTACCATAGCACAAGTGTGAAGGTCAAAGAACTTGCTGGGGTCAGTTCTGTCCTTCCACCAAGTAGACTCTGGAGCTCGAACTCAGATCTTAAGTCTTGGCAGCAAGCCCTTTGACCCACTGAGTCACCTCACTAGTCCTTATAGTTTTGTCCTTTGATAATGTTCCAGGGTGCCTGCTGCATAGTCAGTCACCTTTCCTAGTTTTGTAGAGTCTGGTGTGGCCTGTGGCCTTGGCCCTACCAAGATGCTTCAGAGCCTTATTAAGAATGTCTGGTTCCTGGGAAATATGTATGAGAATGGGACCACTGAGTGGCTTTCATCTTCTATAAAGTCAGGAGTGATAATAAAAGCAGTAATGGTTTAAAATGCTCCGGCCCAGCACCTGCCCATCACTCCCCAAACCCTTCCACTGAAGACCAATCGTGTTCACTAAACTTGGCAAAGCTGTGTTAGGTGTGAACATGGAGTTCCTCGTCCCCTTGCTTTCTTCCCGGTGCAGAAATCCGACACACCAGCCTTACCTTGCTTTTGTAAGAGAATGGCATCGTTTGGTCTTGACAACTTTTACCATCACTACACAAAATGCGATTTATTACACAGTGTATATTGGAATACTGTGTTAGGGTTTTCTTTAACCTTTATTTCTTATGTGTATGGCCGTTTTCCTGCTTGTGTATGTGCATCAATTGGAGTACAGTACAGTCCCCTTTAGAACTGGAGTTACAGAGAGTTGTGAGCTGCTGTGTGGGTGCTGGGAACAGAACTCAAGTCCTCCGGAAGAACAGCCAGTGTTCTTAACCTCTGAGGCATCTCTCCACCAAACATCCCGACCCTCTCACAAAAGAATGGCCTAAGCCTTTTGATGTTGGGTCAGTGATATACAAAGCTCCAAACACTGCTAGAAAACATCTAAATTACGAGGTTAGGCTGTTTCAAAACAAGTGTGTGACACTGGTGGTACATCTCGGTAGGAGAGGACTTGTCCACCATCTTCAAGGCTCAAAACTCTGCACGGACAAAGAGGAAATGGTGAGAGATGGATTTTAGGTGTTTTCAGAATTTTTTTTCATTTTGGGGAGTTCTAAATATCAACAGGGATCTTGTCTCAATTCTCCTCCTTCCGTCTCTGGCGTCTCCCTGAACCTCCTGCGCCATCTCCTCCTCTCCATGTGCTGTAAAAGTGTCTGGGTCGGTCACGGTCTAACCTTCTGTTTAGTGTCTTCTCTCACAGAGCTGCCATGTTTCCCTTTGGATTTGGCTTTTTTCACTTGTCACCTATGGTGGCCCTTTTTCATCCACAATTGTCTGACTTACTGTGAGAAAGGTCTGTTGGAACATCGTCCTAGTTAACAGTTCTGTGGTCCCAGATGCCTTTGGGTAAAATCCCTGTAACAAGCAACGTGCCAGCAGCCTTTTCCTTTCACGCTGTGGGTTTGCTGATGGCTGCTCATTGTTTCTTTGCCCCTCGAACACCGAGCCCTCCAAGCAACCTCATGTCTAGACACAAGTCTCCTTCCATCCATGTCCCCTTTGTTTTCCCAGCAGTCACTGCTCTGATCCTGGTCTGCATCATCTTGCCACTGTGTCAGATCCAGTGGCCTGGTTTAAGTCCTGAGTTCATCGCGGCCTTGTAGTAGAGGAAACCTCTGTGCAGGAGTGGAGAGGAGGACACAGCATTTGCTCAAACATAGTAGGATATGTGAAAGTGCGAGTCACAAAGTATGCCAGGATAAAAAGGCTGGGCATGTGGTTTAGCAGGTAGCGCGTTGGCCAAGAATGCACAAGGCCATGGGTTCGATCTCTGGGATTGCATGAACCAGCTGTGGTAGCATATACTGGGGAGATGATGGCAGGAAGATCATAAGCTTAAGGTCACCTTTGGCTGTAAAGAAAGTTTGAGGGCAGCAGCCTGAGCTGCTGAAGACCCAAAAGAAAAGCCAGAATTTAGAAACTTCTCGAAATTTTGAAATCACATGAACAACAATGAAATACAGAAAGACTGGAAAGAGTTTAGCCTGGGAGATGCCCAGCAGGGTCACCGTGGAAACCCCAGTCAAGCAGACTCTGGATATTCACCAGGCCCACGATGGTCATCTTAAGTGGGAAGTTATACCAGCTACGCACAGGGAGAGAAGATGAAGGAGACTGGAAGACAGGAGAGAGCCCCGGGAAGACACCCACAGAAACAGGAGGGTCGGCGCATGCAGGAGAGAAGTGGCTTAGTCTGGTTCACTGGGAAGGATGGCGGGGGCGGTTCCAGTTTGGGGTAGGAGGCTGAAGGTGAGGGAGGAGGAGTGGTCAGAGTCAGGGAAAAAGCTGTCTCTCCTTGTTCTGCTGTTTGGTCCCTTTGAAAGGGGAACATGACTGTCTTTGGTGGCCACACTCTAGAGTGGTTATTTTCCTGAATGAAAGACAGAAAGGAGAAATGGCTTGTCCATTCCAGGACATGCGGCTCACATGTCTCCCAAGGAGTCAGGGCTTCAGGATGGTCCAGGACAGGACAGGAGCGTGCCACAGAGTCAGCACAGCTGAGCTACTCAGACCACGTACAAGGAGTGCCACAAGGAGGCAGCAGGGTGCCCGGGCCAGAAGAATTCATTCCCGAGGTTCCTGGACCTTGGACAAGATTCTCTGTTTCAGTTCAGCGTATCGAGGGAGAAGGGCCGCATAGACCTGGGAAGCTCCCGGGTTGGGTGTGGCAGCCAGGCTGGGCTGTGGCGCTGATTTCACAACCTCTGAAAAGGCCACACCTGTCCCTCCTGCAAGGCTTTGAAAAGCTCGGTACACGGAGCCTACGCTGGCTGAACTGGTGGTGTCTCTGACGTACACAGGGGCCCCAAAACCATCTGCAAGTACCTGCAAGATGTCTTTGTTGTGAGATGCTCCTCCCGTGGCTAGAATCTTTGTCTTGGGCATGACTCGGTAGCTTAGTCCTTCTGCATGAATCCTTTTGGCCATGAGCTGGCCTTCAACCAGTGCTCAGATTTCCACATCACCAGGGAATGCTGAGACCTCAGTGTTCTCTGCATTAAACCTATAACACCCGATAACTTCAGGGGTGATCTCCACTACATCGAAGTAAAAGCCCAAGTTTCCGTTGTTCCCCATCTCTGTGGACTGCAGGGCCTTAGAAAACTTGTCCCAGGAACAGTAGGCAGACTCATCTCGAATCTTCTCTCTCATGAGGGAGCCATTTTTAAAGCATAGAAGAGCCATATAGTGCCGTGCGTCCACTGGGTTGCAGAAGATGTGGCCTTCCAAGGCAGGCTTGGGTTTTTGGAGCCAGAGGAATAGAGTGTCGCTGGTGCCCAGGCTGACCGCAATATCTCCTTCCTCTAGCCTCATGCCGGCCAGGGATGCTGGGTTGTCTCCAGTGAAGGCCACCACTTTGCATCTTGGAGGGAATCCATAGCGCTGGACATAGTAGGACGAAACGGCTCCCACAACTGAGCAGGAAGGGACCGATGAGCCCAGCTTCTCCTCCAAATGGGGGGCACAGGCATCCAGGCAAGCCTGGGACCAGACTTTTTCCTGGATCTGCAACAGATTCATTCTAGACCCATCACTGTAGTCAATGGGCGAGTACCCACCCAGGAACAGCGAAGCTGCAAAGCTGCTGACTAAGGAAATTCTCTCAGAGCGTGAGTAGGCCTCAGGGTTCTTCTGGAAAAGTTTTGCTATCTGGTTTCCTGTAAAACGCTCATAGGCCCGGGACCCTGTGAGGCAGCCGAGAGCCTGGTCCCCACCCACGGCAGCCTCCAGCTGGTGGCACTGGGCTGTGGTGCTGGTGTCCATCCATATTGGGCAGTCGCTGACAGAGAAGCAGCCCTGCAGCTGCTGATGCAGTGGAAGAGCTGGTGACAGGCTCGACAGAGCCTAGCTAGCTCCGTTCTTCCAGTAAATGCTTCCGTGTTGCTGGCCTGCCCCAGATAAGGCTAGAACTTGAGAGAAGTCAAAGCCAGAAGCCTTCATCTTTTCCAGGATCAGGTCCAGAGCCTGCACCCACATCAGGACCGAAGAGGTGACCGTCAGCCTGTCCTTGTGTACATGAACACCGTCCCAGTTCCAAATCCCGTAAGGTCTCTGTCAAAATTTACACTGTCCTCATAGAAGACGTTCAACTCTGCATCAACAGCAAAAACTTTAATCTGCTGCATGCTGAAGTCCCAGCCCAGGCAACAGCGACGGCCCGCGTGCTCCTCCATGGTCCTGGGGGTTCCCGTCTGTGCGTCCATGTGTCCTTGTTTCCTGCGGCGGCGAGACTGTCGCCTCGCTCTGTCGCCCAGAGACCTCTTTGAATATTTTTACGGTTAAGGTCTCTGCTACTATATTTTGTCTAAATCTAAGGAGAAATTATTGTAAAGATTTATAGCTCTGCCCCAGATATCATCTTTACCTATATTAAGCGAGCTTTCTCCATAACATCAAACCTCATTGCATCGGATACAGGCATAAAGGATTTGATCCTTGACTCTTAGCATCTGTGCTGCGATCATTGCTAAGGCATTTATGTTCACTTGCACATTTCAAGTTTTGCTTTACACACTTAGTTCTGTGCAGTTAAGTTTATCCCTTATTTGTTATTTTTAAAGTTTTAAGGTATGTAATAAAATTATTCTTAGCAAATTTGTGATGTTCTAAGCTAATATTGTGAGTTATATTTGTTTTTAGCATGTAGAATTCTAACGAATTAATTTTTTTCTTTGGTGCTGGAATCAAATATGTGGATTCCTACAAAATATATACAAACTTCACTACTGAGTTACTCTTCCTCCTCTGATGTCATCTTGAAAATGTTCTACAGTTTCCCCTAAGGTAAAATTGTCTCCCTTCAATTATTAAATATTGCTTCAAATCTTACAGTGTCATCACAGTCAACAAGTCTGTTTGTCTGGTTGATGCTGTCACCATACACAGAGCTTCGTGGGTCTGCCACACTGCAGGGATTCGCATCCTGCAACACATTTATGTCCGCACTAATTCTTCTGTTTGTTTTGACCATGGGCCTTCTTCATTCTATTCTCAAGCCTACAGTCTTTCAGTTTTAGCCTCCTAATCATGCTTAGATTTGAAATTGTTGGTGCATGACGATTAACTTTTTAAATCAAAATAATTTATTTCATTCTGTGCTTTTTAGATGTCTGTTCAATTTGTCAAATACTATTCTAAATGTTTTATTCAAATATGCCAAAACCCCAATATCCAGAAAACTATAAGTTGTTTCATAAGGGAGTATTGTCTTTGAATAAAATGTTTATTTAAATTACTTATGAAATAACAGCTGCCTAGGTGTTATAATTCTAAGTGTATATATAATTCTATTCAGAATTATAACTATAATCAGTATTGTAGTGGGTCCTAAAAGACACATTTGAATAATACTATTTGTTGCCTCAGGACATTCCTCATGTCCTCTTGCTTTACTTTATTTCCTATATAAACCACACAGTCATTTCATCCTGTAGCATATGTAGACAGGCTCTTCATGACACAAGAGCCATCTAAGGCCAAGGATAAGAGTAGAGCACTTCAAGCTAGAAGTCATGATAACCAGGGAGAACACACCTCAAAATGAAAAACAACAGGCAAAATTTATGAAGTCTTTGAATATTATATTTTTTTTATGGATCCAGAAAGTCTTTCATATGTGTTTTCTCTTCTGGAACTAATTCTTGGGTGTCTCAGTCATCATATTGCCTTAATTTTAATTGGAAAAAATCAAGAAAATTTTTATTCTGATCGGACACATTATACTGAGGCACTTGGACTTTCTCCTTTTCAGTTAAGATAGTGAAAGTGGAACTAACCTTTTAAAACTTTGTAGTTTTGCTGTGTCCAGAGAAACTTCTTCTTTTTTAAAAAAAACTTTATTTTAAAAAACAAAGATAAAAGAAAATAATTTTAAACATTTTTGCATAAATGTATACAAATACATTTTTTGTCAGTGCTTGGCTTTTTTTTTCTTTTTTTTTTTTTTTAAGGTTTGATACTCTGCATTAAGGTCTTACTAGTTACAATTAGCAAAGAGTACATGTAAAACAGGATGTAACCCGGAATTAGTCAACTCTTTCTTGGTGTGTAAGGATTGAGCATAATGTTTCTTATTTTTGTTTTGTTTTGTTTTCTTTTTTCCTTGAACTTCACACAGTGTGTGTGTTGTTTCTGGGGCGGTCCGAGCCTTTGGGGTTAGGATCCCACTATCAGTGACTGCATATTATGTCTGTTCTTTTGTGACTGGGTTATCTCACTCAGGATGATATTCTCTAGATGCAACCATTTTCTTAAGAATTTGGTTAAGTCATTGTTTCTGATGGCTGAGTAGTACTCCATTGTGTAAATGTACCACAATTTTTGTATCCATTCAACTATTGAAGGACATCTGGGTTCTTTCCAGCTTCTGGCTATTATAAATAGAGCTGCTATGAACATTGTGGTGCATGTATCTTTGTTGTATATTGGAGTGTCTCTGGGGTATATGCCCAGAAGTGGAATAGCTGGGTCTTCAGGTAGTACTATTTACTATTTTCTGAGGAATCACCAGACTGATTTCAAGAGTGGTTGTATTAGTTTACAACCCCACCAACAGTAGGGAAGTGTTCCTCTTTCTCCACAACCTTTCCAACATCTGCTGTCATCTGAATTTTGGATCTTGGCCAATTTGACTGGTGTGAGGTGGAATCTCAGGGTTGTTTTGATTTGCATTTCCCTGATGGCTAAGGATGCACTTAAATCTTATTATTTATAAAGATCATAAAGTATATGTAAAACAAAATGTAACATGTAAATAGTCAAAGTTTTTGATATGTAAAGATTAAACATAATGATTTTTAACTACAAAAAATTGCCACAACGCTATCTTCTTAGCTCTTGAGTTATTAATAGTTTAAGGTCTTGGTGTACCCCACTCTGAGAGGGTGCTATACATTTATTATTTTTTTCTAAGAAAAACTGAGGCTTCCACTTTTTGGCCTTTTTTTTTTTTTGAGCTTTATATAGTCTGTGAGTTTTTTTCTTGGGTATTCAAAGCTTTCTGAGACTAGTATCCAATTATCAGTGACTGCATATTGTGTCTGTTCTTTTGTGACTGGGTTATCTCACTTAGGATGATATTCTCTAGATACATCCATTTTCCTAGGAATTTCATAAAGTCATTGTTTCTGTTGCCATCAGAACAATGTGTAGAACTCTCAGCTTCTGCAGTGCCTGAATGCTGCCATGCTTTCCACCATGATGATAATGGACTACAACTCTGAAACTTTAAGCCAGCCCTAATTAAGTGTTGTTGTGGTCATGGTGTCTTTTCATAGCAATGGGTACCCTAAGACGATCTGTGGTTTTTACTTGTAACTCTCATAGAATCCAGGTATGTCAGTGGGTACGGTGGCTTTCAAGGCATGACAGATAATAACACAAAGTGAGGCAAAGTTAAGGGTAAAATAGAAACTGGGGTGGAGAATTGGAGGGAATCTATAGAGGAATAACTAACACTGAGGAATTTCTGAAGAAGTCATATAAAATTGTACCGTGGTTGGGTCCTCTGCACATAAGCTGTAGTTGAGTGTTTTTATGGGATGTATGCAAATGAGATCATCTTTGATTCTTGTGACTTCATTGGGCTCTTTTCTGTCTGGTGATTTGTCTTGTCCAACTTTGATGTGATGGTTTTAATTTTATCCTATTATATTTTATTTCATCATATATTTAAAAATAGATGAATTAATGAAAACATAGCCACTAGGGTAAAGGTTAGCAATTTAATTATTACTTATATATGCTGGGAGAGAGAAAATAAATTTTGTCCAAACAGTGATACTTGGTATATTAACTACTCTAGTACAACCCTCATGTTTGGTAATGGTTAGAATATATATGTATGCATATTTGTACTACACAGTTTTGTGTACATACTTTTGTTTGATTAAAGATTGGTGGCTTGTTTGTTGATTTGTTGTAACTATTAAAACTGATTGCTTCTTGGAGGGAGAGAGCCAATTATTTGTTTTGATTTTATATGTAATTTTATTGTATTTTCTCTGTTTGAGAGGGTTGTATAAGATTTTGTTTTTTTGAGAATTAACCTAAAGTTGCATGGATAAGGAGGGAGAAGGAGAAGATTTAGAAGGTCTTGGGGGAGAAAAATACAATTTAAATATATTCAAATTTGAAAAATATTTTAAATAATAAAAATACAATAATTGGCATGAGGAACAGGCACTCAGGCTATCTGCCAACTTGAACAGTGAAGATCCCGGGACACAGGACAGGATCACGGGAGAGACGGGAACCATTCACTAACAACAAGACCACATATAATCATAGACAACAAGTTGGCAAGAGAAAAGCGAAAGAACTTACCCAGGGAAACCAAGACAACATGGCAACACCAGAATCCAGCTCTCCTATTACAGCAAACAGCAGAATGCCAAAAACTCCAGAAAAAGAAGACTCAGACCCAAAATTATACCTAAAGATGATGATAGGGATCCTTAAACAAGAATGGGAGGAAAAGCATAAAGAAATAGAAACTTTTAAAGAGGAAACAAGAAAAACACTCAAAGAATTCAAAGAACTAGAGGAAAAAAGAACCAAAGAGATGAAAGAATGGAAGAAGGAATTAAAAATGGAAAAGGAAACATTAAAGAAAACACTAAAAGAGAAAACCCTAGAGGTAGAAAACCAAAAAAGAAATCAGGAGTCATAGATTCAAGCATCTTCAAGAGAGTACAAGAGATGGAAGAGAGAATCTCAGGGGCCAAAGACAACATTAAAAACAGTCAGAGAAGATGCAAAAGCCAAAATGCTCCTAACCCAAAATGTCCAGGAGATCCAGGACACAATAAGAAGACCAAACATAAGGATAATAGTAATAGAAGTGGGCGAAGAATATCAACTAAGAGGCACAGTAAATATCTTCAACAAAATCATAGAAGAAAACTTCCCTACCCTTAAGAATGAGATGACCATGATCATGAAAGAAGCATAATAGCACTCCAAATAGGTTGGACCAGAAAAGAAATTCCTCCCGACACATAATAGTGAGAATGCCAAGTTCCCAAAGCAAAGAAAGAATACTAAAAGCAGTAAGGGAAAAATGTCAGGTAACATATAAAGGCAGACCAATCAAAATCACACCCAACTTCTCAACAGAGTTGAGACTAAAGTTGAGAGCTGTGAGTGCTTCCAAAAAGAAACTGGAGAGAGCATACACTAGCAACTTGACAGAACAGTTGAAAGCTCTAGAGCAAAATATAGCAGATGCACCCAAGATGAGTAGATGGCAAGAAATAATCAAACTCAGAGCAGAAATAGACCAAATAGAAACAAAAAGAACCACTCAAAGAATCAACAAAACCAAAAACTGTTTTTTTTTTGAGAAAATTAAGATGATTGATAAACCCTTAGCCACACTAACTAGAGGGCAAAGAAAGGCTATCCAAATTAACAAAATCAGAAATGAAAGTGGAGAAATAATAACTGAAACTGAGGAAATTCAAGAAATCATCAGATCCTACTACAAAAGCCTATACTTAACAAAGCTGGAAAATCTGAGGAAATGGATGAATTCCTAGACAGATACCAGATACAAATGTTAAACCAGGAGCAGGTAAACAATATAAATAATCCCATAACACCTAAAGAAATAGAAGTCATCAAAAGACTCTCAACCAGAAAAGCCCAGGTCCAGGTGGATTCAGTGCAGAATTTTACCAGACATTTATTGATGACATAATACCAATACTTTCCAAACTAGTCCATAAAATAGAATCAGATGGAACACTTCCGAACTCCTTTTTTGAGGCCACAGTGACCCTCGTTCCTAAACCACACAAAGACCCTACAAAGAAAGAGAACTTCAGACCAATCTCACTAATGAACATTGAAGCAATATACTCAACAAAATTCTTGGAAACCGAATCTGAGAACACATCAAAACAATCATTCAACATGATCACGTATGCTTCATCCCTGGGATGCAGGAGTGGTTTAATATTTGGAAATCCATCAATGTAATCTACCATATAATCAAACTCAAAAAAAAAAAAAAAAAAAAAAAAAAAAAAACACATGGTCATCTCAATAGATGCTGAGAAAGAATTTGACAAAATTTAACACCCCTTCATGTTCAAAGTCTTGGAAAGAACAGGAATTCAAAGCCCATACCAAAACATAATAACAGTAATATACAGCATACCGATAGCCAACATCAAACTTAAAGGTAATAAACTTGAAGCAATCTCACTAAATTCAGGGACTAGATAAGGCTGCTCACTCTCCCCCTATCTATTCAACATAGTAGTAGGAGTCCTGTCTGGAGCAATTAGACAGCAAAAGAAATCAAAGGGATACAAATTGGAAAGGAAGAAGTAAAAACATCACTGTTTGCAGATGACATGATCGTGTACGTAAGTCACCCCATAATTTCCACCAGTGAACTTCTACAACTGATAAGCAAGTTCAGCAACGTTGCTGGATATAAAATCAACTCAAACAAATCAATAGCCTTCCTCTACTCAATGTACAAACATGTGGAGCAAGAAATTAGGGAAAAGATACCCTTCACAATAGTAACAAAAAATATGAAATACCTTGGTGTGACTCTTAAGTAAGCACGTTAAGGACCTGTATGACAAAATCTTCAAATCTCTAAAGAAAGAAATCGAGGAAGATCTCAGAAAATGGAAAGATCTCCCATGCTCATGGATGGATAAACATTCAAAAATGGCCATCTTACCAAAAGCAATCTACAGATTCAATGCAATCCCCATCAAAATTCCAACCCAATTCTTCATTGAGTTGGAAAGATCAATGTGCAATTTCATCTGGAATTACAAAAGACCTAGAATAGCAAAATGCTGAAAATTTGTACATTTATCTTTGTTTTTTAAAATAAAGTTTTTCAAAAAAAAAAAAAACTCAAGTGCAAGTGGGTCAAAGATCTCCACATTAAACCAGGTACACTGAAGCTATTAGAAGAGAAAGTAGGGAAAACCTTAGAACACAGGCACAGGAGAAAATTTTCTGAACAGAACACGAATGAGTCATGCTCTAAGGTCAATTATGGACAAATCGGACTTAATGAGATTGCAAAATTTCTGTAAGGCTAAGGGCACTGTCAAGAAAGCAAAATGGTGAACAACAGATTGGAAAAAGTTCTTTACCAACCACACATCAGATAGAGGCCTAATGTCCAAGGTATACAAAGAACTCAAGAAGTTAGACACCAGAGAATCATACAACCCTATTAAAAATTGGGGTATAGAGCTAAACAAAAAGTTCTCAATTGAGGAATATCAAATGGCTGAGAAGCATCCCTTAGCCATCAGGGAAATGCAAATTAAAACAACCCTGAGATTCCACCTCACACCAACAATAATGGCTAAGATCAAAAATTTAGATGACAGCAGATCCTGGCGAGGATATGGAGAAAAAGGAACACTTCTCCACTGTTGGTGGGTTTGTAAACTGTTACAACCACTCTGGAAATAAGTCTGGTGATTCCTCAGAAAATTTGACATAGTACTAACTGAAGACCCAGTTATTCTACTTCTGGGCATATACCCCAGAGAAGCTCCAACATACAAGAAAGACACATGCACCACAATGTTCATAACAGCCCTATTTATAATAGCCAGAGCTGTAAAGCACCCAGATATCTTTCAGTAAATAAATGGATACAAAATTGTGGTATATTTACACAAGGGAGTACTACTCAGCTGTCAGAAACAATAACTTTATGAAATTCTTAAGTAAATGGATGCATCTAGAGAATATCATCCTGAGTGAGATAACCCAGTCACAAAAGAACAGACATAATATTCAATCACTGATAATTGGATAGTAACCCCAGAAAGCTCTGAACACCCCAGAAACAACTTACAGACTATATGAAGTTCAAGAAAAAACAAAGGCCAAAAGAAAAGGAAACAAAAACAAGAAAATGAAAAACCATTATGCTTAATCTTTACACACCAAGAAAACTTTGACTATTTCCTCGTTACGTCTTGTTTTACATGTACTTTATGGTCATTGTACCTAGTAAGATTTAAATGCATACTATCAAACCTTTAAAAAATAAATTACTGACAAATATGTATTAGTATTTTTTATGCAAAAATGCTTAAAGTCTGTACATTTATCTTTGTTTTTTAAAATAAAATTGTTCAATTTAAAAATTATATAATAATTAAAAATATCATGCCAAAAACTCTGCTGCAAAAATTTCTAAAAATACAAACAAATGCATATTTGGAAAGTGGTTAAATAGAATTACCCTATAGTAGAAACACAAGCCCCTCCCTAAAATGCCAATATTAGGAGTGGCTTACCTGAATTTGAGTTCTTGTCAGTGAAGTTCCTTAGACTCCTAAATGTTACAGGCTATTGATACATAACTTGGTTAGCCTGATAAACTTGACAGTTAGATCCCATTTTTGAAGATGTCACTTAGTTAAAAACATGGAGTAGTCAAGTTGGTATAAACCTGGAAGTTTCATTCCTACTGGCTAGCTTTTCTATATTGACAGGAGCTATGTGTGCTGCTGGGATAGAAAAGTAGACATCAACGTTATCCTGCTGTGAAAACTATGACCAGCAAACTGATCTTTCTGACAAGAAATACCTACTGACTGAATTATGGCATGTATGTCATAGAAGTAACTGGTCACTTTATGATGAGAATTAAAACCCATTAAATGAGATGAAACCCATATCTGGATTGATCGTTGGAACACAAACTTGAGGGTATAGATTCTGGAAAAATCTACTACTACAGTTCTGCCTAATGGTCATAGTATTAACAAACTAGTACTGCCTTGTTATACTCAAAGACTGGTGTACTTGTCAACCTTCATGAAGAGTTTCTTTTTTGTAGTATATATATGTTTTGTTCACATTAGGACTGGTATAGAGAATTAGAAACCACAGAATGCTCAGGTCTATGTATAACATCCATTTCATAAGCCTTTTTCTCCAGGCTCAGTGATCATCATGTTAGAGTCATTGGAAAGACTTCAGACCCAGCGGTGGTTGATGACTAAGAAGAAACGTGAATTCACAGAAGTTCAACTGAGACTCAATTTCAGTATGGAGAGTGGTTGACTTATAATCCTATCCTAGATAAGAAACTATTAAAATTGATTGCTTCATAAAGGGGGAGAGCCAGTTATTTGTAAGAATGTATTTCCCTGGTGCAAAAACCATCTGTTAATGAAGGCCAAATATTTGAGAGCACACCATATTTGATGGTTTAAAAATAAAGGATATCAGATATCCAGGATCTCTGATAAGTGGATATTAGCCCCAAAGCTCAGATTACCCAAGATATAATTCACAGACTGCATGAAGTTCAAGAAGTTTGAAGACCAAAGAGGGGATGCTTCAGTCCTTCTTAAAAGAAGGAAAAAATATTCACAGGAAGAAATACAGAAACAAAAATTGGAGCAGACACTGAAGGAAGGGCCATCCAGAGACTGCAGGGATCCATCCCATATAGTGTTACCAAACCCAGGCAATATTGTGGGTGCCAAGAAGTGCACACTGACATGTGACTGCTGTCTTCTGAGAGGTTCTACCAGAGCTCGAGAAATACAGAGTCAGATGTTCTCAACCAACAACTGAACTGAGAATGGGTTTGCCAATGGAGGAGTTAGAAAAATGACTAATGGATTTGAGGGGTTTGCAACCCCACTGGAGGAAGATCAATATTAGTCAACCAGACACCTCCAGAGCTCCCAGAGTCTAAATGACCAACCCCAACCAAAAAGTACCCATGGTTCCAGAAACACATGTAGCATAGAATGGCCTCATCATGCATCAAGGAGAGTAGAGGTCCTTGACCCTGTGAAGCCTCAATATGCCAATGTACAGGAATGCCAGGGCTAGGAGATGGGAGGGAGTGGGTGGGTGGATGGGTGTGGGAGCACTCTCATAGAGGCAGGGGCAGGGGGATGAATGGAATAGGGGGATTCCAGAGGGGAAACCTGGGGAAAGGATATCATTTGAAATATAAGTAAAAAAATCCAATAAAAAACAAAAGAGATACAAGTAAATTTAGTCCTTTAATATCTGACAAAAATACAAAAATGTATGAGAGAGGGAAGAAAAGATTTTCAACAAATGGCCACAGGAAAACTGGGTATTCACGTCTATCATGAGATTAGATCTCTATTTTTCACCTTGCAAACAAAGCAACATCAAAATTATCAAAAACTAAGCATGAAACCTGAAACTGCTAGACAAAACCATAGCCAGTACCCAACACAACATATTCACAGAAAAGGACTTCCAGAATAGGACACCATTTGCCCAAGATTTAAGGGTAACAAATGACACATGAAACTTCATAAAAATGAAAAAGCTGCACAGCTAAAGAAATGGTAAGAGAGAAAGCCCACAGAGGGAAAGAGTCTTTGCCATACACCCAACAGAGGATTAATATGCAGAATATACAAAGAACTCAAAAAATAAAAAGTTTTTCTTAAAGGGCCCGTTTTCAAAAAATAGCTCCACAACCTGGACAATATTCTAAAAGAATAAAAAGAAAAAAAAAAGTAGCTAGGAAATATCTTTAAAAATGTTCACCAGTTCTAGTAATTATCAAAACCACTTTGGGATTTTATCTTACTCCAGTAAGAATGTCAACGATCTAAAACTGCTGAAAAGGAGGTGGGGAAATGGAGCACCATTCTCCATTGGTGGATTGCGAACTGGAACAGCTGCTATTCAAATCAGTGGGAAGAGTTGTCAAAATGCTAAAATCAAAGCTAGTGTATGAAGCAGCTGTTCTCCTCCGGGGCATACGCCTAACAGACTTGGCATCCTGCTCCACAAACACTTGCCCAGCAAGTTCACTGCTGCTCTATTCATAGTGGCTATGAAATGGAAACAACATAAATGTCCTTCAGCTGACAAATGCATAATCAAAATGTGGTACACAACTGACTTCCACAGTTTCAGCTGTGACACTTACACACATTTTCCCTTACTCATGTTTAGTGAGCTCATTCAGAATTTTGTGCCATGTGTTTTTAATATTTACCTTCTCCTTGTATGCCTCTCAAATCTATCCTATGTACCCATCCATCTTTGTGTCTTCTGTCTTATTTTTACTTATTTCTTTAATTAGTGAGATTATAATTATATCATTTCCTCCTCCTTTTTCCTTTCCTCTTTCCTCTTTTTAAATACTTCATTATGTCCATCTTAGCTCTCATTCAAATTTATGTTCTCTTTTTCATCATTATTGTTGTGTGTGTGTGTGTGTGTGTGTGTGTACATGCATGTATGTGTGTGAATGTGCATACAAACACATATTTTTGTAAGTACAACCTGCTTAGTCTGTATAATGTTACATGTAGTATGTTTCAGGGCATCCTAGCATTTATCCCATAGACTTTTACATGTTTGTGCTGTTGTTCAGCTCATGTTTGGGCGGTCATGTTGGTGAATCTTTATGAGTGTAGCTTCTGATATTACTAAGAGACAACCTCACTATAAACTTCTTGATCATCTTGCTAATATAATAGTTCTGCGCCATCTTCTGAAATGTTTACAAAATGTAAGATTTCTTCTGTCCATAGATGTATCTGTTTAGCACGGGCTCCGCAAATCTGCATTTGAATTGATTGTGGTTTTCTGTAGTAGTTTCTGTTTTTGCAAAGAGAAGACTCCATGGTGGGAGGTGATGACTATACTTGTGGCTATAAGAACAAATATTTACAATGTAGTTACGGATTGTGTCAATTTAGTGAACTTCAGGTTGTAAGTTCTTCCCTATGATCCATGACTTCATTAGCCTTAAGAGTGGACTATGTTTCTAGTACCAGGCATGGTTTGCCTATTGTTGAGCAATTAAATCCAACTAGATATCTCTTGGATATTTCCGAGGTAGGCATGTCATTGCTGCACTCTCACAGTTATTGTTAGGCTACTTTTTCATGTGGTGGGTCATAGGTGTCATAATTGGGAAAGACTGTTGGCAGCTGTCCTCCTTTTTAAACTTCTGTGGTGCTTCTAGTGCCATGAAGAGTGGTCATAAGAAAAGAGGTATTCAGGCCAGTTCAAGCTTAGGGTCCTCAGAACCTGTCTGAAACACATGGTGTCTTCAGCAATGGGAACTTACCTTCCACCTATGGTGCCTTGCCAATGACAATAGTTACAGCTTGTAATATTTTGAGAGACTTTCCGACAGTCCTGACCAACAATTCAAAGAGATATTCCTATAATTAGTGCTGGTGCTTTTGCTAGATGTGTCTTGGTTCTTGGGGGACCAACCATCAAGCCAGCTGAGAACATTTTATTTCAACTATGTATATATTTATACACAGACTTAAACATATTATAGTTTTTTATGTATATGCTAAATATGATTTGTTATGACATTTTCAGATACCTTTACTGTGCTTTTACCCTACAGTCTCACTTTGTATCCTCGGATGGCCTCAGACTTAGAGAGATTCTCCTTTCTTTGCCTCTCAACTGCTTAGACTAATGATATATGCCCCAACACCTGCCTTCAGGACCTTCTCCTCCTCCTCATACTTCTTCCTCTTCTGACCCCTCCTCTTCCTCTTTTGTATCATGGTTAACATTTAATTCTTTCTTAATTTTTGCACATTTCATAAAACACATATTTATTTTATATAGATTATATGCATTTAAATTTAAAAAATTTTATACATCATTGAGCCCTTCCTTCCTTTCATCCAGTCCCTCACACATTGATACCTCACCTCCAACTATCATTTAACTTTACGGACTCATTCCCAGTACATTCTTGTAAGATGTTCCTATGGGCAGATTTTGGAAACTAGCAATACAATGCCTTGTGCTCATACAGACTATTTCCATTAAATTTAGTTAAAAAAACACCTGCACTTAGAGTAGTGGATAAATTTATGGTTATATTTTCTTAATGGAAATATGAGATTCACAAAGTTATGTGCCTTAGAAGCAAATATAAATAAATTATATTTATATTCATTTTGTTTGGTTTTGAGACCATATTCTTTCCTAAATATAAACACTCAAGCTAGGTGGGAACTGTGAAGAAAAACGTGCTTGTGACCTTAGTATGACTTAGTGACATTGTGAAGCCACACACTTTGATTCACAGGGTATTATTTACCCTTTAAATTGATCTAATTCAGAGGCCACCATTTTTTTGAAATTTATAATGTAAAATTATTTGTTATGAGACTCAATTTAATCTCCATACAACAAGATTAATAATGCATCAGAATTATTTTCGACACAATCAGGGTAAAACACAGTTATGTTAAAGAAGTTTACCTATGTGACTTGATTCTAAGCAAAATATGATTTATAAGCCATCAAATAATTTAACACTAAATACCAAATTATAATGATAAGTTTTCTTTAGCTTGTCCCATGCACCATCACTAAGCAAACCAAATCATATTAAGAAAAAAAATTAAATTTAAATATTGTACTTACATACCTGTTCTTGGTTTTCTTTAATCTTATTGAAGTCTGTTTCACTTTCCACTGACATTAATTGCTGTTCTGATTCTGTGGACAAATCCATAATACTGCTATGAAATAACTACCAAATATATTTATATATAAAAAGGTGCATAGTGATAGAATAAATACCTTTATTTTTAATTATCTTATTTATTTTCTTTCCCAATGTTGCTCTTCTCTCCTGGTTACCTTTTGTAGAGTTCCCTCATCCCCCAACCCTTTGCCTCTGAGAGAGTGCCTATACATAAATAACTTTAATGATAGAAATAGTGCATTTTGTATTTTATTTCCCAGCCTTTTAAAAATATTTTTATTCTTTGAGAGTTTCATGCAATATAGTTTGGTCACATTTATATTTTCTTTATATCACACTATACATTTCTCTTTAAAGTCCTCCCAGATCAATTCTCACCTCCCTACTCATACAACCTTGTGTCTCCTCTATTTTTGTAGCCCGTGAAATCCAATTTGTGCTGTACAAAACCCTTGTGCATGGGGGCATACCATGGAGTATGGTCCATTTAAAAATGGACATATCTTTGAAAACCAGACTCTCTTCTCAGCACCGATTAATTTACAATGGCTTATAAAGTACTGGTGGACATCATGCATGCCAACCCCTTGCAATTAAGATTTTTATCTGTATAGATATTTTAAAGGGTTTGCATATGTTGTTGTAACCACCTTGAGTTCATATATTCAGCTATCCTGTTGTGTCTGTAAGACACGTGTTTGTAGTCATATTTCCTATTGATTCGAATCCTTACATCTTGAGGGGAGAGGTGAGAGAGGAAGTTGAACTTTTACTGAAGCTAAGCCTGCATCTAAACAGATGAAAGTGTACTTTCTGTCCTTTAGTCTGTTTATTTGGTGTATTAATCTGATGGATTTATGTATTTTGAACCACCCTGGGGGATGAAGCCAAGTCATTCATTATGGTTAGTGTTTTTAATGTGCATCAAGATTTGTTTTAAGAGTATTTGGTTGGCAATTTTTATGTTAATGTTTGTGTCTATCTCTGTTACCTGTTCCTTGACCATGATCACATACAGGGCTTCTCACCACTGACTTGCTTTTTCACCTTCATAAATAGTTAGTAGTAACTATTTTATTGAGGGAATGTAGTACTGTCCTACACCAGCATTCTGTGTCTATAAATCTTATTTCCTACCTTCCTTTGGTCCATTTTCAGGGTTGTCATCTTCCTTTCTTGTCTCATGTAAAAGGAGAGCTTTATTGGGTCCTTCTGTCACTGCAGTATGCCCAGACATACTCTGTTAAAAGAAGTCACAATAAAGCATTTTCTGTGAGCTGGAGAGCTGGCTCAGTGGTAAGAGTAATTGCTCTACAGGCATGAGCATCCACAATCAGGTGGCTAGTACCATTCAAAAATCAGGTCAAGGCTGCACATGTGTCTGGAACATTGCACTGGAAACTGCAGGGTCACTACAAGGGTCATTGAAGTATGACAGCTTTGACTGACACCATCTGTTTAGTGAGATGCCCTGTAATAGATCAGGACACTCCAGTCTGCATGTGCACATGGGCACACATGCTCACACAAAACACATAACACACATACATACACACATACACCATGCATACATGAACACAAAGTATTTCATAAGTTTCTACTTTGCTGTTTAAGAATACGTATGAATGTTTGTATTTCTTGAATGATGATTGGAAGGAGTCCCATGAAATGCATTTTAGGGACATCTTATGGCTACTGCAATCATGGAATCCTAACAGTTGTTTTACCTTAAGATCTATATGAGATGAAGCTAGAAAAAATTTCCAGCCTATTTGGGGCAAGTAATCTTCAGACCCACCACACAGTAAGAAGCTATTAAAAATGGATATTTTCCAGGACATGTAGAGATAAATGTTACTTGAGGATATGGCCAGTGGGAGTTTTTCTATGCTCTAATGCATATATGACTGGACTTAGCATATATCACTAGACTTAGCAGGTTATGAACTCCCCAAAAGAGGATACAATGTTATTATGGGCGTGATGGGGGTACATAAGGAGGCAGACCGAGAAAAATAAAAATTTACAAAATGCTCTGTGGGTATTTGTTGTTTGTGTATACAAGCACAGGTGTGTGTGTATATGTACACAGGGCATGGAAGACACTGAATTAGGACAAAAGGTGGGTGATGCCTGAATTCAGTTCTTACCGTGCTGGTTTTTGTTGTGATTTGAAGGAGAATGTCTTCCATAGGCTCATATATTGGAATGCCTGATCCTTACTGGAACTGCTTGGGCAGGATTAGAAGAGGCATTGGCTTATTGGAGTAGGTGTGGCCTTCTTAGAGATTTTTCACTGGGGGTTGGCTTTGAGTTTTCAAAAGCCCATTTCAGACCTAGTCTCTATTCTTTCCTCTCCTCTTACCCCCTCCCTTCTCTCTCAGTCTCTCTGCCTCTCTGCCCCTCTCTGTCTCTCTGTCTCTGTCTTTGTCTCTGTCTCCATCTTTCTCTGTCTGTCTCTTTGTCTCTCTGACTCTGTCTCTGTCCCTGTCTGTCTGTCTGTCTGCCTCTCTCTCTTCTCTCTCTCTCTCTCTCTCTCTCTCTCTCTCTCTCTCTCTCTCTCTCTTTCTCTCTCTCTCCTCTCTCTGCCTGTTGCCTGTGCATCAGAACGTACAACTTAAAGCTCTTTGGTTCTGCTCCATCACCCACATGCCCATACTGCTTTCTGTCATGATTATTATAAAATAACACTATAAAACTGCCCATAACTTAAAATTTTTAAGGGGTTGCCTTGGTCATGGTGGCTTTTCTCAGCAATAAAGTAATAACTAAGTTTTTTTTCTCTTTTTTTGTTAACTTGTCGCAAGGCAGAATCATCTGACCATAACAAACTAAAATGACAAAATTCCTACATAATATTGGCCTATAGGCAGGTCAGCTTAGTATATTTTTTATTAATTATTGATTTGGGAGGATCCAATTTATCATGGGTAATGCCAACCCTGAACAAGTGGTCTTGGAATGGATAAAGATACAGACTGGGCAGTCTGTGAGTTTCAAGACAGTAAACAGTGTTCTTCTATCACTTTTGTTTCAGTTCCTGCTTCTAGGTCCTTTTCCCTGCTTGTGATCCTATTCTGACTTCCTCACTAATCAGTTCTTATCTGGAAGTGTAAACTAAAACAAACTGTTTTTCCAAGTAGCTTTTTGTCATAGTGTTTTATCAGAGCAATAGGCAACTTACCCTAAACATAAGTCTTGGATACCGTGTATACTTTGCAAAAGTCATTGAATCAGGGAAAACAATATTATATTGGTCCTGGAAGTTTCCTTTGTACTCTGTTTCTGGTAAGGTTATAAAATATTTAATTGCTTGCAACAAACTTGCCGTAGCTTCAGTCTTGCTGACAACCTTCAACCTGGCCTGGTTTTCATTCCCATTGGCCATAATCAGGAGAAAATGCTTTCATAAGAAAACACTGGCACTGACATCTTTGCATACTTAACACTAATTTGTATTTTTCACAATTTTAGATGCCACCCTATTAATATTTTTATGTCTAATTTTCATCTGAGGAATTGCTTTGATACATTGTTAAACATAAACATAATAAAAGCTACAGGCACTATTTTTGAATAATAGAATATGCATGTCATATTAAATACTTGTAGTGTGCCATGTTGGGCCTGAAAAGACTCTCAAAAACCAGTATTCATGAGTCTTCTAGAACTGATTATTATTTGGGGCTAATAATGTATGTATTCTCTATTTCATTAAGAGTTTAATAGAATGGATTGAACAACATCATGAAATTAAAATTTAACTAATTTTAAGTACTAAATTTTCTACTTCTAAATATTAATAATGCATATTTTTATAATTATGTGAGAGATAGACACAAAGATCTTCTAAAAATTATGATACTCAGACATTCAACAAAGAAACTATAGTCAAGCTTATATACTCTTACATACATAATTTTAAAATTAAAGCCACCATGAAGAGCAATTGATTAATAATTTATTATTACAATTGGATATTTATTAAAGTCTAAGAATTGTGATAGCTGCATCTATACAACTTAAATATCATATTAAGTTTTGCTTATCAAAAATGCTTGATAATTTGAGATTTTTTTATATTATATGACATGTATTTACAGTATAATTTTTATATCATTATGAATTTCACCTGTATTTTAGTTGCTCCTATATCAAAATATTTATTTTCATTTGGTATTTACTACAGTAAAATTAACTACATGCTTCATATAATAGTTATATATAACTTGTATAATATGTAAATTATATATTTTTCTTCCCAACTTCTCGAATTAAGTAATAGATAAATGGCTACTAAATTTTAAATATAAACAACACATAGGACAAGTTTTAGCACACTCACTAATTTCACAAATTTTAATTTACCAAGGTACTGCCATGATGTTTATTCCTGTGTGGTGTAAATAAGGTATTTCCAGAAGATTCAGTGAGAGTTCTGTAAAGCAAAATATACAACAAAATGGCTAAGTGAGGTTATTATAAACTGTGGCAAAAGTTTAGCTATTTGAATAATAAATATTATTTCTTTGTGTACCTCTAAGGGTTTCAAAGGACCCTCTAGCTGTCTCATTCTGCCTCTTCTCTCAATTAATGAAATAATCAATAAAGGGTCACACATACTTTCATTACAAACAGTACTTATCAGATAGTGCTTGTAAGAACTTGAGGAGATTCTATGTTCAATTTGCCTGCCTTAGAAACAGCAAGGTGAATTGGTGAGTAAAATGCTTGTTGCAAAAGAAGAGTCCTGAAACAAGTTTTCCCAAACACATGTGAAATCAGACATGGTGGAATATACTTGCCACCGTAGAAGGAGGGATAGAGTTTTAGAGATGTGCAGATCCCAAAACCCTCTAGTCAGTCAATGTAGCCAGAATAATAATCTTCAGTCTCAGAAAGCAACTAATGTAGAGAGCAATGGAGAAAAAGGCTTGGAGTTGTCCTGTGACCTATACACTCGTGCGAGTACACGGACACATGCACACAGGCACACACACACACACAGGCACACACACAGGCACACACACACAAGCATACACACACAGGCACACACACAGACACAAGCACACACACACAGGCACACACACAGACACACACAGAGGCACACACACAGACACACACAGAGGCACACACACAGACACACACACAAAGGCACACACACAGACACAAGCACACACACACAGGCACACACACAGACACACACACAAAGGCACACACACAAAGGCACACACACAGACACACACACAAAGGCACACACACAGACACACACACTCACACACAGACATACACACACAGGCACACACACACAGGCACACACACACACACACACACACACACACACACACACCTCTATACCTGAGGCATGAGAACATTGCTGAAGAACCACAGAGTTAAACAGCCACGTGTAGCAGTGATTGTTTCACTACAGCAAAAAACTAACTGAAGGGCCAACAACTGTGTTAGGGAGTTGGGGATGTTGCTGACTGGCTCAGTGACCTCCTGCACACTGTTTGCCAGCTAATACTATTTCAAAAGAATAAAAGTGACATGGGAAAGGAGAAAGAAAGAAGGGACTATTATCCTTGCCCATGAATACATTTCACTTGGCACTTTCCAGTTGTTGGTACTAGAGGGACAGTAAAGTTTTGGTGACATAAATGATGTCACATTCCTATCTGCTATAAAGACTCTTGTCAGTGGCTCAATTTATTTTTAAGTTTCTCGGCAGCTAATTTTTATCAGTTTCTACAATTAAACACAAATTAAATACAGACTAATTTGACCCTGTTTTAATATATATATTTAAATAACCTAATATAAAATTATTAAAAGCCTTTAGATTTTTATTTCTGTTACCTCTGCAGAACTTGTGACAAATCTCAGTATTTTGATATTTAGAAACTCTATTCTCAGTCTCCCCCTGTTATTTTACAAAGTAACCTTTCATTTTCATCTTTACCCTGGCCTAACTTCCTAATTTCATTCTTCTTCTTATTGATCACCACATTCACTACATTTTCTGTTATTAAAATATTTACCTGTACCTTATGGATAAGGAAGAGGACACATTTAATAAAAATAACTTCCTATCACATTTTGGTCAATAATTACATTTATAGAACACAGTTTATTACCTTTGATCTTTAGATTCTCCATTTGAACAACCATTTGCTGGGTGTTTACACTTCATATCTTAGTTTCCAAGATTTTGTAACACCCCCATCCTCAATTTTTGCCTAATTCTAACTAAAAATCAATACATGACTAAGATAAATTGAAAAAATATTTAAATAGAAACATAAAGGTAAGTAAATTATACATAAAATGACAGGTGATATAAGAAAAAGGATAGATGTGAGAGGAAAATCCTGTAACTAGATACTAGACAGAGGTGTGAATCCAAAGAGAAAACAAAACTGAGTAATACACACATGGAAAGATAAATTTATTCAATTCTCTAAACAAAATGAATAGAATACAACATTGTTACCTGTATTTGTGCTTTAATTCTAGCCAAATAAATCATCTCCAGGACTTACCTCATCTTGGTTATGCAAGACTTAGGATATTGTGAGACTTACGTGAGGTTTGTCCTAAAACTATGATGATAGTACTATTTATTAACACTGCAATCATCGAAAGTACTGGCACAAACTATGCAACTGTAATTGAATGCCTTAGGAAGCCTGGAAGCAGAAATCACATTTAACTACCGTTTTGATTTCACTGGTTGTAGAACTACAGGTCCCTGTGGTACTTGGGACCTTACCATTTTATGCAAAGGAACAAGATAATGCACTGGCGGCTAGGAAAGGTGACATTCAGATTATGGTCCAGTTTTCTTATTTATGGGACAAATTAATTAAACTGGCATAGGAACAATTATTCAAATTATGTTTGGTGGTACATAATTAGAAAAACTGATAAAATTTTACCAGCATTTTAGAAAACTATTACAAAGAAATCTAGCACAGAATAGATCATTCTACAAATAGTATTTTTTAATGAATTTCATAATCATTTAACCTTTAATACTTAGAAATTTTATACATCCTACCTGTGGAAAGAGAGGTCATCAGAATCATATACTATTAAGAAAAAAGGCAAAAATATTAAACTTTAAAATATTCAAAAATGTAAAAAAGTCTTATACAGTGAATATTAATTATAAAAATGAGATATACTTAGTATTATTTTCTACTTGTCAAAAGATGTGGGAAAATAAATGTTATCATTAGCTGAGAAGTCAAAATCAACTGTAATTTACATCATAAGAATTTCAGTCAAAATTGTTTATCATAGAAACTCTATATGCACTTGCCTCAGAGAGAAGCTTTAAACCAGCACTTGTTATTTAACATGGCAGTTAGTTTCCAGAGATATAAAATAGCTCATATAAAATATTATGTATGTACATACATATAAAATATGCATATACATACATATATAAAATACATATATATATAATTATATATTTATGTGAGATGTAACATAGTTTTCCCTAGTAGGACCAAAAATACTTTAAATTTATATAAAACTTGCAAAAAATAACATGTTTAAAGCTATTGACATTTCTTATGAGAAGAGGAAAATCAGCTCATAGAAATACCTCGGTGTATTAACAATTGTTCTCTAAAATAATTAGGATAAATAGAGACTTGGAGGATAGTTTGTGCATATAGTGTTTCCTGTGAAAGTGTGAATTTAAATTTGAATCCCGGTGTCCATTCTAAGGTTGAAACAACAGTGTACGTATGTTACCCAAGAACCAGGGCAGCAGGACATGCCAAGATTGATCTCCAGGTTCAGTGAAAGATCCTGCCTCAAAAAACATGAATAAAGATGAGAAAAGGAAAAATGTTTGACAAAATCACCTCCAACCTCTACTTATGGACACACTGCCAAGTACACCTATACAGACACGCATGCAGGCCCAAACAGAAACATGGCAGGCAGTGATTGTGAGGAAGTAATGAGGACTTCCTTGATGTATGGGAAGCTCTCATTACTACTTTGAAAGGCACAAACATATGAATGTAAAAGGCAAGTGGTCATGTGTGTACCGTTGTTATATTCACCCCTCAGTAAGCAGTGTCCTTTTGGTTAACCTGTCTCAGCATTCTAATGTTACTGCTGTGTCGAGTATCAGAAAACAAACCACAGAAACAAGTTAGAAAAACATGGTCCCTGGAGACTGTCAACCCCTACTGAATTTCTTCTAACTTGTACTTCCAAATGTTCTACCCACGCTATCTTAACCTTTGTGAATTTGTACAGGCAATTTCTCTGTTCTGTCCAGAAAACACTCTTTCGTTGTAGTTACCCATTGCCTCTGGCTCTTATATAATCTTTCTATCACATCTTTCATAATTATCTCTAGTCTTTGGGACAAGATTTTGGTATAGAAGTCATATTTGAGCCTGAACGTTCTTCAGTGTCTTGCTTTTTTTTTTTTTACCTTGATCAATTAATATAGGTACTTAATATAGGTTAATATAGATAATGAAGTACCTATATTAATCATGTTTACTGTAAAAGAAGCTTCTCTAATGAGGGCTGATAGATACACAAACCAGTGGGTAAAGTCACTTTGAGTTAGTATGTGTGTGACTATGACCATTAGCAGAATGATGGAAACAGATTTTTCCTAAGGCCTATGATCTTTCTACCCAGAAGTTCTTGCCCTGATTGGTACCAGCTACTGTTTTCAACTTGAAAAGTGGACTGAAAAAGTGGTTGGTAACTCCTGTGACATTTCTGCCACTATTAAATCAGTGGACATGTCTTACAAGGCTGGCCACTGCTGTAGCTGGCAGGGTTCATAGCTGTGTAAGATTACTCTTCTTCTCTGGCACCTTGTATCATTGTGAAAGCTATCCAGGAGAGAGGAAACATTCAGTTTGGTAGCAACTTGGTTTATCTGTATTCTAGGACACAAGTAGATGATGTCTTGATCATTAGTGTCTTACTGTCAAGTTCTGGAAAGTGATAGTGAGTACCGAAAATAGCCCGTAGTTTTTGAGGCTCTAAGGGCCCTCCCTGGAAAACAGTTACAAAAGCGTAACTTATTCTTAGCACTGGGCTTATTCATTAAAAAAGAAAAAAGAAGACAATTATATAGAAATTTGCTATTATAAAATATTCCTAAAATATACACATATACACATACATGTATGCATGGTGTTTAAATGAAGTTATCCGGTAATAGAACAAGAAGTCCCCTACTGATCACTATAGGCTACCAAACCAAAATTTCTGACTATAACTTTTATTTTATAAGACAGGAGTAAGAATAGTAATTTGTCATCACAAAACTTACCTCTATTGGACCTTTGGATATCTCTGATTATCGAATCCTGATGTTTGAAAATAGCACGAGCACTGTCAGGTACAAATAAGGTAGTGCATAAAATTGTTTTAATTTTTATAGTTAAAAACACTTACAAAATACATAAACTTTCAAGCATATCTTTGACAATAGCAAAGTTATAAGCCAATCTTGTTAACGTATACTTGAAATTGATAATCTCTAAAATATTTTTATTGTAGAGGTGTAGAGGGAAATGATGGAGGAGCATTATAAAGGGAAACTCAACCACCTCACACAGAAACTAGGTGAAAGTAACACCATCTTACTAGTAGTAATTTAGTGGTAATTGTACAAAAGACCCGGGTGTATCCCCAAGACTACAGACGAGTCCTGAGATAAGACCTCCTGTATCCATACTTGATAACTCATTTATCATCCCCCTTGACTTAGGCACAAGTGAGGTGCACTGACATCCTGTCATTTAAAAGCTACTTCAACTGAGCAACGAATTCTGGTCCATTATAAAAGACAGTGCTATAATTATTTTGAATCTAAATTTGAGACTAACAAGGATTTTAATATAAACACTTACACTTTACGATGGCCCATGATAGCATATCTCAGTGCACTCCAACTAAAGGAATCTTTTAAAAACACATCAATGTCAAGCTTAAGCAGAAGATCAACAATACGTTTTGAGTCAGATTTGACTGCATACATTAATGTGGTTCTGAAGAGACACAAATAATGCCATCATTAGCTGATTGAATTATATCATTAAACAGATAACAGAGTGGATTTTACTAATTTAATGCCTCTCCTGCTTTTAATGATTTACCACAGACATGAACACATGGAAAGCTTAAGCACTCAATTTTTAATTTAATTACGAATGCCAAATGAAGAAAGCAAACTGATGCCTCCTGTCCCACTGGGATTTTGCACAGTAGAATTCCTGTTTTGATGTTTTTTAAGGAGTGAGGCTGCTCACATCATTTATCTAAAGTATCAAATGATTTAAAAATTTTTTATTTTTCCCTCTTTGGTCTCATGTAATATAAGTTTAGCCAACTAAATATCAATAATAAACTTGTGTTTGTATATTTAAAGCAGTGACAATAATTGTGAAGACTCTTTTGTTATTTTAATCAATGATGACAATAGACTTGTTTTAATTAATTATGGTGATACCCATTTATTATGAATTGCTAAATATATAATTTTCAAACCTCTCTTTAAGCATATCATTTTCCTTCATATCAGAAGATATGTGTGGTGACATGTCACATTCCCAAGATCACAAAATAAAGCTAGAAAGTAAAAAGTTAACTAACAGTCCTCTCTCAAACTTCTCTTTGTCTCTTATTTATTAGTTATTTTTACTAAAATTTGTCCAATTTTAGAGATGCTGCTTTGCTTTGCGCTGGTCAGATAATTATATTTTTAATTTTTTAATTGAACAACTTTATTGTATAAAACAAAGATAAATGTACTAATTTTAAGCATTTTTGCATAAAAGTATACGAATACATTTTTGTCATTGCTTGAATTTTTTTAAAGGTTTGATAGTGTGCACTCAGATCTTACTAGTTACAATCAGCATAAAGTACATGTAAAACAAGATGTAACCTGGAAATAGTCAAAGTTTTCGTGGTGTGTAAAGATTAAGCATAATGGTTTTTCTTTTTTTCTTTTTTCTTTTGAACTTTATTTTAAAAAACAAAGATAAAAGAAAAAAATTTTAAACATTTTTGCATAAATGTATACAAATACAATTGTGTCAGTGCTTGGCTTTTTTCTTCCTTTTTTTTTTTTTTTTTTTTTTAAGGTTTGATACTCTACATTAAGGTCTTACTATTTACAATGAGCAAAATGTACATGTAAAACAGGGTGTAACCCGGAGTTAGTCAACCTTTTCTTGGTGTGTAAGGATTGAGCATGACCTTTTTTTTGTTGTTGTTGTTTGTTTTGTTTTCTTTTTTTCTTGAACTTCATACAGTCTGTGAGTTGTTTCTGGGGCAGTTCGGGCCTCTGGGGTTAGCATCCCACTATCAGTGACTGCATATTATGTCTGTTCTTTTGTGACTGGATTATTTCACTCAGGATGATATTTTCTAGATGCAACCATTTTCTTAGGAATTTGGTTAAGTCATTGTTTCTGGTGGCTGAGTAGTACTCCATTGTGTAAATGTACCACAATTTTTGTATCCATTCATCTACTGAAGGACATCTGGGTTCTTTCCAGCTTCTGGCTATTATAAATAAAGCTGCTATGAACATTGTGGTGCATGTATCTTTGTTGCATATATTGGAGTGTCTTTGGGGTATATGCCCAGAAGTGGAATAGCTGGATCTTCAGGTAGTACTATGTCCAGTTTTCTGAGGAATCACCAGACTGATTTCTAGAGTGGTTGTATTAGTTTACAACCCCACCAAGAGTGGAGAAGTGTTCCTCGTTCTCCGCAACCTCGTCAGCATCTGTTGTCATCTGAGTTTTGAATCTTGGCCAATCTGACTGGTGTGAGGTGGAATCTCAGGGTTGTTTTGATTTGCATTTCCCTGATGGCTAAGGATGTCGAGCACTTCCTTAGATGTATTCCAGCCATTCCATATTCCTGTATTGAGAAAATTTTGTTTAGCTCCGTACCACATTTTTAATAGGGTTGTTTGATTCTGTGGTGTCTAACTTTTTGAGTTTTTTGTATACCCTGGATATTAGGCCTCTATCTGATGTGGAGTTGGTAAAGATCTTTTCCCATTCTGTTGGCTGCCATTTTGTTTTCTTGACAATGTCCTTAGCCTTACAGAAACTTTACAATCTCATTAAGTCCCATTTGTTAATCTTTGATCTTAGAGCTTGAGCCATTGGTGTTTTGTTCAGAAAATTTTCTCCTGTGCCGATGTGTTCTAAGGTTTCCCTACTTTCTCATCTAATAGTTTCAGTGTACCTGGTTTAATGTGGAGATCTTTGATCCACTTACACTTGAGCTTTGTACAAGGAGATAAGAAACGGTCTATTTTCATTCTTTTGCATGCTGAGTGCCAGTTGGACCAGCACCATTTGTTGAATAGGCTGTTCTTTTTCCATTGAATGTTTACAGCTGCTTTGTCAAAAATCAGGTGACCATATAAGTGAGGGCTCATTTCTGGATCTTATATACTATTCCATTGATCCACGTGCCTATTTCTGTACCAGTACCATGCAGTTTTCAGCACAATTGCCTTGTAATATAGCTTGAGGTCAGGGATAGTGATTCCCGCAGATGTTTTCTTGTTGTTGAGGATGGATTTCACTATTCTAGGTCTTTTGTTATTCCATATGAAATTGCACATTGATCTTTCCAACTCAATGAAGAACTGGGTTGGAATTTTGATGGGGATTGCATTGAATCTGTAGATTGCTTTTGGTAGGATGGTCAATTTTAAAATGTTGATCCTTCCAATCCATGAGCATGGGAGATCTTTCCATTTTCTGAGATCCTCCTCAATTTCCTTCTTTAGAGGTTTGAAGTTCTTGTCGAACAGGTCCTTCACTTGCTTAGTTAGAGTCACACCAAGTTTTTTCATAGATTGTGTGACTATTGTGAAGGGTATCTTTTCCCTAATATTTTTCTCCACGTTTGTCCTTTGAATATAGGAAGGCTACAGATTTGTTTGAGTTAATTTTGTATCCAGCCACTTTGCTGAATTTGTTTATCAGCTGTGGGAGTTCTCTGGTGAAATTTGTGGGGTCACTTAAGTACACTATCATGTCTTCAGCAAAGAGTGATGTTTTTATCTCTTCTTTTCTGATTTGTATCCCCTGGATCTCCTTTTGCTGTCTTATTTCTCCAGCCAGGACTTCCAGCACTATGTTGAATAGGTAGGGGGAGAGTGGGCAGCCTTGTCGAGTCCCTGATTTTAGTGGGATTGCTTCAAGTTTCCCACATTTAAGTTTGATGTTGGCTGTTGGTTTGCTGTATATTGCTTTTATTATGTTTATGTATGGACCTTGGATTCCTGTTCTTTCCAGGACTTTTAACATGAAGAGGTGTTGAATTTTGTCAAATGCTTTATCAGCATCTAGTTAGATGACCATGTGATTTTTGTTCTTTGAGTTTGTTTATATGGTGGATTACATTGAAGGATTTCCTTATATTAAACCATCCCTGAATCACAGGAATGAAGCCTACTTGGTCATGTTGAATGATGGTCTTGATGTGTTCCTGGATTCGGTTTGCAAGGATTTTGTTGAGTATTTTAGCATCAATGTTCATAAGTGAGATTGGTCTGAAGTTCTGTTTCCTTGTAGGGCCTTTGTTTGGTTTAGGTATGAGGGTTATTGTAGCCTCAAAAAATGAGTTAGGTAGTATTCCATCTGATTCTATCTTGTGGAATAGTTTGGAGAGTATTGGTGTTATATCCACAATAAATGTCTGATAAAATTCTGCACTGAATCTGTCTGGACCTGGGCTTTTTTTTTGGTTGGGAGGCTTTTGATGACTTTTTCTATTTCTTTAGGTGTTATGGGATTATTTAGATGGTTTACCTGGTCCTGGTTTAACTTTAGGATTTTGTATCTGTCTAAGGAATTCATCCATTTCCTCCAGATTTTCCTACTTTGTGGATTATAGGCTTTTGTAGTAGGATCTGATGCTTTCTTGAATTTCCTCAGTTTCTGTTGTTATGTCTCCACTTTCCTTTTTGATTTTGTTAATTTGTATACTCTCTCTTTGCCCTCTAGTTTGTCTGGCTAGGGGTTTATCAATCTTTTTGATTTTCTCAAAGAACCAGCCCTTGGTTTTGTTGATTCTTTCAATGGTTCTTTTTATTTCTATTTGATCTATTTCTGCCCTAATTTTGATTATTTCTTGCTGTCTACTCTTCTTGGGTGTATCTGCTTCCTTTTGTTCTAGAGCTTTTAGCTGTGCTGTCAAGTTGCTGATGTATGCTTTCTCCAGTTTTATTTTGGAAGTGCTCAGGGCTATGAGTTTTCCTCTCAGTACTGCTTTCATTGCATCCAATAGGTTTGGGTATGTTGTGTTTTCGTTTTCATTGAATTCTAGAAAATCCTTATTTTTTTTCTTTATTTCTTCTTTGACCCCTGCTATCATTTAACAGAGCGTTGTTTAGTTTCCATATGTATGTGGTCTTTTTGATGTCTTTGTTGTTGTTAAAGACCAGCCATAAACCATGGTGATCTGAGAGGATGCATGGGAGTATTTCAATCTTCTTATATCGATTGAGGCTCGTTCTGTGTGCAATTATGTGGTCAATTTTTGAGAAGGTGCCATGGGGTGCTGAGAAGAAGGTGTATTCTTTTACTTTAGGATGATATGTTCTGTAGATATCTATTAATTCCAGTTTGTTCAAAGTCTCTGCTAGTTTTACAGTGTCCTTGTTCAGTTTCTGTTTCCATGATCTGTCCATTGGAGAGAGTGGGGTATTAAAGTCTCCCACTATTATTGTGTGGGGTGAAATGTATTTTTTGAGCTTTAGTTGGGTTTCTTTTATGTATGTGGGTCCTTTTGTATTTGGAACATATATATTAAGGATTAAGGCTCCTCCTGACAGATTTTCCCGATAACGAATAAAAAGTGTCCTTCCTTATCTTTTTTGATAACTTTTGGTTGGAAATTTACTTTATTCGATATTAGAATAGCCAGTCCAGCTTGCTTCTTGGGGCTGTTTTCTTGGAAGTTTTTTCTCAATCTTTTACTCTGAGATAGTGCCTGTCTTTGTCTCTGAGATGAGTTTTCCTCTATGCAGCAAAATGCTGGATTTTGTTTATGTATCCAGTCTGATTGCTTATGTCTCTTTATTGGGGAGTTGAGTCCATTTATGTTAATAGATATCAAGGAATAGTGTTTTCTCTTTCTTTCTTTTATTGCTTTTGTAGGTTGAGTTGTGTCTGTGTCTTTTTCTTCTTTTGATTTTTTTGCTTAGGAATTTTCTTGTTTTTACTAGAATGATATTTATAATCACTTATGCATAAATTAAGGTCAATATTCATTTTAGCAGGTAATTTAATGCAAGAGACATCTAATATATATATATATATATATATATATATATATATATATATATATATATATATATGAGTTTCAATTTTTCTTCACACTTAAGATAGCATTTAAAGTAAAAGTATATATGAATTAGATGGGAAAACAACTACAAAACCATGAAGAATTTCAGTAAATGCACTTAGTGGCAAGTCTGATCTTCCGAGTCTGAGCCACAGTCTTGAAGAGGAGAGCTGACAAAGGTAAGCTGTCCTCTGTCTCTCTCATATGTGCCAGGTTGGACACCCACATTACAGCCCACACCATCACACCTCAAGATAAAATGCAATAAATAAATTAAAATACAAATTTTATTCTAAATGAATAATAAAGCCAAAAGTCTACCAATTTATAAATAAACTTAATTTGAAGCTCTTCATCTGATAAAAGTATATGACCATGAAAATCTTATTTTAAAATAAGAAACATAAATCAACTTTTTAAGGCCAGGAGGGTTCACCATCTATTATTTTTTGCATTTCTCATTTTAAATATAACTAATGAATTGTATTGATACTTTTTAAAGTTAATCTTAGTCTTCATTTCAAATTAATGCTTCTGACTTGAGTGATTATTTCCATTCTAGTATGCCACTAAGGTGTTTAGAATTTCAAAGGATACCTTTGTTGATCATCAGACACATGTATATCTGCTCCCCTTCTTATTAAAAATTCTGCCATTAGGATCTTGTTTTCTCTGAGGGCCAGTAATAGAGGACTGAAACCATCCTGTCAGGAAATCAATTAATGATTCATAAACGTCTGCAGGTGAGCTGAAAATCCTTTAGATGACCTTATAAACATCCACCTGTAAGCCAGAATAGATCAACAATTTTCTCCTGTCTCTTCCTAACCACTTTCCCTTCCTTAACTCCTTCTCCCTTGCCCACAGTTATCCCTTCCAAATTTCTCACTGGAGACATCTGCTGACTACAAGAAGCTTTGCTCCCTTTATAGAATTTACCACATGATAATTTGGAGTTATGTAAGTTGCTCCCATCTGAAGCAAAATTTTGAGGTTAGGGAGAAGTTATAGTTTTACCTTGACAGCACCAGACCCAAAGTAGCAAAGGACTTTCATTTTTAGTATTTTCTCAAACAAAGTAAACATTTTTCTGTCTGTATTCTAGGTGCACAGCTGAATAACTTTCTGTTTAAAATATATGGCAAAATGGTCAATTTTAAAAGACTTTACTTTCACTTAAATCATATTTATCAATGCTTCAGTCGAGCAGATGTTAATGTGTGACAGAACGGTTTTAGGTAGACAATGCAGAAAGCTTTCTAATAACATGTTATCATAAAGAGGGGTTGTGGGTGCTATCTATTCTGGCAAGTACTGGAAGATCTTCCTACAAATCTCTCACCAAGGAAACAGACTTTACTTTAAGTAAGAGGTTTCCAAACAACTTTGACACTTATCTCTAAATAGGTTTGGTCTGTTATATGATTACAGAAAAATATTTTAACCATATAAAAGCCTAATACATGAATTCAATCTCACAAATGATAGCCCTAAGGCAGTGGGCTCCTAAAATTTTTACTCATAAGTAAGGCCACAGACACACAGGAGAGACAAGCTTTATTCAGAGACAGCAAGGTCAACTAACATCAAAGATAAGAAGATGGTTAGAGGCAAGCACAAGGCTCTAAACAACCGAAAGCAATACAACCTGGAAACACCAGAACCCAGCTCTTCCACCACAGAAAGTAGTGTGTATTCCAGCGCACTAGAAAAACAAGATTTGGACTAAAAATTGTGCCTCATGTTGATGATAGAGGGCCTTGAAAAGCACATGAATAACTCCCTTAAGAAATATAGGAGTACGCATTTAAACAAGTACAAGCCATTAGAGAAACACAGGAAAACACAAGCAAACAGATGAAGGAATTGAACAAAACCATCCAGGATATAAAGTCGGAAATGGAAATCAATAAACAAAACACAAAGAGGGACAACCATTAAGATGGAAACCTTGAAAAGAGGTCAGGAGTCAATGATGTAAGGATCACCAACAGAGTACAAGAGATGGCAGAGAGAATCTCAGGAGGGCAGAAGATAACATAGAAAACACTGACACAACAGTCATAGAAAATGTAAAAACTAAAAAGCTCCTAAAAAACATCCAGGAAATCTAGGATACAACGAGAAAACCAAGGCTAAGGATAATAGGTGTAGATGAGAACTAAGACTCCCAAGAAAAAGGTCCACTAAATTTCTTCAACAAAATTATAGAATAAAACTTCCTTATTATACAGAAAGAGATGGCCATGAACAGAAAAGAAGCCTACAGAACTCCAAATAGATTGGTCCAGAAAAGAAACTCCTCCTGACACATAATAGTCAAAAGACCAAATGTTAAAAAAAAAGAAAGTATACTAAAAGCAGTAAGAGAAAAAGAACAGGTAGCATATAAAGCAGAACAATAAGAATTACACCAGACTCCTCAACAGTTTATGAAAGCAGTAAGATCCTGGACAGACATTAAACAAACCCTAAGAGAACACAAATGCCAGCCTAGGTTACTATTCTAGCAAAAATCTCAGTCATTATAAATGGAGAAACCAAAGCATTCCAGGACAAGACCAAGTTTACACAATATCTCTCCACAAGTTCAGTCCTATAAAGGATAATAATAGAGAAAACTCCAATACCAGGAGAGAAACTACACCCTAGGAAAATCAAGAAAATAATCCTCTTGCAACAAACCCAAAAGAAGTAAGGCACACAAACATAATTCTACCTCTAATAACAAAAACAGGAAACAACAATCATTATTTTTAATATTTTTTAACGTCAGTGGACTCAATTCCCCAGAGAAAGACAAACTATCAGACTAGATATGGAAAAGGGATACAGTACCATGCTGCATACAGAAAACTCATTTCAGCAACAAAGACAGGTACTACCTTAGAGTAGAAGGTTGGGAAAAATTCCAAACAAATGATCCGAAGAAACAAGCTGGACTAGTCATCCTAATATGGAATAAATTTTATTTTGAGCCAAAAGTAATCAAAAAAGATAAGGAAAGACACATTTTACTCATCAAAGAAAAATATCTATCAGGATGAACTCTCAATCCTGAACATCTATGCTTCAAATACAAGAGAACTCAAATTCATAAAAGAAACTCTACTAAAGCTCAAAGCACATATTGCACCACACACAATAATAGTGGGCGACTTCAACATCCCACTCTCATCAATAGACAGAACTTGATAGCAGAAACTGAACAGAGACACAGTGAAACTAAGAGAAGTTGTGAACCAGAAGGATTATCAGACATCTATAGAATATTTCCTCTTAAAAGAAACAAATATAACTTCCTCTCACCACTTCAGGGCTCCTTCTCCAAAACTGTTCAGATAGTTGGTCACAAAACAGGGCTCAACAGATACAAAAACATCAAAATAATTCCATGCATTCTATCAGATACCACGAAATAAGGCTGGTCTTCAATAACAAACAAACAAACAAAAAAGCCCACATACACATACTCAATGACATCTTGGTCAAGGAAGAAATAAATAAAGAAATCGAAGGCTTTTTAGAATTTAACAAAAATTAAGGCACAATATACCCAAACTTATGGGATACAATGAAAGCAGTGCTAAGAGGAGAACTCATAGCTCTGAGCATTCCCATAAAGAAACTGGAAAGAGCATATACTAACAGCTTGTCAGCAGACCTGAAAGCTCTAGAACAAAAAGAAGCAAATATGCTGAAGAGGAGTAGATGGCAGAAAATAACCAAACACAGAGCTGAAATAAACCAAATAGAAACAAAAAGAAGTATAACAAGAATCAACAAAAGTAGGAGCTGGTTCTTTGAGAAATCAACAAGATTGATAAACCCTTAGCCAGACTAACTAGTGGGCTCAGAGAGAGTATCCAAATTTAAAAAAAATCAGAAATGAAAGTGAAACGGCAATAACAGAAACTGAAGAAATTCAAGAAATCATCAGATCCTACTACAAAAGCCTATACTCTCCCTAACTATTCAATATAGTATTTGAAGTACTAGCTAGAGCAATAAGACAACAAAGGGAAGTGAAAGTGATACAAAATGGAAAAAAAGAAGTCAAAATATCACTATTTGCAGATGATATGATAGGATAGTTAAGTGACCCCCATAAATTCACTAGAGAACTCCAACAGCTGATACACAACTTCAGCAAAGTAGCTGGTATAAAATTATTCCAAACAAATCAGGAGCATTCTTCTACTCAAAGGATAAAATGGCTGAGAAAAAATTAGAGAATGGACACCCTTCACAATAGTCAAAATGAATATAAAATACTATGGTGTGACCCTAACCAAGCAAGTGAATGATCTGTGTAACAAGAACTTCAAGTCTCAAGACTCGGCCCTGCTGCATCTGGATGGGTGGCATGCCCATGCACAGGTCCCTGGGAGCTAGGAAGAGCTGCAGAAACGCTTTCCATCCTAAGCAGAAAAGTCGCTGGGAGCTCAGAAGAGAGGCGAGAATGCTTTTCATCCTAAGTGGAAGGATCTACAGGAGAGACAGGCTCCACACAGAGACACCTATAGTCACAAAACAAGATGGCAAGAGGAAAGTGAAAGAACCTAAGCAATGGAAACTAAAACAACCTGGCAATATCAGAACCCAGTTCTCCCACCACAGCAAGTAGTGGACTGCCAAACACAGAAGAAAATAAGACTCATACTTGAAATCATACTTCATGATGATGATGGAAATCTTGGAGAAGCACATAAATAACTCCCTTAAACAATTACAGGAGAACCAGGAAAAAATCACTCAAAGAACTAAAGGAAAACACAACCAAACAGATAAAGGAATTGAATGTAGAGATAGAAACAAAAAAAAAAAAAAAAAAAAAAAAAAACCACAAAAAGAGACAACTCTGGAGATGGAAAAACAACAAAATGAAATCAGGAGTCACAGATATAAGCATCACCAACAGACTATAAGATATGGAAGAAAGGCTTTCAGGGGCCAAAGAAAAGATAGAAAACGTAGACAAAACAGTCAGAGAAGATGCAAAAATCAAAAAGGTCCTAACCCTAAATGTCCAGGAGATCCAGGACACAATGATAACACCAAACCTAAGGATTGTAGAAGAAGGCAAAGAATATCAAATAAAAGGTACAGTAAATATCTTCAACAAAATCATAGAAAAAACTTCCCTGCCCTTAAGAACAAGATGTCCATGAACAATCAGGAAGCTTACAGAACTCCAAATAAAATTGGACAGAAAAAAAAAAAAAAGCTTCTCCCGACACATACTAGCCAAAACACCGAATATTCCAAAAAAAGAAAGAATCCTAAAAGGTGTAAGGGAAAAAGGATAAGTAACATATAAAGGCAGACCAATCAGAATTGCACCAGACTTCTCAACAGAGACTATAAAAGCTAGAAGATCCTGGACAGACATCATGCAGACCATAAGAGAACACAAATGCCAGCCCAGGTCACTATATCCAGCAAAACTCTTAATCACCATACATGGAGAAACCAAGATATTCCAGAACAAAACCAAATTTACACTATATCTGTCCACAAATCCAGCCCTATAAAGGATGATAAATGGAAAAATCCAACACAAAGAGACTACACCCAAAGAAAAGTAAAAAAAAAAAAAAAAAAAAAAAAAATCACAAAAGGAAACCAAAAGAAGTAAAGCACACAAACAAAAGTCTACCTCTAACAACAAAAATAACATGAAACAAAAATCACTATTCCATAATTTCTTTTAACATCAATGGACTCAATTCCCCAGTAAAAAGACATAGACTATCAGACTGGATATGTAAACAGGATCTATCATTTTTCTGCCTACAGGAAACTTGTCTCAGAGACAAAGACAGATACTACCTCAGAGTAAAAGGCTGGGAAAAAAACTTTCCAAGCAAATGGGCCCAGGAAACAAGCTTGAGTAGCTATTCTTATATCAAATAAAATAGATTTTCAACCAAAAGTTATCAAAAAAGATAAGGAAGGACACTTTTTTACTCATCACAGGAAAAATCTATCAATGAAATCTCAATCTTAAACAACTATGCTCCAAATACAAGGGCACCCACATTTATAAGAAAGATCCTGTTAATGTTCAATTATACCACACACAATAATAGTGTGAGACTTCAACATCCCACTCTCATCAATGGACAGATCATGGAAACAGAAACTAAACAGAGACACAGCAAAACTAGCAGAGGTTAGGAACCAGTTAGAATTAACAGACATCTACAGGACATTTCATCCTAAAACAAAAGAATATACTTTCTTCTCAGCACCTCACAGTACCTTCTTCAAAACTGACCATACAATCTGTCACAAAACAGGCCTCAACAGGTACAAGATTTAAATACTCCCATGCATCCTATCAAATCACCATGGACTAAGGCTGGTCTTTAATAACAATAAAAACAACAAAAAGCTCATATATATATGGAAGCTGAAAAATGCTCTGCTCAATGATAGAAAGAAATGAAGAAAGAAATTAAGGATTTTTTAGAATGTAAAGAAAATGACACTACTACATACCCAAACTTATGAGATACAATGAAAGCAGTACTGAGAGGAAAACTTTTAGCTCTGAGTGCCTCCAAACAGCTGAAAGCTTTAGAACAAAAAGAAGCAGATACACCCGAGAAGAGTAGATGACAGAAAATAATCAAACTCAGAGCAGAAATCAACAAAACAGAAACAAAAAGAACTATACAAAGAATCAACAAAAACAAGAACTTTTTTTTTGGCCAGACTAACTAGAGGGCAAAAAGAGACTATCCAAATTAACAAAATCAGAAATTAAAGTGGAGACATAACAACAGAAACTGAGAAAATTCAAGCAATCATCAGGTCCTATTACAAAAGCCTATATTCAACAAACTGGAAAATCTAGAGGAAATGGATATATTTCTAGACACATACCTGATACCAAAGTTAAATGAAGATCAGATAAACCATCTAAACAGTCCCATAACACCTAAAGAAATAGAAGCACTCATCAAAAGCCTCGCAAACAATAAAAGTCCAGTACCAGATGGGTTTAGTGGAGAATTCTTTCAGACTTTTATAGAAGACCTAATACCTATGCTTTCTAAACTATTTCACAAAATAGATACAGAAGGACCACTACACAGCTCTTCCTTCAAAGCCAGAATTACTCTCATACCTAAACCCCACAAAGACAGTACAAAGAAAAAGAACTTTAGACCAATCTCTCTCATGAGAATTGATGCAAAAATAATAAAATTGTTGCAAACCAAATCCAAGAACACATCAAAACAATCATCCATCATGACCAAGTAGGCTTTATCCCAGAGATGCAAGGATGGTTCAACATACAGAAATACCTCAATGTAATCCACCATATAATCAGTCTCAAAAAAAAAAAAAAAAAAACAAAAAAAACAAAAAAAAAAAAAAACAAAAAACAAAAAAACACATGATCCTCTCACTAGATGCTGAGAATGCATTCGACAAAATTCAACACCCCTTCATGATAAAAGTCTTGGAAAGATTTTTTCAAGGCCCATACCTAAACATAGTAAAAGCAATATATAGCAAACCAGTAGCCAACATCAAACTAAATGGAGAGATACTTGAAGCAGTCCCACTAAAATCAGGAACTAGACAAGACTGCCCACTATCCCACTCCTATTCAATATAGTACTGGTAGTCCTGGCCAGAGAAATTAGACAACAAAAAGAAAATCAAATAATAAACAATAATCAATCATTGTAAAGAAAGAAGTCAAAATATCACTATTTGCAGATGATATGATAGTATACTTAAGTGATCTCAAAAATTCCACCAGAGAGCTTTGACAACTAATAAACAACTTCAGAAAAGTGGCTGGCTATAAAATTAACTCAAACAAATCAATAGCCTTCCTCTACTCAAAGGATAAACAGGCTGAGAAAGAAATTAGAGAATTGACACCCTTCACAATAGTCACAAAGGCTATAAAATACCTTGGGGTGACCTTAACCAAGCAAGTTAAGGGTTTGTATGACAAGAAACTCAAGACTCTGAAGATGGAAATTGAAGGAGATCTCAGAAGATGGAAAGATCTCCCATGCTCATTTATTGACAGGATCAACATTGTAAAAATGGACATCTTGCCAAAAGTAATCTAAAGATTCAAAGCAATCCTCAGCAAAATTCCAACTCAATTCTTTATAGAGCTGGAAAAAGCAATTTGCAAATTCATCTTGAATAATAAGAAACCTAGAATAGCAAAATCTATTCTCAAGAATAAAAACACTTTGGGGAAATCACCATCCCTGATCTAAAGCTATATTATAAAATAATTGTGATAAAACCTGCATCATATTGGTACAGAGATGGGCAGGTAGATCAATGGAACAGAATTGAGGACCCAGAAATGAACCCACACACCTATGGTCACTTGATCTTTGACAACTAAGCTAAAAACTTTCAATGGAAACAGGACAGCCTCTTTAACAAATGGTGTTGGTTCAACGAGCAGTCAGTATGCAGTAGAATGAAAATAGATCCTTTCCTATCACCTTACAAAGCTCAAGTCCAAATGGATTAAAGACTACCACATAAAACTAGGAATACTGAAACTATTAGAAGAGAAAATAGAGAAAACCTTAGAACACATAGGCACAGGAAAATTTTTTTTGAACAGAACACCAGTGGCTTATGCTTTAAGATCAAGAATCGACAAATGGGACCTCATGAAATTGCAAAGTTTCTGTAAGGCAAAGGATACTGTGAAGAAGACAAAATGGCAACCAACAGATTGGGAAAGGATCTTTACCAATCCTACATCTCATAGAGGGCTAATATCCAATATATCCAAAAACCTCAATAAGTTAGACTCCACAGAATTAAATAATCCTATTAAAAATGGAGTACAGAGCTAAACAAAGAATTCTCAACTGAGGAATACTGATTGGCTTAGAAGCACCTAAAGAAATATTCAACATCCCTAGTCATCAGGGAAATGCAAATCAAAACAACTCTTGAGATTCCTCCTCATACCAGTCAGAATGGCTAAGATCAAAAACCCAGGGGACAGCAGATGTTGGCGAGGATGTGGAGAAAGAGGAACACTTTTTCATTTTGGTGGCATTGCATTTGCTACACGTACTCTGGAAATAAGTCTGGCAGTTTCTCAGAAAATTGGACATTGTATTACCTGAGGACCCAGCTATACCTCTCCTGGATATATACTCAAAACTAACTCCAACATCTAACCTCGACACATGCTCCACCATATTCATAGCAGCTTTATTTATAATAGCCAGAATCTGGAAAGAACTCAGATGTCCTTCAACAGAGGAATGGATACAGAAATTGTGGTTCACTTACACAATTGATTACTACTCTGCTATTTAAAACAATGACTCCATGAAATTCCTAGGCAGGAATATCAAGCGGAAGGATTGGCGTTGCCATCCCACAGTCAAAAGCTCTGACCCAGAATTGTTCATGACTGAAGAAACTGCAGGGACTAAACGGAGAATAGTATGACAAGCCCAAATTGGCATCCAGCTCAAGTGGAAACTGGGGCCATGAGACTGTTACTGATTTTTTGGTGTACTTTCAGACAGGAACCTAGCATGGCTGCCCTCTTGAGAGGCTCAACGAGCAGCTGAAAGAGTCAGATGCAGATACAAACACCCAACCAAAGACAGAAGCCTGTGATTGAATTGGGGAAAAGCTGGAAGAAGCTGAGGACGAGGATGGCCCCACTGAAAGACCAACTGTCTCAACTGACTTGGACCTCCTAGAGTTCTCAGACACTGAGCCACCAACCAGGCAGTATACACCTGCTAATATGAAGCCCATGACACACATACAACAGAGGACTGCCTTGTCTGGCTTCAGTGAAAGAAGATGCACCTAACCATTGAGAGACTTGAGGCCCCAGGGAGTAATGAGGTCTATTGGGGTTGATGGGCTGACTGGGGACATCCTCTTAGAGACAGGCGTGGGTAAGGAAGTAGCGGGGCAGACAAGGAGGGGTAATAAAGTCTGGATTGTAAAAAAAAAAAAAAACTGTTAAAGAAAAAAGGCTACTAATAACATTCTACTACACTCATTGTCTTACTCAGCTATCATCAGAGAAGCTTTTTCTAACAGTGGATAAGGACAAATCCCGAGACCCACATCTGGACATAGTAAGAGACCTTGTCTTCACCAAATACCTTCTCTCAGACTCAGCGAACCTTGTAGAAGGGGAAATGGAAAGATTGTAAGAGACAATAGGGATAGAAAACACCAAGGAAACAAGACCTTCTAAGACACAACAGGACTCACAGAGGCTATGACAGCAGACACAGGGCCTGCAAATATCTAAGCCAAATGGGCTCCTTGCACTGAGAAGGAAAGCGGACATAAGCCTTCATCCCTAAAAAAACTCTCGATATTTGTATGAAAAGGTATTTCAACATGTTTCAGTTGTTGAACCATTGAGATTGTAAACATAGAAAATCAACTCTATCATATTTCATTTTTTGTTCTTCTTTCTTTTACTTATTTATTTATTTATTTATTTATTTATTTATTTATTTGAGTAAAAGTCTCACCCTGAGAGGGCTGGAACTTGCAACGTTGACCAGAAAGACCAAAAACACACAGATATTTTCTTGCTTCTGCCTCAGAAATGCTGTATGTTCCATGAATGGGAGAGGGGCCCTTGGTCTTGTAAAGGCTCCATGCCCCAGTGTAGGGGAATACTAGGGTGGTGAGGCTGGAATGGATGAGTGGGTGGGTCGGAGAGCACCCTCATAGAAGCAGGGGGAGGGGCTAGGGGGCTTGTGGAGAGTAAGCTGGGGAGGGTAAAAACATTTGAAATATAAATAAATAAAAAACATTAAAAAGGACATCAACTATAACAAAAGAGAAATGCTGTAAGTTACATCTCAAATGTGCATTTTTTGAAAATTCTGAAATTTAAGTTATGTGAACTTTACCTTGGTTTTTTCTTCGATGTTTGCTCCATAGGGAAGCAGATTGGCAGCAATTGTTGGTTTGCCCACATAAACTGCATAATGCAGAGCTGTGTTGCCATTTTTGTCCTTTATATTTGGGTCGGCCCCATAGTCAAGGAGTAAAGATACAATGTTTTCTTCACACCTTTGTACTGCCTGTAGGTATTGTATCAAAACCACACTGTCAGCTCTAGAAATTAAATATAATTACTTCATAGTTCTCAAGGAATTGGTACGTGTTTATTTTTAAAATTATTTTATGTGTCTAGGTGTTTTACCGGCTTGTATATCTGTGTATCACTGTGTGCAGGGCCTCAGGGGCCAGAAAAGAGCATCAGATACTCTGGGACTGGAATTACAGACAGTTGTAAGCCACCATGTGAATGCTAGGCATCAAACATGCTGGGAAAAACAGCCTGTACTCTTAACCCCTGAATCATCTCTCCGGACCCCAGTTCGTTACATTTAAATTTCGTAAATTCTAAACATTTACATTAAATCCATCTCAGCTGCAATTTATGAATTCCATCTACCTTCATCAATGGAGTTGTCTTCTCATTGTCAAGTGCATTAATATCACAATTATTTTCCATCAGAATATTTACTATTTCTTCCTTTCCATAACAGGATGCAAAATGCAGAGCAGTTCTGTGGAAATGAGATGTGTCTCTTAATTAATCAACACTATTTCATCATACACAGATGCACATATATTTAGAAATGTCAAATTACATGAAATTCCTCTTTCATGTTAATATCTATTTAAATTTAACTTATACTATCACCGGGACACAATGGAAACACTGTAAGTAGTGACTGTCCAATTCAGGTTACTATTGCTGCAATGAAACATTGTGACCAAAGCAACTTGGGGCAAAAGGGTGGATTTCAGCTTATGCTTCCAGTTAGCAGTCAACTGCTTAAGGAAGTCAGGGCAGGAACTCAGACAGAGTAAGGAACATGTACACAGGAGCTGATGCAGAGCCACAGAGGAACATTGCTCAATAGCTTGCTCTCCATCTCTTGCTCAGCCTGCTTTCTTATAGAACCCGTGATCACAAGCCCAGGGATGGCACCACCCACAGTAGGCTGGTCTCTCCCCAGAAAGTACTAAATAAGAAAATGCTCTACAGACTTGCTTTTATGGAGTTCTTTTTTTACATCATTTAAATAATTTATTCATTCTTTACTCTCTGTACATTGGTGTTTTGCCTGCATGTATGTCTGTGTTAGAGTGTCAGATCTTGGAATTACACACAGTTGTGAGCTGTCATATGAGTGTGTGCAGTTGAACCCAGTCCTCTGGAAGAGCAGTCAGTGCTCTTAACCAATAAGCTATCTCTGTAGCCCCTGGAGGCATTTTTTAATTGATGCTTCCTCTTGTCAAATGATTTTAGTTTGTATCAACTTGATACAAACTATCCAGCATAACGAAAAATAGTCAGGCCACTGTGGGCAGCTTGCACAGAACAGGAAAACACATATCTCTCTGCCTGCTGCAGCTCTGGGAGTTAAGTATAATGTGGGTAGAATTTGCACTGGACATTGGTCCTGTCCTGCATTGATGTAAAAAAATCACTGAGAAAAAGGAATTAGTGAAGTAAATGTTAATGGACCCATGAGAATCAATATTCATTCATTGCAAAATTTAGGAGACTTTGATATACTTGATTTGTAACAAAATTTGGCATGTGAAATTAGTTTTTTGTGTTGTAACCTGTAAAGTTTGCCAATGGGATCTATGCTCTTCTGACAGAAGTCATAGGAGATACCAGAAATAATTTGCAAATGACAGAGGCTTGCCAAAAATAATCCTACTGTGAAAATGGTCAGTAGTCAATAATTCAGAATTCCATAAAGGTAAAAAGGAAAATCACATAAAAATATAAAAAAATCTAATGAACTGTAAATCATAATACCTGTGAGCAATAACAAAAGGAAAGAGATAAGTGGGACCCAGTACCTGCCCCCTTTCAAATTTTTGTTCAATATTCATTGGTAAAGAACATGTTAATTGACTTATGCTGATATCCAATGGTCATTTGCTTCTTGATTGTATTTGATTTGAATAAGTTTTAGATCTGTGGTAGATACAGAAGAATATCCCTCTTACACAGTTTTCTACCATGTATATAACATCACCCTTTTAAAGTATACCTTAAAATGCCGTTTTATTTGTTATTTAACATTTTCTAGTAGGTAGTATATAGGATATCCAAAAGCAACGGGAAACCAGCTAGAGCTTTGGACTTGTGTGGCTGCTCATGAAGTCAGCCCAGCACTGTGATCCTACTTAATGTATAGGTTGCCAGGGCAGAGGAGACTGCAAGAGCTAGAAACCACAGCCAGGCCCTCCCTCTCACTGTCTGCAGTGGAGCCAGAATTGCTGGGCTTCTCCCTCATCCCCCTGTCTCCCCACAGCCCCTCGCAGGTTATTCACAAACCCTCACTTACCTATTGTTACCATCTCTGTCGTTTACGCTGTATTCTTTCTGTTTTAAGAGACTCTGTACTTTACTTACTTTCCCCAGACATACTGCAGAATGGAATACATTGTCAGGATCATATAACAGGAGATCATATTTGTGTGGAGTCTCACACCTACATGCCAGACAATCCTTCCATTCAATTCTCTTCCCAGGGCCATCACAGAAGCCCAATGGTGTTTGGGGATTTTTCTCAGAGATGACAGTCTTTATATTAGAAAATAAATACATCACTACCTTCCTACCCTCACTGTTGGCCACTTCTTTCTGAACTTGATGTTAACCATTACTGTAAACCTGCCCAGGCTTACCACAATGTCCTCCACAGGGAAATCTAAGTTGTGAGAGTGAGATGTAACCCAAAGAAAGAGCAGCCTTATGTAACAATTGTTACCTAGCAACACTGGTAAGCTTAAACATTTGCATGTTGTTTTCCCAGTGCCTGCACAAGGAAAGAAAACATGAGCCTCTCACAGCAGATGCTTTCAAATAAACTGCCTAGTGCCAAGTGTGGACTATCCTTTTTTAAAAATTGTTGGTGAGTGGGGTCCAATAGACACCCACAAAACACAAGTTACTTCCATTCAGAAATTGATGAGAAGATTCTGTTACTAGAGACACCATATCCATCAAGCTGGTACTCACCTGAAAGCTTTGTTAGCATTGTGTAGCTTCCATAGTTCTGTACGGGTCTGTTCATGCTGTTGAGATGATAAAAGTTCTCAATAATCATGCACAGCTTTGAACCCTTTGAGTTGAAACTGTTACTGACTGGACAAGATAGGCCATGGTGAATAGGCCATGGTTAAACAGTCCCACAAATATTAAGGGAATAGCAAGCTACTTTGTAACTGAATTTAACACCCAGTTTAGATTCTGGGTCCTTGTTGTTGCATAAGAAGATGCCTCTAAGTGGAGCTTCCACCACCTCACACTTTATGTTGACGCCCTTGTCTTCTACATCAGCCCAGAGGCCCTGGTCTAGAACCAAGCTGTGAGCATGCAGACAAGCCTTCTTGTGCTAACTACAGGTTTTTAGCATTGGTGTAGCTCAAGGTCACATTTATTTGTTTTACATATTTATTTATACTTAACTTATTTCGTGACTTATTTAAAAGAAATGAAGCCCCTATCGATACTCAGTCCTGAGAAAAAATTTTATGGCTGTATTATATCTGAGCACTGTATATGGATAAATGGGCGTATGTACGTATGTGTATACAGCATATATGTTGATTGGTTTTCTTAGAAAGGGTCTCACTCTGTCCCAGATCTTACTACGTTGTCCACCATTGTCTTGCAGCAATTAACATTCCTCAACTCCCACACTACGGAGAAAGGTATTACTTTTTATTCGTTCTTTTCTCAGACAGGATCTTGTGTTGTCATGAATGGTGTAAAATTCTGAGTTTTAATGACCCTTGTGCATCACCTTTCTGGGTAGGGGACACAGAGAAAGGACTATGGAGTCCCAAGGCCGCTCTGGAGTCTATGATGGAGCCTGGTTGAGAAGGACGTGTGGCCCTAATACCCCCTGAACTATTTGTCTCTGACTCCCACCCACAGATACTACACTCACTACTACCTATTGAGTACAGTCTCAGATTTCTCCTTGCAGTTGCTCAAAGTATCTTTCCAGGACTTGACAGTATGTGGTCAACCACCTCCATAAGTTCCCAACTTTAACTTTTCATCATTTTTCAATAATGACATTACAATATAAATGCAAATGTGGATTAGTCCACTAATCATAGAGTCCCCAAATGTTAGTTACTTCTCCATGATAATTCATCTTCGAAAAAAGAATGTTCAACATATGCATTTCCCTGAAAGGCACAGCAGGGCATTAATACTGCCTGGTGCCTCTGTCATTATGATTCAAACTTCTCTCAATTCAAACTTCACTTCCTAATATCTTGGAAATGAAGACTTAAACATGAATTTTGGATGGCATTATATCCAGATTATAATATATTTTAACAGAGGACTTGGGCTCTCCATAACTAAGGTTCTGTCCTGATAAGAATTCATCCTGCCAATAACAAGTCTACTGTCTCACTACCGACGTTTAAATTTAAAAAAATGTATCTACTTATATTAACTATGTACTAACTTTTCATCATATATTGGAAATGAGGAGTCTCATTGACTTGCTCTATTTTTACAAAAGAGATTGTAATGTATGCTAATATGTATATTTAATTTGTTAGTTTTAAACACATTGTTGTTGATAGCTGATTGAGACACAGTAGTCATGGAACAGAAGTAGTCTAGATGTCCATCGACAGATGTGTATTTATCTTTGGGGATAAATGACCTTAACTCAGTTTTAGGCAAGTTTTTAATACCGCTTCTTACATTTACTAGCAGGTAACACTGCAAAGCATTTCTATGGGCTTCTGTTCCGATTGCTTTCCAAAGGCAAAGAAGATACAGAATATGAAACCAACTTGGGCATGAAAAAGTTTCCTAGTAATAGCAGAAATACCTGTAAGAAAGGTTCCTTATAATATCAGTAGTAACCCAAAATGGTGGACTAGAAAGGTAATAGTTACCTAGGACATAACATTTTAGATAGGCCTTAACATTCCACCTAAGCCTTAATATTTTACTGGGATGTAAAAAGAGGCATGATTAGAAAAGCAAAATCAACAAAAAATTGGTAAAAAAAATAAATAAAATTTTATGTGGCTTGTGGTGTCAAAACAAAATGCCCGGAGAGAATGAAATAGTGAACAAATTAGTATCATGTTTAAAATTAAAATATTAAGATAGAGGCTGAGCAACTGGTGAGTGGGAGACCAAGACTGCAGGGGAGCAGAGAGATCTCTGTGGAGTGCACACGGAAAGTACACACCGTAACTCGCCCTGCCCCACCCTGCCCTATCCAGCGATTGGGAACAGAAAATTAGAACTTCTGTTTCCACCTGGAGGCGACTTCCGGACGCAGAGCAGAGCCTGGCCTACCTGCCAGGCAGAACGGCAGCTCATAGAGGCTGAGCAACTGTGCCTGATCCAGCAAACAGAAACAGAACGTTGGAACTTCTGCTCACACCCGACGACTCTGAGGCATAAAACAGGGCTTGACCCATCTGACACCTCAACCAGTGGAGAACCAGGGACACAGACCAGATACAAGGGAAAGGTAAGAACATATCACTGACAACAAAATGGCAAGAGGAAAGAGAAAGAGTATATCCCAAGGGAACCAAGACAATCTAGCAACACCAGAGCCCAGCTCTCCCATAACAGCAAACATCGGAATTCCAAACACTCCAGAAAAAGAAGACACAGACCTGAAATCATGCCTCAAGACACTGATAGAGTTAATTAAACAAGAAAGGGAGGAAAAGCAAAAAGATTCAGAAGCTTTTAAAGAAGAAAAAAGAAAAACACTCAAAGAACTCAAAGAACTAGAGGAAAACAGAACCAAAGAAATAAAGGAATGGAAGAGGGAAATTAAAACAGAGATTGACACAATAAAGAAAACACTAAAAGAGATAACCCTAGAGTCAGAACACCAAAAAAAGAAATCAGGAGTCACAGAAGCAAGCATTTCCAATAGATTACAGGAGATGGAAGAGAGAATCTTGGGGGCAGAAGACAACATTGCAAACATAGACAAAACAGCAAGAGAAGATGCAAAAAACAAAAAGCTCCTAACCCAAAATGTCCAGGAAATCCAAGACACAATGAGAAGACCGAACCTAAGGATAATAGGAATAGAAGAAGGAGAAGAGTATCAACTAAGTGGCACAGTAAATATCTTCAACAAAATCATAGAAGAAAACTTCCCTACCCTCAAGAATGAGATGACCACGAGCATAAAAGAAGCCTTCAGAACTCCAAATAGGTTGGACCAGAAAAGAAATACCTCCCGACACATAATAGTAAAAACATCAAGCGCCCAAAGTAAAGAAAGAATACTAAAAGCAGTAAGGGAAAAAGGTCAGGAAACATATAAAGGCAGACCAATCAGACTCACACCCGATTTCTCAACAGAGACTATGAAAGCTAGAAGAGTCTGGACAGACATCATGCACTCCTTAAGAGAGCACAAGTGCCAGCCCAAGCTGCTATACCCAGAAAAACTATCAATCACCATCAATGGAGAGACGATGATATTTCAAGAATAATCAAAATTCACACAATATCTGAACACAAACCCAGCACTACAACGAATTATAGGTGGAAAACCCAATACAATGAGGGAAAATACAGCCTAGTAAGAACAAGAAAACTCCTAAACAAGAAAACTAAAAAAAGAAAAAAAACACAGACACAACTCAACCCAAAAAAGCAATAATAGCAGGAAACAGAAACAACTATTCCTTGATATCTATTAGCATAAATAGTCTCAACTCCCCAATAAAGAGACATAGACTATCAGACTGGATACATAAACAAAATCCAGCCTTTTGCTGCATACAGGAAACTCATCTCAGAGACAAAGACAGACACTATCTCAGAGTAAAAGGCTGGGAAAAAAAAATTCCAAGCAAACAGCTCCAAGAAACAAGCTGGAGTGGCTATTCTAATATCGAATAAAGTAAATTTCCAACCAAAAGTTATCAAAAAAGATAAGGAAGGACTCTTTTTACTCATTACCGGGGAAATCTGTCAGGAGGAACTCTCAAACCTTAACATATATGCTCCAAATAAAAAATCACCCACATTCATAAAAGAAACCCTATTAAAGCTCAAAAAATACATTTCACCCCACACAATAATAGTGGGAGACTTTAATACCCCACTCTCACCAATGGACAGATCAGGGAAACAGAAACTGAACAAGGACACTGCAAAACTAGCAGAGACTTTGAACCAACTAGAATTAATAGATATATACAGAACATACTATCCCAAAGTAAAAGAATACACCTTCTTCTCACCACCCCATGGCACCTTCTCGAAAATTGACCACATAATTGGACACAGAACGAGCCTCCATCGATATAAGAAGAATGAAAACTCCCATGCATCCTCTCAGATCACCATGGTCTACGGCTGGCCTTTAACAACAACAAAGACAACAAGAAGCCCACATACACATGGAAACTAAACAACACTCTGTTAAACGATAGCAGGGTCAAAGAAGAAATAAAGATAGAAATTAAGGATTTTCTAGAATTCAACGAAAACGAGAACACAACATACCCAAACCTATGGGATGCAATGAAAGCAGTATTGAGAGGAAAACTCATAGCCCTAAGTGCTTCAACAAAGAAACTGGAGAGAGCTCACATCAGCAACCTGACAGCACAGCTAAAAGCCCTAGAACAAAAGGAAGCAGATATACCCAAAAAGAGTAGACGGCAAGAAATAATCAAAATTAGGGCAGAAATAGACCAAATAGAAACAAAAAAAAAAAAAAAAACCATTGAAAAAATCAACAAAACCAAGAGCTGGTTCTTTGAGAAAATCAACAAGAGTGATAAACTCCTAGCCAGACTAACTAGAGGGCAAAGAGAGAGTATACAAATTAACAAAATAAGGTAGGAAAGTGGAGACATAACAACTGAAACTGAGGAAATTCAAACAATCATCAGATCCTACTACAAAAACTTATACTCCACAAAATTGGAAAATCTGGAGGAAATGGATGAATTCCTAGACAGATATAAGGTCCCAAAGTTAAACCAGGACCAAGTAAACCATCTAAATAACCCTATAACACCTAAAGAAATAGAAGAATTCATCAAAAGCCTCCCAACCAAAAAAAGCCCAGGTCCAGACGGGTTCAGTGCAGAATTTTGTCAGACTTTTATTGAGGATATAACACCAATACTCACCAAAGTATTCCAAAAGATAGAATCAGATGGAATATTACCCAACTCATTTTTTGAGGCTACAATAACCCTCATACCTAAACCACACAAAGACCCTACAAGGAAAGAGAACTTCAGACCAATCTCACTTATGAACATTGATGCAAAAATATTCAACAAAATCCTCGCAAACCGATCCAAGAACACATCAAAACGATCATTCATCATGACCAAGTAGGCTTCATCCCTGGGACGCAGGGATGGTTTAACATAAGGAAATCCATCAACGTAATCCACCATATAATCAAACTCAAAGACCAAAATCACATGGTCATATCACTAGACACTGAGAAAGCATTCTACAAAATCCAACACCCCTTCATGTTAAAAGTCCTGGAAAGAACAGGAATCCAAGGCCCATACTTAAACATAATAAAAGCAATATACCGCAAACCAACAGCCAACATCAAACTTAATGGCGAGAAACTTGAAGCAATCCCACTAAAATCAGGGACTCGACAAGGCTGCCCACTCTCCCCCTACCTATTCAACATAGTACTGGAAGTCCTGGCTGGAGCAATTAGACAGCAAAAGGAGATCAAGGGGATACAAATCGGAAAGGAAGAGATAAACACATCACTTTTTGCCGATGACATGATAGTGTACTTGAGTGACCCCAAAAATTCCACCAGAGAACTCCTACAGCTGATAAACAAGTTCAGCAAAGTGGCTGGATACAAAATTACCTCAAATAAATCAGTAGCCTTCCTGTACTCAAAGGACAAACATGTGGAGAAAGAAATTAGGAAAAACGTACCCTTCACAATCATTACAAAAACTATGAAATACCTTCGTGTGACTCTAACTAAGCAAGTGAAGGACCTGTATGACAAGAACTTCAAACCTCTAAAGAAAGAAATTGAGGAGGATCTCAGAAAATGGAAAGATCTCCCATGCTCATGGATTGGAAAAACCAACATCTTAAAAATGGCCATCCTACCAAAAGCAATCTACAGATTCAATGCAATCCCCATCAAAATTCCAACCCAGTTCTTCATGCAATTGGAAAGATCAATGTGCAATTTCATATGGAATAACAAAAGACCTAGAATAGCGAAATCCATCCTCAACAACAAAAAAACATCTGCAGGAATCACTATCCCTGACCTCAAGCTATATTACAAGGCAATTGTCCTGAAAACTGCATGGTACTGGTACAGAAATAGGCATGTGGATCAATGGAATAGAATAGAAGATCCAGAAATGAGCCATCATGTATATAATCACCTGATTTTTGACAAAGGAGCAGTAAACATTCAATGGAAAAAGGACAGCCTATTCAACAAATGGTGCTGGTCCAACTGGCACTCAACATGCAAAAGAATGAAAATAGACCCCTTCTTATCTCCTTGTACAAAGCTCAAGTGTAAGTGGATCAAAGATCTCCACATTAAACCAGATACACTGAAACTATTAGATGAGAAAGTAGGGAAACCTTAGAACACATAGGTACAGGAGAAAATTTCCTGAACAAAACACCAATGGCTCAAGCTCTAAGGTCAAAGATTAACAAATGGGACTTAATGAGATTGCAAAGTTTCTGTAAGGCTAAAGACATCGTCAAGAAAACAAAACGGCAACCAACAGAATGGGAAAAGATCTTTACCAACACCACATCAGATAGAGGCCTAATGTCCAAGGTGTACAAGGAACTCAAAAAGCTAGACACCAGAGTATCAAATAACCCTATTAAAAAATGGTGTACAGAGCTAAACAAAACGTTTTCAGTTGACGAACACCGAATGGCCGAGAAACATCTGAGGAAGTGCTCGACATCCTTAGCCATCAGGAAAATGCAAATCAAAACAACCCTGAGATTCCACCTCACACCAGTCAGATTGGCCATGATCCAAAACTCAGATGACAGCAGATGCTGGCGAGGCTGTGGAGAAAGAGGAACACTTCTCCACTGTTGGTGGGGTTGCAAGCTAATACAACCACTCTGGAAATCTGTCTGGCGATACCTCAGAAAATTGGATATAGTACTACCTGAAGACCCAGCTATTCCACTTCTGGGAATATATCCCAGAGACACTTTAATACACAACAAAGATATATGCACCACAATGTTCATAGCGGCTCTATTTATAATATCCAGAAGCTGGAAGGAACCCAGATGTCCTTCAGAAGATGAATGGATACAAAAATTGTGGTACATATACACAATGGAATACTACTCAGCCACCAGAAACAATGACTTAACCAAATTCTTAAGAAAATGGCTGCATCTAGAGAATATCATCCTGTGTGAGATAACCCAGTCACAAAAGAACAGACATAATATGCAGTCACTGATAGTGGGATGCTAACCCCAGAGGCTTGTACTCCCCCAGAAACAGCTCAAAGACTGTATGAAGTCCAAGAAATAAAGAAAACAAAAAAAAAAAAATACATATATTTACAAACAAGAAGACTTTGACTGTTTCCATGTTTCGTTTTGTTTTGCATGTACTTTACGCTTATTGTAACTATTGGGTTTTCAATGCGTACTGTCGGGCCCTTAAAAAAAATCAAGTACTGACTAAAAAAATATATATTCAAAAAAAAAAAAGAATATTAAAACCATCAGGGGAACAGATTCAGCAAAATCAGCAAAAATGATAGATTACAAATTTAAAAAATGTGGAAATTCACTCTAAATAATAAAACTTAAGGGGAAATAGAAAGAAAATCAAACTAGGACCACTCTAATGGACTAAATTATCAGGAAACAATAGTCAGGTGGTAATTCACATCTTTAATCCCAGTACTTGGAAGGCACAGACCTTTAATCCTAACAGTTGGGAGACACAGGTAGGAATATAATTTCAGTGAGTTAAATTTAATAGATGCATGCAAAAGGCATACAGAATTTGAAAGTGAATGCGATTTGTGATCTAAAAATAAATGCACATAAACCTTGAATTCATATTTCACAAGAAAGAAAAATATAGCTATTGAAATCTACATGTACTAAGGTATATCTTAGTTTCAAAATTTCAAAAGAATTAATTTTATTTCAACTAAAAAGTAACACTTTTGGTATTGCCAAATAAACATTTTTTCCCTAGAAAGATATAGCCTGCCAAAAAGGAAACCCCCATTGTTAAGTTTAGATCAGGCTTTTATTTTTATATTTTAGGAGAATAAAAGCATCCAACTAAGGAATTCAGAGACCACTGGACAAGTGAAACATCTGAAGGAAGAAGACAAATCACTAAAGAAATATGTTTCAAGAAAAAGAATAAATTGGCCACAGGGTATTACCCACTTCAGGCTCACCCTTGCTGCCCCCTTCATTCATATGATCTTTATGTGGTCCGAAATCAGTTAGAAACTAAAGCTGTCATTGTGGTTCAAGAGTGGCTCTCTCCTTCTTTAATCCTAAGCATGTTTGTTTAAGAAAAACCTAAAATCCCTGGATCATATCTGAAGAGCTGCCTTGTATGGGACAGAGGGAAACAAAAAGTAAGGGACTATTTTATTGATACTAATTTCATAAGCTTGGTTTTCATTTGACTCATGAAACTTTTTAATTTAATATTATTGTTTTATTTATTCACTTTAAATCCTGTTCACTTTTCTTAAGGTCTAAATATTATCTTAAAACCCATATGATTATGATGTATACAATTATATAAAATGTTTATGTTGTGATACTAATAGTTATACAGAATGCTAACTGAAGAAACATGCTTCATCTAGCTTCCTGTACACATTTTCAGGTTTGAGTCTGAAGCCGGGAACTAGAGACAAAGTTTTTACTTAATGGCATCTGGTCCTCAAGCCTTTTTGAGATCTACTGAATATGCCATTTAAAATGTTTAAGCTTTCTATCAATCCTAACAGCAACCTTTGTTGTCACCAAGATTGCAGGGCCCAGAGTGACAAATTGACCTGGTTACACTAGCTATTGGGAAAATCTACCCTATGCCTCTTTTGCCACCAGGTTCTGTGCGAAAGATGGATACCCTTGGTTGGACTTCTGTGTTCTCTCTAGCCAGGATTGCTATCAAGCTGACAAATACCACGCAAAGAGCAGCTTCCAACTAGAGACTGCTCGGGACATTTAAATTGCTGATTTATGAGACTTGAAAGGGACACTTTATAGAATATTGAACTCGAAATACTAAATTCTAAGACCACCAAGTACAGCATATCTGGACATTGTGTAATAAATTGTGATATATGTGTATATATTATATACCTTATACATTGCTCAAAATGGAAAGAAAAGGCTATAAACAGTGCAGAAACCCGAAGAACCAGAAAAATAACGTTAGGAAAATGCACACTAAGCAGGTACAAGGAGTACTCAATGAGTATCCTTGTTTGCATGATGGATCATTACGGATGCTAATTCTGTGGAAACGTTTATTGCTAGTTTCATTGAAAAATGGAGACAGACATCCTTAGGAACCCAGTGAGCCACTCAAGACAAGTAACAAAGAGATGTGAAATACCTTTCTAACATTTTCCACACTGTTTACACAGCATCAGTTAGGACCTCTGTGCACTGGTTATTTTATGATATATATTTATTCACTATTTGTAAAAAACAAAAAATAAAACATAAAATACAGAAAAACGTAAACTCAAATATCAATAATTTTAAATAGAAGTTTAGGTACAAATATAGAGTGTTAAAGATACTAGGCACTTTGAGTATCCCTATTAACAGCTATAGGTATATAAAATCACATTTTAAATATTAACAAAATGGCTCAAATACTTATGATGGTGACTAAGTTTTCCCACCTTCCTGCCCTATGGTGGTTGAAAGGGATCAAAGTAGGACCTGGCCCTTGCAATGACAGTCTTTGATATGGGGCTGGACCTCTGCCTGAATCTGTTCTGTGGAAGTTTTAGACATTATCACCTCTAGTGTAGCCACATCACCTCTGCTCACACAATGGTGGCCTCCTTAGGGCTCTGCTGTAGGTTCTTTAATCAAGAAAAGCAAGTCTGTTCTCTCACTTCACATCACGCTTCCCTGTTCTCTAGGGATGTTCCTTATCCATGTTCCTCCCACTTCTTTCTTTCTCATTTGCACACCATCTGTGGCATCTCAAACTCTCTGTATCCCAGAGCATGCTGTCATTTTCTGTATCCTGAACTGAAAACATGTCTGTTCTGAGTGTGAAATTCTCCCCACAGGCTTCTGGATTTGACCTTTGACCCTTGGCAGGTAGCTCTGGCCTGGAACCTATATAGGACTTTGTCTAGAGGAAGCAAGGCACTGGATAGAAAGTCTTGATGGTTACAATCAGTTGGTGATTGATTCTAGTTCTCTCTCACACCACTGCATCCGTGAGGCCACCTTAGATTCTCACTCCACATCTCTGAGCTTTCCACACATCAGCCTGGCCTGACATGATAGATTATGCCTCACGAAAGGTGGCCCAAAATAGAGCAATCCTCTGTTAAGTCGTCCCGTATGATATTCTGTGGCATGCAATATGATAGAAGACATTGGCACTAAGGCTGGTTTAAATTTAAATGTGTCATTTTATTAGTCCACAAGACCTACCTTTGGTGGTTGGGGGAAATGCAGTGCTTAGAGATGAGAAACAGAAAATGTATAAATTTCTCTGAGCAGAGTTTACTCAGTCACCCCGGGTACCACAGAAGGACAGAGTTCTAACAGACGGCGATAGTGACAGACAGTATCAGCAGATTGCAAGGAGAAGGAGGAGTCTATTGTGATTGGCATTGGAAATATTTGCCTGACACTCTGACTTGTCACTTGGCTCTGTTCTTTCCAAGACCTGGAATTTAAGTGGCCCCAAAAGTAAACGAAATGGTCTTTTGGGGGAGGGAAATTCCACCAGTGTATAAAACTGTCTTTACTTTGGAAGGAGATTTGTATAAAAAACAGAGACCATACATTTCAGGGAATGCTTCCGGTCCTTGAGTCTGTTTGTTTGAATGTTTCCTAGACTCTTTGCAGCACGCTGTCCTGGGTGTGAAGTTGTTTTGAAGTTGGGGAGTTGGGGGGTGGGTTGGTCGTAGAGCGTGCCATCAGACAGGGCAGAACATTCCTTTATGACTATTTCTAGGGAAGGAAAGGTGGAGGTGAGGCCAATACTTTCTTTTCAGACCCTGGGGCTTAGACAATTGGAGTTCTAACGCCTATGTTCTTCTTTAGAAAAGAGAGATGCTACGTGCCCTGGTTTGCCTGAAGAGGGGATAAAGAAAGAACCCGGAGGCAATAGGCAAGAGCACGCGTTTCCAAGGCTTTTCTGAGACTTTCATTTGAGGGTGTCTTTTTTCTGAACCCCGATATCATGGTGCACATGGTCGTATCCTATCTCACTTGTGTACTGGTTGGCTGTGTCTTTGTTATGAGCTGTGCCAGGCACTGTTCAGGGACACAGAGGCACAGAACACAGAAAAAAGCTAAGGCAAGAAGATCCTGAGTGTGCAACCTGTACAGATACAGAAACTCTGTTTCATAAAGAAAGGATCAAAAAAAAAAAAACAAAAAAATATGAATACTTAATATTAACTGAATATTTTCTCTTAAATATTCTACACTCAAAATTAGCCTAAGAAGCATGATGGATAGATGGAAGTGTCTGTGTGTGTGTATGTGTGTGTGTGTATTGTGTTGTGTATGTGTTAATTTATAGGCACAGAATTGAGCAATAGATTAACTAGGAAAAATGCCAGAAGCCACAGTTTTAGAATGGGGACTGAGCTTAGGTCATAAATATTCCCCACTCTTTTCTTTATCAACCATTTCTTCCTCACGTGGCCTTATTTCGTAGTGTCCTACAAGCACGTTCTTTCCCAACCAAGCCAGCACACATCCGTGTGTTTCATATGCTCTTCGTTTACCACAGCACTCCATTTTTAGCTTTATACGGTTATTCACAAAGAAAAGTGCTTACCCCTTCTGCTTAGGAAACCATGTGTGTGTCTAACTCCAGTCATATTCTCCTCATGGTTTATTTTGGGCATTGATTAATTTTGAAAATATATGTTATGTGCTTCACATTGTCTCAGTGATTCGATTCGACACCAACAGTCCCTGTTTTCACAACATTCCAGACTCACATGAAATCAAACATCAGTCAGGAAATGCACAGCCATTTTAATGAAAGTCATAGTTGTTTCTTATACTGGAAATTCTTCATTCCTCTCTAAAGGTGTGTCTCTTCTGTAAGAATACACTGTAACTTTCTCTCTTGAACTACTGTTTTAATTTGATATGATAAGTATTCTACATTTGCCAACAGACAGTTCAGTGAGATGCCTTCAAAATGGATGAAAAGGAGGAAGGTCTTATTTTCCAAGTTGTAAGTTTTTTATTTATTTCCCCATAGTGCTGAAGAATGAAGGGAACAGTTTTTCAAAAAGAAATTGAAAAGTACTTCAGTGATGTAGTGAAAGATGGCATGGGTCATAGTTGGGATAAGCAGAGAGGATATAGAGGATTAGCCTACAAGGGTTTTTTTTTTTTTTTTTTTTTTTTTTTTTTTTTTTTTTTTTAACTAGAATAAACCCAGAAGGGAGGATTTGAAATTACATGGAGGGAGAGAAGCAATTCTATAAACTCTCTAAGATCATTCCTGGCTTTTAAATACGTTAGAAAGATACTGATATTGCATAAGACATTTTAGATACACCCAGATTTATTATGTAGTTTTCGAAAAGCTTTACTATTAGCAAGTGACTTAATACTGAGTTTTTCTTGGCATGGAAGCAATTAGGTTCTCCGGGCAGCTGTAGCTGTGGGATGAGGAATCAGAAGCCTGTTCAGTGGTTTAGTATGCCACCTAGTGGTTCTACTTGCACATTCATTTGGGATTTTTAGTTACAAATGCAATCGCTGAGTTTCCTGTGTGTGTGTGTGTGTGTGTGTGTGTGTGTTTAGTATTTATTATAATATATATTACATATACTTTTATATGTATAATAGCTAATATATCAAATTTTGCTGATCTTACTAACTTGTAATGCCAACACTACTAGTTTTTATGTTTTCTTTATTTCCTCACAGTGTTAAGATACTGAACACAGGGCCCTATATACAGTAGGCAAGTAGTCTACAAATTGAACACAAAACAACCTTGATCTCAGAACTTTTTTCTTCTGCTCCCTCTCCCTCTCCTTTCCTCCCTCACTCCTCTCTCTCTGTCTCTCTGTCTCTCTGTCTGTCTGTCTGTCTCTCTCTGTGTGAGTGTGTGTGTGTGTGTGTGTGTGTGTGTGAGAGAGAGAGAGAGAGAGAGAGAGAGAGAGAGAGAGAGAGAGAGAGAGAGAGAGAGAGAGAGAGAGAATGTGTCTGTATATTCACTGCCATAGAATTAGCACCAGTGTACTACTCCCTGGGTCTTCTCTGTTCTAAAGCGTTTGGGATGGTTAGTTTTACCTGGTACATCCCTGAACCAAGAGGATGCATCTGTGGCTGGTCTGAAGGAACAGAACTGACTGCTATCCCTGTAAGCCTGAATCTAGAAAGACAGAGACTGTTAAAAGTAACTTGCATAGCAGGATTGATATGCTGGTTCGCCCTGTGTAATGAGCCCATCCTTGCCCATGTTGATTTCTTACAAGTTTTGTATCCTCCTGGCTTTCATCACACAGAGTTTATAAGCAATGGTATGAGTGCATGTTTGTGGTAACGATGTTTTTATGTGCCGGTCACTGTCCACAGGACTTCACGGCAATGTTCTCCAAGTCTCAGCAAGCCAAGATAAATAATGTTATTTCTGTCTTAAAGACAAACAAGCAGGGATTAGAGCAAGATGGGTGGGCAGTTAAGAGTACTTGTTCTTGTGGATGCCTCAGGTTCAGTTCCCAGCGCCCATCTGGTCATGTACACTGTCTGTAAATATTGGCAAGGGTTCCCACTCCTTCTTCCCCATTCCAGAGGTACTACATACACATGGCACACTTGTATGCAGGCAGAATACTCAAACACATAAAATAAAATCATAAATCTTTCAAGAAGAAACAATCCGAAGAGATTGGGCTAATTTTCATCTACTTCACACAATCTGGACACGACTGGATCAAGATATCCTTTGACTCAAGTCTTTTTCAATAGGTCCGAAGCACTGAATTAGTTATGTCTCTTTTACGTGTGGGAAAAGAGACTCTGTCAGCATGTACTTAAAAGAGTCAGTAATATTTCAGTCTGCGTTTACAAGCAAAGACTGACAGCATATTTTAACCATATGAAAGACTCAAATTCTTTGGGATAAATTCTGTTTTTTTGTTGTTTGTTTTGGTAACATGACAGCATATTTAATTGGCCACTCAGGAAAAAAAATAGAGGTTTCTGCCAATGGGTCTGATAAATTGCTGGATACTGACCACATGTGCACACAACTGTGTCCTCTTTTCTCTGTTCTAGGCACTGGGACACACTTGCTCAGTGACGTATGGGGTTAGGAAAAGACCTCTGTGTGTGTATGAGTGGGAGGAGGCCATGGGTCTTGAGCCTTTGAACTTTCCAAACACTCTTCCTCGCAATGTAGAGCTGAAAACATATGGTCAATGCTTTAACCTAATGCAACGGTCCCATGGAGGATACAGTGACTTTGGAGTAGCCCTGTAACTTGCCTCTGCCTCTAGTGCCACAAACATTCATTCTGTTGACAAATCTTGGGGGGGGAGGCTGGGGCTTTTTGGTGTTGGCAGGACTCTAAAACATTATCAGAGTCATCTTGAGCTACCTCCCCACCCCCACTTACTCCCAAAGCAGTTCTTCAACTGCAGTCATGACTCTGTCCAAATCCAAATTTCCCTCTCTCCTAAAATTCCTAACAAGGATAATTTTATAACAGAAAGTATATATTACCATTCATCATAATTGACATGGATCACCCTAAGGTAACTCTGGATGGATATAGCTAAGTATTTTTCCTGGGGGGAAATCACAAAGCGTGACACTTGTAATCCAGCTGTTGGTGTGAATCAGGAGAATTCTCCAGTGACGCCTTCTCTCTCTACTAGGGGATGTCTTCCTTCTCTGTGGTCTCTCATCCTCCCTTTAAGTTTAAAGACACGAATTAGCAGTTAAGTATTTCCTTTCCTATTATCACTTCCTGGTGAAGGATAGATGGAAGTCAAATTTACCCTGCTATGATTATTTTATTCCCAACAGCACTCACAGAGAACATCTTGTACAAGAGTGTAGAAATGAAATCTTGCACAGTCTGTGCACAAAAGAAGCATCTTTTAGAGACTTTTAGCTGTGGTCATCATTCATCTTCTGGGTCTCTTGGCAGGTGATAAAGGAGGCCATTGTTGAGAGTGTTGAATACAGAAGACAGAACCCATCTCATTGCTCTGTTTTCCTCAGTAGTGCTGAGGCAAGAAAATTCTTCAACAAGGAGTTCCCAAGTAAACCCACGTCATAGTCTCTTTGATGGAACAATCAAGCCCTTTGAATTCCATGACAACTAGAGTTTAGAGGATATGAGAGATAATCTTACTATGCACAAGACACTGGCTGCTACTCAGAGTTGTGGGGATGTAGATTATGTAATACTTAACAACAGTTCTGACAGTATGAATTTTTTTGACATAAGCATAAAGGTATATACTGTATCTTAAACATTCCTCACATTTTAACCTGTGATATATATATATATATATCTTTTTTCTGTTTTAAATATTTAGTAGTTTAACTCAGTACAAAAAGCTTCCCATTGTGTGTGAATGTTTTTCTAAACTAAATTTGTTCATGCCATGTTACAGTACTATTTTTATTAAAATGTTCATATCTACACATACAAAATAAATATTTTAGTATACAAATTATCACTGGAGACTTGAATCTTTTCTACCACTTAAATTTTTTTCTCTGTAAGTGGGCTTTATATGATGTGTGTGTATATGTGTCTGTTTATATGTATGATTGCAAATGTGGTCATGCCATTATGTGTGTGTAGAGGTCAGAGGACAACTCGCTGATGGTCCTTCCACCTTGTGTGAGACAGGGTTGCTTTGTTGTTGTCTCTGTGGAAACTAGGGAGCTGCCCTTGAGTTTCCAGGGCCTGACCTGCCTCTGCCTCCCAACTCACCACAGGGTTCTGTGCTTGTAGATGCACACTGCCTAAGTTGGCTTCTCATGAGGATTCAAACACAGTTCTTTATTTTTATTCTGAACACTTTACCCACTAATCATATTCCTGGTCATCACTATTCTTTGTATATGAGTGCACTGTAGCTGTCTTCAGACACACCAGAAGAGGGCATCTGATCCCATTACAGATGGTTGTGAGCCACCATGTGGTTGCTGGGATTTGAAATAAGGACCTCTGGAAGAGCAGTCAGTGCTCTTATTTGCTAAGCTATCTCTCCAGCTCCCCTTGCTATTCTTTGGAGGAAGCACTTTGGTCCAGGGTTTTCCCAGTGTAGGGGAATGCTTTGAAGTGGGAGAGGGTGGTTGGGAGAGGAAGCACCTTCATGGAGGTAATGGGAGGGGGATAGGGTTGGGATTGTGGGAAAGGGGATAAAATCTGAAATGTAAATGCAGAAAATATCCAATAAAATAAAATAAGAAAGAAAGATTTTCAGATTTACTCTCTCAGTCTTTCTCTCTGTCTCTCTGTCTCTCTGTCTGTCTGTCTCTCTCTCTCTCTCTCTCTCTCTCTCTCTCTCTCTCTCTCTGTCTGTGTGTGTGTGTGTGTGTGTGTGTGTGTGTATGTAAATAAACATGCTCACTGAGGCCAGAGGTGTTGAATCCCACAGAGACAGTTATGGGTAGCTGTGAGCCATTTAACATGAGTACAGGAACTGAACTCAGGTCCTCTGCAAGAGCAGAATGTGCTCTTAACTGTTGAACAAGTCCAGTGAAACTTCCATTTTAATTGTTGAATTCTTCAGAGGGAAAGTGTATATAATTGGCTCATTGTGGCATCAATTCATATTCATTTGTATAAAATATCTGAGGTACTACTGTCTTCCATTGATGGTATCCTGGACTGCAGAGAAAAGGTGAACACTGTGCCTGGCTTAAGTAGGTTTCCTAGGACAGCCTGCACTGGAAGTCCTTGATTTCAGGAGCAGTTGGATCTCTGCGATTCAGAGATACCTTTCCAAACATAACTTCTTCCTCTGTTTCCTCTGCTCTCTGACAATCTTTTTTGAACTAACTTTAAGCTCTCTGTTCTTTTATTCTACTATTCTCTTACCTCTTGCATTCATTCCTAAGAACAATGCAAAAAGCAATAATGAAAAAAATAATAGATTTTAAATTGATTTATGCAAAAGACAAAGGAGAAGCCAGTATAACCCCTTTGGTATGCTGTAGAGTCTGGGAGGAACAATATTGATCAATTCAATCAGAAGTGCTTAACTTGGGCACTTCAGACATATTTTAGCTACTTTTATATCATTCTGCAAAAATACCTGTGATAAACAGTTTGAAGAATGAAGGATTTAGACTCTTGGTTGCTTATTTGGTTCTTGGAGCATCATGCAGGCACCAAGAGCGTGCCACCCAGGAGGGCACTCACCTGGCAGAAGGTGATAGAAAGGCTCCCAGGATGAGATGTAGTGCCAAGAGCACACACCTCAGTGACCTGTTTCTCCACCCATCTCCCTCTAACATTTCCACAGTTTCCAAACATAGGTCATCAGCTGCCAAGGATATCTGTGGAGGGTTGCTGGAAGCTGTATCATTGGCCTTGATCACAGTCATGCTGTAAAGCTAACATCCTGATTTCAAAAAGGTGTTTGAGATGGCATCCTTTGCTGCAGTTCAGGCTACCCTCAAATTACACTGAAGCCCAGGTTGACCTTTGAGTTGCACCTGTCCTTCCTCAGCCTTCCCAGTGCAAGGAGGACACGTAAATGGCACCATGCTCAGATCAGTATCTTGGCTTTGATGGTTGTGTTATAGCTTTCCAGCAGATGACCCTTATTTTAATTGGTATGTATTATCCAGAAGGCTAGGACCATTCTAAGAGACAGACAGATACACAATCACACATGCATGGGCATGCTTGTACGAGAGAAAGAGGGAGAGCAAGAGGGAGAGAGAGAGAGAGAGAGAGAGAGAGAGAGAGAGAGAGAGAGAGAGAGAGAGAGAGAGAGAGAGAGAGATGGAGAGGAGACAGAACACCAAACATTGCTTCAAAAATGTCACAAATGGTTCAAAGTATTGGCAATAAAGTTTCAGTCACAGGATTCTCTCAAAGGTGTAGTACATTATTGTTTTCCTTGTTCATATCCATAGATCCATATCATTCTCTTAAACCAATTTCTCTACATTGAAAAAAAATTTCTAAGAAATAAATCATTGGGGAACATTTTCACAAACTTTCTTTTAATGGCTTTATAAATACTTTATATATATATATGTGTGTGTGTATATGTATATATTTGTGCATATGTAAGTATATGTAAGTATATGTATGTACATGTATACATACTCAACTTCATTCATCACCAAAATACTGCCAAACAGTCCCTTGACCATATACTAACATTCTTCTCTTCTTGAGCCAGGCAGCCACAATTCAAATCACCCTCAGCACCAATGTCTTTAATATTCCTACTAGGGTCACCCATTAAGCCTCACTTAAAGCATTCTACCATTTCCAAGTTATGAAGTTCCCAAATCGACATTCCTCCAAACAAAAATATGGTTAGGCTTATCACGGTAATGTGTGTGTGTGTGTGTGTGTGTGTGTGTGTGTGTGTGTGTGTGTGTATGCATCAGTAAATGAGAAAATTTCCCACTTTTGTTGGACACTGAACAGTGCATGTCTTTGAGCATTTATTGTTTATAATACATATAAAAAGCCACGTTTGGTGTGAATGATTAGTATTCCTTCAGATATCCTTTACTAGCCTGTGAGACCCATCCTTTATGTTTCATGATACCGATAGCATTCTTCTGGGAATTGCTCTGACCTAAGGATATTGGTTTGGGTGGTTATGACTGCCTTCTTGGAAATCTATAACCATGATTAACTGAAGTGGGGTACAGGGGTCAAGATGGGGCCATTCCCTGATATCTTTCATGGTCCAGAGTTCTACATTTAGACTTCAAATAAACCTACCTGTGGTGGTTTGAATATGTTCATCCCATGGGGAGTGGTACTCTTAGGAGGTGTGGGCTTGCTGGAGGAAGTATGTCACTGTCAAAGTGGGCTTTGAGACACTTCAGTGGGGGTAGTTGCTCATAAAGCAGTTTGTTCCTGGCTTCCTATCAATGATCATGTAGAACTTTTGGCTCCTCCAGCAACATATCTGCCTACACACTGCCATACTTTTTGCCATGATGATTGTTAGGAGCAATCAAATAGAAGCTAAAAACTAACAGGTGATCTTCCTGAGATGGTTCCACCAATTGGCTGTCAAAGTCAATGACAACTTTGTTTCTATAGGCAAGGCTGAGAAGCATTTCATTTCAGAAAAGATTCTTTCTATTAATATGCTTTACCTGTTATTATTAAATACACAATTCATTTATTTTATTTTATGTACATTGGTATTTTTTCCTGCCTATATATCTAGTTACAGACAGTTGTGAGCTGCCATATGGATGCTAGGAATTGAACCCAGGACCTCTAGAAGAGCAGCCAGTGCTTTTAACCTCTGAGCCATTGCTCTAGCTCTCTCTCTCCCTCTCTCTCTCTCTCTCTCTCTCTCTCTCTCTCTCTCTCTCTATATATATATATATATATATATATATATATATATATATGATTATATAAAACAATAACTTAGATATAAGTTTATACTTTTGAGCAGACCTCTGTAGAACAACTAAGATGTACTGTCTTGTTATGATGCTCTATAGACAAATAGATGTTTTTTTTTTTGCTTTCTGTTTTTTGGTATCTGTTTTAGTTAGGGTTTTATTGATGTGAATGGATACCATGACCAAAACAAGTCTTATAAATAACAACATTTAATTGAGGCTGGCTTACAGGTTCAGAGGTTCAGTACAGTACCATCAAGGTGGGAACATGACAGCATCCAGGCAGTCATGGTGCAGGGGGAGCCATGAGTTCTGCATCTTCATCCAAAGGAAGCCAGGAACAGACAGCTAGGAGGAGTGTCTTCAAGCCCACCCCCAGAGTGACACACTTCTTCCAACAAGGCCATACCTTCTAATAGTGCCACTCCCTGGGCCAAGCATATGCAAACCATCACACTCTCTATTTTTTTGAATTATTCTTTAATTACTTTTTATACTACAAACTTTATCCACCCTCAAACTGTTGTACATCCTATACCTCCTCTCCCCATCTCTAACAGGATGTTTTCACCCTACCACCACCCCCATTCTAGCAGACATCATTACTCCCTGGGGCTCCTATTCTCTTCAGGGTTAGGTGCATCTTCTATGACTGAGTCCAGACCCAGCAGTCCTCTGCCATATATGTGTTAGGGGCCTCATTTCAGCTAGAGCATACTGCTTGGTTTGTGTCTCAGTGTCCGAAAGATCTTAGGGTCCAGGTTAGTTGAGACTTCTGGTCTTCCTCTAGGGTCACCCTTCTCCTCAGCTTCTTTTAGGGAGATTTTTTTTCAGATATAAACAATTATCTCTGCCCACTGTAGGGAATTTCATCTAAGGTCTCTCCCTTTGAGACCTGAGAGTCTTTCACCTCTCAGGTCTCTGGTATATTCTAGAGGGTTCTCCCACATCTTACCTCCCGAGGTTGCCTTTCTCCATTCTTTCTGCTGGCTCTCGGGGCTTCAGTCCTGTTCCCCCACCAATACCTAATTATGCCCCCTTTCCCATCTCTGTCCCCTTTATCATCCAGGTTCTTCCCCCCTTCCTTCCCCTCTCCCTTTCTCCCTCCCTTCCTCCCCCTCCCTCTCCACTCCTATGATTGCTTTCTTATCCCTCCCAAGTAGGACTGGGGCATGCTCACTTGGGCCCTTTTGCTTATTAGCCTTCTTGAGTTCTCTGGATTGCATTCTGGGTGTTTTGCATTTCTTTTTTTTGTCTAGTATCCACTTATTAGTGAATACAAACCACACATGTCCTTTTGGGTCTGAGTTATCTCACTCAGGATGATATTTTCTAGTTTCATCCATTTGCTTGCAAAACTTGGCAAGGCCAAGAAGCATTTCATTTTAAGGAAGATTCCTGCTATTAATATACACTTCTTCTTCTTAAATATGTATAACAACCACTCAGATATTAGCTCACCCTTGTGGGTATATCTCTACAGAACAACAAAAATAAACTGTCATGTCATGATGCTATATAGACAAATAATTTCTTAATTCTTAATGATGATCTTGTAAGAATCCCTAAAAGTATATTAGTAATTCTTAAGCTCTTTTATAATAGGACTGCTGTTAATTCTTTTCTGATGTCAAACTGCATTGAGATCTCTGCCCAGTCTTGATGTGTCAGAATTACCTGCTTCTGAGATAGTAAGAAGGCCTCTACAAACTTAGATCACATTCCAAGAAGTTATAAAACACATAACCAAAAGTCATAAAAAGGGAACATAGGATTTACTATAGGTGCAAGGTGAGAAGATAAAATAATGACTGGGTTTATCTACACAAAACTTCAACGATAACTTAGTTATGGTCTTTAACTGTAGCTGAACATGTTAAGCTAGTGACAGATGATGAATGTTTAGCCAGATAATTACTCTTAATGGTTATGCATGTAAACATTGTTTGTTGTAAATTGCTTATTTGATTTGTGATTTGAATTTATGTGGAAATTTGTGGTGAACTTTTTGCCATGTGATCATGCATTCTAAAAGATGTATTAAGTGCTGAGGACAAAGAGAGGAGACAGAACTGAACTCAAGAAGAACTTAGAAGCAAGGGTATGTAGCATTAGCAGCAATGGCATTGTGATTGTTACATCAGAGTAGGAGGAATGAGCAAGATTAGGAGAGCAGAAAAAATTCTTTGAGAACAAGAGGAAAATTTTTAGAGACTTTTTGGAGAACATTTTAGAGAGAACTTTTTGGAGGAGAACTTTATAGAAAAATTTTGGCCTAAGAATAGACAAATAAAAGCGAAAACCAATTTTCAACTTGTCCCTTTGTCTTAGTGTTTTATTTCTGTGAACAGACCTCAGGCAAGTCTTATAAAAGACAACATTTAATTGGGGCTGGCTTACAGGTTCAGAGGTTCAGTTCATTATTATCAAGGGAGGATCATAGCAACATCTAGGCATTTGTGGTGCAGGAGAAGCTGAGAATCCTACATCTTTATCTGCAGGCTGCTAGCACAATATTGACTTTCAGGCAGCTAGGACAAGGGTATTAAAGCCTATACCCGCAAAGCCACACCTACTCCAACAAGACCACACCTCCCAACAGTGCCACTTCCTGGGTCAAGCATATACAAACCATCACACCCCTTTTCTTCCGTGGACTTCAACTAGCAAGTTGGGAGTTAGAGATGCTTAGTTCCTGCAGAGGTTGAACAACAGCTACTTTACTTAATCCCTAGCTATTTTATGATCTGGCCTCAGAGCAACTCAGGCAGGTCAGCTAGAACAACAAAGTGACTTAGACTTAAGAGAGGTAAATATTTTACTATTAAACAACCCTAAATGTCTCACAAGACCAAATCTTGCCCCTGCTGATGCTGTTCTCTTCCACTGCCTCAAGAGGAACCAAGAAAGAAGAACAGCCAAGCTGCTCTCCAGCCCCCACCCACAGGAGATGATAATGTATTGAATTTCTCAAAGACAGAAGTTGGTACCAGGGGCTAGGGCTTTGCCGGGATAAGCCTGACCATACTTTTTTTGTTTGGAAGAATGTGGATTTGGGGATTTTGGAATTAGAAAGCAGTGGAATACTTTAATTGGGGTTTAATGAGTGACCCTCATAGGAATGTGGAAGACATTGGTGCTGAGGGTGGATTGGACTGTAAGGGTCTGGCTCAAGAGGCTTCAGAGGAGAAGAATATTAGTATGTGGCCAAGGGACTATTTTGTGTATTTTGGTGAAGAATATGGCTGGGTTTTGCTCATGTCTAAAGAGTCTGCCTGACGCTAAGGCTAAAATGTTGAGAGTCAGATTAATTGCATGGGCCAGGGAAGTCTCAGAAGATCCCAGCATAGGCCTTCTCTCTGGTTTACTCTCATGAAGAACATTATGATCAAGTGTAGCAAGCTTAGATAAGAAAAATACAAATTGTATGTATTCGAGAATAAATGTGTCCCAGGAAGTAGAATGGACCTGAATCCTGTGGGCACGGTGATAATCAGATTATAGGAGTGATGACCTCATGGCAAGATTCCGTTCAGCTAAGTTTATTGTTCATGCTTTTGAAATTGAACAAGGGATAGGCTTATCTAGGTGTTATTGTTACCCGGTTATTGCTTTCATTTGAACTTTTAATCTGAAATTAAGTACAATTCAGTCATAGAGGGCACACCTGTGATCCAGATCTTAAGCTAAAAGACACAGGCTTTTGATTCAGCTCTTGAAAAATAGTGGCCACTAAAAGGTTAGGTTTAGGACTTTAATTTGAACATTCAGAAGACAGAGCCATGTAGATCTCTGAGTTCAAGGTTAATCTAGAGTGCAAGTTCCAGGACAGCTGAGTGAAGGGGTTGGAAAACAGAAAACTACTGCTTCTGATGTTATAGAACAAGCTCCAGCAAGTACTGGAACTCAGCCATGCTTGCAGCTCTAGTTTTAGAGTTGGGAATGGAGGGGCTACTGGGATAACTGATGCTAGTTAGCTAAAGCAGTGATTAAGAAGAGACCAGCACAAATGAGGTGGAATCTTCTGGGAAGTGTTTTCTGAGAGCACAAAGAAGCTGGGTTCTAGAGATAGTCAAGGTTGTACCTTGTGCTGTAGCTGGACTTGGTAATGCATACAGAAAAAGAAAAAAATGTGAAACTCATGAAGTAATGAATGACAAACACATAAACACACATTTCTGTTGAGACTTGTTCTTTAAAACTTGGCAAAACGGGGAATTTTCATGATACATCAGCCTTTAGGCAGAATATTTAAAAGATAAGCAGCATTCATTGCAAATGGGATCTGGGAGACAGGTTATTTCTCTACCAAAATGAGCTTATTTCTTCCTCCTGGATTCTGCACCTTTCAATGCATTCTAACACAACTTTAGGGATTTGGGACACTGATTCACTGATATATTAGCTTAAGAAACTCTGAAACTCTATAATATTTTTAAAAGTGGATTTCTCATATGCTGCAACAAGCTAAATTTAATCAGATGAAAGAGAACAAAGCAAATAGAATTGTGAACTGAAATCCAGTGACCAGAGTGTGAAGATGAAAAGACGAGCATAGTTGCATATCTGAAGGTAGACTTCATCTATAATGCCTGAACATTCCCTGACCTCTGTGACCAAACGCTTGAGAAGAACTAATGCTGGCTCATCATCATGAGAAGGCGTGGAGGGTTGAGTTCAGTAACTGGCAACCATGTTGATGGCCCAGAAAGCACAGACAAGTCCAGCCCCCAACAGCAGACTCTCCATCTCAGAAAGGTCCCATGATTTTCCCAAATGCACTACCATGTGGGAACCCAGTACTGAAGCACATGAACATATGGAAGGTATGTCACATAAATCATAACTGAGGGCTAGGAGCAAACTTAGAAGATTTTAATGAAATTATCATGTGGAGCGAGTTTTTATAAGGAAATATTTCAACACAGAGGGGATGGCATTATGGTAGTCATCTCTGAATATTTGGATTTGATAACACATTCTTCACGTTGCCTCTCTCCTTTCTAGAATTCCTGGCAGACACAGTCTTTGAATCATGTTCAATGATGAATCTGGATATACTTTCATTTCCTGCTCAGTTGGTTTCACAGGTCAGTCACACATATGCATCAGAATTGAGGTGGTTTGAAAATAATTTCTAGGTTTCTTGTGACAGTGGAATTAGACATGATACCGTTCTAAATAAGAAAAACATTCCTACAGGTTAGATTTGTTCAAAGGGAAAATGAAACACACGACTAATTTCTTGCCCACGTGCGTATCATTTACTTAGAGAATGGGAATTCATGGGATCCATTTACTTGGCAGGAAGTAAGTCACAGTGTAGGTGATTGCTCTCCAACTAGGAATAGGAACTTCTTCAATTTGGTTTGCACATTCAAGAGGGTGCCTGTTAACAAATCTATGAGGGTCCAGGGAGGGAACTGGGTTTGGTAGATTTCCACTCATTACTGGCTCTTAAAACCCATTATACAAATTACACTTGTAATTTGAATACAGCACAGGCTTTGAGGTATGGAATTTATTATTACCCATAACTACCCATAATGTACTAAACTAAGATAATTCTATGTCTCTATGCTGAGTAAGGACATAAAGGAGGTGATAAATAAAATGCCTTAATACTGAAAACAGTATATGCCTATTTTATGGCTGAAGAAACCCCCTACCTCCATTGCATATCCAACTTTTGACTGATTTCATCCACTCTCAAACTTTCCTTATGTTTCTTATCATATCCTTATCATTCATTTGTACTGCATTCACTCTTAATTCACTAAACTAATTTCCAATTTTGGCTTGGTTTTCTAGAGAGGGTTAAACTATTGTGAAGCTTCACACACCTCTCTGCACAACTGAACGTGAGTTGGTCTAGTCCCATGACCACTCTATGACTGTATAATATAAGTCTGTGCTCATTTTTTTCCACACAGAAAATAATAAAACTGCATCAGGGTTGTTGATATTTATTCAGCCTAAGTGCTCACTCAGTCAATACCTAGTTTTGGTGTTACCAATTTTGTGTTACTGCAGCCACAGAGACCAACATTATAAGCACATTCAAAGACATGGTGATAAGATTCTTTGGCTCTTGAGACTCATAATAGAATAGAGATTGAAGACATGACTCTATTAGTCACAATGCTAGGGGAAAATATCATCAATAGGTCGATGGTCATTATATGGTAGACAACTTGACCTTTCACTGCAGCATTTCTCCATTCCTAATCTAGCTTCAAACAGTTCTCAAAGGGTCTTTTAAAGCACGTAAAATGTATAGCCAGTGAGGTGGCTCAGTTGGCAAAGGTCTTGCTCAGCATTTCCAACAACTTGAGTTCAGGTCCTAGAATCCATGGTGGAAGCAGAGAGAGAACAAGCTTAGGAAAATGCAAGTTTCAGAGCTATGAGTGAAGCCTTGGGTATGAATTCCTGCCAGAGGGAAGTTTCTAGATTCACTCCCAGGACAAGACAAAAAAGGTTTTATTTATTTTACCTTTTTTATTTTTAAGTTGCCATTGGATTTGCATTCACCTCAGAAAAAGTCAAGACTTCAAGGAGACACAGAGAGTTCGCTGCAGTCTAGCCTCTGCCTGGTTACTTGTGATCACTCTCCTGCTGCCTTAGGGTTTCTAGTCTATGAATAGACACCATGACCAAGGGAAGTCTTATAAAAGAACACATTTATTTGGAGCTGACTTATGGGTTTCAGAGATTCAGTCCAGTGTTATCATGGCAGGAAGCATGGCAACAGGCAAGCAGACTGCAGTTCTACATTTTGACTTGAAGGCATCTAGATATGCCTGTCTTCGGCAGGCAGCCAGGAGGAAAAGCTCATTCCATGTTGGGGAGATTCTGAGCATAGGAACCTCAAAGTATAACCCCATAGTTATGGACTTTCTACAAGGCCATTCGTACTCCAACAAGGCCCCACATCCTAATACTGTCACACCCTGGGCCAAGGAAATTCAAACCACCACACCTGCCTTCCCTAATAACTCTCCTACTCTCTCACATTTGCAATCCAGATCATTACTCTGCATTGTTTTCTCCTAACTCCTGTTAGTTTTAATGATCATACCATCAACAGTGTTTTCTTGTCTTTTTTTTTTTTAAACGATTTTATTTTTCAAAACAAAGATAGATGTAAAGATTTTAAACATTTTTTGCTTAAAATTATACATTTTTGTCAGTACTGTTTTTTCAGACATTAAAATAAATTTTACATAAAACCATGTGAATATGTTTTTTAGTCGGTACTTGATTTTTTTCAAGGGCTTGACAGTATGCATTGAAAACGTACTAGTTGCAATAAGCGTAAAGTACATGCAAAACAAAACGCAACATGGAAATAGTCAAAGTCTTCTTGTTTTGTGAATATATGTATAGTTTTTGTTTTCTTTATTTCTTGGACTTCATACAGTCTGTGAGTTGTTTCTGGGGGAGTGCAAGCCTCTGGGGTTAGCATCCCACTATCAGTGACTGCATATTATGTCTGTTCTTTTGTGACTGGGTTATCTCACTCAGGATGATCTTCTCTAGGTGCAGCCATTTTCTTAAGAATTTGGTTAAGTCATTGTTTCTGGTGGCTGAGTAGTATTCCATTGTGTATATGTACCACAATTTTTGTATCCATTCGTCTTCTGAAGGACATCTGGGTTCCTTCCAGCTTCTGGCTATTATAAATAGAGCCGCTATGAACATTGTGGTGCATATATCTTTGTTGTGTATTAAAGTGTCTCTGGGGTATATGCCCAGAAGTGGAATAGCTGGGTCTTCAGGTAGTACTATATCCAATTTTCTGAGGTATCGCCAGACCGATTTCCAGAGTGGTTGTATTAGCTTGCAACCCCACCAACAGTGGAGAAGTGTTCCTATTTCTCCGCAGCCTCGCCAGCATCCGCTGTCATCTGAGTTTTGGATCTTGGCCAAACTGACTGGAGTGAGGTGGAATCTTAGGGTTGTTTTGATTTGCATTTCCCTGATGGCTAAGGATGTCGAGCACTTCCTCAGATGTTTTTCGGCCATTCGGAGTTCCTCAACTGAAAAAGATTTGTTTAGCTCTGTACCCCATTTTTTAATAGGGTTATTTGATTCTCTGGTGTCGAGCTTTTTGAGTTTTTTGTACACCTTGGATATTAGGCCTCTATCTGATGTGGTGTTGGTAAAGATCTTTTCCCATTCTGTTCGTTGCCGTTTTGTTTTCTTGACGATGTCCTTAGCCATACAGAAACTTTGCAATCTCATTAAGTCCCATTTGTTAATCTTTGACCTTAGAGCTTGAGCCATTGGTGCTTTGTTTAGAAAATTTTCTCCTGTGCCTATGTGTTCTAAGGTTTTCCCTACTTTCTCATCTAATAATTCCAGTGTATCAGGTTTAATGTGGATATCTTTAATCCACTTACACTTGAGCTTTGTACAAGGAGATAAGAACGGGTCTATTTTCATTCTTTTGCATGTTGAGTGCCAGTTGGACCAGCACCATTTGTTGAATAGGCTGTCCTTTTTCCATTGAATGTTTACTGCTCCTTTGTCAAAAATCAGGTGACCATATACATGAGGTCTCATTTCTGAATCTTCTATTCTATTCCATTGATCCACTTGCCTATTTCTGTACCAGTACCATGCAGTTTTCAGCACAATTGCCTTGTAATATAGCTTGAGGTCAGGGATAGTGATTCCCGCTGATGTTTTTTTGTTGTTGAGGATGGTTTTCGATATTCTAGGTCTTTTGTTATTCCAGATGAAATTGCACATTGATCTTTCCAATTCCATGAAGAACTGGGTTGGAATTTTGATGGGGATTGCATTGAATCTGTGGATTGCTTTTGGTAGGATGGCCATTTTTAAGATGTTGATCTTTCCAATCCATGAGCATGGGAGATCTTTCCATTTTCTGAGATCCTCCTCAATTTCTTTCTTCAGAGGTTTGAAGTTCTTGTCATACAGGTCCTTCACTTCCTTAGTTAGAGTCACACCAAGGTATTTCATAGCTTTTGTAACTATTGTGAAGGGTACCTTTTCCCCAATTTCTTTCTCCACATGTTTGTTTTTTGAGTATAGGAATGCTACTGATTTGTTTGAGTTAATTTTGTATCCGGCCACTTTGCTGAACTTGTTTATCAGCTGTAGGAGTTCTCTGGTGGAATTTTTGGGGTCACTCAAGTACACTATCATGTCATCGGCAAAGAGTGATGTTTTTATCTCTTCCTTTCCGATTTGTATCCCCTTGATCTCCTTTTGCTGTCTAATTGCTCCAGCCAGGACTTCCAGTACCATGTTGAATAGGTAGGGAGAGAGTGGGCAGCCTTGTCGAGTCCCTGATTTTAGTGGGATTGCTTCAAGTTTCTCGCCATTAAGTTTGATGTTGGCTGTTGGTTTGCTGTATATTGCTTTTATTATGTTTAAATATGGGCCTTGGATTCCTGTTCTTTCCAGGACTTTTAACATGAAGGGGTGTTGGATTTTGTCGAATGCTTTCTCAGCGTCTAGTGAGATGACCATGTGATTTTGGTCTTTAAGTTTGTTTATATGGTGGATTACATTGATGGATTTCCTTATGTTAAACCATCCCTGCATCCCAGGGATGAAGCCTACTTGGTCATGATGAATGATGGTTTTGATGTGTTCTTGGATTCGGTTTGCAAGGATTTTGTTGAGTATTTTTGCATCAATGTTCATAAGTGAGATTGGTCTGAAGTTCTCTTTCCTTGTAGGGTCTTTGTGTGGCTTAGGTACGAGGGTTATTGTAGCCTCAAAAAATGAGTTGGGTAATATTCCATCTGATTCTATCTTTTGGAATAGCTTGGTGAATATTGGTGTTATATCCCCAATAAATGTCTGATAAAATTCTGCACTGAACCCGTCTGGACCTGGGCTTTTTTTGGTTGGGAGGCTTTTGATGACTTCTTCTATTTCTTTAGGTGTTATAGGGTTATTTAGATGGTTTACTTGGTCCTGGTTCAACTTTGGTACCTTGTATCTGTCTAGGAATTCGTCCATTTCCTCCAGATTTTCCAATTTTGTGGAGTATAAGTTTTTGTAGTAGGATCTGATGATTTCTTGAATTTCCTTAGTTTCAGTTGTTATGTCACCACTTTCCTTTCTGATTTTGTTAATTTGGATACTCTCTCTTTGCCCTTTAGTTAGTCTGGCTAGGGGTTTATCAATCTTGTTGACTTTCTCAAAGAACCAACTCTTTGTTTTGTTGATTTTTTCAATGGTTTTTTTTGTTTCTATTTGGTCTATTTCTGCCCTAATTTTGATTATTTCTTGCCGTCTACTCTTTTTGGGTAAATCTGCTTCCTTTTGTTCTAGGGCTTTTAGCTGTGCTGTTAGGTTGCTGATGTGAGCTCTCTCCAGTTTCTTCTTGGAAGCACTTAGAGCAATGAGTTTTCCTCTCAATACTGCTTTCATTGCATCCCATAGGTTTGGGTATGTTGTGTTTTCGTTTTCGTTGAATTCTAGAAAATCCTTAATTTCTTTCTTTATTTCTTCTTTGACCCTGCTATCCTTTAGCAGAGTGTTGTTTAGTTTCCATGTGTATGTGGGCATTTTGTTGTCTTTGTTGTTGTTAAAGACCAGCCGTAGACCATGGTGATCTGAGAGGATGCATGGGAGTATTTCAATCTTCTTATAACGATGAAGGCTCGTTCTGTGTCCAATTATGTGGTCAATTTTCGAGAAGGTTCCATGGGGTGGTGAGAAGAAGGTGTATTCTTTTACTTTAGGATAGTATGTTCTGTATATATCTATTAATTCTAGTTGGTTCAAAGTCTCTGCTAGTTTTGCAGTGTCCTTGTTCAGTTTTTGTTTCCCTGATCTGTCCATTGGTGAGAGTGGGGTGTTAAAGTCTCCCACTATTATTGTGTGGGGTGAAATGTATTTTTTGAGCTTTAGTAGAGTTTCTTTTATGAATGTGGGTGATTTTTTATTTGGAGCATATATGTTAAGGATTGAGAGTTCCTCCTGACAGATTTCCCCGGTAATGAGTAAAAAGTGTCCTTCTTTATCTTTTTTGATAACTTTTGGTTGGAAATTTACTTTATTCGATATTAGAATAGCCACTCCAGCTTTCTTCTTGGAGCTGTTTGCTTGGAAGTTTTTTTCCCACCCTTTTACTGTGAGATAGTGTCTGTCTCTGTCTCTGAGATGAGTTTCCTGTATGCAGCAAAAGGCTGGATTTTGTTTATGTATCCAGTCTGATAGTCTGTGTCTCTTTATTGGGGAGTTGAGCCCATTTATGTTAATAGATATCAAGGAATAATTGTTTCTGTATCCTGCCATTTTTGCTTTTTTGGGTTGAGTTGTGTCCGTGTTTTTTTTCTTTTTTTAATTTTCTTGTTTAGGAGTTTTCTTGTTTTTACTAGGCTGTATTTTCCCTCCTTGTATTGGGTTTTCCACCTGTAATTCGTTGTAGTGCTGGGTTTGTGGTCATATATTGTGTGAATTTTGATTTGTCTTGAAATATCTTTGTCTCTCCATCGATGGTGATTGATAGTTTTGCTGGGTATAGCAGCTTGGGCTGGCACTTGTGCTCTCTTAAGAGTGCATGATGTCTGTCCAGGCTCTTCTAGCTTTCATAGTCTCTGCTGAGAAATCGGGTGTGAGTCTGATTGGTCTGCCTTTATAAGTTACCTGACCTTTTTCCTTTACTGCTTTTAGTATTCTTTCTTTACTTTGGGCACTTGATGTTTTTACTATTGTGTGTCGGGAGGTATTTCTTTTCTGGTCCAACCTATTTGGAGTTCTGAAGGCTTCTTTTATGCTCGTGGTCATCTCATTCTTGAGGGTAGGGATGTTTTCTTCTATGATTTTGTTGAAGATATTTACTGTGCCTCTTAGTTGATACTCTTCTCCCTCTTCTATTCCTATTATCCTTAGGTTCGGTCTTCTCATTGTGTCTTGTATTTCCTGGACATTTTGGGTTAGGAGCTTTTTGTTTTTTGCACCTTCTCTGGCTGTTTTGTCTATGTTTGCAATGTTGTCTTCTGCCCCCGAGATTCTCTCCTCGATCTCTTGTAATCTGTTGGAAATGCTTGCTTCTGTGACTCCTGATTTCTTTTTTTGGTGTTCTGACTCTAGGGTTATCTCTTTTAGCGCTTTTTTTATTGTGTCAATTTCTGTTTTAATTTCCCTCTTCCATTCCTTTATTTCCTTGGTTCTGTTTTCATCTCGTTCTTTGAGTTCTTTGAGTGTTTTTCTTGTTTCTTCTTTAAAAGCTTCTGAATCTTTTTGCTTTTCCTTTCTTTCTTGTTTAAGTAACTCTATCAGCGTCTTGAGGCATGTTTTCAGGTCTGTGTCTTTTTTCTCTGGAGTGTTTGGAATTCCTATGTTTGCTACTATCGGAGAGCTGGGTTCTGGTGTTGCTAGATTGTCTTGGTTTCCTTGGGATATACTCTTTCTCTTTCCTCTTGCCATTTTGTTGTCAGTGATATGTTCTTGCCTTTCCCTTGTATCTGGTCTGTGTCCCTGGTACACTTTCCGTGTGCACTCCTCAGAGATCTCTCTACTCCCCAGCAGCCCAGGTTCCGGGTGGCAGCTGGGCCAGGCTCTGCTCTGCGTACTGAAGTCACCTCCGGGTGGGAACAGAAGTTCCTAAGATCTGTTCACGGTTACTGGATCGGGGAGGACAGGGCAGGTCAGGGCAGGGGGTGCCCTTTCCGTGTGCACTCCGCAGAGATCCCTCTGCTCCCCCGCAGCCTAGGTCTCCCACTCACCAGTTGCTCAGCCTGTACGAGCCGCCTTTCTGGCTGGAGCCGCCTTTCTGGCTGGTGGTTGGGCCAGGCTCTGCTCTGCGACCTGAAGTCCTCTCCGGGTGGGAACAGAAGTTCCTAGGATCTGTTCCAGGTCTCAGTAGCTCAGCCTGTACGAGCCGCCTTTCTGGCTGGAGCCGCCTTTCCGGCTGGTGGTTCGTTTTCTTGTCTTAATCGCAGTGGCCCAAAGATGTACCGCTGTATCAAGGTGTTTTGTCAGCAGTTCTAGAAGCTTCCTGAACTTCCTTGTTTCTCCATCTGAGACAGAGCTGGGCACACCATCATTTAACATTGTTGCCTTTGCTGTTCTTGTTAATTAAATGAGAAGATTTTGGACAGCATTTAGAATTTGCTGTCTGGTGTGTTTGGAATGGAAACAAAATAGTTTCTAGTCTGATTCGTTGCCATGGTATCATCCACGTTTGTGGAGAGAGTAAATGACAGCAAGCTTTGGGGTCTTCTTTGATGTTAAACTTTTTCATTTCCTGCTAGAAATGTTACCTCCCCTGTTTTTGCTTTTTTTGAATACACATAGCATCATTTTTATCAATTTTATTGGATATTCTCTGTATTTATATTTCAAATGTTATACTCTTCCTCCCCATCACTCCCCTCTCTCTTCCCCCTCAACTTGCTTCCATGAAGGTGCTACCTCTCCCAATCACCCTCTCCACCTCAGTGCCTTGGCTGGTTGGTGATGTTGTTCTTCCCGAGAGGATGCAAACCTTTCAGCTCTTTCAGTCCTTTGTCTAGCTCTTTCATTGGGGTCCCCGTGAACCCTCATCTGTATCTGTATGGCACTGGCAAAGCCTCTGAAGAAACATCCATGTCTTGTTCTTGCCAGTAAACACTTCTTGGCATCCACAATAGTGCTTGGGTTTGGTGGCTGCATATGGGATGGTTCTCCAGGTGAGGCAGTCTCTGTAGATCTTTTCTTCAATCCCTGCTCCTCTATTTAACCTTGCATTTCCTCCCCTCTTTTGTTCTCCCTTCTAAGAAGGACTGATCCTACACTGAGGCGTCTGGTCTTACTTCTTTTTGAGCTTTATATGTTCTGTAGATGGTTTCTTGGGTATTCTGAGCTTTTTTTGTGGGGGCTACAGATCTCACATAACTGGTTCCATTCCAATCTCAGTGGCTTTGCTGGAGCCCCTCAGAACTCAGCTCACCTGCTCAGCTTCTACACCAACCACAGTGTACAGCACTGTCTGTGCTATTCAAGATGTTTAAAATTCTCAGTCCTCCCAACGTTCAACATAATCAGGGCCTAATTCATCAAAATGAGTTACTGGCAACACAATGAATGTTCTTTGTGTGAATTATAGCAGCTCTTGTTAATTGCCTGAAATCTACAAACCTGCAGGAAACATTTGCAATAAATTGATTTTTTTCCCCAGACATTGCCTTGGTAATAAATAAATCTTCCCAGTGATTAATAAGTACCCCTTTTAATTTTGTTCCCTTTAAATTAAAAAAAAAAAACCTGAAGACAATTGAGAGGAATCTCAACACCACATCTGGCAAAATACAACAAGTGCAAGTACAGAAAACAAGCCTGGGGCCCTGAAACTGTTCTCCCTTTAATCTCCACTGCTGAGACCACTTCAGTTGCAATCGACAGGAACAGAATTCAGATGAGCAGGCACGGGAAACGTTTTCAAATTTACACGAGCGGTAGTGTCCAGTCTCCGGCTTGATCACAAGAAAAGAGTGTGAAACTTGCTCTTAGTATCTTTCTCCCCATTCATCTCTGGGGCTTCTTGCCTTGGAATCTTTCCAGGAGGCTTGCTCCTGTCCATGAGAGTGAGTCATGTAAGTATGTACAAATCTGTGGGCCTAGACAAAGATTTTCTTTTTATATATTTCCTTTCAGAGCTGAACCTTGAAGTGTCTACTGTCTACTAGATGCAGCCACTTAGGTTATAAGTGGAATGAACATCAGGGTGAGGTAGAAATGGTCTTTTTGGGGACCTGTGCATATGCAAGGTATTGTCCTATAAGCTAGTGATAAAAAATAGAAAAAAAAAAAAAGAGACATGAATTCCTTTCAGTTCTAACTTGTACATTTTAGTGGATGCTGGCATAGTAACTATTTGGCCAATAGATCTCCAGTAATAATTGTGTATTGAAAGCAAGCTTTGGAAAATAGAAACCACAATACAGCAATGTTTTAAGGGGAGGGGTCAGGCAAGCATGGTTTCAAATATACTATATGTGAACAGCAATAGAACCTAGGCCCGTGAATATTGTTATGTACTTTTGTTTATACTAGAGAAAAAAATTCAGAGTCAAAAATAAAGACGATTGAGCTCAGATGCACATATATTCTAAGCACTTACCAACTCGGCAAGATTGGATACATAAGAAAGATTCAGAGCTGAGAATTTAGCTTAGTTGGAAGAGTATTTGCCTAGCATTGCATAAACTAAGCATGCTAACATTCATTTTTACTCCCAGTACTTAACAGGCAGAGTTAGATGAAAAATGTAAGGTTATCTTTATCTGCAAGGTGAGTTTCAGGACAGCCTCATCTTTTCGGGCCCTGTCTTAATAAACAACAATGAAGAGCTCATGTAAGAGGCAGGATTCTTTTCTTTCTGGGGTCTTCCTAGAGTGCTGAAGACACTTGGATTCTCTAGGTTGATTTATGAGTAAATGGCGAGGTGTTTTTCTAAGCTTTAAAAACTGGATAATTCTGAATTCTTTCTCTGTGCAATTCAGCAATTCATTTCCATACTTTTGATCACTCAATGCTGTCTGAATAAAAGATGCAAGGACAAAATTAAATCATAGAATCACAATTTATATTATTCAGATTATAGAAGGCCGTTATAAATAACCTTATCTAAAAGGAGACAAAAGTTATATTCTTTAATGACTCATCTTTCAATATTTGTAAATCCCATTAAGTGACTTTGAAAATTCCTGGTGATACAGAGTAATGATTTGTTTCTTAGTGTGTGCAATCTGTGATTAGATTAACATTGCTCTGATCAGTAAACAGCCTCTAAATGCAGTTGGCATGACCTTGGCAGCCAATGGGACAAATATTTGGAGAGAAAGCGTCCTATGTGTTTCTGACGTGTGCTTGTTAGTTAGCATTGCCATTTGTTGACTTAAGGAGAACAAAAGGAACTTCCAGGTAAATGTTATCCGAGAAGACTTTGCTTTTTGTCATTCACGATCACAAGTGCAAAATACCCGGAGGAAGAACAACAGAGTAGCTAACATTAGTGTCTCTGTATGGCATAGATGAAGGACCTATGCATGTATATATAGTATCTACATACTGTACAGAAACTGCCTTTCTGGGTGCTTTGCATCATGGTTTATTTTAATCCTTAGCCCTATGAAAGACTGTTACTCATATCTTGCAGATGGGAACAGAGGCGATAAGATCACGGAACCTTTCCTAGCTCAACATTGCATTCTTGAGAATTTCACACTTAACTCTATCAGGGAGCCAACGCAGTTTTTACTGCTGTATCGACCCTCCAGGGTCCCTTTGTTCTGTTCTAACAACCTTAGTACTGTGAGGTTCCCAAGGAAACTTATTTAATTGCCTAGAACTCAGCATCATCTTGCATCTGAGTTTGTGTTTCTCTGGAGGACAGAGTATATAGTTCATTTCCTGCAGAGAAACAAGAGGCTCAGATTTATGCAGGAGGGTGGGATAAATATTTGGAGGGTCTGATTGAAATCTTGTTTTTGAAGCAAATCCACCCATTAAAATGGCTTCCCAGTGTCTGGCTTTGTAGGCAAAGGTACTTAAGCTAATTGTATTACATATTCAAAATTGTTAACCAGCAAGGGATTGGACAATTAATTGGATATAATTTCCCAGGATGGTCATAGGCCACAAGATGTATCAAACAGCCTTTGAAAAGAGATGGGAGAAGAAAATGAAGTAAAATTTGAATGGTTTTACTAATTCTCACTGCAACATCAGACATAAAACGTTGCAAGCAAATAGGGCAACATGGCTGGCCAGCAAGATGGGAGCTTTGGGTTAAATAAAATGCTGGAGTGTCAGGATTGGACGACCTTATTTTCCTGTGCAAAATTCTCTCTGAGTGGCTGAAGAGAACCTTAATCTTCTAACCCTCCTGCCTTTTCTCCCAGAGTGCTGGGATTTCAGGCGTGTGTCACTGCACCTGGTTCACAGGGGACTGAGGTTTAAACTGAGGGCTCCCTGATTGCCAGGCAAACACTTTAACATTTGAGCTACATCCTAGGTATGAAATTTTCTATATATCCTTTTGAAGCTTCAAGAATCCTTTTACCCAATTGCTTGAAAATGAAAGAATTTCTTTTTTTTTTAATGTGAGAAACTGTAAGTGATGTCATAGTCAGAGGTGTTTGAATTCTTATCATTGCCATATTTCTCCACTAAGCATCCCTTACTCTGAACTAAGTAATTGAGAAGCAAATGCATACGACATTGCAACAAGGAATCTTTCCTCCTGGGACTGACACCGTTCTCTGAAGAGAGGGTGTGTGTTTCTCACGTGTATATCAGAAATCTCTATCATTTCTTTCCCGTAGCACACACGATCTGCCTTCTCGTTTGTAGCAATGACTCTCTCCTACTTGGCAGTAGGTGCTGAAGACAGGTGAGTGCGTACAGGCAGCGCAACCTCAGAGTCCTGAAAACATGCACATGCTGCCAGAGACTTTCAAATAACCTGCCTATGGCTGTAGTGTCAGATGCTAACCCAAGGATTAAATAACGAATTGTCTACTCAGTGACATGCTCAGTGACATTCTAGTCTAGCGATCTTCTTGCCTGCACATGTGAGCAGCTCTTCCCTTTATTTTTGACTTTTTTTTTAAATTGAAGATTAATTTTTCATTACAACACATTCTAATTATGACAACTCCTCCCTCAACTCCTCCTGATTATGTTTCTTTCCTAGTTAACACAAAGTATATAAAGCTAAGGGAAACTTCCATATGTTCGCTCAGTGTTTTCTTTTTAATAATATGAGAAACTCAAAAAATTTGACTTTTTTTTAACTTTATTTTAAAAAACAAAGATAGATGTACAAATTTTCAGCATTTTTGCATAAAAGTATACGAATACATTTTTAAGGTTGTAATTAAGTATTTGTGGGTACATACACACATATGTATATATATAACAATAATATAGGAAAAGAGGCTATTAATTTGAGGGGATAGGAGAGAGACTAGGAGGGGTTGTAGGGAGGAAAGGGGGATGTGATACAGTTCTATTTTAATTAAAATATATTCTTTTTTGGTTGTTGAACTTCACACAGTCTGTGAGTTGTTTCTGGGGTGTTCAGAGCTTTCTGCGGTTAGTATCCCATTATCAGTGACTGCATATTATGTCTGTTCTTTTGTGACTGGGTTATCTCACTCAGGATGATATTCTCTAGATGCATCCATTTTCTTAAGAATTTTGTTAAGTCATTGTTTCTGATAGCTGAGTATTACTCCATTGTGTAAATGTACCACAAGTTTTGTATCCATTCATCTACTGAAGGACATCTGGGTTCTTTCCAGCTTCTGGTTATTATAAATAGAGCTACTATGAACATTGTGGTGTATGTATTTTTGTTGTATATTAAGTGTCTCTGGGGTATATGCCCAGAAGGGGAATAGCTGGATCTTTAGGTAGTACTATGTCCAATTTTCTGAGGAATCGCCAGACTGATTTCCAGAGTGGTTGTATCAGTTTACAACCCCACCAACAGTGGAGGAGTGTTCCTCTTTTTCTGCAACCTCACCAACATCTGCTGTCATCTGAGTTTTGGATCTTGGCCAACCTGACTGGTGTGAGGTGGAATCTCAGGGTTGTTTTGATTTGCATTTCCCTGATGGCTAAGGATGTTGAGCACTTCCTTAGATGTTTCTCAGCCATTCGATATTCCTTGATTGAGAACTTTTTGTTTAAGTCTGTACCTCATGTTTTAATAGGATTGTTTAATTCTTTGGTGTCTAGCTTTTTGCGTTCTTTGTATACCTTGGATATTAGGCCTCTATCTGATGTGGGGTTGGTAAAGATCTTTTTCCACTCTGTTGGCTGCCATTTTGTTTTCTTGACAGTGTATTTAGCCTTACAGAAACTTTGCAATCTCATTAAGTCCCATTTGTCAATCTTTGACCTTAGAGCTCGAGCCATTGGTGTTCTGTTCAGGAAATTTTCTCCTGTGCCAGATTCTTAGCATGAACCAGTAAACAACCTGAAGACAGAAGAATTCAAAGTATGTACTTTCTCATATACAAATACATAGACAAAAATGATCTGAAATTTTGCCAATATGCATGGTTCTTTGTGATCTAATAGTTATGACAAGTCATAGACTCAGCATCTTTTTCTCATAAGACACAGTACTTCAAGAATGAGTAGTTAGCCAGGTGGTTTGGTACATGCCTGTAAGCAGTGCTGTTAGTAGGTTAGAGACAAGAGGATCAGGAGTTCAAGGTCATTTGAATCTGGCTTTTCAGTCTGTATTGTAAGACATATCAGCACTCACTGGGTTCATCCCGGCAGAATCTGTTCCAGCTGGGATCTCCCTGTTCACTCCAATCTACTTCTGAGACATCAGAGTGTCTGACTCTGGCCTGAGTTTTACTGAATCCACTAGAAGCAGCAGTTAGAATGATACATCGGGAAGACAGGAGAGTGTTTTTGTTCTAAACCAGAAGTATAAGGCAGAGAAAGAATGACTACAGAGTTTGGCTTTCAACACAAAAGCTTGGTTTAAAGCGTCAGATTGGTTGCTACCCCACCCTCAGAGCCTTCTGCTTCCCAACATTGTCAACAGTTTGTAAAAGAAATTAATCACACCAAATAGTTTTTTACAAAGTACTTACTTAACTTAGACTGTCTTAGCGCCACATTTTAGGTGAATGATTTGAGGCATTTCCTGAATCTTACGACCTACCATTTCGCTCTTGCTTCCCCTTGATTAGCAAATCAGTTTTGTGTAATATAATGAGTCAGTAGTCTCAGCATGAGAAGAGTCTTGCCTAAGAATGACAAATATCTAACAGGAACTCTGAGGGTGATGGTGAGGATGAACCCTATAAACATTTCATCTGTCAGTCAGCTCTAAATAGTTGCTACTCTTATTAGAGATCGCTCTGAATCCACTTTGTGGGTGTCGCTGCCTAATGGTGTGGGAGCAAAGCCATGTGCGCATCTCCACCAAAGACCCCGACAAGAAGGAAGATTTTTCAGTACAACCCACACAGTTCTCTGACGTATGCAAGAGTTTGACTCAATTAAAATAAAAAATCAACATTAGATCCTTTTGCATTCATCCATTACCAAAGAGCTGTGATGACATCAGGCAACAGGATAGGCCTACAAATTATGATAACAAATATATACATTCATTAGGGCTCTTTTTCATCTTTCTTCTAGGAGGAGAAGCACAAAAAATGGTTCAATTTAGCTACTTAAGTTTACACACCTAGAGAAAGGTAGAACTGAGTTGTGAAAAACATTCTGAAATAAACTAGTTTGATATCTCGATCTATCTATTACCTGTTAATTTCTCTTTACCGGCTCTAGTGCATGATATCAATGGATTGAACCATAATGGTGCTCATTAAATCCCGAATGAAGTTCAGACAGATTTCCAGTTCACAGGAGTCAGGATATGAAGCCATTTTGACTCAGAGTTCATCCAAGATGGCTGGAATATCATACCTCTGAAGATAGCCAACTGTGAATGCCTTACCTTATGGGAGGAAGGTGATTTTATAAATCTGATTAAAGATTTTAGGATGGACTTGTCTAAATAGGGTCAATGTAAACACATGGGCTTCCCCCTTATTTTTTATTGCATGTGTGTGGTTTTCTGCTTGCATGTCTTTGTGTCACATATGTGAGGTTCCCAAAGAGGTCAGAAGATGACATTGCATCCCTTTGGAACAGGAGTTACAGACTTCAGGGTCCCTCCAGAAGATTAGCTTTTGGTCTTACAGGTTGAGCCAGCCCTGCTGACCTAAAGTGGTCTTATTTAAAAAGAAAGAGAAAGGCAGGAAAGCCAAAGATGAGAGGAAGGAGGCAAGGATCTCAGAGTGTACTGCGAAAATGGAAAAGCGTGTTCAGAACGCAGACTTAGAGCAGTATTTCTCAACCTTCCTAATGTGCAACTCGCGAATACAGTTCCTCATGTTGTGGTGACACCCCAACTGTAAAAATAACTTTGCTGTTACTTTATAACTGTAATTTTGGTGCCTTAATAAATCACAAAATAACTATCCGCATTTGCCTGATAGTTTTACAGAGCTGTGACACCCAGGTTGAGAATCCTCGAGTAAGAGCCTTGTCCGGCAAGGGGACAGATTTTGTCAGGGTATCTAAAAGGATGCAGCCATACCATGACCTTTTGCATCCTGTTGTCGCCATTTCCGACCTTGTACCTTCACATTTGTGTAATGTCTGGCCTTGTTTAAGAGACCCTTGGAGAAGCAATAGAAAGTGAACACATCTTCTTTGTCATGTCTGGAACCCATTCTTTCCCACATTCTTTCCCACATGCGCCCTCATGGCTCAGCGTGTCCTATTCGTTCCCACCTAGATTGGGGCTCTGAGTGATTTGATTACAACACACATGTGAAGTATTCAGCTCACATTTGTCACTAAAGAGGTTTGGGAAACTCAATAGAGAGGAGGATGGGAGATGGATGGGGCATGGCCCTTTAAAACTTGTAGGAGCTCCACAGTGGCTTTCTGTTCCCTACGGAATTCTGACAAGGTCTTAGGAAACATTTGTCTTGTACTATTAAAAAAAAAAAAATCATTGACCCATCAATAGGAACAGCAGCAGTTGGCAATTCTGGGCTAGCTGCAATTTGGAGAGCTTTAATTATGTAGAGGCATGCATTCATCATGAGCTAAACATGTGAGAAACACACTCTTGGCAGCTTCTCTAATTCATACATTTAATGAGACATTTTGATTATAATTAATCGCGAACTAATTGTCAAGTTGTAGAATCAATAAACGTTTATAACCACAAAATTATTTTCAGTTTAAAATGTACACTTTAAAGTATTTTGGCGACCATTTTTGTCTTCGGCTGGCCATTCTGTTACCGGGGTGGTATTTAGGGTATAATTGGTGGAGTAGGTAATGAATGATTAATCTTTGCTCAGCAAATGATAAAGAAGATGCCATTTCACAAACTGTCCACTGGGTGGCAGTATCTTACAAGAACAAACGGATACTTTCTTTGGTTGTTAAATAGTTAATCTTTGCCATTCTGTTTATTTTAAAGAAGGTATTAGGGTTGGGTGGGGTGCAGGAGCTTATACTGTATTTAATGTCTTTTCAAAATAGAAAGAAATTTAGCAGTTCAACAACTTTGATTTATAACATACTTTTTATTTTTAAAAGAAGAATTTGTTTTGAAATGCCTTTTTGTAAAAAAGCTCATTACACATACTGAGTGAATTCTTGAGTCCTAGAGAAAACTGATAGAGATCCTTTAGCATCTGAATGAGCAGACTGTGACAGTAAGTGACATCCCTGTGATGGCAATGCCATGACATTTATCCTAAGTCTCCAGAGAGTGCTCAGGAAAAATGTCACATGGTATGTACTTATCACATTCAGTTGCACAACTATTTTCTTCCCTAGCAATCAAAGCCTTTCATGTTAGTGACAAAACTCTCCCAATCAAGACATTTCAGTGTTACAAGTTGTGGTCCGATCAAAGTTACAAGGTTTTGTTGTTGTTGTTTATTTTTGAAGGAATTATCCAGAAAATGCTGAGTGAATGCTTGAAAGACATTTCTGTCATAGTGCGGTTGGTCCATTTAGTGAGTGTGGCCCTAGGGAAAGGTCTCACCTGATCCCCAGTCCCTTGGCTCACACTCACTTCACAGCTGTGGAGCAGGCTGTGAGCACACTGGTCTAGCTGTTCCTGAGGTGTCATGGTGGTTTCTCAATGCCTCACCTTCTCTGGATCCGAATGGATATTTGAGGCAGTGGTTCATTAGCTTCCAGTGTGTTTATTGGTGCATGAAAAAAAAGTACTCTATAGTGATACGTGGAAGTTCCCCTAATCACGAGTAAGAAACGACTGTTTCAGTGTCAACAATCTCACAGTTGATAGTTCTCCCCTTAACTGTTGGGATGAATATGAACGGAGTGTCCGAGGTATAAATACTCACAGATATTCCAACTTTGATCCTTCTGTGTCTGATCCTACAACACACAAACTAGATGAAGCCTGCCAAAATAGTTTCCATGGGGTAGCTGTCTCACACATCTAAAAGTGTTTTGGTGGTATTTGTTTCTGAAAATTCACTTTTTGTCACTTTCACTTAGGTGTAAGTGTGTGCATGTGTGTGAAGATGCCTGAGGAAGCCTGAGGCATCGGATGCCCTGGAGTCTGAGTTCCAATTGTCCTAACCTGGGTGCTGGGAACAGAACTCCCATCCTTTGGAAGAGCAGTAAAGCGTTTCTAATCTCCCAGCCACCTCCTACCAGCTCTTGTGTGGTAGGAATTGATTCATAGATGTTTTGGCAATAACTGTCAAATATTAAAAACCATCTCAGCAATGTTTTCATCGAACTGCAAAGGACAGGCAGTGCAGAGAGACAGAACCAGGTTCCACCAGTCGACTGGAAGAGAGCAACTGAGTATGCAAGCTGGTATCGGCTACACAGTATCTTTGGTATTGATTGGTTGATCACACATGTTTGTTTGTTATTTCAAAATTAATTTCCTGTAAAGAAAATATCAACAGACGTCAGTACATCTTGGCCTCTTGCATCTGCCAACCACGCTGTCTCAGTGTCTGGAACTCTGGAAAAGCTAGAGTCACACAAAATGCTGATAAGACATTTGGTGGCGTGGTACCCTAGATGTATTGGGGGCGGTATGGTGGCTATGCTAAGCTTACGGGGTTTTCCTTTCTTTCTTCTTCTTTTTTTAATTACATGATCCACTGACTTCCATCAGATAACACATAAACTTTTGGAAAAACAGGACATGCACAGCTGAACATTCTGCTAATAAGGAGAGACATAGTAAACACATGTATCAAAATGGATGATCTTTTCCTCCTCAGTGGAGCTGACACCGCCATATGAAGAAACTTACCACCTCATATACTATGTGGACAATATATTTAAGAGAAATCCTTGTCCAACGCACGTAACTTGAACGTTTGTCTGGGGCTGGTTATAGTAATGATAAAAGGCAGAACCAAACATCTGATTTTTAAAAAAATTTTTCTAATGTTTTTTTTCCCCTTTGCAATCTAATTCTTCATCTAAGGTTTGTGTCTCGGGTTGTCCTTTTCATTTTGGAGCTTGATGACCTGACAAGAGGGGGAGATGGGTTGTGAATGCTCCATGTCTTCTAGTGTAACGGTAACAGCATGTACCAAGGACCACCCGAGACAGGCTGTTTCCACGTGTGTACGTGAGTGGAAAGGTTTTGTGGCTCCAGCTCAGTTCTGCGATGGAAATCAAATGCCACCAATGACTGCTATTGGTTGTATGACACCCAGGGCAGAATTCAAAAGGTTAGGGTAGGACTCGCTCAACTCTTCCAATCTCAAGAAGAATGGGTGTAGCTTCCTAGGTTTGAATTAAACACTTACTCAGGTTTGTATACAACGTTATTACTGTTTAAAGCCCACAGTCCTTTGTTTTACAATGTGTTCACAAAGTGCTGCATAATTTCCTAAGGTACCTTCTTAGTCTATTTCCCAAGGTGTTTATCCTTGAGTCAAACCTGATTGCTGTAAAATCAATTCTACAGACCATAGACTCACACATTTTCCTTAGATAATCTTTGCCACCCTGTCGGTGTTGGTGGGGGAGGGGAGGGCATCTCTGCAAATGCCATGACCAGCAGAGTCCAGATCCACCTGAGGCAAGAGAGTTACTGTCAGCGCAGCTCAGTAACTGGTACACTGGGCAGTTTAATTTAGGCATATGTAGGTACAATTTTGGAAAAAAAATCATTACCCGATGTTAACTCCATCTAATGTGCAACAAAGCACAGGATGTGACCGCACGGAAGCCCTTTTCAAAGCACACACAACCTCATCCATGAACATGGGTTCTGTTGATTGAGAGCCAACCCTCATGATAAAGGTTTGGGGAAATGACTAAGAAAGCTCCAACGTCTAGGGGAGCCGGGTGTGGCCTGGCCATAGAGATACCACAGAGGTCCCTGGGTTACCAACCTCCTCTGCTCCGTTTGAAAAGTGCGTGCGATGTTTTACATAGGAGGGTGCTGTTGGCCGAGAACCAGTGGTCAAGATAAAATTCTGCGAAAGAAGAGTCTGATAAACCTAAGGGGCTAGGGTGGCAGCTGTGGTGTGGCTCTTCGGATACCACCAGGCTATTATCCACATCCACTGCCAGCCTTCTGGGCAGGAAACAAGTTAGAAACCTTTCTTTGAAGAGACAGCCTGCGTGTTTAACCTGGCCGGTTTTCCCAGTGTTGATCTGTGAGTACTAGGTAAGAGCTCATCATACACACGCAACAATTTTCACCTGGAAGACTCACCTTAGCTTACAGGAAATAAGCACACCGTCTCCCAGAAAAGTTGCGGGACGGCAGGTTTGACATCATCTGTGAATTTTGCTCCCTAACAATTCTTTCAGTATCTTAAGGCATTTCGTGAGGGCCCGCTTCATAGGCGAGCAGGTCTGTAAAAGGGGGATTGAAAAGGGACTTCCCACCGCCTCTTTTATGTATAAGAGCAAGGAGGGCAATCTTTAAATTGTCCTCTCATTTCAACGAACAGATTGTCCATATCTAGACCGAACACCACAACAATAAGATAATCCGGTGAAGCGAAAGTGGGCAGTGGAGCCTGGTGTTTTTGTCAGGGCAGTTTTCTCCCCAAACAGGAAGGACTCTGGTTCTGCCGCTTTAACAGTGCCTTTTCCCCCTGGTCTGTTCCGTGCAGAAGGCCCTTTGATGCCAACGTGAATGATCACTGTCTCAGAACCTCTGCAGTGAACATGCGCGCCCATGCTAGTATGCAAATGGACCGGAGAGGTCGCGTTCAAGGACGGATCACACTGCTCATCTTTCTAGTTCTCTCTCCTTCGTTTTGTTTACTCTGTCATTGAGCTCTCTTGGTTGTAAACCGGAAAGTTATGGTAGTAATAATAGTTTTAAAAACCTGGGCATTTGAATTCCTCTTGCATGTTAATGAAGTGTCCTCCAAAGTGATGCCTGTTAAACTTGGTCTTGCAGTGAGATTTCTGATGTTTAGGGCGAGTGGGAAAGGACTTAGATATTTAGCGGCAGATCTATCTTTCGGAGAGACACTGACAGACAGCAAAGTGTGCTTGCTTCTCCTTTCAATTTCTTGGCCAGGCATAGCTAAATCCTGTTCTATTTCATGCCAAAGCCGGTGAGTTAAGGAGAGAAAGAGGAATAGCTCAGACCCTGATGAGAGAGCTGGGACACTTTGATGTGAAACAGATCCACATTCCTCAGTTTCCTAAAGAAACAGGTTCCTGTCATTTGCTGTTGTTAAGGAAATCAGTATACAAAGAAAAGAGGCATTCATTATTTGTGGGACTGTCTTGTTTTAATTTAAAACTTGTAGTAAAGGATGACATTGGTTATGACAGTATGGTCCTCAAATAAAGACTTTTGTTTGCAATTGAACCGATTAATGAAAGAATTTCCTGTTACCGAGTTATTGTTTTAAAGTAACTGTCACTGCTCAGATTTGCTGCAAGTAAAAAAGAAAGGAAAAGAGAAAGAACAACCATGACTGCATGAACTACTCAGTGTATTTTACTTCTCCACTGAAAGAGTGGCTCACACTTCCATAGTTGGCCTCAGAGTCTCTGCTCGCCTGCTTTTTCTTCACAGAAAGTGTGATCAAACCCCAAAGTCTCAGGTCTACTCAAATATTTTGGTTTCTCCTCCAATTTTTATCCTCCCAATGTTGTAACATGCAGAGGAAATAACAGAGGTTGAGCAATCTTGCTGATCACACACACACACACACACACACACACACACACACACACACATAGTCTGTCAGTTTCATCTTAAAGAATGCATCCCTGAAAGCATTGCATATTTTACAAATGAGGTGAAATTATTGGTAACTTGAAAAATTTAACAATGAAAAGAGTCTGCCCACAAGGAGAAGTTTCTGTATTAAATGCTTACACTCATCCTAGGTATTGGTGATGGGTCGGATTGGAGTGGATCCTCCCTTACAGCCAGCAATATGCTTGTGATGTCTCCTGAATCAGAGATAATAGCGATTATTGTTAGTTTAGATTATTATTATTATTATTAATATTATTAGTGTGTTCCCCTGCCCTCCAATTCTCTAGTATCATAGAAGAAACTGCTAGTATGGGTCACACAGGGGAGCATGGAGCTTGAGAAACACCTCTGATATTATATGAGAAGTTTCAGAAATTTTGTTAAAATTTTCTCAGTACAGACTGAATTTCATTAAGTTTATTGATAAGAATATCTCTTTCTTGTGTCTGTGAGAAACACTGTTTTCCCCAAGGATTTTTCTTTTAAAGAGAAACCAGTCCAAAACCAAAACAAAGCCATCACAATGCTTATAAAAGTGCTCCAGACTGACAGAGATTACATTCCCAAAATCAGAGCACATATATTTACACATACAGTCTTGTTAAGAATTGTATGTGTGCATGGTGATTTATATATATATATATATATATATATATATATATATATATATATATATATATATATATACAGTATATAAATATACTTATTGTTTTCCTATAATTTGATTCTCTTAAAAGTTCTATCTATTCTCTTAAAGGGCAAGCTTATCCTTCTGTCTTAGTGATAAGAAAATCATGGGAGCCAAGCAGCTTGCCTAATTATACAGAGGAGAGAGTGACACGGGGCAGATCCAGAACTTCACTGCTGTCTGCTCAGCACTGCATTCTCTTTCTGGATAACCCACACGGTGATCATCAGGGCAAAAAGGGGAAATAAACGTGTCTATTTTTGATACTGAGTTCTAGAAACATAAACCTCTGACCTTTTACATTACTCCCACCAGAATTACAGGATTTCCTATTGTCACTCCGTTCGTAATCAGCCTCCTTCCAGATTAAACCGAGTGCCCTGCCATTCAGACAAGTATGTCAGATGGTGGTCAACGAGGCGGTATGATATTTTTCCTTCAATCAAACCAATTGCTGAGTATAATTATAATCTTGAAAGATACAGTTAAAAAAGATGTTGAATTAAATTGAGCTCTGAAAATTGCTCACCTCATGATTTCCTCTGATTACGTCTTGGCATAATTCCACCAAGTTTCAATATGTAATTTAGGGATAATGTATAATTGGTATCCGAACCGTTGTGGCTTCTCTACATTTAAATGGGAGGTCGATTTTATTAGTAATAACTATAATAACTCTGCTAAATAGGTTGTACGACTTAGCTTCTCATTAGGAAATTATTTTTTTCAGCAGGAATACCTTGCCTTTACATATTTAGTTCAAATTTTAAATAGGAAATTTATTAGCAAGACAAGTGTTTACTCAAAAATACATTTTTTAAAGAAGATGATATAGGGACCTAATCAAGCAATTATTTCCCCTGGTGTTAAATTTAAGAGGCTATTTTTATGAGGTCTTATTTTCAAGAAAAATTTTATCCACAAGATAAACACTCTAAAGATAAGCAATAGGACTTAAAACCATGGTGTCAAAATACCAGAAAAGTAAATGTCTCCCTCAGGTTCATTATAAAACATTTTGTTAATAAGATTCATAGGGAAACATGACTTTTAAATTAAAAATTTACTAAAATATCCATGCCAGTTATGGTATCTACCAGCAAGAAATAGAGTTATTCATAATGGACTAAAGCTAATACACTTACGTAAAGGCAATCCTCTTACAGGGGGCTCTCAAGTTAAGTGAATTTGAAAAACAGGTTAAAGCAATTTTTCGCAACCAGTGGGTCATGACAATGGTTGCATATCATATATCCTGAATATTAGGTATTTACAATTACAATTCATATTACTAGCAAAATTACAGTTATAAAGTAGCAACAAAATAATTTTGTGGTTGGGGGTCACCACAGTATGAGGACCTCTATTAAAGGGTTGCAGCATGTGGAAGGCTGAGAGCCCCTGGATTAAAGCAATTGGTCATGCAGCCCTAATACATGTTAAATCCAGATCCTGAAAGATCCAACCATAAAGAAACTTGCTCATCTGTATCTTCCATGTTTCATGTATCACAGTGTCACCGTATTTGGTAACCACATTGATATTTAAGGAGTTTAAAGCCCTTTAATGATCAATTTATTCAGCATGCCAGGGGTCAGAATATTAGTGGCAGGCTTTGTGTTCTCACATACTGGTTAAACTCTTCTTGTTCTTGATCTTGTTCTTTTTCCTCCCGCCCTGTCCTCCTCCTCCTCTTCTCTTCATCTGAAAGTATCAAGGTGGGTCCATCTTTCCTCAGGCTTTGCAATTCCTCTGAAAGGACACAACCTCAACATAGTTGTAGTCATGAGGGATCTAAAGAAACTAATGGTGCTGCAAGAGGGACGAGACGCATTCAGTGCTCAGTGGCTCCGAGTGCTTATTATCTATATCTTGAGATTTGCATCTCTAACATGAGAACGGTGTCTCGGTTTACTATAAAGCTTATTCCAGCAATACAGCCTGGGGAAGCTTCACAAACGGTAAAGATCATAACGGTGCGTGCCGACTATGAACGGGTGGCTTTCAAAGCTATACCATAGGGGCTCTGCTTACTTTTCCCTAGAATAACCTTTTTCCCTCCTCTCACAAAATATTCTGTATAAGTCACGGAAAACTGTATAATGCCGATATTCTTTTGGAGATCAGTATTGAATCGCATTGTACTTGCTTAGCTAATTCAACAATATTGATCACAATATCGTGGTACGGGTCACGTGGTAGGTATTTCTCTGGCTTCTACAGATATATCAGCAAGCCAAACAAGAAAAAGAAAATATTCTCCTTTCTTATATTTGAAATTACAAGCAGGTTCTGATAATCTTAGTGAAGACAAAGAGAACATTTTAGAAAGCTGGAAAAAACAATAATAGCATGAGAACCGTGGGCGTACCAACAGTAAACAACCCGGGTGCTTCCTAACAGTTCTGGAAGAAGGTGCAGGAAGGACCTTTCTATTCCCACACCTCTTTACTAACTCGAGGCTACAACTTATGTCTCAGTGCCTTCTCAGGACACAAATAATGCAAGATTAAATTCTATTTTCTGAAATGTGTTTATTACCTCCCCCGCCTCTCTCTCTGTGTATGTGTGTGTATGCACTCGTGTGCTTGTGGATCTACGTGAACGCATGTGTGCATGCACATCACAGCTTGAAGGCATCTGTTCTCTCATTTCACCCTGTGGCATTGAGAGAATAAAACTGCTTGCCAGTTTTGTTGCATGTGCCTTAGCCGAGGTGCTGTCTTGCCAGCCCTTATTCCCATTTTAAAGCCTGTAAGTGAGCAAAGGACCTGCCGGAGAAGGGACAGCAGCTCCTGATTGCTGAGGAAGTGCAGAAACTCTACATGACTCCTGGCTGAGGGTACTGGCTACCTCCTTGCTGTGAAAAGAAAGGGTAAAACTGTTCTTCACTCACAGTTGCAACAGAGCATGGCTGGTACGGACAGCGAGCATGCATGGAACCTAAACATCCTTTTACAGAGATTATCTCCGTCCTCTGAAAACAGATAATTCCAAGACTTTGAGAACAAGAAACTAAGATTTTGAGGTGAAGATTACATAGTCATTGGTCTCATGGTGTCAATTATCCTAAATGTAATTTGCAATTTCCTATGTTTTTGAATGAGTGCTATCACTTTCCCTGTGTTGTGAATATACCTTATTCCACTTTGCTTTATTCCTGATGCAGTGCCATTGCCAAAGGAAGGATGTGTGATGAGGAAGTTTGGCCCAGTGGCTCACCGAGCCTGGATAATGTGGTCCTTTTTTGGGATGCATGGTGGTTAGTGCTCCTGTCGGTGAAGTCACAGGTCCTGCTAAAGACTGTCATCTGTGTCTCCTCTTATTTCCAACATAATATTTTTTATTGATTATTTGGGAGCATCAGATAATGCTTCCTGATCACATTCACTTCCCATCTTCCCAGATACAGCTCTCTCTGCTTCACAAGTGTGACCTCAGCCACCCAGAAAGAAGAAAAATAAAAAAAGAAAAAAGAAAAAAAAATCACTAGGTCTTATTTGTGTTGCCCATAAACTCACTGGAGCATGGTCAGACTGGCAATGGCCAGTCCCTTAAAGAAAACAGTCTTTCCCCAACCATATCCACACCAGAATTCACCAGAATTCTCATCAGTGTTCAGTGATAATAAAGGTCTGCTTTATGGATATCATTTGATTAATAAGATTTGTACTCAACAAAATACTTGCCACAGTTGACATCCTACCTTCTATTGATTTACTTATAAGATTATTTGAGAAATATTTCCTTATTAGGAAGACACTTTGAATACTGACACTGTTAAGTCCTTAGCATTCACAGGCAAGATAACCAAAGAGAATCAATTTTAAACATTCTCCCATTTGTCTCTTGCTTCAAATTATACACACACACACACACACACACACACACACACACACACACACACACACACATATGTATATATATTTTATATATTTCAAACTTTTAAGTTTTAATTTGGAAGTTAACATCCTCTATTTATCCTGCATGCTCTCTATTAGAATAACAATATCTCACACTATGATACTGTTCTCTTGATTTTAAACTGTCAAACTTAATTTAATTAATTCCTGGGTACTTAAGACTGGGGAAAAAACCAGAAATCAACATGAATAGTTTTAGATCCCAGTGTGAAGGATAAAACCTGCAATCTGGCGCAGAATCCTCCTTTACAGGCTTAAAAAGAAATTCCCCTAAGAATTTCCTGTTAAACTTCCATTGTCAGGGAAACATTCTGAGAGCGTTTCTCTGGTGCACTGAGGTAGAGAGGGTGCTTGGGAGAGAGAGCACCTTCATGGAAACAAGTGGAGGGGAAGGAAATAACATTTGAAATGTAAATGCAGAGAATATCTAATAAAATAATAGTAAAACATTTCAGAATGCATTTCTGGTGATGTTAGACTCCTCCTCTAAAAAGATGCTTTGTTATGTAGCTTTTTTGTTCTTTATTTTTGGTATGTTTTGTAACAGAATCCAGCAGAACATAAGAGTGCCAGGTCCAGGCTGTCTGTCTGAGTTCATCCTGCGGTCATGGCACTTCCTAATGCTATGGCCGGGGTGCTGATCTTTAACGTCTAGACGTTATCTCATTGACACCCTTATTTCCAATGGTTTTGTATGGTGGGTATATAGGAGTTCTGTGCTATGGAACGTGTTTTTCATATGTGTTATCTCATTATTGTTCTTATGATAGATAAGAAACCCGTTATCCCATCTTACAATTTTTTAATTGAACAACTTTATTTAAAAAAAATAAAGATAAATGTACAGATTTTAAGCATTTTTGCATAAAAGTATACGAATACATTTTTGACAGTACTTGGTTTTTGTAAAGGTTTGATAGTGTGCATTAAAATCTTACTAGTTACAATGAGCATAGAGTACATGTAAAACAGGATGTAACCTGGAAATAGTCAAAGATTTCTTGGTGTGTAAAGATCAAGTGTACCCTTTCACTGTTTTGTTTAACTGTCATGGTGCCACCTAAGGTTATAAGTTTGGAAGTTCTTCCCTGGAAATTTAAAAATAGTTGAAATACAAAGCTCTTGAGGTTCAATTATTTCTTTAAAGGCTTCACCTTGTAATACTAGTGTGTTGGAGATAGTTTGAGTATGTTAATTTTGGGGAGACATCAGCTAAATTATCAGACTTGATCATATCATATTAGCTCTATAATGAATAATTATTAGTCTTTCTGATTTTACATCAGCTCATGTAGCATCTTCAACACACGATGATGTTTCATAGGACGTGTGCTTTGCATCATCGACATATATGATGCAGGGGGTATGGTGTTGGGTTCAAATGCAAATAGGCGAGAATAATCAGGGAGGGGAGGAGGGAATTTAAGGAGTAAGCACCGCTAACCCTGTATCTGGGCAGGATCTTTTGTGGTCCAGCAAATGTTCAACATGATTGCTGTGTTGTTTATTGCTGAAAGAAAAATTGGCTGAAATTTGCAACAATTCATATGGAATTAAAGATGTGTATAATATAGGAGACCATATTAGCTAAAGAGTAATTTCCACATCTCTCCAAACAGCCTCTTCCCTGCTTTGTTTTTAGTTTTGCAAATTTCAGTGGAGAGAACAGCCTATAGTCTCATATTTAAGTTATCCCATCGCTCAGTATAAATTGCCTGCCTTCAACAATTATGGAAGATATTAGGCACAGCAAGACAGGAAGAAAATTGAGTCAGTCCTGCTAAAGGAAATATTGCTTTTCCTATAGCGTTTACTAATGTCACGTTGAGAAATCTAGAGTATCTGTTTTCCTGTTCAATTATTAAAGACAATATGCTCATGAGACTAAGTCCATTAGTTTTGAATTTTGCTTCATGCTGTTCTGTATTGGGAAATGTTCCTCCAATTATTCCAGGCAATATTTGGCCTTTTGATATTTATTTTTTTGCTTATTTCGCTATGACAGTGATTTATAAATGCTCTAATATACTTACTGAATTTTTGTGTATTTGAAAATAATTAAAAATGCTAAAATTATTTCTAGAAAACTAGTGACATAAACATAAGATCTATCTTTGTGTTCCACTGAACTTTCTATATAACTCTAGAGCACACACATCTTTAGAAAAAGTGCTGTTTATTAAAAAAGAGTAAAACAGTTGACAACATGTATCAGGCTACTTTAGAAATGCACATGGGAATAGCAGTGGAAAATACAAGGTACTAAAATACGATCTATTAGAATTTTATTCAATGGTATTTCCAAAATGATTGCCTAAGATTTATTGTTTTATGATTGCTATGATTTAAAAAAACATACAAAATAAAGGACTCTGTTATCTTTAAAATAAAATAAAAGTCCCCCAGAAAAGAATAGATATTTCTTTATTACCCTAGTATTTTTGTCACCAGGCACTGCTACCTGAATGTCAGATATGACATGACTTTCTTGGACAATAAATACTATGTTGCTCAGAATCATTTGTAACTATATTTAAACTATGAAATCTTAGGAGGCTTCCGGGAAAAACAAAACAAAACAAAAAACAAAAAACCAAAACCAAAACAAAACACATTTTCTCTATATAGTATAATTCTCATGATCAGCTCTGGGAATCTTTAACTCAGCTAACAGGTATGTATAGTGTTGGCTCAGACAATTGTGGGGAAGATGGAGTTTCCACGTTGGTTTCTATAGTGTGGCAGGAAAAACAACACAGCAGTGGAGTACATCAAAGACTCTGGACAAGACTGTTTAGAGAGATGGCAGAAGGTGTGAGGAAGCTGTCAAGGGTGGTGCTGATGGGCCACAGCTGGCAGAGGCTTGCCTTCCAGCCTGAGGTGATGGATTTCAGGATGCAGGATGGCGTGAAGGAAAGTAAGTTGCCAGCTACTGGGCTCTCAACGTCGTCCTCCTTTGTCCGAATGGCAGGAGGACATCTTCACTTTCAGCTTGTATAAGAGAGCCCCAAGAAGGTAATGCAAGCTGATGAAACCAGCTCAAGAAAACAGAAATGATTCTGTTGTTATTCCTGTTAGTCAGAGGTTGAGCCTATGGGTGATCTCCAAAGACGTCTAGAGGCAAGAAAAGCCTTCTACAGGCACTCCTGCTGCAGAATGCATGTCATTCCCGAGCTCAGGGGACCGAGGCTGAAATATTGCAGATCCCCTTCTAGTCTAAACTACATTATGAGATAAGAAGAGAAAGCCTGGGGAGAAGAAAAAGGAAGGAAGGAGAAAGAGATAGAGGGAAGGGTGTAGGGAGAGGGAGAAGGAGGGAGAGAGAGACCGCAAGAAAAGAGGGTGGAGAGATTCAAAGGAGAGAGGGGAAGGAGAGGGAGAGACAGACACAGAAAATGGTAGCTGGCATTGAAAATGCATCATGGAGAAAAATAAAGCCAAAATGTCTCTACAAAGATGAAACAACACAAAACAAGATGAATGGCAATATGGGGTTGGGGAAGGAAAGCTAAAATAAGGAAATGCAGCCAAATTTGAGACAGCAGGGGCCAGTGTCAGCATAGGTGGAGGGATGGGAGCCAGACATTGGCCCTCACAGAAGTGAGTACCCAGGCATAGGCGTATCTGGAACCTGCTACCCAGAGGCAGGTGGAGAGGTACGTTTCACAACTCTTCATAGCCTCTCATAGCCCCAAGAATTGATCAACTCTGTGGACACCTTGGCTCAGAGTTTTAGTCTCCAGCTCGGAGAGGAAAGACAAGCTTCCAAGCCTTTCTGGCAGCTCTGGGAAAGCATGGCACACAGAATTTAACTATGGAACTCATTAACGTGCGCAGCACTGATCACTGGTACTATTTTCCCTCTCTGCATTTCAGTGAGGCTGAGCTCACGCTGACTAGTTTTCCCCTTTATGTTTTACAGTGAACATTAAGTTATTTTGCTCTGCCAATTAAATATGCTCATGTTAGGTATTCTTTCTTTTCTTTTCTTTTTTTTTTTCTTTTTGTTTTTTTCTTAACTGTGGTTTTACTTTTCTCAGGTCAAGGTTTTATTTTTCTCAGGTCATTGTATCCACCAAGCCTATTTTCCCTGGGTTAAAAGATTGAAAAAGTAAGTTTTGCTAAATAGATACAACTTATCCAAAACATTTAGCCCTGTGCAGTTGTGAGTATGGCAATTTTGTTTTTATGCTTATTCCTATCTACGATTTTCACTATGACTTTTGTGAGCAACCATGGACATTTCTGTCATGAGAAAATTGTATATACTGTGAAACTGAACTTGAAGGAGACAGGGACAAATACAGGTGCCGGAGACCATTGAGAGCTACAGATAGAGATACCTACTCAGACATAGCATGAAGTCAGCATCCAACCTTTTAAATGCTCACTTAGGTAGCTCTGGTGCTCCTTCTCTGCTAGGATTCAGGTGTATGCATGGTGACCATCCTAGCTCACATCTACATCCAGTTGCAGTCTTTGAGTCATTCTACAGCAACATCTACTTCATCTGCAAGATTCTCAAGCATATGGAAGAGCCAGGTCCACAGAACCCCATGTCACTACTGAATAAGCCTGGCCCTAAGTCCACTGGCTAGCTCCCAGCGTGGAACCACTGTTACTACAGCCTGGGTTGCTTGCTCTGCTGGGAGACAAAGAGCACAGGGCATGGTGCCGTCTACAGCCTACAAGCATGGTGAGCCGTGTGGTGGTTGACAGAGATCAGGTAGGTGTGCTGCAGGCTGGAGTTCTTCAGGAACTTGCACCCCCCACCAGACACCCTGTCTAGCCACAGATCACACTGATGTCTGTGGCACATGCTGATGTTGGAGACCATGTGGACATCCATGATCTGTGCTATTCCTAGACACCCTATGTAAGTCCATGATCCATGTTCCTGCTGACTGTAAAGGTCAAGGAAGCTACTTTTGTTATGGTATTGAGGATTGCAGGCTCACCATTGAAAAAGACAGAAATAGAAGGCTTCTGTGACAACCCCTCACCCCTTTCGCTGAATGATAAGACAAGAATGAGAGAGAGAGAGAGAGAGAGAGAGAGAGAGAGAGAGAGAGAGAGAGAGAGAGAGAGAGAGGAAGAGAGAGAGAGAGGAAGCAGCAGACAAAGCCAAGACAAAGAGGTACATGTCTTTATTTCTGGATAAAGAGAACACTTTGTACTTAGAAATAGCAGGACTACCTGGGCTGGAGGAACTTGGATCCACCCTCAGAAAGTCTGCTCCAGCTCTGGATAGGACATTCTACACTGGGAATGAAACAGCTCACCCTGTCTTACTCAGGATTACTATTGCTGTGAGGAAACACTATGGCCAAAGCCATAGGTATTTCCAGGTTTTGAGCCATCTCTCCATCCTCAATTTAACCTCCTTCTTGTTATGCAGACGATAATTTGAACTAGAGTTAGACCTTATGTGTCCTTGATTGCCTCCTCTACCCCCAGCCCCAAGCTCATGTCCTAATCCTTCCTGCTCCACCCCCTGTCTAGTAACAATATGACACATCTGTACTTTAACACCGGGGAACTATGGGTTACTTTTCTTACCCAGAAGCACAATAGGGAATTATGGGAGGGGTTTGGGACCCAGCCACGGTTCCCTGTCTACTGCTTCCTGCCTCTTAGTGTGTTCAGATGCCAATACACACCAGGTATTCACCAGGAGGGGTGAAACAGAGTTCAGAACTGGTGGAGTTCTTCCGGATTTCAAAGGCCTGAAAGTGAGTGCTAGGGCGGAGAAGGCCTTCTCTGAGGATCTTAGTGTTATAGCTCTTTGAGGTGAAGCCCTTCTCCTATGGTCTACAGTGAAACAGTCTCAGAGACGATCTTAGCTTCTGCACATTTCTTTATTTGGGATTAGCTTGTATATATGCTCTTAATTGGGGTGAGAGTTTTCAGGGTAAATAAAAATGATTTTCTGGAGTTTAAAGTTCTATGTGTTAGCATTCTGTCTAAGCTCCACCCCACAGCTACCTGGCAACAGCCAGATATGCCTGACACTATAAAAGGGTCTTCTTGCCTCTTCCTCACTCCCTTGTTCTCTTGCTCTTGTCCACTTGCTCCTCCCTTCCCCTCTCCCCCCTTTGTCTCTCCTTACCTCATTCCCTTTCTCCCTCTTTCCATGTGCTCATGGCTGTCCTCTATTCCTCTACTTTTCACTTCTCTACCCACCCCTCCCTCCCTCTCACACTCTTCCCCTACTATCCTCTTAACTCCTCTCCATGCCCTGAATAAACTCTAATTTATACTATACCTTCTATCATGTGGCTTGTCCTCCAGGGAAAAGGATGCCTCAACATTGGCCCCCAGAGACACTCCCTTCCCCCACACCTCACCACACCTCCAAAGAACATATCCCCACTCTCTTTATCTTTTTATATATGTATCACTATGAGTGCCTTTTTTTGCAAGAAGAGGTAACCCAGGAACCCCAGGTACTTGCTGGGTGGGTTAGTGTGTGTGTGTGTGTGTGTGTGTGTGTGTGTGTTGGAGAGAAAGGAGAAAAGGAGAAGGTTGAACCTGTAGGCTTGCCAAGAACTACTTGGCCTTTCCCAGGCAGAGAATGGGGAGGTTTGGGTTCCCCAGACAAGGGTAGAAAAGGAGAAGTCCTGCTGGTGAAGGGAGTCCTCCATTTTGCACCAAGCTCACAAAGCTGTCTGGGCAATGGAAGAGTGGTTTTAATTAGCATAGTCTAACAGAGAGTATGACATCATAATGAATTTTCCACCCAGTGCAATTGAGACAATAAGATTGTCAGAGGTCTTCCTGCTGATTGTTTACAGAACTAACAGCAGGCAAACTAATATGGTAATTCGAAGTAACTTCTTACACCCAGTTAAAAAGAACCATGCTAAGAAGATAGCGTTGTTGCAATTTTTGGTAGGTAAAAATCATTATGTTTAATCTTCACACACCAAGAAAACTTTGACTATTTCCATGTTACATTTTGTTTTACATATAATTTATGATCTTTGTAAGTAGATTTCAATGCATACTATCAAACCTTTAAAAAAATCAAGTACTGACAAAAATATATTCATATATATTTATGCTAAAATGCTTTTAATAATCTGTACATGTATCTCTTTTTTTTAAAAAAATAAAATTGTAAGGAAAAAAAAGGCAATAAAAAAAGGATCATTCAATTGGGAAACAAAGCAAAATCATCAGTACCAGTGCAGCTCTACTGTGCTGTCTTCTGCTGGGCATGCTCTGTTTCAACCCCATCCCTTCTCAGCTGGATGCTATTTCAAACCAAAGCAATTTACCTGTCAGTTTGCCAGAGGTGGTTGATTTTAGCCAGATTTAAGGACTTTATGTTTCAAAATACAAAACCTGTAAACAAACATACACAACCCCCCAAAAGCTATGGTTACAATTGTTAGGCCTGAGAGAGTTACTGTGTATAGAGAATCATAAGCCTGAAAATACCTTTTCATTAGTGTAAGATCCTCGACAAAAAGTATATTGGCTTTTAATATTGACATGCATACACTCTAGAGGGACATTTAAAAAAATCTTTAAATTTTGAGATCAATTACAGCAGACATGAGCTGTTAGAAGAGTTGACAATTTCATCCTTGAATGGTTTATTGAATTGGTCTTCTGTTAATGTTTTAGATCTAAAAATGTTTACCATTAAAGAGAAAGGACTCCTTTCTTCTGTGCCTCTAGACTACTGGTTTTCAACCTTCCTAAGGCTGCCACCCTTTAATACCTGTCCTCATGTCGTGGTGACCCCCTGCTATAAAACTATTTTTGGTGCTACTTCATAACTGTGATGTTGCTACTGTTATGAGTCATAATGTAAATATTTGCCATGAAGAATATCTGATACGCAAACTCTGTGACAGGGTCATGACTCACATGTTAAGTGTTGTCTAGACTGGGATCCAAATTTGCCCAGTCAAGGTACAATTCACTTCCACCCCACTTCTGTTGTTGAGAAAGTTTTGCCTGCTTACTCCCTGCATACAATTATCTGTAGGGGAAGTACTCACAGTTAATATCATAAGGTCTGCTGCAACAGCTTCATAATGACTTAAGCATGTGACACTTGTTCCAATTCTTAGAATCTATAATGTTTCTTTCCTGTCACATATAGATCACGTCTCTCAGAAATTCTGACATCCGGCCAGAGAGAAAGTGTTACCTTGTGTTATCTTCCATCCACATACACAACACCTGCAAAATCCAAATCTAATGCATATTTTTGGAAACAGTCACGTTCTTCATGGTAGTTCAGTTTTGCTTTCTTTCTTTTTTTTTGGGGGGGGAAGCCTAGAGATATGTTTTATATAATAGGCATTTTGAAAATATACATACCTTTTCTCAATCACTTAAAGAAATATTTACTATCTAATTATTTACCTTTTTGTGTGCAGGTGATTTGCCTGCATGTCTGTCTGTCTGCCTGTGGACCATCTGTGTCCCTTGTGCCTTTGAGGGTTAGAACGGAGTGTTTGACTTCCTGAATGCGGAGATGCAGATGTGTGTTATGTGGATGCAGGAACTGAACCAGGGTCCTGTGGAAGAGCAACTAGAGCTCCCAAGTCTTCTTAACCCTACTCAGTCATTTCTAAAACCAAGAGAAGGTGCAAATAAAGAATAATATGAAATTTGTATAGTTTGTGGTGCTTTCCTAGTACATAATTGTTTGTTATTATTGTTATGAAAGAGCAACTTAGTTACAAAAACAAAACCTATTGTAAAATTTAACTGCACCCAATTTTTTATCTTTCTCCTTAGCTCTGACTCACATTTGTGACAGAGTGCCAGTTTGCCAGGCCAGTTTTTCCCATTTTCAACGTCATAATTCTGTAAAGTTGCACAGTTGGAAGCCATAATTCCTAAAATCTGTTTTAGTTATCATGGGCAAATGATTCTCAGTAGACATGCTATTTTACCAGCCTGAGCATTTCTGAACTTGGCATGTGTTAATTCACTGGATGCCTATCACATGTGTCCTCTGGTAAGAGAAGAGGCTAAAACCTCCATGCCACCACTGTCAGGCAAACAACAGATGTGAGGATCCCCCAGTTCTCTCAGAAATGGTAAGGGATAAAAGTGATTTCATAGTGTTCTACACCTATTCTAAATAAATGGACAAAGAAAGTAAGGTATACATGCCCGTGCACTCGTACGGCAGACAGACAGACAGACAGACAGACAGACAGACAGACAGACAGACACACACACACACACTTTTGGTAAGATGTTATATCAAAGCCAGTTACTCTAACCCAGGGGAACATTCAAAGGCTTATGAAGGAAAAGTCATATATTTTGCATTGGAGATGTATAGCAATGGTTCCATGAACAAATGACTTGTGCACTTTGTATACTGATGGATAAATTAATGATGGTTCAATTTAAAATTTTGTGCTGAGCTGATGTATATGTAAAATTATTCAGACTGCACCATTTGTGCTCCATACTAGGGAAGCCATGAAGCATTAAATTGGAGGCTTGCTTTCATTTTTCAGAGGTTTAGTTCATTATCACATGGTGGGGAACATGGCTTCATGTATAATGCTACATCACTGGCAGAGAGTTACATCCTGATCTGCCAGCAGAGAGAGAGAGAGAGAGAGAGAGAGAGAGAGAGAGAGAGAGGGAGGGAGAGAGGGAGGGAGGGAGGGAGGGAGGGAGAGAGAGAGAGAGAGAGAGAGAGAGAGAGAGAGAGAGAGAGAGAGAGAGAGAGAGAATATGAGCCTTGCACAGGATTTTGAAACCTCAAAGTTCACCCCTACTGATATACTTTCTCACAACAAGACCACATCTCTTAATCCTTCTAATTTTTTAATACCCCTCCTTGGTGACTTCATATTCAAGTATATGATAACTGAGGTGATTCTTATTCAAACCGCCATATTCTACTTCCCAGACCTCATAGGCTTATGAAAATACCATAATGTAAAATTTATTCAGTTCAACTTCAAAAGTCTAATAGTCTCTCAGTCTCAACAATTTAGAAATCCAAAGCTCATACTCATTAGCTCATGATACTGTGATACTCATGGCCATCTATTAGCTAAAAATGCTTTGAAAAATCAAAATTAAAAGGCAGATCTCATACCTCTAGCATTTAGTGACACAGTAGATTCATGACCATTACAAAAAGGAAGAAAGGGAGAATAAAATAAAATTCAGGACAAAACCAAGACCTTAACCCAGCAGGACTTTGTCATCTCTAATATGTTATGGTCTTTAACACAATTCAAGACTCATATTCTTAGATTCACACCATGGTCTCTTTGGGCTTCCGTGATTTACCTTATCAGAGCAGGGTGATATACCTCAACCCCTTTCTTGTATTCTTGATTACATTTTCAGAGATTTTTAAACCATGGTAGGAAGCTTGCCTGTATTCATGCACTGGAGCAGTAGCTGAGAGTTATATTATGATCCACAAGAAGAGAGAGAGGAAAGAGAGAGAGGGAGCAGAGATATTTGGCTTGTCATGGGTCTTTGAAACCCCAGAACCCACACCTAGTGACACACTTTCTTCAACAAAGCCACATCTCCTAATCTTTCAAATCCTTTGAAAGAGTTCCACTCCCTGGTGACAACACATTCAAATATATGATCCAATGACAGTCACTTTTATTCAAACCACCGCAAAGTATTACCTACTAGTGGTTTATATAAGAAAAGTCATCCTGATTTGTTCCCAAATGGTTATGATCTGCTAAAGCACAAAACTTTTTCTGAGTCAAATTTGGAATGATTAACTTGTGTCTACAGTTTATTTGTAGGGTGAGTAGAAGAAGTTAGATTGGTTGGGAATTCTGGAGTTCTGCTTTACAGAACCTAAGGCATTATTGCATATCTGTGTAAATGCCACTCCTACAGCATAACCTCTATGACTAGTTGTGAACAGGGCCCCTGAAATGCTCATGGCTGTGTACGGGCATCTGACGTCCTGACAGGAAAAGAATGTTTCTTACCACTGTATAGTATGTGTATTACTAGAGAGATTCACTCACTTTCTTCCATATACCCAGACAATGAAATGTGTTCTGACATGATGGGCAGCTCCATGCATATTTATATATTTATACCTCATTTATCTATCATCTATCTATCATTTATCTATCTCTATCAACCTATCTATCTCTATCTCAATATATCTATATTTATCTATATCTATCTATATCTGTATCTTATCTATATCATCTATATCTGTACATAATCTATATCTATATCACCTATCTATATTGTATCTTAAATCATGTTTCACTTGAAAAGTTATTTCTAGGAGGTCCTGTTCTTGATTACCTAGCATTTCAGTAACAAAGGCAGGCTCTCTTGTCATGAAACACGGCAAAATCCATCTGCTTTCAATGATAACAGTTCAGCTTCTGGAGGACAGACAGGAGGAAAAGGGATTTAATGAACAAGATCTTTGTGTTGAAAGTTCAGTGAATTAATAAGCAGATATGTATTATGTGTTGTCTATAAAACCCAGTGCGGTAATTCACTTCAGTAATTGTGTCTGAAATACTGAATTTAAATCTGACAAATAGAAGGAATTTAGTGATAAATAGTGTCCAAGCAAGAAGAATTCATCCTAGCAGGTACAGCACAACAGGAAAAGGCTAAATACAGATTCTGACTATCCCAGTAGAAGCAAAGGCATTCACAACACAGCACTTAAAATTTGCTTAAAGCCCCCCTTTTTTATTCTTTTGCATTTTGTTCTTTTAAAGGAAAACAAAAACAACCCTGACTCATAGTTTTTTTTTTTTTTTTTTTTTTTTTTTTTTTTTTTTTTTTAATATTTCTTTGTTCAAAGCCAATGACTGTTAACCACTTTGGACAATGGCATTTTCTTCTTCTTCTTCTTCTTCTTCTTCTTCTTCTTCTTCTTCTTCTTCTTCTTCTTCTTCTTCTTCTTCTTCTTCTTCTTCTTCTTCTTCTTCTTCTTCTTCTTCTTCTTCTTCTTTTCTTCTTCTTCTTCTTCTTTTCTCTTTCTCTTCCCCTTCCTCCTCCTCCTCCTCTTCCTCCTCCTCCTCCTCCTCCTTCTTCTTCTTGGTGTATAATTCTTGTACATCATCATGGGCTCATCCATTCCTACAAGCACTGACAGTGCATAAAAGTGTGGACCTGCTTAGTTCAGGATTTCCATGGAGACCACTGGTCTGGCTAGGTGTATGGGTTCAGGTTAAGGGGAGAGAACTCAGGCAGGGGGCGAGAGAGGGAGGGAGAGTTGCTTCCACTGCCTCCACTGCTGGTGCTGCTCTGTTTCCATTTCCACTGCTTCCAATTTAGCTGTTTTAGGAAGTCAGGGTGGTTTGAGCCAGGAGGAGGCTGACTAGCCTAGAGTGGTTGCAGGGGAGCTTCTTGCAGCGGATCTCTTCCCCAAGCGGCAGTGTTACAGCTTTTATGACAGAAGCTGCCAGATGACAGAGGGATTCTTGGGAAACTTTATTTCTTCTGGATAGGATTCTTATATACAGTTTTGGTGTAGGTCAGGGTTTCAGAGCAGGTACTTTCTATTGGCCCGAGAGCTTGGGAATACCTCATCTACATTTGGGAGGGTGTGATCTTGCTTCTACTGACCAGTGGCCACAAACCTCTCCACTGGGGACTGTGGGAAGGCTGTAGCTACTTGAACGGGACCTGGCTTCTTGGGAGTTTAGGGAAGTGCCTACTGTCTCTTAAGGTCACATGAGTTTCGACCATATCTGGACCAGGAATCAGGATACTCTTTACAGCCTGCCGCCCCATATACATGTGGGTATATTTGCACACGTGTTTAAATGGGTTTCGAAGTCGACTTATATTGTTAAGCATGAACTCCAGTTTCGCTCATTGTCTTTCAAAACCATGGTTTCAAAGAAAAAGGGACTACAGAACAGGTCTGGAGGAATGGGTGTGACCGCCAGCAAGATAGGTTGATAGGGTATAGGAAGCATGAACTCAGAAGGGAGCAGCACTTAGATTGAGGAAGTGGATCAGTTCTAGAAGAGGATAGGAGGAGGCATAAAGGAAGGTGAGTGATGGTTTCTAATAATGATATGTCCATATGAAGATGCCAAGGTGATATTCATTACTTTGTACACTAGCTTTAATAAAGTTTAGAAAAAATTATACACATGACAGAATCAGTAAGCATTTTAAGTGTTTAAAATAATGTCACATTTCTTTCAAAATATGTTAGAACAGTTAACTCTGTCCAAGATATATGAGTATCCTTAGAGTTTGCTTAGCCTCTGCACCCTGTACATCTATTCACAGAACTCACCCTTGTACACAGGTGGTAGGTAGAAGAACAGGGCTTCCAGGGTAATTTTCTAGTGTACCTAGATGTGTCACATTTAGCCCCATGGCGCCAGGGTAACCTGACTTTTGTGCTATCCCAAGTGTTTCAAGAACAACATTCTTAAACCAGAAAAGTGAATGTGTGTGTGTGTGTGTGTGTGTGTGTGTGTGTGAGAGAGAGAGAGAGAGAGAGAGAGAGAGAGAGAGAGAGAGAGAGAGAGAGAGAGAAAGAGAGAGAGAGAGAGAGAGATCTCAGATCTTTATTTCTAATATATTTTATTGTTTGAGCCTGTCTTATTGAGATCAAGTCAAACCACTTCCCTATGAAAGACATGTCTAAACCAATGACATGAGAACTGCTCTGTGGGAGTAGGAGACTGTCTTAACTCTGTTCTTTCTAAGATTTGTTACTGGTTTCTGGTGGTCAGGGTGTCATTTTCTTCAGTAGTATAGCCACTGTTAAGTTGTCCATGTTCTAGTAATAATCCCTTACCCTTACTTGTGCAAGTCACTTTAAATCAGTGGTACACACTACACACACAGACACACACACACTCAAACACTCACACACACATTCACACACACAGGTACACACATACACATACACTCACACACACTTACACACACACACATACACACACACACACACTCACACACACACACTCACAAACCCCACACTTAGGAGAGGAACAGGGAAGAAATGTTTCAGCAGGAATAGGAGGCAAAAGAAAGTAAAAGATGGTTGGGTGAAGAAAATGACTAAAATTTATGACAAATGTGTGAAGCTTTTGAAGAAAAAAAATTACACTGTGGAACTAGTCTTTTCTTTCTTTCTTTGCAGAAATTGTATTTCTACACCATAAAAAATTTTTTTTGAGTAATCTGACCATCTGTCTTTTCTTTTAAAAAATTAAATTATATTATTATTATGTATATGTGTTTGGGAGTTGTCAGAGCACATCTTGGTGGGGTGAGTTCTTGAATTCTACCTTTAAGATGAATTCTGCAGTTCAAATTCAGGCCACTAAGGTCTTGTGTGGCAAGTGCTTTAACTTGCTGATCCATCCCACAAGACATTCTGTTTTTAAAAATGACATATTATTAGGACATTAATTTGTCTCATACTTCAACATTTATTGAATTCTTGGATTTCTTGGTTGGATTTGACATTCCAGCCAATCTGAGGCTCCTGGGATCCTTTACTATCTTGATTAGCATTAGCTGTAGGTTGAAGCAAACCATCACTGGGTAGCTCCTGTGAAGATGGCCTGTTTTCTCTCCTATACTCATTAAGGAGCTATATGTGTGGCCGTGAATCAGAAGGCACCACCGCCTATGACAGCTTTTATTTAAGAATCACTTATTTCTGATTTTTAGCAATAAATCTTTAGATAGCTTGGGAATGAGAGTGTGTGGTCTAAAGTTTAAGAAGTGTAACTTCGCAGAGCTCAGGTGTGATATATCTGAAACTCACCAGGGGGCGCTAAAGTATCCTGCAGTCATTGGAAGGATAGTCACATTTTGGGAAACTCATGGTAGAACGAATGCTAATTTTATATGGAAACTCATCTGTGATGAATAATGAGACGGAGTTTTATAATGAAGAGAATACAAAGAACTAATGACTAAATATGGGGCTACCGGGATCCTGAAATGTAGGGAAGAGAGCAAAACTGAGACCGAGATGAATGGGATACTACAAAGAAAGCGTCGGAAAAGTGCGGCTGCCTCCAACCGATTTGAAATGAGATAAAGTGTAACTTTACTAATATATGAAAAGATTTTAACCCCAAAAGACCTCCAGACAAGGAGAAATGTAGATGAATGAGCAGAGACATATTTATCAGACGTGCAAATGATCAGATACCCTCTCTCATTCATAAAAGACTCGCATATGAACATTGAGGCATGGAGGTCTTATCTCTCTACTGTAGGCACTTTCTATAATGAACTAATATTGGAAGGTATTCCAGGAAGAGAGACATACCAAGGCAGAGAGACTCAGCAACCTGTATGAAAATACATTGAGACACAGCTCACAGACATTTCTGAACTGCTCTTTCTTATAATGATATACCTACCCTGGAGTCTTTTAGGATTTTGAATTAAAGCCACTTAAAACTATATTTCATTTAAACTCTTCTGACAATATCACCTCTAGGCATTTGCTTCACAAGCCATATTATCAAAAGGTACGTTTTGACTCATCGACCAGGGAGATTTCCCCACTTCTCACTTTCAACAATAAAATCAGTGGATATCTTCATTAGCTTACAATTATTGGTATGATTTGATACATATTTAAGCTGTTAAGAATGTTTTTTAATGTCCTGTTTAAGTACAGTGTTAAGAATTATACATGCCATAAGACATTCACACCATTTAATTCATTTATATTTCTTCAGGCATAGTAAGTATTTTTAGTGGAAGAGAATATAAGAAACGAATCATTCCATTAATAATTATGGACCTACTCTTAATTGAAGCTTTGCATTCATTATTTAAGGGTTAACTTTAAACATTATACATATCTCTGCAAAGTAAATTCTTTTGACTTTTCAATATTATTTTTTTAAACAAAAATGAAAATTCTTGCATTTTCTTTAACACACAGCATAGCATTGTTAATATGACAGTATACCTCTAAATTCTACTAATTCATTCCTTGCTTCACTGTTGAAGTTCCTGATCATATTATGTGAAAATTGTCTCTTAATATGTATGCCATGCACACATAAAGCAAGTAATATATAATGAATAATTAAAAGATGGTTATTATAGGTAGAAAAAAATACATGTTATTTTAGAGGAGACAAACACTTAATTTTGTCAAAAAAAACTCAATTTTTTTTTTACTTAATTTTTGGAGACAGTATAAATCATATACATTTTTAAAGACAAATACTAAAATGTCAAATGATATTAATGTAGAAATTTTAAAGCATTATATGTTGCCAAAACATTTTTAAAGTTCTATTTTCTCAACTTGTTACTGAATAACATATTGTCAAACTATAACATGAAATTCTAATTACCATGAAATATAAACTATTATATTATTGGTTGAAAGCTTAGGTAAATTAGAGACTGTTAGACACCAAAATTTTATGAATCACAGTCAGCCAAAATTGAGGTATGAACACCCAAGGTAAGAAGCTTCCAAAACACCCTCAATAGATTTTGGCTTTTTGATAGTATTCTTGTTCACTTTGTATGATGGGACATAATCTCTGGTTTAACTAATAATATTGAAATAAGATAGGTTATGGCTTCCAAAGAAATTTCATGAAATATATTGACTCTCTTTTTGTTTTCTTAGCTCTGGGGGCTAAGCCAGGTCATAGGACACAGAGCCTCATAGAGGGAATGACCTGTCTTGGATGCAAATTTACCAGCCTGAGTGAAGCCTTCAGATAATTGCCACCACGATTCAACATCTTGATTGCTCTCTTCATAAAAATCAGCTTACTTCATAAAGTACACTGAGCTGAAATAATTAATGGTTTTGTAATGTCACTCTTGAGTTCATGATCTAAAGATATAGAGATTTTAAATGTATGCACTACTGACTATGTCTTTCACTGCCAAGTTCTGCACACATCTTCTGGATTGTTTAATTTAAGTCCACATTGGTCTTATAGTTCTACTTCTAATATTAAACGTGTGGGTGGCATTGTGATCAGTACTGGCTTATTCTGGATCTCAACTACATTATTTTTACATTTATGTAATTAAAAATTATGTTTAGATGATATCTATAATGTGTTCTAGGTTTCTGAATATATGAGAGTATTAGCATTGGTTACTCAGGTCCAATGGACAGATTTGAATATCGAAAAAAGCCTCCACATTTATTAATATTAATAACGTGCTATTGTTTTGTACTTAGGATCACTCAAAAGATAATGGAGTATTTAAAAATAGATTTAATAATCTATCACATACTGGCTTCCATTTATTATTGGCATTCCTATTATAGAAGATAAGTTGCATGATATATGACCTATTGATTAGAAATTAGGGAAAGATGAGGTACTGTGCTGCTCTAATCTAGAGGCACATTTGAATCAATGAAAGAGTTTTAAAAATACTGATCCTGGAACTTCACCTCCTAGATGCTAAATCAGAATTTCTGGTAAGTTCTTAAAATTTTTGGTAAGGGGAAAATTTAGGAACAGGTTTTGGACTTTATATGCAATTTCAATTTATGGGTAATGATGAAGACCCCTGACACTCATGAGCAGTCAGTATTGCATGGCAGCCATTAAGAATGAGCCCATTGTGTAGAAAAAGGGCATCCACAGGTCTGCTGAAGGCTGGCACACAGGAGGAAGAACCACTGGTCCAGGCTACTGTGGGCAGGTAGAGCTGGCCATGTGGTAGATCTATGTCTAGCTGTTTGATGATTCTACACACTAATCTCAATAGAGTAGATCTTATCTTAGTCACAACATGAAGGATAAACATTGCAGGTGAGATTTTGGGAACTGATAATTTATGTTCTCTTAAGATATTAGTGATATCTGGCTTAACCTTTGATGAGCAGACATAAAATTTCAGTAACTTTTCAAGTGCTGTTAAAAGTAACAACTTCACATTGCAAAAACGAAGCACAGTGAACATTTAAATTTTAGTAAATTAAAAAGCTTATTTCACAAAACAACAAAGATAAAAAGAAAACTATTCATGCCCATAAAATTAGGGGTGGACTGTATGACTTGTGAGTTAAGGAGCAAAACAAAACAAAACACAAAAGTAGACAAATAGAAGAGAGATTGTTTATCCCAATAAGCAAAGAAAACTTACCAAATGTTGCATCCCTAATTTTAAAAATGAATATATTAAAATCACTTTCATTCACTTTTACAGAGTTGCATGCTTCAACCAAAAAGAGAAAATTAAAAATCAGTATTTCATTTCAACATGGGAAAATACATTTACACCCAAACTTCAATTCTAAGAATACAAAATAAAATAACTTTATTTTATGTATGTGTGTGTTTATTGCATGCATGTGTGCCATAAATGTGCACAGTTCTGACAAGGTCTTCTGATTCCCCTGGAATTAAGAATGGTTTTGCCCTGAAGCTGGAATTTAGGATGGTTATGAACCACAATTTCAGTGCTGAGAACTGAACCTGGTGTGATCTGTAAAAGCAACACATGTTCTTCAACCCTGAGCATTTTCATCAACCTCTCCCCCCTTTCCCATCCCAGGAATACATATTTACAGAGCCGATAGTCAGTGAGACAGCTCAGTGGGGAAAATCGTCTGCTGCCAAGATTGAGAGCATGAGTTTGTTCTTCAGAACCTACAGGATAGAAGGAGAGAATCTACTTCTGATAGATGATCTCAGGCTACCATGTGCATGGGCATCTGTAAACACACACACACACACACACACACACACACACATTTTAAAAAGTAACATACAAATGGATACTTGGAAAAATAACTCTCTAATGAAGCTCATTTCATCACTGATAAAACTAGAACAATTTGAAGTGGTCAAACTGGTATTGTAAATGGACCAATAATATCTATATAAGGCACATGTGACAGCATAGGGCTCCTATAATAATATATGATATATAAATATATAGATATATAATGTAATATATTATATGTAATACATCATACATGAGAATAGACTTACAGTCACCCATAACTAGTATTGTGAAGATTATGGGAAAAGATGGTCATAGGAGCTGTCCATTAAGTCATAGTAGAAAAGCTTTTACTCACTTTTTAGTCAGAGGTCATAGAGACATCAACTTGGTCTTAAGCAGAAATGAAGTTATTTCCCTCATTTCCATTTTTAAAATTTGTTATATATATATTGTATCTGTGTGTGTGCACTTGTGTGTGCAAGTGTGTGTGAATATACATCATACTCTTTATTTTCTCATGCAATAGTCTACTTTATTCAGAGCACCCAGCAATTTATACCCTTTGGGTTAAAAAGAGTCTCATGAGTAAAGTATACCATCATAAGAACAAGCTACATGTGGCAAAAAATATCAGTTCATTTCAGAAAGACATATAAAAATAACAGTAGCCAGTTGTAATGAATTATCTTAATTAATTCACTCCTATCTACTACACAAAAGGGGCAAAACAGCAGAAACCAAGTAATATTCTGTATATTTTAAGAAACTCGGGTGTCAAGAATCTTTCTTGGTTTCTTGGAGTTTTCTCATAAGCCCTCAGAAATCACCTTACACAACTCCATTCTTGGAGCATGTTCTGATATATTTCCCCCTTTTATTTTTATTTGTTTATTTTATTTATTTATTTACATTTTAAATGTTGTCCTCCTTTCCAGTTTTTCTTCAACAAAGCCGCTATTCCATCCCTACTCCCCACTGTTTCTATGAGGGTGATTCCCTACCCACCCACCTACTCACTGCTCCCTCAACTCCGTAGGATCCCACTATACTGGGCATGGAGCTTCTTCCACAGGACCAAGGGCCTCCCATCCCATTGATACCTGCCAAGGTCAGCTCCATCTGCATCTGGAACCATGGGTCCCTCTGTGGTTGGTGATTTAGTCCTTGGGAGCCCTGAGTAGTCTGGTTGGTTGATATTGTTCTCTCTATGGGGTTGCAAACTCCTTGAGATCAAAGAATAAGTTGTGGGAATGGCTCTTTCCTTTCCTGTTGGAACGGAGGATTGACTTCAGGTTGTCATTGCGCTTAACATTAAGGGCTTTAACCTGCTCAATCCTCTTATTGCTCCTGTTCCTTTACAGTAAAGTATGTGTCTGACTTTTAACCCACACAACCTTGTAGAAATGAAAACAAATGAGACAGAGAAGAGATTGTAAAGTCTGCTTCAAATAACCATGTTTCTTTCCTTTGTCACTGACTAGATGATATAAATGTGTGATATATACAATGTAATATATGATATATAATATAACAAATACACAATACAATGGATATGTGATATATAATTAATATATAATAAACATGTAATCAATATATGATATATTATGGATATTATGGATCATGTATATGACATATAATACATAATACAGTGTATATACTATATTATTACACACTATGCACCATATTATTATATTATATATTCTATATCATAATAGACAATAGAGACTGAATACTAGATAACAGATAATAAGTAATATATATTATAGTATAATTTATAGTATATGTATAATATGTATTTATATTCTTAGTTTCTGTTAATAATGCTTGAATGAATATTGATTAGAGCTATTATTAAAGGAAAACATCAGCAATAGTCCAATGACTGATAATGAATGTGTAACCCTATAAAAAGACAACAATTGGGTCGTATATAACATTAGAATTCAGGCTCTAATCCAGAAGCAATAAGCCTGGGGAACAAACCACACCTTGTGGTGAGTATTTGAAACAAAGCAGAATTCAGTGATTCTGGATCCTTTACAGCCTTTGCTTGCACATCTGATCCACCCACAGAAAAGTCACAGATGCTATAGTAACCAGCAGTGCAATGTGTCCAGCCTCTTGCTGGCCCCCTCTTCCTTCCTATAGTAATAACCTTGAATGGCAATGTCAGAACACTTACTCCATTACATGACAGCATCTTTTTCATTACAGAGCATTCCTGCTCTCCCTGCCTTTGAGTTTCTGCCAGTTGCCGTGACGTAGCTGAGTTCCCTGTAAAATAAACTCCAAATAAAGAACCTGTTCATTTTCAGATAGTCACTGGTTATTTACATCACTACAGCAAACTGTGTGGGTGTTTGCATGAGAAAGATCCATTTATGCCTACATGGTTTGAAAGTCAGTAATATCTGCAAGCTAGTTCCTGATATCGAGCTTAGGTGTGGGAGGTGAGGTGTAGGGATGTTCTATTTTCACGGTATTTTTTGCTTTGCTACTTAATGAACACATAAAAGTCATGTGTATAGAAACAAAATCACTTCAAGTTCTAGGTTATTGTTTTTAGTCAGTTTTCCATCACTGGAACAAAACACACTGGGGTAGACAGCTAGAAACATAAAAAAGGTCAGGAGATTGAACAGAGAGGTGTGTAGCTATAGGTGGTGGGGAACTGAGAGTAGCAACCAGGAAGTCTCAGAAGCCAGAAAAGCAAGAGGCTCCCAGGACCCAGTGGGCATGGCATCAGCTGAAATACCCAACAAAGGGTAGAGAGAGCCTGGAGAGACCATATTCAGAGGTTAGGCACAGTCCCCGGTTGAGGGATGGGGCCACCCACTCATCTCCATATTTTTCACCTGGAATTGCTCCTGTCTAAAGTACAGGGATGAAGTATGGAGCAGAGACTGAAGGAAAAGCCATCCAGAGACTTCCCCACCTGGGGATCTATTCCAAATACAGACAGCAAACCCAGACACTATTGCAGATGCAAAGAAGTTCTTGCTGGCCGTAGCCTGACATAGCTGTCTCCTGAGAGGTTCTGCTGGAGCCTGACCAATACAGATACTGATGCTTGCAGCCAACCATTGGACTGAGCACAGGGACCCCAGTGGAGGAGTTAGACAAAGAAATGGAGGAGCTGAAGGGTATGGATGACATAGGAAGAACGACAGTATCAACCAACCAGACCCGCCAGTGCTACAAAGGACTAAACCACCAACCAAAGAGTACACATGGAGGGACCCATGGCTCTAGCTGCATATGTAGCATAGGATGGCCTTATCAGACATCAATGAGAGGAGAGGCCCTTGGTCCTGTGAAGGCTTGATGCCCCAGTGTCGGGGAATGCTAGGGTGGTGAGGAGGGAGTGTGTGGATGGATGGCTGGGTGAGTAACCCCATAGAAGCAGGGGGAGGAGGAAGGATTAGGGGATTGTGGAGGGGAAACTAGGAAAGGGGAGAACATTTGAAATGTGAATAAATAAAATATCCAATAAAATATGTTTTAAAAGGTTTATGTTTATCCAAAGTTTTAAAGGTTTGATCTTATGGGTAAAACACCATCATTTTGTGCTTGTGGATGCTAGAAGACAGAGCAGGGGAGTGGCAGGGCAGGGACCCTGGTCCCTCCTTGAGGGATACTCCCCTAGTAACCTTATTCGCTTCTACTAGGCCCAATTACCTAAGGATTTCCCCACTCACCAGTAATATGCAGGAAAAAAACTCCTCCAACTCTAGAGGACATTTAGACCTGAATTACAGTCGTAATTATGTTTAATGTCAAAATGAAAATTCTATATACTTAAAAGGCATAAATATTTGTCATTACCCATGACATATGCATGTATGAGTGCTATCTCTGTGTGATGGTGCTTAGTTTATTAGACTTACCCTTTTCTTAATTAGTCTTGAAAATCGTTTCTTCTTTCACATGTCTGGAAAGTTTTATTACAATAGGTATTCCTTAAATATGAAAAATAAGTGGAATTGAGAAATACATTTTTTAATTATAAAAATGATTAATGAGTGTGAACCACGGGAGGACTCCCTGATTCAATAGTCCCCATTATTTAGCCATAACTCAAATAACTATTATCATTCCAGAGTGAGAAAAAAGTCTCCTTAGATTAATAAACATAAATCTTTATGGTCATCAATTTTCCTTGATGTTTCTTTAACAAAGGCCAGAAAGATTAGATTTTTGAAGAGAGCATCGCTCATTTCTGTCAACATCTGATTATTTATCCTTCTAAGTTAAACAAAACCCTAGCTAAGACAAAGACGAAACTTTAAATAAATCTGCAGTCTTCAGTTACACAGCAGTCAGAGAGGAGGTAAGTGTACGGGGCCAGTGTCTAAGCCGAGACCAGAGCTGCTCTTTCTTGTTGAGGCTGAGGCTAAACATCTAGCTACAGAGACTGGCTCTCACTGTGATGCCGTGTTTCTGATTATGCAGTCACTCTTCCCAGATTCTTTCTGCCCTTCTCATCCATAGCAAGCGAGATCACTACCACATAAGAGGCAGCACATGGGGACAAAATGGTTTTCAGACATAGTTCTTAGTCCTCTTCTCTGTCACACTGGTTTTCATATTCACAGTGCTGTGTGGGTTAACCCCTCCCCCCACTAGACACATATGCACAGTACACATATACATATACAATAGCTATTTATTTTTAATAAAACAAGTTTTATATAGTTTAAAACAGACTAGAAAAATAGTTTCATCACATATTTGAATAACATTTTGATATAAAATGCTTTTACTTACCATCTGAGAATTTCATACAAGCATGCAAAATATTTTGCTAATATTCAATCTACCTTCCGTTAGCTACTCCTAAATCTATTCTTTACTTGTTTACTACCCAATTAGTCCTGCATGTGCCGTCCATATATTTTTATGATCATTATATGGGCAAATGAGAAGGAAACTTACTTCCTTTACAGTTAAAATTATAATGAACTTTTGGTTCTAAAGATATTTTTCTTTTTTTTCTGTTTTTCTTTTTATACTTCAAATTTTATTCCCCTCCATGTCTACCCTCTGATTGTTCCTCCCTGTCCCACCCTGTCTCCCCAAGGATGTGCTGACAACCCTCCAGACTTCTAAACTCCCTGGGGCCTCTAGTCTTGGAGGTTAAGTGTATCTTCTCTGACAGAACCCCAACATACTAGTCCTCTGCTGTATATGTGTTGGGGGCCTCAGATCAGCTGGTGTATGTTGCCTGGTTGGTGATCCAGTGTCTTAAGGTCCGGCTTAATTGAGACTGCTGGTCTGCTTTCAGGGTGGCCCTCTTCCTCAGCTTCCTCCAGCTTTTCCCACAGGGGTCAGCAGCTTCTGGTCATTGGTTGGGCGCAAATGTGCATCTTACTCCTTCAGCTGCTTGTTGGGTCTTTCAGAGGGCAGTCATGATAATACTCTTTTTGTGAGTGTTCTATAGTCTCAGTAATAGTGTCAGGCTTTGGGGCCTTCCTTTGAGTTGTATCCCCTTTTAGGCCTGTCCCTGACCTTCTTTTCCTCAGGCTCTTCTCCATTTCCATCCCTGCAGTTCTTTCAAACAGGAACAATTAAGGGTCAGAGTTTGACTGTGGGATGGCGAACCCATCTTTCCACTTGTTGCTATGTCTTTCTACTAGAGGTGGATGCTACAAATTCCCTTTCCCCACTGTAGAGCATTTCATCTAGGGTCCTCCCTTTGAGTCCTTAGGGTCTTTCACCTCCCAGGTCTCTGGTAAATTCTGGAGGGCCCTCCCAACCTCCTACCACTCAATGTTACTGGTTTTCATTCTTTCCCCTGGTCCTCAGGGCTTCAGTCCTTTCCCCCACCAAATACCAATCATGTTCTCCTCTCCCCCAACCCCCTATCCCCCTTCCCTCCCAGGTCCACTCCCCCACCACTTTATGGTTGCTTTCTTCTCCCTCCCAAGTGGGACTGAGGCATCCTCACTTGGGCTCTTCAGATTGTTGACCTTTTTGAGTTCTGTGGACTGTGTCTTGGGCATTATTTACATTTTTTGGTGGTTAATATCCATGTATTAGTGAGTACATAACATGCATGCCCTTTTGGGTCTGAGTCACCTGACTCAGGAAGACATTTTCTAGTTCCACCCATTTGCCTGGAAAACTCAGGATGCCCTCGTTCTTAATGATTCAAATTCCCATTGATCAATCTACATATCTTTGTATATTGGATATCAATAGAAGTAAAGGAAGGAACTGGAGAAGTGGTTCAGTGGCTCAGAGTGTTTATTGCTCTGGAAGGGGACCAGAATTTGGTTGCTGGGACCCACATTAGGGAGCTCACAATTTTCTGCAACTCCAGTTCTGGGACATCTGATGACTTCTCCAGCCTCTGAGGGTATGCACACATGAATGTATGCACACAAAGACATGAAGACATACACCATACACACACATAAAAATGTGTTCTTACTATGTTCTCTGTCACACTATACACTATGGGTGTCTGTAAGTCTATTCACGGATGTTTTATATGCTTCCATTCAGTTTGGAGACAGAAAGGACATTTCCAGTTAGACATTTTCTGAAAATTGCTTCCAAACTATTAGGGTTGCTTATTACTCTGTATATCACTGCATTTCAGACACTCCACATCCCCTTGTTAGCTTCACCCAGCCCCACAAGTGGTGTTATAAAAATACTTCCTCTTGGTCATTTTGGAGTTTCTTATTCATGTACTCAGAAACTTTGATATTCTGCAGCACTGATTCCAGTCACATATCAGGATCCTTATCAAGTCTAGTGATTATTATTCACCATGAAGCTAATTAAACTTGCCTAAGTGTTTGAGTTCTATGTGCCACAGTTGCACTTGTGCACTCACAAGTGGGAAAGTTCCTGAGTCCTGTGTGTGAACTGCTTCTGAAGCTCACGTTTGCTAAGCTGATCTGGTTTATTTTAAAAATGAGATGCCAGTATATGCATAGGCATGACAGGACTAGACCTCAGTTTGGGAGACAGACACTCCACATCTTTCCTCCTTTTGCATGCCAGACTGATTGTAAGTTCCAGCTGGAAGGAGGCAACTGGCCAGATCTAAGTCCTCCTCTACATGGTACTACTGATAAAGGAGGGTAATACTAATCTGTGCTGACCTTGGAAGGCAGGAGTAAAGATGGAGGACATATTCTAATAACAAAAAGAAGAAAAAGGGATGTGAGGTTGGAGAAATAGGGCAGAGAACTGGGGAAATAGCTTCCCAACTGTGGCAGAATGGGGGCTATATGGCCAAGTGGGTGGTGGAGAGGAGAAGATTGTAGTCTCATCCTGTCTCCTAGTGAAAAGGCAAAGAATGTGGTTTGTGTTGGCTTTTGAGAGTCTCTGTAGCCTTATGAGTTCGTTTGCAGTTAGAACACACCTTTCTTGTCTTCTGCTATCTATTCTACCAGTGATGGTTAATTCTGTGCTACCATTTGAGTATGTATTATCTGTGATAGAATAAAACAAACAAACACAAAAAAACAAACAGGCTGAAAAACCCAAATTGGTCATATGTTCTTATCCTGCCCACAGAAAGAGGGCAGAGCTGCAGTGTGGAAGCCCACTGCACTAGGGCAGTGTCTTTAACAACACCAGCAGTTTGTAGGAGTCCACTTGCAACCTAGTAATTTGTCCATTTATTATTATTATTATTATTTATTATTATTATTATTATTATTATTATTATTATTATTATTATTATTATTTTGCTCAAGATAGTTTTATTGCCTGAGGAGAATGTCAGCAAATGTGATTTCCAGTTAGGCCTTAGCTTTGGAGTCACCCCCCTTAAGACATGTAGTTCCATTAGCAGGGCCCAGGTTGTCAGGTCATCTGCAGGCGATCATGATGGGTTAGCTGGTGATGGATGTGGCATATTCTAGGTTTTATGGAATTAAACACAGGATAACTAAAATCACACTAAAACCACTTTCTGAAAACCCAAAAGAGTATAACCATTCAAAGTTTAAAGATACCCAAAGTCTTCTCTACTGCTTATGAGTTTATCAGTTACTTCAAATGCATCTTGAAGGAAATATGATACTTTTACAGATACAGATAAATCTACACATTTTAGCCCAATTATCTTTTGTCATTAGTTTTTTTTTTTATAAACCGAGGGACATATTTTAAAAACAATCCTATATTAGGATGGATAACCATAAGGCATATGAAAACCATTTAACATTTTTACTACTGTCTAGTCAGTTAGATGATAGACTATGCTGTCATTTTCCTCAGGAGATTAAAAAGAAAAAAATGCCTAAATTTTTCTCTGGTAAACTATTTCAAAAGAACCCTATCCAATATTTCTGAAGTGTTAGATGTATTATCTCACTTCTGCCAGAGAGATCCCTGAGCCCCCTTTCAAACACTCTTAGTCAGTTTGGCTTATGACTCTGTCAGAGTACCTCCAGGATTGTTATTGACCTGGTACTTTAGCTCGCTTACAGCTGAGACATTTCCACAGGCCAGACTTGTCTTTTCAAGGTAATTCCAAGGCAGACACAATCAAGAGGAATGCTGTGTACCACGAGGGCAGCCTGTCTTTCATTGGCTGTACTTGCTCGTGTAGGTAGTCTCTGATTTAGAAGCTACTGGAAGCTCTTTGATGAATTAAAAGCCATATATATTTAATTGGCATTTAGAGTGAATTGGCCTTTGAGTTGGTGGTCAGAGGACTTTTTAAAATAAAATCTCTACTCTGGAGAAAGCAAAAATGGTTTAAGCTCTGTTGAAAATTAATTAGGGTGGTTGAGGAGCTGACTGGTGGATAAAGTGCCCAGCAAGCCCGAGGAGCAGGATTTGGATTTCTGGCAGCATTTAAATCGCAGTGGCTAGGTGGGGCACTTGCTGCTGTCTCCTTGGGAGGTAGACTCAGAAGTTCCCTGTGGCTAGACCAGCAGAATGGCAAACTCCAAGTCTAGTGAGAGGTACTGTCTCAGTAAATAAATGTGATAATGATCGAGGAAAACATGACCTTTATACACAGCTGCACACATGCATGTACTCACTATCATATGTATGCACATGTACGCATGGATACCACAGACATATCACACAATCAGAAATTCAGTACAAAAATAAACCAGCAATAAAACTAAATGATGACAGGATATGTTAAACATAAAGTTAGAAATAAAGGACAAAAGAATTCTATTTATTTTCCCCCAAACATCATTGGAACTTATATGAGCCAAGTGCCAAAGGGGAAAATACTTAAAACTTTTAATCATCATCATAATAATAGCGACAAATTATTGTGTGCATGTTTATAAAGTATGTGCAAGGGTCATAGGACAACTTGATGAAATTTGTTCACCCTTTTAACCTTCATTTGTGGCCTGGGGATCAAACTCAAGCCATCAGGATTATGCCTCATAGATTTTTACACTCATAAACTATCTCACTGTTCCCATTTGAGCAAAATAAAGGAACCTGTTAAGTGAGAATTTTTATAACAAAGTAATAGCCCATTCTTCATAACTAGCATACCTCTCAATTAAAGGCAACAAGCCTGTATCTGGTAACAACTTTTACATATGTTAAGGTCAATATAGGCAAATGAATCACATCACAATACAAGACTCTACACACACACACACACACACACACACACACAAAATGAGGCAACAGAATGAAGAAACAGCTTAAGAGAACTGGAGACAGTATTTACAAGTCCTGTATCTCCTATGGCATGGATTCCAAAGGACATGAGTCCTGCAACTTTACAGCACAAATACCTAGGAACAATGGAAGATGTTGAAAGACTTAGGGATCTCTCCAGAGAAGACTAAACAACAGGCACACGAGAGCTGAGTGTTACCAGTAGTCAGGCAAGTAGAAGAGGTTGTCTCAGGTCAGACAACATAACTGCTGTGGAAAGACAAGTGTTGCTGAGGATGTGGGGAAAAGGGTAGTTGGTTAATGTGTATAATCATGCAGTTACTATGGGAAGTTGCGCAGGGTTTCCCTAACAAATTAAAACCTTTATCCTGCAAGTTCATGAATTTTATTCAATAGAACTGAGACCCAGGATCTGAAGGATAAATATCCCCTGCCATGTTTAAGATGGTATCGTTTTTGTACATCCAAGATACGTAGATGATCGAAAAGCAACAGAGGGCAAAAGAAAACGTCCCATAAAACACACGAGAAGTATTGCTCCATACTTAAAAGGAAAAGTCCGTCACAGGAGACAACAGAGGTGAACTGTGACGGGCAGAGCAGTCAGAAGAGACACTGTTAGAACCTGCCCACACGGGAGTCCCATTTCATCAGTCACAGGAGGCAGTGGGTGGCTGACAAGGCTGAGGAAGGGACATAATGTCACTGATAAAACAAGCAGAGTGTTTCTGTTGGAGAAGACAAACTCTAGGGCTCTGCTCTCCGCCTTGAGCCTACAGTCAAGTGCATTTCACACTTGCACACTCTAGAACAGAGATCGAATGTTATGTTCCCAGCACAATAAAGTGAAAACATTTAGAAGCTAACAGCGTTCCGTCATGCATCTGAAGAGAGGATTTTTTCTTCTTGTGGTTCAAGTATTAGATGTTCAGCCATCGGTTTGAATTGTGTATTTCCTTTAATGAGAAATGATATTTAAACACAGCCCCTGAGAGCAATGCTGCTGCTGCAGCTCACAAATCAATGCGATGGAAGAGGAGCAAGAAAAAAAAAAAGCATTTGACTGTTCTGCCTTGAATGTCTGCTCAGCACAGGAGCACACTTCCTCCCCCACCAGTGCTGTAGACAGGCTTAGGTAAATAAGAGGAAGAATAGCTTTTTTTTTTTCCATTTAGCTTTCCACTGGCAACTGGAAAAAATGCAGATTTTTCCAGTATGCTGAAGTGTCTTCAGGTCATTTGTGGGACAGGGTGAGATTTGCTTAGAGCACCAAGGAGAGGTGAGTCTACAGTGCTCTGACACAAAGTCAGCAGATATCAATGGAACAGAGGGTCTTGTTAACTCAGAGCCTCTCTTCAGGAGGCTTCTGGGACAACTTCAAAAAGGGATACGCTGCAGCAGGGATTTGATTGTTAAAATATTATTCTATTTTCAAGTTGTGATATTATATATTCCCCATATATATTGCACACTTATTTCATGCATCTTGTAGGAACATAGAAAACATAATGCATGCGTATATATGTATATCTATCTATCTATCTATCTATCTATCTATATATCTATATATATATATATATATATATATATGGAGAGAGAAAGGACAAGAGAGAGAAGCCTATAATCTTGCTTTTAGATTTTAGGAATTGACTCATGACTCATGACTCATGCAATAAATCTGTTGAACCCTATTACATGTTGAGCTCAGGAATAATGGGTTGGGAGAATTGTATATATATTTTGTTGAGAATTATATATATATATATATATATATATATATATATATTGCATATATTGTATAGTATATATATGCAATATATATATATATATATATACCATTTTATTAAAAAATCTAATGATTTCATTCTTTTTTGAGATTCTATTTTAAAGCATTTTATTGTTCTTTAAAAAGGGAGTGTGCATGGCTTGCAGTCACCACCCCCAAATCCAGTCCAGGGAAGACAGTGACAGAACCCTAGGAGCATCTGTCTTGACAGCCTCTGTTTCTGAGTCCTTTCCTGCCAGTCCCAAAGCCCAGCTATAGCTTCTACTTCCAAACACCACTCGGAGCTGCAGGGACTGCACCTGTGTACACAGCCATCTACGCCCCAATAATTCAAAGGCTATATTATTGCGCACAGTTAAAATACATAGACAAATAATAATTAGGATTTATACAAATTAGATTTTTTACAAAACATCACTCACTACAAGAAATACATCGTCTATCCAAGCACGAAAATGTGGACGTAGGCATGTGGCAGAGAGGTGAGAAAAGCTATTTCAGAGGGCCAGGTGGGGAGGCAGAGGGTAAGTAAACGATCTGGTCACTTGTGGAAGCTCCGTTCCCAGCTTCTGTGCTGCTCCTGAGGGGAGGCTCACACAGATGTTCCCTCTCCAGGATCTGCTTGATCTCAGCCGTGTCCTTCCCGAAGAACCTCGCTGCTTTCTTGTTGAACTTGGCGTTCCTCTCATTGATGTAGCAGATGTCGGCATCGTCGCTGGATGGACGTCTTTGGCTGTATTTAATCTCGCTTTTCAGTTAGCTTTTCCAGATCTAAAACCATCCTGTCAATTTCCTCTGAGGAAGGCACACGCGTCCCATGGAGAAGACTGTTGGAAGTTGGGGAGAAATATTCTCCACGTTTTTCTCTCTGTTGCGCATAGTTTTACATGTCAGGGTTGATCTGCTTGGTCAGCCGGTGATACTAGTATAATTGGGCAGCAGCATGATCTGAAAACCGCAACTCTGGATTCTTCTCCTTCCTATCCCCCTTCCCCTCCCTCTCCCCCTTCCTCTTCCCATCCCCCTCTACACTGATCTCCAGAAGCTTCACCTTCTCATAATCTTTCCATTGAGCTGCACGCTCCTTTTTCTTTTCTTCTTCTTCCTGGAGCTCCCACTCCAAATGCTCTTCCTTGGCTTCCCAGTTTGCAGGCATCTTAAGTCTTTTGTCTTCTACAACTTTCTGGTGATTTAACTTAAGAGTTCCTCTTCAGATTCAGCTTATGGTGCAGTCTCTGCTCTGCACTGTCAGCTCCTGGCCGCCAAGGGGCAGGCTTCCCCAGTGTCCATAGGCACCACAACTTCAATCACAGCCACCATTACAGATTACAGCCTTCTCTCTACTTCCATCAACAACACTGAGATTTCTCTTTCTTTTTTAAATGACTTTGTATCTTTCTTTCTTTTTTTAAAATTTGGTATTTTCTGAATTTGCATTTCAGATGTTATCCCTTTCTCCTAATCACACCCCCTTCCCCCTCCCATTGCCTCCATGAAGGTGCTCTCCCAACCACCCTCTCCCACCTCAGCACATTAGCATTCCCCTATAGCATTCCCCCTATATTGGGCAAATGTGCCCTTGTTGGACCAAAGGCCTTTCCTCCCACTGATGTCAGACAATGCTATCGTCTGCTGCATATGCACCTGGGGCCATGGGTCTCTCCGTGCGAACTCATTGGTTAGTGTTTTAGTCCCTGGGAGCTGTGGTGGGTTTAATTAGTTGATAATTTTGTTTTTTCCATGGAGTTTCAGACCCTTTCAGCTCCTTCAGTTCTTTCTCCAGCTGCTTCATTGGGGTCCTCATGTTCAGTCTGATGGTTAGCTGCAAACATCCTCTTGTGGATCAGTTTGGCTCTGGCAAAGCCTCTGTGGAGGCATCTATATCAGGTTCCTACCAGTAAGCACTACACAATATCAGTAATAGTGCTTGGGTTTAGTGGCTGCATATGGGATGGATCCACAGGTGAGAAAGTCTCTGAGTGATCTTCCCTCCAATCCCTGCTCCTCTATTTGTCCCTTTATTTCCTCCCTTTTGTTCTCCCTTCTAAGAAGGACTGAGGCATCTACCTTTTGGCCTTCCTTCTTTTTGAGCTTCCTAAGTTGTGTGAATTGTTTCTTGGGTATTCAAGCTTTTTGGTTTAGTAACCACTTCTAAGTGAGTACATCCCATGTTTTAATCTCATTCAAATGATAACCCTCGGAAACAGGGAGAGTAATATTTGAGAAAACATTTGGTAAAGTGACTGAGCTGAGTTATTCACTGCCATGGGTGTGTCACCATGGTAGGTGGGTGGAAGGGGGACTCATCTCCCTCTTACAACATCAGTCCTTGGGGGCCACCCGCTGAGCTATCCTCAGTCCCTGACTCCTTGGTTGCACTTCTCTGACTGCTGCAGTGCCTGGTTCATGCCCCCACCACACACCCTCTGAGCAGCAGTTCAGTGTGCTGCTGCAAGAGCTTAGTGTGTACTGGAATCACTGACTTCATCTGCTCACACACGTGTAGCACAAAGCAGTGTTATTTCCTGATGGACCAAACATTGTCTTTCTGGCTTTGAAACTCTTTCTTGCCCACTAAGCCCCTCCCCTTTCGATATCTGGATATGCTCCTCCCCTTTTGATATCTGGATAAGCTCCTCCCCTTTCGATATCTGGATAGCTTGTTCACTGTTGTGTCGACCTGGCTTGTTGACGCAAGTGTTCACACCTTTGTGCTTCAAAGTCATAGATATAAACAGGGTTATTGCTCTTTGCTGTTTTTTCAATCTTGTCCTTTTTCTTATAGAACTAGTAAGACTAAAAAGGAAGAACACGGAGTTTTTATTTTGTTTACTTCCTACATTAACTATATTGTTTTAAAAGGTAATGAACTGCCAACAAAGTGATATTCTCTGAAGAACTGATTGCTTTTGTAGCTACTTGCCTTCAGAAAAGATTCCACCTCAGCATTAGAGAGATGGCTCAGCACTTAAGAGCATCCAATGCTCTTACAAAGGACCTGGGTCTAGTTTTCACTGTCATCTAGAGTGGGAAGCTCTCAAAAGTGTGAAAATACACTTTTGGGGGTCTCTGACACCATGCTATGACTGCTGAGCTCACCTACAGACATGAAGTGCACACACAGTCAGGCAGGTTAACATACATATCCATAAATAAAAAAAGATTAAAAGATCTCTTGGCTTTTATTTGAAGTCCGCTTAGCGTTTCCCTATATTCCACGCTCATGCCAGAGACCAAGTCTCATTGTTGTTTAGAGTTCACATTTTTCCCAGGGTTCCTGAACTTTCAAGTAAAATTACCGACAGATTTTTAGTTGTCCACTAGATGTCAACATTGACCAGCGAACGCTGACTAACTTGTTTTAGCCTTGAAACAGGTGTTTATAATGATTTGATTCCCTAAAATAGAAACTAGTTAGAAAGAAGTCTCCAGACAAAGGTTTTAAGATGATTTTGAGGAGAAAGTAACAATTCTCTTCAGTGCAAGGTAAGTCCCATCCACACTGTCATTGTCTTCTGTCCTACAAAACCCTACTGAGGAAACAGGGGCTCTTGTCTTCTCTCCAGCAGGTAGACTACCGGAAGCTTCTAACCTCAGCTTTGCCCTGAAAACATAGAGGTCCTGAAGAATTTTCGTGTGTGTGTGTGTGTGTGTGTGTGTGTGTGTGTGTGTGTGTGTGTGCACGCATGAGTGCACACGCACATGCCTATGTTGTACATGTTCTGGGGGTGTGCACACATTATGTAGACAGGTATATAAGGAGGCCAGAAGTTGATGTTGGGTGGAAATCCAAACTCAGGTTTGTGTAGTGGGCAGTTTACTATTTGAGCCACTAATCAGCTTCACTAGTTAAAGCATTTAATAGGTCTTCAATTTCCTTGCTTGTGAAATGAGTGTTTTAATTTAATAATTCCCCTCAACTTTAAAGTGTAGAATTTCCAAGAAGTTCCATTATCAGATTGTAGCTTCTTTAGAGTCTTTTCTAGAACTCGTGTTGGAGTCCATGAACATACGAAGCTCCTTCTTTCTGCAGCAGTGAGGGGATGTTTGTGACCATTCCTCTCCGTGGCCATTGTCCTTTCTACACTCTGAATAGTGGCATCAACATACAACAAACTAGGTAGTTTTGTCATGCTGTGTTTTTGTTTTAATTGTGACACTCAGATTGGTTCTCTTTTAAATACAAATTTTGATCATCTAGACTATCATTCAAAAATAATATATAACAACGTGAATGAACACTCAGAACATTGCCTTGTCACACAAGAAAATCTACTCTTTTTTGTGTCAAAGTCACACCAAGATTGAAGTTTACTCCCTCAAATGTTTTTCCTTTAACCAAAAAGTCTTTGCTCTTTTCCAGACATGCGGAGAGCTGCTAGCTAAGGCATACACATGCGGAGGTATGGCGAGCGCTTATTGGAAACACCAGTCTCACAGCTGACACGTGGAAGCATCGCCGTCCTTTAATAAAAACTTTTGATTCCCCATGAAATTCATATGTTTTATGCTTCATTATGAGCTGCAGTTCTTTCTGTAGAATTTCTTGGCAATCCCAGATAAACGGGGGCATTTCTCGGACTATTTCCAGCTTCGAAAGAAATAAAGCAGACCTATACCGTCTCTGCGATACCCCCTTGGCAGCTTCAGTGCCACCTTTCAAGGGGTTAAGAGCAAAGTCGGGCTGGAAAAGGAGCAGCAATTACATCCTTACTGGGAACGTTGCCAGTTGTTCCTGGTCTCTGACCCTCTCTACAAGGTCCCAGCTGGTATGCATCTGAAATTTATACCTTCATCATACTTCATACTTGACATTGCTTTGCATTTGCCAAAGAACGTTTAAATACATTTTTTCCCTTGGATATTATCTCTACCATAGACCTACACTGGGAGGGCAGATATTATCAACTGTGTGGACACACTAAAAACTAGTATAAAAACAAGGCCAAACTTTGTATAAGGTCACACAAAACTGGGCCAGTGAGCGTTCAGATGCAGACAGCTCCTGTCTGTTTTAAAACATAGCCTTTCGTCTCACTGTTGAGAATAGAACTCACCAAAGACTCAGTGTTCCAAATTAAAGTCACAGCTGTTTCCCACACTATACCTATTATGTGGATCCTCCCCATCCCTCAGCAAGTACGCCTCAGAAGGAAAACTCCAGGGAAGGGAGACTAAAGTGATGAATTAGTTGTTTCTGCAAAATGAGTAGTGAAATTTGTGATGGGGTTTTGAGCACAGCTTCTGAGTTCCTCATTTAAATAGAAACCCCAACATCATCAGTCAGTGTGGCATGAAGTATCACCAACTCTGATCTGCATGAGATGCAAATTTAGAATTTCCCCAAGTGTGATTTTTATGAGGGCTTTATGCAAAACAACAACAACAAAAAACAAAACAAAACAAAAAACAAAAAAAAAAAAACAAAAAAAGAAAACCCACCATGATTCCATGTTTAAACTAGTCAAAGTCCTTTATCAAAAGGCCTGTCCCAGCATCTCAAATGAGTAACATTATTACTGGGGATCCTGGCTGATTAAAAAAAAATTGAGGCATTATCCTAACATGCTTTCTCTCAGATACCTGTTCTCCAGTTATACCACGTGGAAAGCTATAGTACAGAGAAAAATGCTGTGATTCTTCTTTTATTATCCAAACACATCATCCCACTTAAAATACTTTAGAGTAATGCTAAGCTATGTGATGGTTCATGTCCATAAATTAAGATTTAAAACGTATTGGTATTTGTATGTTTCTTGGCCAGCCGAGGAACATTGAGCAAGGGAATTTAATTAGCATTACGCATTTGTAAGTACCAAGTGGCCCAAGCTTAAACAGCTAACCACAGCAGGGTCCTAGGACACATAGAGGGAGAGAGCTGTGAGAGAAATTGAGAGGTGCAAGGTCAGAGAAAAATGTAATTTCCTCAACCATCTTCAGCAGAAAGGCTACATCCTGAACAATCAGAAATCCTGATGGGCCTGCTTATTCCACAGCTGATCTCTCTGGCTGAAATTGAATTTCCCTGGGTACTCAGGAGGCTGACTGGGAGCTTGCATTTTCTCTCTACAGCTTGCTCCGCACTGATTCCAGAAGCACTTGAGGCTGTTCACTCTTAGATAGAATGGATAACCTGTAGTGTTGAAACGTGAACCATTAACCCTTCTTTCTTCGAGACGCTTCAGTGAAGACTTGAAAGAAACAGAAGGAAGATGCCTTATGGGTTCCATATTGGCTGGGCATGGTCTTGATGACACTGAGTCCTTTTCTCAGAGAGACTTCTCTTACACTGAACTTAATTCCTGTTTCACAAAAACTTGTGAACAAGGCAAAGATCAAGACCTCTTTCCATAAGAGATTCAATGACTCGTGCAAGATTGTTTACGTTTAAGAGGGCTGGCCTCTGCTAGGGTGGTCTGAGGACAGCCCTTCTTAATCATCAACAGTTCTGCAAAATTCATTGGATCCCACCCCAGAGCTTCTAGACACTAAACTCCCAACCAAAGACTACACATGGAGCGATTTATGGCTCTAGCTGCATATGTAGCAGAAGAAGGCTTACCAGGCACCAATGGGAGGAGAGGCCCTTGGTCCTATGAAGGCTAGATACCCCAGTGTAGGGGAATGTCAGCACAGGGAGGCAGGAGAGGGTAGGTGAGTGGAGCAGTGCTCTCATAGAAGCAGGGGAAGGGGCATGAGATAGGGGTATTCCGGAGGGGAAACTGGAAAAGGGGACAACATTTGAAATAGAAATAAATAAAATATCCCACCCCCCCAAAAGAGGGGGCTAGCCTCCACGACTGTACTCTATTTATCAATTTTTATTCCTATTACACAAATAGTATACTTTATGAAATAAACTCTCATTTTTTTCTTTTTCTTTATGTGTTTAGATTCTAATTTTATTACATTGCTTTCTCCCTTTCCTCCCTCCAAACCCTCACATATACTCCTTCTTGCTGTCTTTCAAATTTATGGCTTGTCTTTTGATTATAAAACCTGCTCAGCCTGGATAATGTTATTTGTATGTATGATTTTAGGACTGACAGCTTTGGTATTGGATTATTAATTGTTGGGAATATTTCTTGGGGAAGACTATTTCTCCTCCCTGATTGAAGCGTTTCTTAGTTGCCTGTAGTTTTTGTGTAGGATTCTGCACTCACTGGCTTTCTCCATCCACTTTAGTGTTCTGATTATTGTTGTCCTTGTTCAGCTCCTGTTTTGTCAGCTCTGTCGGTGAGACATTAAGGGACTAGCTGCTGTCATTCTAGGAAACACAATCTCACAGGAAACTACCTGTTCTTTTGGCTCTTACAATCATTCCACTCCCGGTTTGCAATGATGCCAGAGCCTAAGGTGCTAGAGTTGTGTTGCAGATTTATCTGTTGCAACTGGGCTTCGCAATTTTGCATTTTGATTAGTTGTAGTTTTAAGAAATGGTTTCCATCTGTTGCAAAGAGAAGTTTTCTTGATAAATTTTAAGGGTTAAATTTATCAGTAGGTTTAAGGACAAACATTTATGTTGATTTTGGATTTTTGTTTGTTTGTTTTTTGTTTTTGTTTTTGCAAAGAGGTGGTTGCAGGCTCTGTTTCAAGATTCATGACTTCATTAGCCTTACTAGTTGAATATATATGTATTTACATAGACACAACTATTAAATTAAGAAGTCCATGAATTTGAAAGAGAAAAGAAATGGTGTTCACCAGACTTTGGAGGGGAAGGGGGGAATGGAGGATGAATGTAATTATATTATAATTTCAAAAAGTAAACAGAGTTATGCCTCAACTTCCAGTACCAACTTCCAGTACCTCAACTTCCAGATAATTTTCCACTTTATAAGTGGGCCTTAAGTCCAATTAGACAGCTTTGGTTATCACCAAAGAAACCCACTACTACAGTCCTCTAGGTTTATCATGCAATGCCAGTCACACTTGCTGCTTTTATTGAGTATCTGGGTTTATTTCCCAGTACTCACTTCAAATGGCTCACAATCTCCTGTAACTCTAGCTATAGGGAATCCAAAGCCACTTCTGGCATCTGCAGATATCTGCATAGATACAGAAATCTATAAGCACACACATACATTTAGAAGTAATCTCCTACATTGTTCATTTTTTTGTGGTAAAAATAACTTTTGCATCTCTCAACGCTTCATTTGAAGTTTATGCTTTTTACATGTTTTTAAAATATTTTCTTCTTCCTTTTCCATTTCTGTTTGTCTGTCTGTTTCAAAAGCTCTATCTTAACTTCAACCAAGGCTTGGGAGGGGCTTCTGGGAGGTTACAAAGCTGCCTGGTGGCTAGTGAGTTTCAAGATGACATCCGAGTCTGGCTTGCAGAGCAGAGAAGGCTTGTAGTCTGGGTATTTTGTAGAGTTTGGCAATGTGATCACCTATCATCTTATTGATTAGCTTCCCCTCTTCAACAAGGAAGTGGTGTTTTAGAAAGTCACAAAGATGAGAGTCTGTGAGGGAAGAACTCCAAGCATAAAGAACCAAGAAGGCCTGGCTCAGGATTTTCTCCAGGGCCACGGAAATATCTATACCCTCGTGGGTTTTGCCACGGTCATCTTTAGATGACTTCTGAACATCCTGGAAGAACAAATGGCCCCTGTGATCATTTTGCAACTTGAGAAGATCTGAGCATGCCCTCAGGCATTTTGGTCAATTCATAGAAGTGGCCTACATATTGTAGAGCTACATAACCCTGTCAAAGTAGTAACCCAAAATAGTTATGTCTTGGAAGCCAGCAGACCCAAGCTGACAGGCAGTTGAAGGAGGCTTCCCCTTCAGTACCAAAATATGCCAGATCATGGTTGGTCAGCAGTCTGGAGCTAAGTAAGAAGAGGTGGTGCTGGCTGGTCCATGGAGCCCAAGGTGAGGGATGTGTTCCCAGAGCTGTGGCTGAAGGGATTAGAAAGCTTTTGGAAGCTGAAAAAGAGGGAGTACCCTGGTCTGTTCTGTCCTAACACACTGGAAGCAAGAACAAAGCCAAAGAGAATCTTAAAGGTTTTGCTCTCATGAGGAATATGAAAACTATGATTTATGTTTTTGTATTATTGTTATGTTGACACAATGTACTATGCTGTCCTTCAGCCTCAGCTCTTGTGCTCTTCCTCAGTCTCATTACACATTTTCATAGGACTGGTCAAAGCATGCAGGAAAACAGAAAAAAATAGGCTCCGTGTCTGGTTATTCTTGAAAGTGACCATGGTAACCAGAGTGGACTCAGTGACACTGTTGGGACTATATGTGCTGACACTCTTCTTTGCCATACACGTTCTTTACCTCCTATAAAGGCACATGACTTTTTTTGATTTATTGAATAAGATTTCTTGATATTTGAAGCAGTTGGATGGTTTCGTAACTCGTGATGGTTTTGTGTAGGCTGCCTGCATTAAGGAAGAAATAATAGGCTCATTAAATTTCTGTTTTGTTTTGTCCAGAAGACTAGTGCAGAACCTACTATCACCCTCATAATATGAATGAAGAAGCAGGGATTCAGGTCTCATAGCTTCCAACTGGTAAACACGAAATTTAATTCATAGCTGACCTATTCTTGACAGATTTTTATGGAGTACATACTGGATACTTGTAGAAGATACTAAGAGTGAATAACACTTATTCTTTGGGGGTTACCTATGGCTCCAATTCTACCCTTTCTTGAATCACCCTTGTGATACCAGACAAGGGCTTTCCCTATGAACTCTGCATTTGCTCTCACAGGTCCCCATAAATTGAAGAGCTGTTCCAACAAGAGTCATTTCTTCCTACGGAACAAAGGTAGAAAGTGTCAGTACTCACTCTTAACCCCTGTTAGAACAAACTGAGCTTTCATGCAACTTGAAGTATGGAAGCCAGAAGTGGTCATTTGAAAGGGAAGAAAAAAAAAAAAAGCTCTTGTCATTAATTCTTTGCCAAGGATTTCAAAGGCCAGAGCATCTGTTTGCATGCATCTGCACAATTGAAATATTTTTTTCCAAAATAATGAGAATGAAATGCAGTATTGGTATATTTTATAAGGAAGACAAGCTATTAATAAGACAAGATGATATGATGTGAGTGTTTGTGCTCTTTGTGATGTGTTGTCTCTGTGAGAGGTCAAACAAGAGACTCCTTTCTTCTTCTCATTATGAAGGACCCCTGAGTAACACTGTCATAGTCACTGTGAAGCCCGTTTTCATGCTAGCTGAACCACTAAGTTTTAGTCTTAAGTTCCAAAAAATAGGATTTTTGACATAGATTTCTTGTGTGAGAATTCAAAGATAATTGTTATAGTTTTCCAAGTTGCATGGAAGAACAGAGCCTAGAAAAATGGAACTTTGGAGGGATGCCTGTGTTGGATGCTGAATAAAATTAGGGAATATAAATAGATAAGGGAATGTGAAATATTTTTCAGCTGGAAAGAACTGGAAAGGAGTACATGTTGTAGAATTTTCCCTAGTTTATGATTTGTCACATGAGCAGTCTAGACTTGCCAGTATAATCGGATTCTATATGTTGTTCAGTAACTTCTCTTTCAAACGCTGACACTATTAGTGGTTGATTACTACACTTAGTCCTCAGTCTCCTCTTCTTAATCATTGCCCCCACCATCTTTTCTGCTTTTCTCTTGAAAACAAAAGAGTCTTTACCGAGTAGCTACTTTGGGTAGTTATGACCTCAGTGGCCACCCTCTTTTGTTCTCCTAGCTGTTCTATCCAATACAACTGTGGTAATTTTCATCATTAAATTTGATTTCATTCTTCCATACAATTCATTTACAAATATCAAACCTACTCACAATAGGAAAGAAGATTTGGCACGGACTTTAAAGTTTATACAGGAGGGCCATATAAACACATTTCTAATTGTATAGTGCTTTTTTTTTTTTTCAAGAGTTGGACACAGGCACTCTCTTAGAATAATATTCTTCAAAGTTTTTCTTTTTAGTAGTCTCTTCTTTCTCTTGATCCTTTCTATTGCTGTACTGAAGTCTCTTAATTGATATAATCCTATTGGTCTATGTTTTTGCTTTTGTTTGCTGTGCTGTTGGGGTCTTATCTACAGAATCATTACTGTTATTGATGTCTGTCAATGTTTCCCCCATGCTTTTCTTGAGCAGTTTTGTAGCTTGGGGCCTTAGGCTTATATCTTTGATCTATTTTTGAGTTGGTTTTTGTGTATGTTGAGAGATAGAAGTCTATCTTTTCTAAATATAACTATAGATCTTCCTAAAATCATGTATTGAAGAATTTGTCTTTTATGCATGGTGTGTTTTTGATGTATTTCTTAAGAATCAATTAGAGATAGATACATGGATTTATCTCTGAGTTTCTTTATCTAATATTTCCCTTTCAACAAACTAACTATATAATAAGTTTCCAAATTCCAAAATCTTAAAACAGTTTAGTTAGCTTTGAATCTTTAGAAAAATAATACCAGGAAGGCTTTGAAAATTGACTCTCTGAACTAGACCAAGACTTCACATCATAGGTAGCTTTACTCAGTTGCACTTCCCTCTTGGATATGACTTCCATATTCTTCTACCATTTCATTTTTATTTTTGTAGCTAATTAAGGTTACATACTCGACTTACCTCCAGCTTCTGAGCTCTTCAGAGATTAGTTGTTAGAGTGTGTTGAAGTAGAAAAGGCATTTAAAATAATAGACATTTATTTACATTGGCGCTATACTGGTTTGTCAATACTCAATTGAACTGAGAGTGAATAATGTCCCAGGACTAGCTGATATTCTGAGCAAAGCAAAACTATGAATTAGACTACTCTTTCTTATTCACAAAAAATCTACTGTTTTATCCTCATTTTTTCTTCTCCTCTATTTACCTCTCTGTGTCTTCCAAAGAACATCTATGTGAAATGTGACAAATAATGTGAACAATTTTTTTATTTGCTTGAAAAAATATGACAAGGCATTATAGTAGATACATCCTTTTCCTTTTAAGTCAGACTCAATATACAAATTAGAAATAACAGCATAAAAACATTCATGCTCATTAATTATTGTAATATTATGTAAAGTGGGTCATTATGTAATTGGTCTGTTCTGCTTTTTATGCAGATTGTATTTTCTGTTAGCACATGTTCTTTGTCATCCAACAAGATTTGAAAGGAATTGAATTAGCAATAAGAGTACACATACATCAATTTGTCTGAAAGGAAGATAAGACTAAAATTTGAAATAAGGTAAAACATCATAACCACTACCACAACTAGCAACAGCAGCAGTACTTCTATCAATACAAGCGCAACCAGCACCAAGTAGCATCAACAGTACCATAACCCCCACCATCACCAACAACAGCACCACTCCATCACCACCAACACAACCAGCACTACAAGCACCACCAGCATCACCATATCACCACCACCAACACTACCAACACCAACACCACTTCCACCATCACCACAACCAAACCCAGAACACTGTCAGGTTGAAAAGTCTGTAGCCTAAGGCAGAAAACACTAAAAGATCACATGTTGCAGCTTAAAGCATTGTCTTCCAACCAAGTCCTCCATGGCTCTCATGAACTATGGCATCAACAGTTGAGCATGCACTGAGAGACCCATGGCTCCAGCTGCATATGTAACTGAAGAGAGCCGTGTCTGGCATCAATGTTAGAAGAGGCCTTTGGTCCAGGGAAGGCACATTTTCCCAACATAGGGAAATGCCAAGGCAATGGAGTGGAAAGGATGATTGGGAGTGAGTGCAGACAAGTGGAGGGAGGAGGGATGGGAGCAGTTGGGGAAGGGAATAACATTCCAAATGTAAATATAGAGAGTATCTAATAATATTAATGATAATTATGATTATAATCATCATCATCATAATATAATAATAATAATAATAATAATAATAATAATAATAATAATAAAGTTCATCTTTGTACCAGTGGAACCCAAACCAAACAATTACCTGAGAGCAATATTTCACATGTGCATGTAGGATATCTTCTTCATAGAAACATGTTTTTTTTTTATGGTCTACTAAACAGTGCAGGGATCCCATTTTCAGAAAATGAAGATAAATTAAAAGAGGTTCCTAAATTGAAAAATAGACAAAGATCTATGGAGTTTATTCATTTGGAAACATAAATGAGTGTAAATATAGTTAGATTCACTAGGATAGGGCCTCTACGAGTTTATAAATATGGCACAGATCCACATAACTGTATATGTTAGAAGCATGGCAGGGTGAATGGGTTCTCTAATGAGCATTAATAACTTTACTAGACAGCATTACCATTTCAGTGTATGACCTTAAGTTTCCATGAAGGTAACCAGAAATGTTGAGGCTAGAGTTTTAACCTTGGAATACAAACAAACCTTTTGAGGGTCATCAACATTCTTGTTATAAAAGCTTGCTGACAGTGTTGGATAAGAGAACTAGTGTTGGCTTGCTTACCCTAGGTATGAGAGAGAAAGAAGATATTCCCAAGAATGTCATCTTCTCCAGTGTAGGAAGTGATCAAGTCAAGACAAATGTCATCTCCAGTGTAGGAAGGGATCAAGTAAAGATAAATGTCATCTTATCCAGTGTAGGAAGGGATCAAGTCAAGACAAATATCATCTTCTCCAGTGTAGGAAGGAATCAAGTCAAGACAAATGTCATCTTCTCCAGTGTAGGATGGGATCAAGTCAAGACAAATGTCATCTTCTCCAGTGTAGGAAGGGATCAAGTCAAGACAAATGTCATCTCCAGTGTAGGAAGGGATCAAGTCAAGACAAATGTCATCTTCTCCAGTGTAGGAAGGGATCAGCTGGAGACAAATCCTATCTTCTCCACTATAGGAATGATCGGCTGGGGATACCGTAGAGATCGGAGGAATAAGGATGTGTTGTAAGCCTTTTAAATATTACGGTGTTACAGAAACAAACCATTTGCTTTCTAGCCAAGCAGTGAAACCTGTGGGGACCTTGATGAGGCAGTAGAGAATTTTAAACCTCCAGTTTAAAAGAAAAGAGAAGTTGGATCAGCTGAAGGTAGAAGTGTCAGTGATATAAGTCCCAACCTGGAGGATGTTTGAAACTAGAAACATAGCAAGCATGGTCTTCATGGGATAAAATTCTAGAGCCAGAAGGATACTTGAAGCAATGTACAGCACAGCCATACTACTTTTCCCTTAGGAGGGGCTGCAGACTTCTAGCCATAGACCTGCAGTGTAATTTGTTCTGGGATGGTGAGGTATGAATGTATTAGGAAGAGTAACACAGAGATTTTAAGAAAGCTTAACTCATTCATTTGGGGTCTAATGGCATTGCCTAATCTTTGAACAAAAAATTGGCTTGCCAAAACATGATTGATCCAGGATTCTTTTCTCAGGGAGACAGTTTTGTCTGCCTTCAGGCTTGTAAGTGGAGAAGAAAACAAAGATATTTTTAACAGCTTTATACAATGTGGTTTGAAAGAAGGTTGGTATGGAATCATGTACTGGACTGAAGCTGTACATATCACACACACACATACATATATAAAATCTATGTATTATATCTATCTATAAATAGATTTTTGCTTTGTCTTGAGACAGGCTCTCATTATATTGCCTTGACTGACTTCAAGCTCATGATGAGGTACAGGCTAGGCCTCAAGCTCAGAGAGGTCCACTCTTTCTGCTCTCCAAGTTTGGAGATTAAAAGTTGTCGTCACCACAAATAGCCTTGAGAGATATTTGAATATTTAATATCCTCATTTTCTCAAGTCCAGAGGTCATACTATTGTGCTAAGAACATATTAGTATGTAGAACATGTCTGTACACTGTCATGTACCAAGAGACAGGAATAGGATTTGCTATTACAAGAGAGTAGCCATAAGAGTCTTTGCATTTTTAGCTTCAAATCCTGGTGTTTGCACATATGAAGTCTTTGGTTACTATAGCATAATGATGGTGACTTCTGTTCAAAATAAAAATGCTGAAATTTAAAGATCATTTTAAAATATAAAAACAAATTCATCATGAGCTTTATAATTTCATATATATTGATATTTTGTTATGTATAATTAGTGATATAAAGAACTTAGAAGTTCCACTAGTGAGAGGAGACCAATGATAGGGATAGGGACATTGCACTTTCATTTTAAATTAATGTAGAGTTATAGTATATATTGTACTGTGTACTGTAGGATGGAATCTGTTCAAACATATTGGAAGCACCTAAGCATGTACTGAACTGATAAAAGTTCATTAGTTCAGAGTGACCCTTGAATCTAAAAGTCATCCAAATGAGTTACTGAGACAGAATGCAAGGCTCAACAGATTTGATGCTTATGAACCCTCTCCAAGGAGGAGAGAGAGAGAGAGAGAGAGAGAGAGAGAGAGAGAGAGAGAGAGAGAGAGAGAGAGAGAGAGAGAGAGAGAAAGAGAGAGAGAGAGAGAGAGAGAGAGAGAGAGAGAGAGAGAGAGAGAGAGAGAGAGAGAGAGAGAGAAAGAGAATTGTAGAAAGTCTGGTGAATCTCAGGGACAAGGTCCCCCTGTCCAGAGGAGTAAGACAAAACTTTGAATTGGTTTCTGGCCTCTGCATTGTCCTCTCTAGAATTCTCATAAAAATAGTAAGGGGAAGTCAGAGTTTGCTCTGGATTCCTATGTTGCTGGCTTTATGAATAAAACAATGTTAAGATTAAATTTCTGTTTTCATGTATGTTAGGGCTTCAAGACCATTTGTACTGTTAGCAATTAAAGTAGGACAGCCTCCCAACTGTCTGGTAAGTTCACTGAGTAGTAACTCAGGGTATGTGATGGCTGGGCTCTCTGAGATGAGGAAGCCCTGGAATTCCACGTTGGGATGACTCTTAGGTGGCTGTTGAGTGATTTCATGTATGGATCTTCTCTTTTTCAGGTTCATCTAGTACTTTCTATTGCCTTCCCTGACTTGAATTGCTGTGTTCTCAGTTTTGCTTCCCAGGTTAAGAAAACTTAAAACTTCTTTGGCTTTATGTTTACTGTACTCCTTGATTTTGTCTTCCTAGCAAGTGGCCAGTGTGGTCTCTGGTTTTAGGAAACTTTTCTCATGTGTTCTTTTCTGTGCTGTATGGTTCATTGTCATAGGAGGCACCTCTCTCATTCCTAGGGTCAACCTCCTGGGGTGTGTGGTGGCAAATTGGTACAGCTATACTAATATTTCCATGAGAAAGGACAAGATGGTGTAGTGCTGTAATGTCATTTGGCCAATGTCTACATTGGGATTTTGGGAAAGAAGGCTCTTTAATAGCTGCCTCAATCATTGTCTTAGTTAGGATCTCCTTTTCTGTGACAAGACACCCTGACAAGAAGCAGCAAAGGAAGGAAAGAGTTTATTGTATGTTATAAGCATCAGGTCAAATGACACCACTGAGGGAAAAGAGGACAGGAACTCAGTGTAGAAACCTTGAGGGAGGAACTGAAGCAGATAACACAGAGAGCACTGTTTATTTGCTTGCTCACCCTGCTTTTTGTACCACCCAGGAGCTAGGAGTAGCACTGTGAAGATTAGGTAGAGCCTTTCCACATAAATTCTTAATAACAAACAGAAAGGGCTCTAAAGACTTGTCCTATCCACAGGCAAATCATATGGAGCTATTCTTTCAATTATAATTTCTTCCCATTGTCAACGTGACACACACAATCACTAATTAATCTATAGTCTTTAATTTCTTTTTCTTCCTGAGACTTCATATTAATATCAACATCACAACACAAAACACTCCAATGTTTAAATGTCCCAGTCGTTAAACAGTCAAATAAAAGCCTGGTTTCTTTAAAATTTTCATAGTCTTCTTCAAATCCAAAGTTTCTCTGAAATATCCAGTCTTTCTAAATTATATAAGGTCTCTCTAAAACACCCAGAGTCTTTCTAAAACTAAAGTGTCTTTAAAAACCCAAAGTCTCCTAGCTGTAGGCTCCTGTAAAATCACAAGTTATTTCTTACTTGTTCTTTACTCTTTCTTACTCCAAGCATGAAAACACAGGGCACAGTAACAATCAGATCAAAGCAAAACCTATTTCTTCCAGTGTAAAACTCAGTCTGAGACTTCTGGGGCTCATATTCATCTAGGCTCCAAAGGACTTTCCACTGCACATACAGTGCATCTCAGACTCATGCTGACTCCTCTCTGTAGCTGCTCTTGACCATGGTGGTTGTCCTGTGGTATTTGTATCTGTAATATTTTGGGGCATCTGCTGCAGCTGAGTATGTAGTATCACCAAGATCCTCTCCTAGGATGCACTCAGGGATCCCCTGACACATGGTGCCAAGCCTCAGCTTCTCTCCAAGATCCCTTCAATCCTGAGGATTCTTGTGAAGTTGAGGCTGTGCCTTCAGCAATGGCCTCCTCTGGCCTCTCACTGAACCATCCTGATAGATACCTTTTTTATTAAGTTAATTCATTCTTTAATCCCTTTTTACAGTCCACTCACTATTCCCATCCAGGTCCACCCTTTGATTGTTTCACATCCCACACCTCCTTACCCCCAACCCTGATTCCAAGAGGGTGTCCCCACCCAGAACCCTAACCATACCAGACCTCCGTACTCCCTGGGGCTTAAAATCTCTTAAGCATTGTTCCTGTCTGAAAGAACTGCAGGAAAAAAATGGAAAAGAGCCCGAGGAAAAGGAGGTTCAGTGACAGGCCCAAGTTGGGATTCAGTTCAGTGGAAGACCTGACATTATTACTGATGCTAAGGTGTGCTGATATGAGGTCCCCAACACATATACAGCAGAGGACTGCTGGGCATGGACTCCGAGAAGATGCACCTAATCCTGGTAGATACTTTAAGGAACTATCTAACTTCTGAGACTTCACAAGCCAAGTATCTTTCATCATCATTGTTTTCAGTATCATCCTTCAATTTCCCCCACAAAACTGTCACAGATCTTCATTGTTCTCAGTGTTATCTTCCAAATTTTCACAGAACTTGGGGGTACTCAACAGTTTTTCTAGCCCAAAGTTCAACTGCTGTAACTTCTCCAAAATGTTTATGGTCAGGTACAACTTTCTTCAGTTTTCTAGCGCTGAGCTGAAACACCACAACCAAAGCAACTTGACATGAAGGAACTTATTTTATCTTATCACTTTCACGGCACAATCCACCTCTAAGGGTAGGCAGGGGAGGAGGTCAAGACAGGACCCTGAAGGAAGGAACTGTAGTAGAAACTCTCAAACAACATTGCTTTCAGGCTTGTTCTGCATGGCTTGCTCAGCCTGCTTCCTCATACCACTCAGGACTACCTTCCCAACAATGGAACACATAATGGCCTTCACATCAACCATTAATCAGAAAAAAATAAATGCCCTGCAGACTTACTTACAGGCCAATCTTAGAAGACATTTTCTCACTAGAGATGCCTCATCCTAGATCTGTCTAGGTTTGTGGCAAGTTGGGCTAGCTTGGTCATAATTTCTCAGTAGGAGTTGTTTTTGAAAAGGAAAAAAGTAAATAAAGGAGATTCCCTATGTTAAGGCTTTTGTGGACACACACAATCAAGATTCAGCTCTCATTGGAGGAAAACTGATGGTACAGATGGAAAAGGAAGAAGTTGATCCAGAAAGCCAGAGACTGGTGAGGGACAAAAATGAGATAGTTTCTGTACAGCTGGCACATATAAGACCCTTGATGTTGGAACAGTTGGCAGAGGAATCATCAACCAGCATTTCCAAGGGCATCTGTAGAAGATAACAAAGAGACAAGATTGGAATGACATTTCCTTTTTTTGAGCTATATGAGGTGTTCTCTAGTGGTGGGACATTTACTGAAACCCAGGTTGAATGATACTCCGAAGATTTTTATTTAGTGTAGGGTATGATGGCCAGTTGATGAGAAACTGCTGGGTCCATACTCCCTTTGCTACCTCAGACCTACGGGAATTAAATATTGTATAAACAGCCTATGGGGATGAACAGCAGGAAGCAGTTTACTTAGTTGTCACTATCTTTGTCATTCAGCTACAAAGGTGGATAAATATTCAAGCCTTGCTGGCTACCCTGATTGGAAATAAAAAGTGGGTAGTGTTGATAAAACCAGGGAGGAGGATGGAAGATATATTGGAAAACATCATTAAAACTACCTCCAAATTAGGCTGCTATTTATGGAGAGCCTAATTCAGCTATCATTGAGACTAGATTACTCCATCTGGAGAGATGTTGAAGATGCATTTTGGAAGGCCTTAGAAGAGGAATACTAAAACAACAACAATAATAACAGCAAGAACAACTACAACAATAACAACAGCAACAACAATAGCAACAAGAACTACAACAACAACAACAATAAAAACTTTAATATAGTTTAGGCAATGCCACAAAGGGATAATGACCATCCATCTGAATTCTGAAATAAATCAATATATATAAAAATACAATGATATAGACCCAGAGGATGCAGAAAATGTCAAAATGACCCATATTTCACATAGTACTTATTCTGCCCTCCTGACTATGTCTAAGGACCTACTCTCTGCTACTGAATTATGCTCCTCCTACCACTCCACATGCATTAGCCAAGAGAAAAGATACTACTCTTATAAGTGAAGAGGACATTGTACATGAATTCTTAGAATAGTTTGAGAAGCTATTTGGCAGAAGAATAAGCTGAAAGTAGGATACTTGAACATTTTTTTTTTGAAGTTAAAAATGGGAGGGATAAGAGCACGAAGCTTATATTCTTAAAGCACTACCCCCCAAAGAAGAATATATGAAAGGGAATGAGAAGACAGAGCTTAGCTCCTCACAGATGTGCCAGTTCAGCTTATAAGACGAAGGGATTTTGATGACTGATATGAGGCTTACAGAACACTTACTGCTTCTTGTGCATTTGTGGAGGATTTCTTTGGAACTTATCTTGAAGCCTAAAAATATTTTGCAAGAAAAGCAAAGGGAACTTTCAAGGTCTTCAACAGTCGGGCTTGAGAGATATTGGCATATACATAATGCTTTAGGCAGAGCATTTGATAAGTGACAGTATATTATTCTTGAAGCCTTACAGATAATGAAGAAATTGAAACCGTGATACACAGATATTTAACATTGAATTTTCTTTCAAAGTTGACCTTATCAAGTATGGGTTTGGGGATATCATGGCCCTTTCCACATATTTCTTGGAGAGGTATGAGGGGATATTCAGTTTGTCTGGAAACAGATTTGCTCTTAGTAATAAACCAGAATATTTAAAAATAACAATAATAATACAAAAAATCATTAGGCTAAAGGAAAAACTTACTTTCCCTAGAGGATAACACAACATTATTGCCATCGATTAATAATTTTACAAATGAACAACAGAAAAAGGACATATTCAGGTAGGGGTCATGAAAGTAAGGTTTATTTATAATTCTCTCCTTTCCCTCCCATGTTTTTCCAAATCTTTACAGATGTACTACCCGTGCTTGCTCATCAGCACTACCATATCACCTTGTGGATCTCTTGCTGCTTGGCTTTGAAGCCTGGCTCATATGTGGAATGTGGTACATTCCACATCTGCACTCTAAGCCTGGATGTTTAGACACAGAAGATAAGAGAAATGGTCAGAACCATCAAGAAAAGTACAGAAAGGAACTTAAATTTCATTTCTACTTATGGTCTGAGCTGGTCAGAATGAGAGCTTGGCTTTGAAGCCTGGCTCATATGTGGAATGTGGTACATTCCACATCTGCACTCTAAGCCTGGATGTTTAGACACAGAAGATAAGAGAAATGGTCAGAACCATCAAGAAAAGTACAGAAAGGAACTTAAATTTCATTTCTACTTATGGTCTGAGCTGGTCAGAATGAGAGCCAAATATTTACAACATCTGACTTTGCTATCTGGCACCTATGAATTAACCTAGGGCTTTATATTATATTGAAACAATTTCAGTGACTGCCCATTCAGGGTATCTAATACTGCTGGTCATGGGGTCAGTTTCATGTATGGGAAGCTGGATAGCTCAGTAGGTACCCTTGTGGATCTCTTGCTGCTTGGCTTTGAAGCCTGGCTCATATTTCAGTTTACATTGTCGTTTTCATGTGAGGTAGCTCAGTTCTTTATCTATGAAATGTATAAGTGTAAAAATAACATCTACCTTCAAAACTGCACAGCTTGAATTGTTAGACAGTGTTATGGTGCTAACACTTATTTAGTTGTTAGAACTCATAAGTGTTGATATTATTAACATTGTGGAGCAGGCACCAGTTCCCAAAGAGATGCACTGAACAGCTTTGGTGGCACACCATCCTTTTTGCATAAAAATTATTTTGCTTAGAAAATTTACATCCTTTCAGTAAACTAAAAAATATAAATAAATAAGAATAAGCTTCAATAGGAATCTCTCTTAGATCACCCTTTTTGAGAGTGTTGGAGGACAGAGTGGTTGAAAACAGAAAAAAATTACAAGGACCTCAAGACCTTAAAGGAATTAAAAACATTAAAGAAAATTGAGAAATACATTAATCTTACACATGTCAGAGTGGCAGTATTGTGGACCAAGTGGATAGCATGAATAATAATTATGCATCTTAAAAGGCTTAGTATCTTTTACAAGAAGCATCAACAAGAAGGAATAGGTCATGCAATATTCTAGAACCTGTTTTAGGAAAAGAAAAAAAAGAGAGAAATATAGTTGAAGGAATAGGAGAAAAAAATAAAATATGGAATTTGAATCAGTTTTAATTCTTTTCCTAAGGGGATAGTTGAACAGAATATTTAAACAAAAGTGGTAATCATCAGCTATTACTTTCGCTATGAAACAGATACCAAGATGCAATCTGCCTAGTCTGAGTTACCAAGTAAATAAATCCATTTGTTAGTATATTATGAAAATATGATCCTGAAACATATTTTACTCTGTCTGACCCGTGAAATCCTCCTTCCATAAGCTGTAACATCAAGCCTGTAACATTAGGGTTTAAGAATTGCTGAAGAATGATATCCCTGACACAAAGATTTAGGCAAAAGCAAAGAGCATGTAGTGCGCTGAATTTCCCTCATGTAGGGGTTTTGGCATTTGGGAACAGAGACACCTAGTAGGCTTGCAGGCCTGGCTTTTAGTGTCAGGCTAATTTCAGGGAGGGATATGTGCCCATTTACTTTTATTAGTTAGCTCTATATCTATTGGTCTAACTGATTCTACAATTGTTTAGGCTGCCACCTGTTCTTGCTTCAGGCCAGATGACAAGGTGTCCCTGAGTTGGCTTTCCACTGCTGTGATTGGATGATCACACGTCCTTGGATCTAGATTCTCATTTCCAGAAAACAGAAACATAGTCCTAGTCTCTCAAACTGCCAGTTTGCAGCCTTGTCATGGTGTCAGCCTGCCTCTGGCTAAGTCAGCTCTCTCAATAGGAAGAATAATAGCAGAGCTGAGAACAGAGGCCTGAGTATTTACTACACATACAGGAAGACGAGGGAGACACATCTCTTCTAAAGGGCTATAGATATGATGCCCAGTATTCAGCATAATGTTCCAGAGATGGGCATTTTCATCTGAGGTATTGTCATTGTAATTTTTTTTTGAAAATACCTTAAAGACCATTTCTCTTGATGGTTTCTCCTTTTCTTCCTTCTCTTCCTCCTCCTTCCTCATTTCTGAATACCACACTATACACAACTCTCTGGCTGTAATTTTCTAGTTATGATTCTGTGTATGACAAAAATTTCCATTTTTTTTCAGGCAGTAATGGTGCACACCTTTATTCCCAGCAGCTGGGAGGCAGAGGCAGGTAGATTTTTCTGAGTTCAAGGCCAACTTGGTCTACAGAGCAAGTTCCAGGACAACCAAGGTTACACAGAGAAACCCTGTCTTATAAAACAAAAACCAAGAGTTCATCTTTATCACTTTGCAGAGAAATTAGGTTCACTTGCCCCATTTTAGTTGCCATGTTCTTAATCTCTCTATTTTCTTATATTATCAATTACTTCCTTCCCTGAGGCTATCAATTCCATCTTACATAGATAACATGATCACCTGAAATGATGTCACTATTGTCTTCTCAAAGCATCAAAAAAGTATGTCTTATAGTTATAAATTCCTACCCGATTCTAGAGGTGTGCAACTCTGGATCCTAACCTTAATGCTGTACACAGCAAATAATGCTTTCATGGCATATAGCCTATAGAAATAATCAGGTTTCATTTTGATACATTTTCTCCAATTCTCCAGGACATTATAGGAAAATTATCTATTAAGATCTTAAACCTTTGTACCAGTTGAGCTATGTGTGAGAGGGATACTGATCAGATCATTCCTCTAACATTATTTTATGCTGCTTTTTCCTTGTCTATTTAATAAAGAAAATATGGCATTTACAGGGGTTTTCTTTTTTATCATTTATAAAATTTGTAAAGTTAAATATATTTTATCACATTCTTCTACTTGGACAGATTCATCTAGATCCTCTTCTCGCTACAACTCAACTCTTTGTGTTTTTTTAAAAACCAAACCAAAAATCTAATACAACAGCATTCCAAAAACCTACAAATCAAAATATTATATCACCCAAAAGAAAAAGAAAACACCTAACTGTAATTACACACACACACACACACACACACACACACACACACACACACACACACACACACTCAAGCTACATCTCAAGATGAGATCTTCCCTGGTATAGCTAATATACTTATCAGGATTCCTTTGGAGAATATTAAGTTTTTTTTCCCAGGAGGTATAAGTTGAAATTCACTTGCTAGTTAGTCTTTAACACAGTGGCTAGTTATACATTCATTCAATCATTCACCTTTTTAAAAATATAATAAATTCTAATAAGAGAATACAAAAACTATCACATCAAATATGGGCAAGACAGAACAATAGAAGGGAAAGAGGCCAAGAGAAGGTACAAGAGTCAGAATCCCACTTAAAACACTCTCAGGAGTCCTGTAAAAAACTAAAATGGAAGCCATAATGGAAGTTCGGAGGACCTGGTGCAGACCTGCTCATGTCCTGTGCATGCACTTCAGTCTGTGAGTTTCTGTGGGATTTGCCTATGTTGATGTAGAGAGCCCTGCTTTCTTAGTGTCACCCCCCCTTTTTTTCTGGTACTTGCATTCTTTCTGCCTCTTCCTCTGGGGATTTGGTGCAGAAATTTTATTTAGAGGTGAGTGTTGCAAGATCTCTAGCTCTCTATGTAATATTTTGGCATCGGTCTTCATATTTTCTGTCTGGTGTAGTAGGTAGCTTCTCTGTTGGTGGTTGAACAAGGCACTGCTAGGAGTATATAAGAGAATCATTAGGAGTCATTTTATCGTGACATTTAAAAAATTCTTCTTTAGACCGGTTTTTGGTTTTACCCTAGATTCCTAGGATATCTAATCTCTGGTTTTGGTCACTCAAGCACTGTTGAGTATGGATTTCATCTTGTTGAGTGAGCCTTAAGTCAAATCAGATATTGGTTGGTTACTCCAGCAAGATTTGTTCCTCCACTGCACTAGCATATCTTATAGGCCGGATACCATTCTAGATGAGAGGCTTTGTAGGTGGCTTGGTGTTTATGTTTCTTGTTTGCTACCATGCAGCATACCTTCCTATACCAAAGATGTTAGAACATAGGGGTGAAATCTATATATAGGCACCGGCTTGATATTCCATGTTCAACGAGTTATGTATGTATTTTCAGCAATAGCGCTTTGCTGTCACTGTAGAGAGCAACCTATAGTCTGGGAAACTTCCTGGTGTGTTTGGGCATTCTCCTGGTGCTCCTTTGGCTGGCATCTTAATTAGATGTAGTGCAAGCTAACATTGAAAACTTGGTGACAAGACATATACATTTGGAGCTCGGTCTCTCCCATTAGTTGACAATTTCATTTAGAATTCATATATATGATCTTCCTCCCTAAACACATTAAAGGGCAAGACCGTCACATACCAGACAAATAGAAAAAGTATCGTGGTGGGGTAGGGAGAGGATCACTTTCCTACAACATATGGTGATACATATTGAGGCTTCTACTGAATAAGGGTTTCATACTACTCCTCGAATTTCCCTTAATTTTAGTTTTGCTCTCCTCACAGTATCTCCTGTTACTCTGTCCCCTTTTGTATCTATGTGATCCTCCACTTTAGACCACACGTTTACCCATCCATTGTAAATATCTACTCTATTTCTCTTTATTTCTGAGAACTATCTATTCACTCCAGTTTTTTACTCTACACTTACCATCCATAGTTCTGTGGATTATAGTTTGGTCATCATTGACTTAACAGCCAGTATCCACATGTAAGTGAATGTCACCTTGAACACACCTGATCTTGCCTGATCTCAGAAGCTAAGTATGGTTGGGTTTGGTTAGTAACTGGGCAGGAGACATTTTGAATTTTTAGGAATAATACATGTACTATTTATTTAGGCTTGTGATATAGCCAGGAATTAACTAAGGGTGTTTTTATGATAGGTCATGCAAAATGACTGTAATATCAAGAATGCATGTAAAACCCTGCTTCTATATTTAATTCTTTAATCTTTAAGAATGCCCTCCAGTATCTCTACTGTTACTATTTTAATATCACAGAGGAGGCAAAAGAAATAACAGAAGGTTGGTTGCCTGTAATGACACAACCTATAAGGAGTGAGAGACAGGACAAAATCTCTGTCTTGCTTTGGTGCTGAACAGCTCCTCAGCAGGAAGCATCTAGCACCTGTCAAGTCCTGGCTTCTTGTAACTTTTAGCATACAATCTGAGATCACTGCCAGTTCCCTCCTGGCCATCAAGAGAACTCTGACTTATTTAAAATTCCATGGAAGCATTTTATGAGATAGACTCCATTATTATTCAGGTTAATAAAATAATTCTTTGGAAATCATTTAGGCATGGATTTTTGAAGATTTTGTGTGCCTTTGACTCATTACGAGTTTTTTTTTCCTGCTTTCACAGTAAGTCTAAGCTCAGACAACTTTTAAGAATTAAGTTATTAGGAAAGATTTTCTTGGCAGTGAACATGATGTAAGTAATGTGAAAGAAGAAAGAACACATCATCAGTTTCTTAAAGCCAAGATGGCACGAATCTCACAGTGCTACTTCAGAAAAAATGCTTTCACTTACATGTCCTAGACTAGCTTGGGTATTGTCCAGATTTCCCATTTTGCTTCTAGAAACGAAAGTTATATTGCTATTACTAACAGAATCGGATATCTTGTTTTGATGAATTATTAAATGCGAGCGGGAGAAACAGGAGAAATACTGGTAAGAATTGAGGATCTCAGGAGGCTTTCTGTAATTCCTGTGGTCCACCCTCCAACTTGAAAGACAAAATGGAGGCAGCAAGAGCTGACTAAGAAGAGCAATTTGCAAGACAACAGCTGTCTCCCTGATAGTTAAGCATCCTCTCTTTTACCTTCTAACTTCTCTGATAAGTTGTCTTTTCCTCCCAGCACCTCAAGTGTGTCATCTTTTATGACACATGGGTCCATCATTCTCCTCTTTTGTATGCAAGTATCTCATCTTTTATCACCATATGGTGTAGGAGAATGATCCTCACTCTACCCCACCAGGGTACCTTTTCCTGTCTACGTGTCTGCTATGTGACAGTCTTTCCCTTTAATGTGCTTAGGGAGGGACATCTTTTTCCAGCATGCATTCCCTTCCTGACATCTTTATATCCTTAGGGCATCCACATTTCATTTTTTTTTTTCAGGACTGTGTACTTTTATTTATGGTTGTTGTTTTTAACTAAGTTTACTGATTACATTTTTTTTCTGTGCTGCTTTGTCCTCAGTGAACTCCCTTATATTTTCATGTTCTAGTTTGTGTGCGTGTGTGTGGTATGTATACTTTGTGTGTGAATGTGTTTAATGTATGTGTATGAATGTGCATGTGTGTGTATATATGTGTATGTATTTTTATTGTATGCATGTGCAGGTGCATTTTTATGTGTTTGTATGTATTTGTGTATCTCTCTGTGTGTGTGTGTATATGTGTGTGCATGTGTGTGTGTCTCTATGTATGTGTTTGTATAAGTAAGTTTGTTCAATGGCAACTAGGGAGATAGGAGAAGAGATTTGTTTAAACACCTTCAGTGTGAGATACATATGAATTTGTGTTTTCATATATTAATGTCCATGTAATTGATACTCAGTATTGTTTAATTGATGAAAGCATGGAATCAGAGGCTAATTTTAGGGTTAATACAGCATCTTCATCATTGACCATCTATTTGACCTTGGCAGTGTCTCTTAATCTCACTGTGGCCTGATTTTCCTATCTCACTTGTGAGATTTTTGTTGTGGAGTTGAATCAAGATAAACTGGTTCAAATTTGGGCCCTCTTATTATGTTCTTAGTGTTTGTTCCTGAATATTTAGTTGTTGAATACTTTCCAAAAGTGACACAAAAATGCTGCTAGAAACCACTTCTGAAGATAAATAGGCCAAAGGAGGGGAAGTCAAATAATTTCTTCATTGAAAAACATCTGATGTGCTAATGACGGACTTGGGATTAGCTGGGTTTTAGTTAAGGTATATGCTTGGTTCCTGTGAAAACGTAAAATACATGTACATAAATCAGACCTAGGGGAACTTAAATAGTCAGTGGGTTTGAGGACCCAGCATGATTTCAGGAACCCTCAAATCTAACTTCTTGTTTCACCAGCTAATGACCACTCTTGTTCGAGTCGTTCCCAACGGAATGGCTAACATGGGCAGCACAGTCTTTATTTTAGGACGAGCATTCCCAAGTCCAGATCCTCACAGATCCTCACTGGAATCCCACGGATAGCTTTCCAGGCACATCAACGAGCACTTTAATACCACACAATTGACCAGATAGTAATCAAGCCGTGGGTTTTGGTGTAATTGTCTCTTATTTACTGCACCAGAGAAGCATGAAGACAGTCTACAACAAGACCTCTGACTCCAGATAGATGAAACTGACAGATGACATACATACACCATGTCCCTGGAGGAGATGGATGCCACTTATTGTAAAACACCGCACGGAGCTTGTTCCCAGGAGCAGAGCAGGCTGCCGGTGCCTGTGGAAGTAGGCTTTCCATATACAGATTAGGTAAGGCACTCACAAACATGAGAGTGTGGTTAACTTTTTGAGTAATTTTGCTCACTGAGCGGGAAAGGTAAGTGCAGACAATGCCTCCTTTCTGGTAATGAGGTAATTTGTGTAGGGTTCTTTATGGTCAGAAAATAGGTGGGGAGGAGAATTTTACCATTGTACCCTCAAATTCCTCTCAATTTATAAGTCAGCCCAGCACCAATTATTGGCCTTAATTTAAGATCTTAAACTGTAACAGCCTATGTTAAATGTTGCATTGACAGGACATTTATTTTTTTATACAGTGACAGAGCAATCCACATTCTTTGCCTTTTTGTCAGAAACTTCATATGCTAGGGTCATTGTATAAGTTACTTCTAATCACCCAATGATAAATGGCAAAGAAAGACAGAGAATAGACATTGCCCCTCCCCTTTTTAACTCTAGGGTCCAAAGTGTCAAATATGGACTTCTACTTTATGATCACTCCTAGGGGCAAAGAAAGCTCAGAAATACAGCTGCTTTAAAAGTCTTTCCATTGCTATAAGTCTTTATTGCTATACCTGGGAGGAACATGAAAACACATTCCAAGGACAATTCTGTCTTGAAGAAATTGAGGTCAGAAGACTCTTTCTTTCTTGGAGTTCTCTCATAAGCACTCAGAATTCTCCTATGACTCCATTCTTAGACTGTGTTCCAACAGATACAGTTGGGATTTCTCTATGTAAGTTGCAGCTCCCTTCTGGACCTTGTGTGGTTAAGAGTTCCAGCATTTCATTTCTTCCAGTACCCTTCTCTATTGTGTTTGGCACATCAGAGAGAGTGCATTATGAGCTATATTCAAACAGTCAGCAACTACTTAGCTGTATATACTATCTTGGCAGTGTATCAGTTTATTCTTTAACACAGCAATATGCATATCACTGAAGGTCAATATGCATAGGGATTTTCTCACAGAAGTCATTATGGCTTTTATTCATATTTTTAGATGTTTTTGCTTACTAAAATATGAACAAGTCATGGCTTTGACAGATGAGATGATAACTATTGCAATTTGCTATTTCTACCTCATGACATAGTAACTCCTATCATTCATTTGACTTTTGTCATAAATAACTTTCTCTTGTATTATTTTTATTCCCTTGTACTTTTTAGCACATTACCATTTCTACCCAGATTAATTCTACCAAAATAGTTCATACCATATGTGTCCCAAATGAAATAGTATAATCTGGCTCTGAACAACATTTTAATACACAAGACATTATTAAGACAGACAAGACAGAAATAAAACAATTAAAATTAGCTTTCACCAAAAGGAGGTTCATTCAGTTCCAGTTTGCTGTTCACAAAAGTAAGAACATGCTAGTGGATAGGGGAAGGCAGATGCTTCATGGAGAAAGCCAACTCTGAATAGGTGTTAAGTAAAATGCTAGCTTATTTTATAGACAGGAGGGAAAATGTTTCTGATGTATACAATGACATGTATCTATAGAGTACTAAGTCACGGAGCAATAAACCTTAATAATTAGGCATTGTTGAAGAAGCACAAGCAGGACAAATTGTAGAAGCAATGTGGATAAAAAGAGGTTGTAAAATATCTTGTATCATACTATAGAGACTAGAGTATATTATTTTATATGTGAGAAGAATCTACTAAAGGCAAATATACTTATGGGAGATTTGGTTAGAAAGAAAATAGGTGATCACTGTCAAAGCTAAGAGTTCAGGATTGCAATACATGAATCCATCAAGTTAGTAACAAGGCTGTTGTCGAAGAGCGGCATAGGGAGCGACTTACCAATAGCACTGGTAAGGGTAACAGAGAAGATGTTCTTCCATGATCAGATAGACTCCTGAGAAGGAGAAAGGAGTCTGAGAATGTGGGAAGAGTTCAGGCGGTGATCTATAACTGAAGGTAGATACCCAAGGTGACAGAGCACTTTCTTCCCCATGGTGGCCTTACATAATATTTGCACTGGAATCAAAAAATCCCTTCATCATCCTGAACTTTTATGCTTCCTGCTTCCTGAAGCCATCTTTTAGTTTTATATGTGGACTTCATATCTCTTAGGTAAGAAATACAGTTTTACATTCCACTGAGGTACCCAGCTACTGTCCCAGGTGGTTGTTACATACTGACTTTGATTCACAAAATCTACAGTGCTTAGAATGTTAGAATTATAAGCTACATGGCACATACACTTTTTTTTTGCATAAGGGTTGATACACAGCATCAAAATTTTGGTGACTTTTTATGATACTCATATTTGGTTATGTTTCAGTCGTTGTCTTAGTTAAGAGTCTTTATTGCTGGGATCAAACAGTGCCACCAAAATAAGTTAGCAAAGAAAGGATTTATTTCATTTACACTTCACATCACAGTTCATAATTCTTTAAAAATGTTAGGGCAGGAACTCAGGACAGAAATCTAGAAGTGGGAACTGACACAGTCCTGGAAGAGTGCTACTTTTGCTTGCTCCTCATGCTTGATTTTCCTACTTCTTCTATGAATCAGGACCATCAGCCCAGGTGTGGTACTGAATTCCTGTGGGCTGGGCCAACTCAGATCAACCTTTAATCAAGAAGATGGCCTCTAGATTTGACTACAGACCATCTTCTGTAGGCATTTTTCTCAATAGTTCCTATTCTCAAATAACTTTCAGCTCGTGTAAAGATGACAGAAACTAATTAGCACAATTGGCCACTGGTCAATGTAAGAAGTGTCAATTATTAAACCATAACCTTCTTGTTTATGTCTGAAATCTCATACTAATATTAACAGTGTATATTAATGTTATGGAAAATGTGTTCCATCATTTAAAGAAGTACCATAGATTTAAATTTGTAAACACTTTATAATGTCAAGTCTCTTTAAAATTATCTGTAACTTTTTCAAAATTTTATATTTCTCTAAAATATCCAAAAGATCTCTAAAATATGAAATTTCTTCTTCAGTTTCCACATATAACAGCTTTGGATGCCTGTACAATAAATAATACTTTCTCACTACAAAATGAAAGAGCCAGGTCACAGTCACAATCATACCAAAGCAAAACCAAAATCCAACCGTGTACAAAGTTCAGTTCTACGTGTTTGAGATCAATCCATGATCCCCTGTCGTCTAAAGGGACTCAACAGCTCCATTTCCCTGCCTCTTTTATTTCCAAGTACCCACAATAGTTCACAAAGCATCTAACACTCAATAGCTTTTCCAGCTTAAAGTTCCAAAGTACTTTATAGTCCTTCCCAAAGTTGCTGAGCTTTGTGTAGGACCTCATTCATGGTACCAATGTCTACTTTTATTAGATTTTTTTTATTGCTTTGATAAAAACACTGTCACTAAAAGCAACTTGGAGAGGAAAAGATTTATTCTGCTTATATTTCCACATCTTAGTCTACTATTGAAGAAAGGTAAAGCAGGAAGCTGGAGGCAGGGACTGAAGTGCTCCCTGGAGGAGCTCTGCTTTCTGGCTTGCTCATTAGAGATCGATGAATATACTTTGTTATATAATTCAGAACCACCAGCCCAAGTGTGACATCAACCACTATGGGCCATATTTGTCAATATCAATCATTAATTAAGAAAACATTATAGATTTTCCTACAGGCAGTCAGATGGAAGCATTTTATCAATTGAGATTTATTTTCCCAAATAACTCTAGCTTGTGTAAAGTTGGGAAAAAACTAATTGTCCTGTCTCAAGAAAGAACAGTCTCCCCAAACAAACAAACAACAAACCAGAACTCAAACTAGTTATTACAGTTACCCAAACTGCATGAACGTTATTTTATGTTAAACAAATTTATTCATATTCTAGTCATGATTGACTTAGTATTTCAGATTTGTCTGAGTCTTTTAGATAGGTGATATGTAAACCGTAGAATATTATAGTAAACACATTCCTTGGTCCTCTAGCTTTTACAGTCTCTCTGCCCTCTCTTCTGAGAAGTACAAGAATTGTGTTGTAGGTGGATGCTTTGTAAGTAGGTTTCCCTATGATCTACTAACCTTTGAGTCATGACCAGTTGTGGTTATTAGTAATGTACTCTAGTTCCTGTAAAGAGGAGCTTTTTATATGGGGGCATATCTATACTTACCTGTGCATATAATGATAATCTTTAGAATGTAGGTAGGAAGCACACTGGTCTAATAAAATAGTTCTTTTCTAAGGTAATGACCTCACTAGTCCCATGAAGTTGGATAAGTTTCTAGCATTTGGAATGGTGATTTCATTTCTATTGAATGAAATGTGTTGAGTGCTCCATATTATATACCTATATTTGTGTATCTATCTGTCTATCTGTCATCTATTTATGTACTATCAACCTATCATCTATTTCTATATATCCACGTATCTATCATTTATCTGTAACAACAATAACAAAAGATAAAGAGGCCATCAATTTGATAGGGTATGGGGTGCATAGGAAGAGTTGGAGGGATAAAAGGGAGAGGGTAAATGAAGTAAACATAGTTTAGTTAAAACACAGTAAAATTTCATTCATTTCTCTGTGAAACTTATTTACTCATGAATATATGATATATATTTTCAAAGAAATTTTAATCACTTAAAATAGGTAAATAGAACATTTAGTAATAGCATCTTACCTACTTGAGCCAAGAAAAATCAAATTACATTGACATTTGTTTGGAATGCAAACTGCCCAAAGTATAGTCCACGGATATTACTTAGACACTATTTTCAAAGTTCTCCAGATACATTATGAGTTCTGTCAGTGCACTCAAAGTTTAATTTTGGATTTATTTCTTTTATTATTTGTAAGCATTTCTCTTCTTTGTCTTTTTCACAATAATAAGCTCTGGGCTGGGATTCTCTCCCCTGTATTTCCTTCCATGTGCTCAGGACACACCTGGGATGGGGTCTCTGTTATTCAGTTATCATGAACGCACTAGGCATACCAGCTCTTCTTCTTGCTAAATTATTATTCCTACTTTTGACAAAGTCCTTAAGGATCCAATTGTGCCAATGCTTCACTAACAATTGTTTACATTTCTGTCAGTGAGCACAAAGAAACCCCATTTTCTCCCAGAAGACCCGAGGATATTTACTGTTCCTCAGTGTTCCCAAGAGCACCCTCCTTGCTTGCAGCGATTATCAGCACATCCATCCTTGCAGCACCTCCTCCGGTACTCAAGTCCCGCCACAGATGTCTCTTTTCACTCCAGAAGCACCTTTCCCCCATATGCTTCCTCTCTTTCCAATGTGATCCAGATGCCTTGAATTTCCTTCCAGGGAAACCCAGGATCTATAATAGGATCTTTATAAGCTATCCCCAGTGAGCCATCTTTCTGCCCTGTTGCCTGAGTCTGTTGTATTTCTCCCCAATGTGCTACAGGTGCATATGGCTCTTCTTGGTGCAGATGTGCAAAGTGTTCACCTTCTGTTCCCGTATCATGGCTGATTTATGTGTCCCTGGTATACCTTTCCACTTCCCATGGTGCCTGCGTGTTTCCTCTCTTCATTGCATGCATCTATCAATCTTCTTGCTTTAGGATGTTACACTATTTTAGTGGAACACAAGACACCTCTACTTTCCCCAGTTCAGTTACTGTGTACAATATTGGGTCTTACTTTTCTGCACTGTCAGTCTTTGATAATCTGGATATTCCAAAGGGGTCGCTACTGCTTTCCCCTTTATGAAGCACAATTGGATGTTAATATCTCTTTTCACATTCACTATTGCATTAGACAATCAGCTATTCAGGATTCATGAGAAACAAAGCATAGCTCTCAATCCTGGTTTTTAGGACAATGTGCTCACTGAGAAGCAGAGTATGTCTCAGCTCTTGGATGAATGGTGTCAGTAAGTTTGACACCATCATTTGCCACATGAGACCCTCTCTTGGTAAGAAAAAAAATAGAACTATACAATCTGAGGCATATTTATTCACCTCCTTGTTCATCTCTCAGGTCTTTTACCAATTTCTCTTTATGCAAATCAACTCTACCTGAGAGCACAGTGGCCTTTCTCCTTTGCTTCATAAGGTATTCCTTAATAGTTGTCCTCATCTCTTCCGATGCTGCAAAGGGAACTTCTTTCCCCCTTAAAATTTTTTAGAACTTGAGTTTCACAGCATCTCATGCCTTTTGTCTGGAATTGATTTCACTAAAAGAACTAACTAGGTACAAGTTTTTCATTCTTGCTGATACAAACCATTTTTCAGACTATGTGCCCCTTAGTATTTTCCTATATGAGGATTAAAATAATATACTGTTCATCTTTCTGTTGTTGTTAGTTCTAAATCCCACTGTTTTGTAGGGCTGGAGACAGAACTTAGGCTTTTACACTCACTAGGGAGCACTCTGAGACTGAAATGTGCTCATGGACTTTTCCTACTTTTACTTTTGAGACAGGTTCCCACTCCTTTGCCCAGGCTGACTTTGACTAGCTTTGTTGTTCAAACACACCTTGAACCTATGATTCTTCCCTTTTGGTTTTTTGAGTAGATGGGATTACAAGCCTGTTCCACTGAACCCCATTGTTCATCATATAGACTATAACTTACATATATCCAGAAAGTCCTTACCAGGACTGGGATGTTTGATGGGTGAGTGGAGTATGCTGGTATCTGGGTAGAAAAAAAGCTCAGATGAAGGAAACAGAAAATCCAATGAGGAAACATGGGAGTAAAATCACAGGTGCTTTGGAATCTCAGACGAAGTCATGGATTGAAGCTGATCAGGAGCAAAGCATGCGGACGTGAGGTTAGCAACCTGATTGGGGTTCCATGGGAAAATGCTTCGGAAGTCATTTTAAGCTTCAGAAAAAAAAAATCAGATTATGATCACCATTTTCTACAAGCTGCTGGAGAGTGATGGGTTCTTACCATTTTCTAAGGATTTTGAACTTTCCCACATTTGTCCATGCATCCTGCCCCCACCTCTCTCCCATTATGTCCATCTTTCTTTGCTTCCCTTTTTTTGCCCCATAGCATTGTTATTTTTTATATCACAATTTATATTAATAATTATGACACCCAGCCTCATTTTGTGACGATTCCTTTCCTTCTGCCAAGACAAGTCCTCATATCTTTATAAGCTTATTTCAGACTATTATTTTTACATTTATATATTATTCAATCTTTTTGTCGAGGGACAGTTCTGGAATTGAACCCAGGGGTTTGGATAGGCTAGGTGATAACTCTTCTACCAACAATCATCATTTAATCTCCGATCACCTAAGAAGATTTTACTGTTTGCTGTCGGATGGATGGCTTTAAGGGTTCTTCTATCTTCATGTGCACCTAGCCACACTGTGATTTCTATTCATCCTTAGCTCTCCAATGATTTGATCCCACAACATACATTTTTTTTTCTGAACTGTAGCTTCTGCTTATACTTTTTCTTGTTTTAAATTAATTTATTTACTTTATAAAATATCATTACAGCTCACTTACATAATAATATATGATGAATACATTCTTTCTTTCTTTCTTTTTTTTAAGAAGGACTGAGGCTTCCAAATTTTGGTCTTTCTTCTTTTTGAGCTTCATAAGGTTTGTGAGTTGTTTTTTGGGTATTCAGAGCTTTCTGGGGCTAGTATCTAATTATCAGTGGCTGCATATCATGTTTTCTTTTGTGACTGGGTGATCTCACTCAAGACGATATTCTCCAGTTCCATCCATTTGCCTAGGAATTTTGTAAAATCATTGTTTCTAATAGCTGAGTAGTACTTCATTGTGTAAATGTACCACATTTTCTGTATCCATTCCTTTGTTGAAGGTCATCTGGGTTCTTTCCAGCTCTGGCTATTATAAATAAGGTTGCTATGAACATAGTAGAGCCTGTGTCCTTATTATATGTTGAGTTATCTTTGGGGTATATGCTCAGAAGTGGAATAGCTGGGTCCAATTTTTTGAGGTACTGCCAGACTGATTTTCAGAGTAATTTTACCAACTTATAACCCCACAGACAGTAGAGGAGTGTTCCTCTTATACTTTTTATTAAGGTAACATCTTAAGAGAAGGTTGCCTTTCTTCTACTTTGGTTACAGACAGTAGCACCCCTATCTTCAAGTACTGAGGGATATATGTGCATTTATTGCTGAGCATTTGGTATTTTAGAGTTTTGTTATTCTTTCTGTTTTTTTGATTTTTAAGTGATTTTCTAAGTTGGTTCTTGTAACAATGTATTAAAACATGTTATGGCTCTGCATTTCTTGATGAAAGGGGAAATATGATTTTTTTCAGAAAAGGTTCTGAACTTTCATGTTTTTTTTTTTTTTTTCATAAATTACCATTCCACTAATGGTTCTGGTATTTTTTTTTCTTGCGAAGAGATGCTCTTACATGAAAATTGGTAGCCCTTTTGTCATGTAGGATGTGAAAGCAGGCACTTTGAATCGCCCTTTGTATTTCCTCAAGATGACATTTTTATACAAAAACACTGTATTTGTTCAATCTGCAGAATTATTTTTACACACGAACACAGAAAATATCTTCTATAACTGAACATACATTAACAATCCCAGTGCTTTCTTTGATTTTCACTCATATTTTTTTATTTAACTATCTGTCACCCCATTAGTAAGTTGGATATGTAATTGTAGAGCAAAAGCTATCTCCTTACCCATTATTCACAGCTCTGTTTAACATATGCTTGGCCCAGGAGGTGTGGGGTATAAGACCCTCATCCTAGCTGCCTGGACGTCAGTCTTCCACTAGCAGCCTTCAGATGAAGAGGTAGAACTCTCAGTACTGCCTGCACCGTGCCTGTCTGGATGCTGCTATGCTCCCGCCTTGATGACGACATGATAAACTGAACCCCCGAACCTGTAAGCCAACCCAATTAAATGCTGACCTTATAAGACTTGCCTTTCCGTGGTGTCTGTCCACAGCAGTAAAACCCTAATGAAGACAAATATTAGGCTCTATGGAAGTCTGGTCTGCTGAATCCTCACATGTATAAGATAGTTATGGTGTACTTTTTTCTTTTCTTTATATTTTGCTTATTTAAGTAGGAAGACAGGCTGCCTTCTCCGCTTTCATGTTAAAGGAAGTCCCCTACATTCCACATGCTTTCATTTCTGCTTACCATCCCTTAAGCTCCTCTGGCCCTCTAAATGATTTATTGCATATTCTATATCTGCTTCATTCATCCCGACTTTTCTTGTAACTCTGAAATATCAGATCTGCTAATCTGAGACTTAGGTTGTTGTTCAGTTTTCATTTTACCCCCGGCTTCTTGTTATTTTTGTTTGTCTGGGCTGCGATTTTACCTTCACTGCCTTGGAGTCCAGCTCACCTTCCCTGGCACTGTCTCGGAGGTTCGTGGTCCTGCCTTGCCCATGTTGGATGTCTGACTGTTTGCTTGACTTTCAAGGAACTATAATTCCTTTGACATCCTAATCTCTGTAACAACACTCTCATTTTGGGCAGCGGAGTGCTGTCATTTCATCAGCAGAGGATCTGTCTCATTATATTTCACTTTAGTTTCCAGCCCTATAAAGTCCCTAGGGGTTATTGCAGGTCCCTTTACATTCCTAGGTACTTCACTGTACCTCAATTTCTAGCCTATGCATATCCACAATCTTTCCGTTTACTTGTTCCAGTCGACTCATACGATTTAAAATCATTTCCTTTTGCTTCTCTTCAGGTGTTTTCACCTGTGTTCTTTACACCCTTGAGAGAAATGGGTTTCTATTCCCTATCCAGTTCTCCCTATTTTGTATTTCACTCTTCAGTAAATGGTGTTCTTGCCCTTACTTTCTTGCTTCTGTTCTCTCTTACTTTTTTTTTTTATCTGTACAGTGAAATCTTATCTCTCACATCTCAATTTTCTTTGAATGCTGTGTCTCTTGCCACTGTGTATCTGGGGACTGTTATGTTATTCTGTAATTCTGCACTTGTTGCCTCAATAAAGCTGAATAATCTTTGCTTTTGACAAACAATTTGCTGTTCCTTCGAGAACACAGTAAATACTCTTCTTTTGTGTTCAGTGTTTAAAGTGGTGGTCAGGCTGCTCTTGTTCTTGATTCCCATAAAGCTTTTATTTTCCTTAGACTTTAGTTTCTTTGATCTGTTATACTTTGTTTTCCACTATTATTTATAGGACTTATACTTTTTAAATAAGTGGTTGAAGCATTTATCTTCTTATAGATGCCTTGTATATTAATTAATATTTTAGGCTTTAAAAACTAAATTACCATGGTAAATTAAAAAAGTATTTCAATGTATATTTTTATAAAAATTGTTTGTTAGTTAACATATCAGGAACTGAAAGGGATGCATAAAAAGTTCTGGAAGCAGATCAATCTGGACTAGGTCAGTTTAATTAATTAAACTTGAGAGGAATTCTGGGTTTTAGATTGCTTAAGAAAATACCAAATACCACAATCTGTGTCTTCAGGTTCAAGTAGAGTACTTCAATTTGGGAGATAAGCCAAAGGAACCCTTGTTAAAATATGTAAGACTCTGACAATGGCTAGTAAATTACACCTCATTTGTTTCAATCTAGAGAAAGATAAACTGAACATGACCCGTAGAACCTTCCGACAAGGAGAATCTTGATGAAGGGTTGTTGCCATAAACACCAAATTACCAAAGGCTGTTACTCTCCCTCCTACTGTCATGATTTCTTTTAATTTGCATATCTTTGTCATCCTGTCTTAATTTTAATTTCTTACATTCAATTTATAGTAGATTCTGTAACCATACAATCTAATTAAAAGCTATAATAATTAAAATGTTATGTGACATAATATAAATAAACTGTCTATATTTCAGGAATTACAGGCTTACTTTCTGTCCCTGGAATGTTTTCCTTATGCTAGCATTAGTGGTTGCTTCATAAGAACAGCAAGAGCGGCCTGAGAAAGCATGTTGACTCAGTCTTGACATGCCGTGCCCTTTCCTGGGCATGGTATTTCCATTACTATTCTGGACGGTTATTTAGTTTCTATAACCATATTTGAACAGATCAGTAGTCTTTAGGAATTACAGGTTTGTGCTCCTCAGTTACAACCATAGATAATTGACTTAGACATGTTTAGGAGCAAATAACAGAGCTAATTTCGAGAAGGTTAAAAAAATAAAATTTTAACCAAAAAGATCTAGTGCATCTCCAAAGTTATGTGAATTCAGACAATACTAAATGAAGAAGGCTAAAGCTGTAATGTGGGTAGAAAAGAGTAGACATCCCTGCAGAAGGAGTCAGGGTCACTGGTTACATTGTAACTGCAGCCAAAAGCAGACAATGATGAGAAAATGCTTGTCCTCAGTTACTTCTTCCTTGTAATACAGTCTAGGATCCCACAGCAAGTGCCTCCCACATTAGCCTAATAAAGATAATTCTCCCAAACACAAGCAGAGGGTAACTTAACCTAATACTTTAAAAGTATGCCTAGAAGATTGTTTTTTAGGTAAATGGATCCCAGGAAATATTAAACCATCGATGCATATAATTTTTTATATCAGAGGTATTTAACAGCATGATTCTTTTATTATTGCTTCAATTCTTGAACTCCATGGAAGATCGGCTCGTAGAAAAGCCTACTGGTAAAAAAAAAAAAAAAAAAAAAAAAAAAAAAAAAAAAAAAAAAGAAACCTGCAAGGTCTTTTTATTTCAAATTTTATTGGATATTCCGTGTATTTACATTTCAAATGTTATACCCCCCCCACTCCCCTCCCTCCTCCCTTTCAACTTTCTTCTATGAAGATGCTCACTTTCCCAATCACCCTCTCCACCTCAGTGCCTTGGATGATGATGATGTTTTTCTCTTTACCAATACCGTTTTTATCACAATTCATCTATAATACAGCCTGAGGTTAGGAATGGTGATTCCCCTAGAAGTTTTTTTATTGTTGAGAATGGGTTTTGGTATCCTGTTTCTTTTATTATTCCAAATAAATCTGTAGATTGCTCTTTCTAATTATATAAAGAATTGAGTTGGAATTTTGATGGGTATTGCATTGAATTTGTAGATTGCCTTAGGCAAGATGTCCATTTTTACTATGTTGATCCTTCCAATTCATGAGCATGGGAGATCATTCCATCTTCTGAGGTTTTGTTCAATTTTGTTCTACAAAGACTTGACCTTCTTGTAATACAGATCCTTCACTTGCTTGGTTAGGGTTACCCCAAGGTATTTTATATTATTTGTGGCTATTGTGAAGGGTGTCAATTCTCTAATTTCTTTCTCAGACTGTTTGTCCTTTGAGTAGAGGAAGGCTACTGATTTGTTTGAGTTAATCTTATATCCAGTCACTTTGTTGAAGGTGCTTATCAGCTGTAAAAGATCCTTGGTGGAATTTTTGGGGCCATTTAACTATACTATCGTATCATCTGTAAATAGTGACTTCTTCCTTTCCAATTTGTATCCCTTGGACCTCTTCTTGTTGTCTTAATTGCTCTGGCTGGTACTTCCAGTACTATATGGAATAGGTAAGGAGAGATTGGACAGCCTTGTCTAGTCCCTGAATTTAGTGGGATTGCTTCAAGTTTCTCTCCATTTAGTTTTATGTTGGCAACTGGTTTGCTGTATATTGCTTTTACTATGTTTAAGTGTGAACCTTGAATACATGACCTTTCCAAGACTTCTAACATGAAGGGGTGTTGAATTTTGTCATTCCTGGGATGAAGCCTACTTGATCATGGTGAATGATTGTTTTGATGTGTTTTTGGATTGGTTTGCAAGAATTTATTGAGTATTTTTGCATCAATGTTCCTGAGAGAAATTGGTCTAAAGTTCTCTTTCTTTGTAGGGTCTTTGTGTGGTTTAGCAATGAGCATAAATGTGGCTTAAATGAGTTGGGTACTATTCTCTCTCTTTTTATTTTGTGAAGTAGTTTGGAGGGTATTGGTATTAGGTCTTCTAAGAATTCTGCACTAAACCCATCAGGCCCTGGGATTTTTTTGGTTGGGAGGTTTCCGATGAATGTTTCTATTTCTTTAGGGGTTATGGGACTGTTTAGATGGTTTTTCTGATCCTGCACATCTGGAAGCTCTATAAGAAGCAGATACACCCAAGTGGGGTAGATGGCAGGGAATAGGGTTGAAATAAAAAGATCTATACAAAGAATCAACAAAACCAAGAGCTGGTTCTCTGAGAAAATCAACAAGTTAGCCAGACTAACCAGAGGGTGCAGAGAGAGTATGAAAATTGACAAAATCAGAAATGAAAGGGGAGATAAAACAACAAAAAATGAGGAAATTCAAGAAATCATCAGATCCTACTACAATAGCCTATACTCAACAAAACTAAAAAGTCTAAAGGAAATGGTCATTATTTAGACATATACCAAGTGCCAACGTTAAATCAGGATCAGATAAGCCATCTAAATAGCTACAAGGTCTTTGTTTCAAGCATTTGTTTCTGGCTGGTAGTGTGAGGAAGAAGCTAGAAGTTTGTCACATTTATTATATATCTGTGGACCCCTTCCTTATCTTCCTGTATATCAAGAATCCAACTAATAGTTGTGAAGCCAATGATTAAATGTGTTCACCACCATGCCTGTTTTTAAGTTTTCTTTAACTGGAATTTGCTCTGTCCCAGGTTGGCCTTGAACTCAAAAGATCTGCTAGCCTGTATCTACTGAGATTAAAGACTTGTACTACCATGCATGGAAAGGAATTTAGCTGGGTAGAATCTTGCCCAAAAATCATCTCTCCCTTAATCTGTTATCTCCTAGTACATAGGATTCATCTCCATTCTACCACCTCATGCCCCTTTAAAAACTGAACCATATACTGTGTGTTTTTTTCTTTTAAAGCTCGCTACACTTCATCAAGATACTCTTCTTGAAACTAAATCACAGTATAAAGTCCAAATGAGGTTATTTTGAGACCTCCTTTGTCAATGCAATTAATTTGACTCTTTACATTAGTCTCAGGCAGACTTTTTGGACAAGGGCAAAAAGCAGCCACACTCTTCACCAAAATATCACAAAACAGTTTCTCGGACACATACTGAAATTCTTCTCCATGAAATCTCTTGGGCCAAGTCTTCACAATACTGTTGATTAGCCCATTAATCCCCACTAAAAGCATCCCACTGCTTTCCGAAGTCCCCAAATCCACATTCCTCCAAACAAAAGCATTGTCAAGCCTATCACAGCAATACCCAAGTCCCTGATACCAACTTTTGTCTTAGAGTCTTACTGCAGTGAAGAGACACCATGACCAAGGCAACTCTTAAAAGGAAATTTAATTGGGGCTGGCTTACAATTTCAGAGGGTCAGTCCATTATCATCAAGGTGGGCATGTTCAGGCAGGCATGCAGGAGAAGCTGGGAGTTAAACATTTTGTTCGGAAGGCAAACATGAGAAGCTGATTTCCAGGCATTTAGGACAAGAGTCTTAAAGCCTACAACCACAGTGATATACTTCTTCCAAGAAGGCCACACCTACACTCCAACAAAGGCAAGCTTCCTAATAGACTCACTCCCTGGGTCAAGCCTATTCAAATCACAATAATTTTAAAGCAGGAACAAATCTTCAGTAAACAGTTTCATGTTCAGTGTGCTGGATTCAGGAATATCTTGGGGTGGTCAAGTGAGCAATTAGGTAGGTATATATTTTATGAGTGGGTAGTAGCTGCCAGAAAAAGATTTTTTTTTCTTTTTTGAGCATACATCAGTGCCATGGAGAGCTGTGTGGAATTAGGAGAAAAGGTCAAGGAGAGCAGAAATCTGGGAAACATCATCAAGCAGGTACCTTAGGAGCACAGCACAGAAGAGTAAGGCACAGACAGACAGAATTCTGCATCATGGATGCTTTGTCCAGGTTTCAAAGCTGAATGGTGAGAGGTTTTACTTTACTTTAAACTAGAATGCTGTGTGCAATTTTAAAAACATGTTACTTACTGCCTTTGCCTGGGAGGTGGTACTATGAACCTGCGACTCTAGAGCTGCTGCACACTTTCTGGTTCCCTTTTGCTCCTCCCAGCTTAGCTTCACCAACCTGCCATTACCAATAGGCTTCTTTTTCCTACCTGCTTTTGCTCCTGGAGGGGTCGAGTTACCAGTCCCACCCAAAACCTGTGAATCCTAGGATAATTTCCTGTCCTAATTGTATCGGATAGCCTGTATCAGTCAGCCTCCACAGACCTTCTTGTCTTTCCCTAGTGGGGAAGACCACTGGTTTTATTTTTCCTGAGGTCTCACATGTTTGTTTCGTGCTTCTCCTTCTAAAGCTTAGCTGAAAAGCCCCTTCTTGTTTCCTACATCTCCTTTTCCTCCTGGAGTTTGAAGGTCTACCATACTCTGACTTACATTTCAGGGGGGATAAAACAAAGATTAGCATTCATTGGCTGTGTGTATTGAAGAGATATCTATCAGTGCTTTTCCCGAAAGTCATTTCAGTGGAACAAGGATCAGACTCAGAGTGGAGTAATTGCAAATGTTTTGGGCAAGGTATATAGATGCATCTGTAGTGATAATGGAGAAGTCACTTAGATATATTATTGCAAAGAAACAGAAAGACAAGAATCATGAAAGTATGTAAAATGTATCCAGGGAGATTGGTTTGCTCATGTTTGGCAAACTACTTACTAAAAAGGGGGCTGGGGGGAGTGTAGGTTATTTGACAAGGGGTAGAAAGAGCAGTGGATAATATTGTAGGTGAGAGAGTGAGAGCAACCAGAGCAGTGTCTACATGTGTCTCTGCATGGTCTGAGAAGCTCTCTTATGCTGACTTGCCTTTATTCTCTGAGGTGCAGGCTAGGATTTCTGCCTGGGAATCAAGTATGGTGAACTGAAAGAAGTGTTCTGATTTCTAAAAACAATTGTTTCCTGTAAAGCAGGCAACAGAGAAGGCAGAGAGTTTCCTGTGAGTTCACTTAGCAGGTTTTTTTAAATTAGATACTTTGTATTTGCATGTGAGATGTTATCTCTTCCCCCAACCCTGCTTCCATCCCCCATCACCCTCCATTTGTCTCCAGGAAGGTGCACTTCCTCCTATTTACCTTCTCCACCCCATTGCCTTGGCATCCCCCTACACCAGGAAAACATGCCCTCCCTGGACCAGCCCTCTTCTCACGTTGATGCCAGACACTGCTATTCTCCACTATATATGCAATTGGATCAATAATTCTCTCAATGTGTGCACAAAGGTTGGTGTTTTAGTCCATGGGAGTTTTGGAGGGTTTGGTTTGTTGATAATATTGTTCTTCCCATGAGGTTGCAACCTTATTCAGCTCCTTCAGTCCTTTCTTTAGCACCTTCATTGGAGTCCCCGAGTTCATTCTGATGGTTAGCTATTTAGCAGGTTTTTAATTGATTTTCTAGTAGTAGAAGAATTTGGAAAATAAGGACATTGGAAAAAAAAACATGGTTGATATGGTGGGCCATGAAATCTCAATGCAGTGCATAATGTAATTCATAATATACTTTAAATCTTGCTTGCTCTGCTTCAGTAGAATCTTCTAATACCATTTCTTTAGATAGACATGCACACTAGTTCACAAGGAGGACAGACATTTTAGTACTATGTTCTTAAGACACATTGCTTTCTTCATGAGCCCGATGCTTCATCCTTAAAGAGCTGTTGAATACACAGATCATGAATTTTGGAACACTTAATACTACTGATCACCTGATCAACACATGTTTACACATTTTGTTGCTCAGAACATCAGGGAATTAAGACTCAATAATTCCACAGTGTGTGCAGTTATTAATATATGTTATTATTTAGTATGCATGTGAAAGACACAAATAAACAGCGCTCTCTTCTTTTTGTCATTTTAAATGTGATGCCTTCACTTTGGCAGCACACATACTAAAATTGGACTGATACAGAGAAGATGGTTGTGGTCCCTGCACAAACATTTTGGTGTTTAAGTTCATGAAGTATTTCATAACATAAAAAAGTAACTCACTGATACCAAGAAAACCATAGTATTTTATATATCTTTTTAAAAAAATTGAACAACTTTATTTTAAAAAACAAAGATAAATGTACACATTTTAAGCATTTTTGCATAAAAGTATATGAATATATTTTATCAGTACTTGATTTTTTTTAAAGGTTTGATAGTATGCCTTAAAATCTTACTAGTTATAATGAGCATAAAGTACATGTAAAACAAGATATAACCTGGAAATAGTAAAAGCTTTCTTGGTGTGTAAAGATTAAGCATAATGGTTTTTCATTTCCTTCCTTCCTTCCTTCCTTCCTTCCTTCCTTTCTTCCTTCCTTTCTTTCTTTCTTTCTTTTTTTCTTTCTTTTTATTTTGGCCTTTGTTTTTTCTTGAACTTCATATAGTCTGTGAGTTGTTTCTGGGGTGTTCAGAGCTTTCTGGGGTTAGTATCCAATTATCAGTGACTGCATATTATGTCTGTTCTTTTGTGACTAGGTTATCTCACTCAGGATGATATTCTCTAGATGCAACCATTTTCTTAAGGATTTGGTTAAGTCATTGTTTCTGATAGCTGAGTAGTACTCCATTGTATAAATATACCACAATTTTTGTATCCATTCATCTACTGAAGGACATCTGGGTTTTTTCCAGCTTCTGGCTATTATAAATAGGGCTGCTATGAACATTGTGGTGCATGTATCTTTTTTGTATGTTGGAGCGTCTCTGGGGTAAATGAAGAACTGGGTCTTTAGGTAGTACTATGTCCAATTTTCTGAGGAATCGCCAAACTGATTTCCACAGTGGTTGTACCAACTTACAACCCCACCAGCAGTGGAGAAGTGTTTCTCTTTCTCTGAATCCTCGCCAGCATCTGCTGTCATCTGAATTTTTGATCTTAGCCATCCTGGTTGGTGTGAGGTAGAATCTCAGGGTTGTTTTGATTTGTATTTCCCTGATGGCTAATGATGTCGAGCACTTCCCTAGATATCTTTATAAGTGACAATCACTTATTAACATGACTTGTACACCTGCTAGGCATAATGCAACTTTTTAGACTTCAGCACTGAGTTAGCCATTGACACGGACATGTTTTTTTCTGTGATGACTGTGGAAGGTAATGTCTCTCTCCACCAAATGAAATAGACACTTTTGCCCTATAAAAACATCATGTTACCGATAGCACTGTTCTGGTACCTAATACTAAATCTATGAACTGTCTTTAGTTAGCATTTTAAGTGTTATCTGACATTATTGTGTTTCTGTAGCAACTCAAAAGATCCTACATTACCCCAGATTATTCTTAATTATTTATCTTTCAATCTTTCCATTTATACAAACATTTTAATTAAAACAGCATTACATCAATTTCTCCTTTTGCCTCCTTTTAGCCTTTCAAAGTCCCATTCCCCAACCCTGCCATGCTTCCTAATTCTCAAATTGATAATGTTTTCATTGTTATTGTTCCACACATGTCCATGTGTGCCTATTTATGCAGAAACACATAACTACAACCTGCCTAGTCCATTTTGTTGTTATTTGTGTGTATATATTTGCAGGGCTGAGCCCTTTGTACTGGATAAACAATTAGGGAACTCCTCCCTGGGAAAGGCTAATTATCCCTCTCTCTGCACTCTTTTGTTGTCTGTAGTTTTTTGTCCAGGGTTGGGACCCTGTGAGATGTTTTCCCCTTCTCTGCTAGCATGTTTATCGATATTGTTATTTATTTATTTATTTTAGATCTGGTTTATGCTGCTGTTTCTGTGACTTTTTCATAGCAAATATTCTGACATGCTGGCTCTGACAATTTTCCAACCAACCCCACTTCACTCTCAGCAGTGACACCTATTAACCACAACAGTGACCAGCATGGCAAAACATCCATAAATGTACATAAGTGGCACTCACATATTGGTAACCCACAGCTGTCTAAATTGGACTTAATGTTTATTCAACAAAATGGAAATCATCCCTGGTGGTAGCCACATTCCCAAACTCCCAAAAACAATGAGGTCATACCTCTTTGAAGAGGGACTATTATTACCACATTTATTGACCAGCATGATTCTCAAGTACATTCTAAATCTTGGGCTTATTCCCTCAGATAAGTGGTACTATTATCCCTCATTGGAGATGCTTTTCTTCACAGCAAATGGTAAACTACCATTGGAGACAATGGAGAGCTCTAGGGATTGTAGAGAGCCCAGACACATCATCATAGTCCTGCATGCAAGGCTCATAGACCACTCATAGACCAGGCTGCAAAAATTTTTTTAAGAGTCAGAATTCAGAGATTCTTTGTTGCAATGGCTTAAAGTACCTGCATACATAGGTTCGGAAGAAAGATTTATACAGAAAAGCATTGAAAGTAGAATCTTAAGAATTTATTTTTTTATTAAAATTTTACGGATTGTTATGGTAATTTCTTAAGTTTCTTTCTGTAGATTTCATTATCAGTCTTAGATATTAATATTAGATATTTAAATATTTGAGTTTAATGATGGGCTGTCTGTGAAAAGAGGGCTCAGGGGACAAGACAAGGTATTGTTCTTGCAAAGAATCTAGACCAGGCAGTTCATAACAACCTTTAATTCTAGATCTTAGGGATCTGAACTCCTGAACACACTATGAATGACATCAGGAGACTTGAACTTGACAAAATGCTATGCTTTACACAGCAACATTGTGTTCTTTTGCTCGAGCCAGGCCAGGGCATTGACTGCTCATTGTGCTTGTAACCACATCTTAGGCCCTGTCTTAGAGTTTTATTGCTGTAAAGAGACACCATGACAGTGGCAACTCTTCCAAAGGAAAACATTTAATTGAGGCTGGCTTTCTGTTTACTTCACTATGACTCTGACAGAAAGCATGGTGGCATGCAGGTAGACATGGTACTGGGGAGATAGCTGTGCGTTCTACATCCAGACCTGAAGGCAGCAGGGAGAGAGAGTGAGGTTGGGAGTGTGTTGCTGACCCTGATACCCCATAGCCTAGGGCCAGTGACAAGCTTCCTCCAACAATGCCAGACCTATGCTAACAAGGCCATACCTTCTGATAGTAACACTTCTTATGGGTCTATGGAGGCCATTTTCATTCAAAACAGCATAGGCCCCTTTTGTAAACGTGAGGCTTTTTGGAGTATTGGTATTGCAGAAGTCCCTGAAGGATTCACTGGGCTGTACCTGTACCAGTCTCTCTCCTAACTGATAATGCTCCTGCTATTTATGCACAGAGTTTAGACTGAAGTGTGCTCCCAGTCAACTTGCTGTGCACATTAATAACCTAACGAGCACAGGAGGACAGAATCCACAAATCCTTCTGGTGACTGAAGGAAGTGCCTTTTGATCAAATACTATTTACTTAGCAATATACATAAGGAAGTGCCTTGACTTTATTTATTTGATCCTGTAATATTTAATTAATATGCACAATACTATACAATGTACAAACTCTTAGGGAACAAGTCAAACTATCTAATTCCCCAAGTAGATTTGCAAAAATTACATTATTTGTATGGTGATAAAATAGAGAAGCCACAGAATTATACTTAACCTCTGATATATGTCTTCTCCCCAAGGAAAATTAGCATAGAGATTTGAAGATATTGTAAAACGTTATGTCATTGGAAATAATCTACAGTTAGCATCTACTCTGCTTCATCATTTAATAATATCATATCTCAAATTATCATTTTCTTAAGTGATCAAATTGTTTTGAACAGATTTCATGGTTGCAAATCATACATTAATGTCAGTACAAGGTTTTCCCCTTTACTTTGTTTGCAGACATGAAGCTGTAATGTGACCATATTAATGTAAATTATTTTTATAATTTGAATATGATTTCAGGACCCTTTATATTTTGAGTCCTAAGAGACTAAGTATTTCAGAGTTTGGGAGCAGTGTGGAGCTCCCACTGTGTCTGTCAGTAGAGAATAGGCCATAGTCAATGTCTGGAAGCAGAGCCTTGGCCATGGAGAAGTGCAATAGGCTAGGTTGCAGACTCAAACCTGAGAAACAGAAGTCCTGCAACAGCATCTGGTGCCTTTGAAAGGATCTTGGGACAGTTTGTGATAAAGATCGAGCACACTGGGCTCTCAGGTAGTTTGAGTGCCAAAAGCCTGGAGTTTTTGGATATGTTAAAATGTAAAAGGGTTATGGAACCACAGATTACCTGTGGGCTTTAAGTACTATCATAGAAAAGAATATACAATTGGCTTTTTCAAAATTTCAAGGGTCATATTTTTAAAAAAGATACAATGCTGTAGCTGCTTCAGTTTTATATACATTTGAGTCAACATTGGAACAAACACCACATATAAGGTAAAAGTGAATAGGATGCAGACACATTTTCTTATATTTTGGTTGTGAGCCTAGCCTTTAATGGCTGAGACATCTCTTCAGCCTGTAGACATGTTTTCGAGTGGGTTAGAAGATAAAAAACAAGACTACTGAATAAAAGTAGTTTTACATTTTTTATCATCTTGCATTTAAAATGTTGACACTTTAAAAATACCTGTCTCTGAAAATGCATTATTCAATAGCAGCATCTCATAGGAGTGTTAACACAAGATGAACTTGCATATGAAACAACTATAGAGTGGTATGGCATTTAATTCCTTGTATCCCAACATTATAGACAGAATGGAATTAATACTTCTTTCTCTGCATGGTAGTGTATACCTGCAATATCCACCATTTGAAAAACAAATTGTCTACACAGTGAGTTTAGAGCTAGCCTATGTGACATGAGACTGTCCCAAAAATCTAAAAACAAAATAAACAAAAACCTAAAACATTATTCAAACTTTTCCTCTGATTGTTGCTCCTGTATATAGTTAATTTTCATAAAGCCTTTAATAGGAATTTATATTTGAAAAATAATGTCACAATGGAAGTAGCTATAACTATCTGGAAATAATATAATGGTTTAAATTAAATGTAGTAGTAATAGTTGCAATACAAATATGCAACAAATACCACATCCTTTAGTTGTATGTAAATCCTTCATTGATCAAATTAATTCTATTCTTGTTATTTCCAACATAATTGAATTTGTGTTACAGCCCTACATTTTCCAACAGAATTGTAAAAAGGCTAACAATTGGTATTATTTTGGAGAAGTTCCTAGACAATGGTGCTTATAAAATAGACAATAATGCTTACTCCAAGGACAATTGTGAGGTACATAAGACAGATAATGTTTGTATGTAGAAAACTTTCAGTATATTGAAGTAACAATTTTTTGACAAGACCTAGTGAGATGTGTTTTCAATCCATAGGCAAACTCTAAATGACCAGTGAGACAATCCTACATAGAAAATCACCAAGGCAAACATTCATCCTCTGGGAAGAATCAGAAAATACATTTTTGCATAGGTATGTTCAGCTCTAAAATATTCATTAAGAATATAGCCTCAGAATTATTCATATAAAGATGATTTTATGCTGCAAAATAATTTTTTACTAAGAGGCTCATAAAATGACACATTTTGAAGTTGCAATTTGTTTTAATGCATTCATAATGTTATGTAACTGATGTGTTTTGTAAAGTAAATTCCATAAAGTGAGATGAGAGCTAAAACCATTATTCCAAAACATCAAACCTACTACTTTTATTACAGAATCGAGATTATGTCAAACTCCGTGCTATTAATTATTCTGCATATTTTTTATGCATAAAATTTTAGACTAGTTTATCTCCTGAGAAAAGTCTGCAACTAATCCCTCTCTATCACAATCTCACCAAACCAACAGTTACTGTGGAAATAATGAGAATACAATTAATTAGATCAGTGAAGGCTTTGCACACAATCAAAGTACGTATGCTATTTGCATATCTTTGCATTGTGACTACTTTACATCTGATTTAAACCCATTCATAATTATCCAGATAATTGTAGTTATTTCCCTTGCAGTTATCTTTCAACTATAATTCTCCACTATAATTTTAATTTAAGAGTCCCCCAAAGTCATAATACAAATATATGTTTAAAAACCTGAAGTCCCTTGGTGAATTTATTTTAACACCTCACTTTCTGAATTTCATTATATGGATTAGTCTAGAAAAATGGAGAACAGCTGGTCTTCGTCTGCTGTGTAACATCTTTCCATACTCTTCTCTAGGCTAAATCACCCCAATTCCCTTAGCCTCTCATCCTAAATCCTATTTTCTAACATTTAAATCACTCTGCTGATCAACCAGGCCCTCTTCAAATTTACTCACCTCTCTGTGATGCTAAGCAGTCATAACTCATTAAGCAGCTTTCAATCAGCAATAAATCAGCCGCCGCTCTCTATGTTCCCTGTGGCGTAGGAAATGCCTCGTGCACGGTGGGCACTGACACACACACACATCATAACCAGTTCCTAGGAGCTCTTTCCATCCCCACCTTTGTTTATAGCCTTTGGTACAGGCTCCATAAATCTGCAAGTTGTGCTGAGTCAATTTCATTGTTCTAGCCCCATCCCCATCTCCTTGTTGGCATCTCCCTTGTTCCTAGATGGTGCCCCAAATATAGGGATAAGAATACAAACTTATCTCTTTCCTTGGAGGTTTTATGCCAACACAGCAAACAACACAAATCAACAGAAGTAAGCAGTAAATAATATAAAAATATAAATTTTCAAGAAGAAAAATTAAGCATTTAAAAATAGAAGACAGTTAAAGCACAGGACACAGAAAGCTGGACCTATCTTTTCTTTTATGGCTTACGTAAAAGTGTATCAGTCGTAGTAACAGTAGTGACACAGATAGAAGTCAGTGTATATCAGGTATGGTGCTGCAGGCCTAAGATTTTAGGATTTAGGAAGCTGAATCAGGAGGACTGGGAGTTTAGATTATTCTGGTAGACGTAATGAAGCTGTCAGTCAAAAAACCCAAACTAAAACAAAAATTAAGAATAACGGTCACAAAATCCTTAAATCAACTGGTCTACAAACATGTTCTCATTTTTGTTCCATCAAGCAATACACATTTTAATTCATTATAATTTTAAGCTCTCTCTTCTTAATACTCAGCCTGAGATTCCAAGGCTTTGGAATTCTACCTTTTCAGTTTCCTTTTGTGCAACTTGAGACTGAGCACAGGCCTCATGTATACTGGATAAGCCATCCTCCACCAAGCTGTGTCCCCATACTCTTATCTAGATTGTCCTTGAATATGTCATCCTCCTGCCTCGGTTTCCTGGGAAGCAGGTATTGTAAGCATGCATCCTCAGGTTTGTTGGAATTTGGCTGTTTTCCTAAGGTCATCAATTGCAAACAGCAAAGTCTGAAGGAATGTCTTGCCTGTGTCTGTTTCTTAGCTTTTTGGCACGGATATGTTAGGCAAGACATTATATAACTATGACAATACATTATTATACATAAATATATTGATCTTGTCATTCTGGTGTTTAGAAACATTTTAGACATTGGTATTTGGTTAAATTGATACTAAAAACATCAATCGATCAAGTGTCTGACATAGTGCTGTTAGAGAAAGAGTGGAAGAAGCAAATTCTCTGTGTTTGCAATGATTTTATCACAGCTTCAGTCTGTGTGTTATAAGGGCTGTGTGGGAGAATTCTTTCTGGAAGACAAGGAAAGCATCTCCCACTGGTACCTATAACAGCATTGATGGAGAACGGCAAGATTATATTGTGCTCAGAATTCTTCATAATCCCTGATTCATGGATTCCCATCATACAGTCCTGACTCCACTCAAATTTCATTTCTGCCTCTTTTATATTAATTACTGAACTTATGGCATTCTCTCATAACCATGGTCACCCATTCCTTCCTACCCCCTACTCCAACTCACATACTCTAGTCTCTCAATGTAACCATCTAAAATTATCTAGTACTTATACCAAGGAAGACATGGGGAGCATAAACTGAGGTAAAAACCTGCTAGCTCAGCGAGGCAACTTTATTTTCTTAACTATATACAAAATATCTATTAACTATATATAAGTCTGACTCTACAAATAAACTACTAGCTCTTCAGAAATCATATTCTACTTCTGTCATTTAGTGAGCCAGCCTACCTTTCTCTTGAGCTCCTCCAAATCTACAAGGACTCCTTTGCTCTCTTCCTCTCCTCTGTTTCTATCTTACCCGTGTCCTGCCAGCTGCTTCTCTTGTTTGTGCAAGTCCAAAGAGAAAGTCTCTGAACTCTTATCCAGGGCATTCTTGCAGAGAGTGAGAGGATAGTGGGGGAGGGGAAGTAATAGGGAGAGAGAGAGAGAGAGAGAGAGAGAGAGAGAGAGAGAGAGAGAGAGAGAGAGGGGAGGGAGGACAGGAAGAAGGGAGAGAGCTCTAGTAAAGTTCAATTGAATATAAAAGAAGTGTATAGTTCCTTCCCTAGACCCATTTCACCTTCTCATGAAGAGGCTCCAAGCTAGTAGAGGCTGAACAGTTTCACCTTTATGTGAGGTAGCTCGAGATCATCTAGCCTACTTTGCCTGGGGTCATAGAGCATAGACCTATTCCTCAGCAATTTAAAATAGGTAGGAACTTTTTTATTCTTTATCATTTTTATTTAAAGAGGCATTTAGTGGTTCACCCAAACAACATTTCTTCAAGACAGACCTAACCGCATCTGGCAAAGGCAATATCTATTTGAGCTTCACATTTTTCTAACAATTAGGTTTTCTCTGTACAATAATCAAATATTCTAAAACATTCCAACACAACAGATGAGCTTCATGGGAAGAGAGTGATGAATGAGGTTGTCTTTTTTTTTTCTTCTTCTAAACATGTACAGTGCAAACAGTTCTTCCTCTCATCCAGGTCTCTATGTCTGGCCACTCACCCCTCTTTGCTTGCTTTGTAGTCTTACAAATTCTCATTTTGTTTGGATTTATTGGCCTTATATTTGTGAGTTTATAATATTCTGATCTTTCTGTAGAAGATGGAGCCATACTCATTATGGTAAAATGTTGTTTGTGATTTAAAAGTTCTTTGATAGAACCTTGATCACTTGAGGGAAAAATCAAAACCAATAAACAATAAAATCTTAAATAGAGTCTGTTCAGTGCTGAGTGTAAGGAGACTACACACACACATACAAACACACACACACACAAACACATACATACACACAAACACATTCATACATACACACATACATATACATACATATACACACATACATACACAAACATAGAGACACACACATATATACACAGATACACACACACACAAACACACACACACACACACACACACACACACACACACACACACACACACTCCACATTGATTTCTATAGTGCTGGCAGCAGTTGGACTTTCAAACCTTCAAGATTGTCTCCTCAATCTCTTACAGTTAGATGATTCTGTTCTGCATACATGTGCTTTTAATCCTAAATGTGTGTGTGTGTGTGTGTGTGTGTGTGTTTGTTGTGATTAAAATTGAAGTATTTGGGGCTGAAGTAATGGTTTACTGCTCAAGAGCTTTACTTTTTCTATCAGATGACCTGAATTTGTTTCCCATGTTGGGCAGCTCATAATTATAACTCTAGCTCCAGGGCATCTGATGTCCTCTCTGGACTCTGGACCCATGTGTAAGTACCTTCCCATATAAACATAATCAGAACTAAAATCAGATCTTTGTAAAGCAGATCCTTAAATGAAGTTTTCCTAACAGAAAGACATTTGTTTTCTTCTCGTCTGCTTCCTTATTCTTTATATGGACAATTTATCTGATTGTTATCTTTGTCCCCTAGCTTCATTTTATCATCTAAAAAGAATTAATTTCTATTATTGAATAAAATAACCAAGAGTTCAACACTAAGGGCCTCTCTATGATAACTGCCAAGCATTCATTTTGACCTCATGTGCCTATTAGAATTTCTCAGGGAAGGTTTTTCTGGTAACTTAATGCTTATTTGTATCTACAGATCAAATGTGGGAGATTATCTCCTAGAAAGCTGTTGTTCTTTTACCCTGTTGTTGTTGTTGTTGTTTTGTTTTTTAAGTTTTGAGAGACTGAGTGATACCTCCTGGCCAATGAACCTTCCTAAGCACAGAGCCATCACATTGATTTGAGTTCTGACTTCATTCAAAATATGCACTTGAAGAAACTAAAGTGAAAGAGAACCAAAGAAAATAAGCAAAAAATAATGACATGTTCTGCAGAAAGAATGCAGAGGCAGTGTGACTGCTACTTTTTGATGTCATCTTGACTATATCTGGAAGGAACTACAATACAGAAATGGAAGGCACACCTATGACCTCTGTCTTGAGGTTGGAAGGCACAAGGTTTTGATCAGGATTTTGAGGTGGGATTACTCATGCTCTTATCTGCATCAACAGACACCTTGAATCTAGATTTGGAGGCACAGCTTTAATCTGGGCCATGCCTTCTGCTGGAAGCCTAGATAAGGATGATGGAAAAATGAAACATTCCTTCTTTGACTCTTGAACTTTGTAGCACATTTATTAGACCCTACTTTTAAGAGTGGCAGTTTACAGAAAACCAGATGAAACACCCAGCCTTGTGGGACTGAGTAACTATGAGATTCTTGGACTTCCCATCATAGCTGACCATTGTTGGATTGGTTGGGCTATAGACTGTATGTCATTTAACTCTCTCTCTCCTTTATATTAATATATATATTAATATATTAGTTCTATAAATTCTGTGATTCTAGAGAACCCTGACTACAGGCAGGTACTACAAAATATCTAAGTAATCATTAATGATTAGAATATTTAACCTGGGAGAAATGGTCTTATCAATATGGGGAAAAAGTGTCTATAAGTTCAAATCTGTTCTGAAATGTTGGAACTGTACATTATTAAACTTGCTGTGTACTAGATTTTAACCCCTCTCTCCCCACCCTCAAAAGTGAACCCCAAACCTGCTGCTTTAATTAAGAAATAGTGACCCTCTACTCTCCTATCTATGTCAAATTATTTCTGACCTTGGGACCTGTCGGATAGTTGGTCCATTTGTTTGTGCTGCATCTTTGCCTGAGTTGTCTTTCTATTTATTCTGGACACTTCTAGAATACAGTTTTCTCTCATCTCATGATAGAATTATATAAACTTCCTGCAGAAAAATCTTCTCAATAACAATCTATGTCCCTTGCTTGTGATTTATTTCTGTGCCATAGAAAATTATGATGCAGTCACGCAATCAGACAAATATAGAACTGGCCATTTGGAGGATTTAAATTCTGAGTATTTGTGAGAAACTAATCTAAGGAATTAAAAAAATAGACCATATTTCTCTATTTCTAAGTAACAATGTCTACAGTGCAGAGTTATGGTGGATACAGAATGATATTATTGTTCTAATTGCCTGGGGCATGGTGAGAACTCATATTGTAGATCCTTTCTAACCAACAGTTTGCTGTGATGGTTACCATGCAAGCTAGTCATCTGTTGTTTTCATTTTTGATGTTTGTTTGTATGCTTTGTAATAAAGGTGCCACTGGGCTGTTATGAAGGATACTACATTGCATGAGACATGATAGAAGTCCATGTACACAGCTGCTATTCTAGACCAGCTTTTCAGTGGCTCTCAAACCTTGTCTAGTTCCCAAATCAGAGGCCAACTGCTGAACATTAACACTGAACTTCAGGTTCTCATGCTGTACATCTTCCTTCATTATTATACAAGTCCTCTCTCACATACCATATTCTCACTCTTTTCTACCTGGGTGTGGTGTTCAAAAAGAAATCAGTTTTCTCTTTATCTCTTTCCTGTTTCTCCAGTCTATTATCATGGAAAAATTCTAATGTGTTTTTTTTTTTTTTTTATTTAGCAGCAATTACAACAATGATTTCTTTCTATCTGTACTGTTAGCACAATTCACATTCTCAATAACAAAGTAAGGGTAAAATTTGAAGAAATGATTATTCTTTGAGAATACTGTTTCTTATTATGTGTGTTCTAGTTGGCTTTGCTTATACATTTACTACATATAACTTCTATTGATAAACCACCAGAACATCATCTTTCTGAAGGCAGTAACTATACCTGGGACATTTTATTTTATTACCTTGTACTAAAAACATAGTGCCTTCTGTTTTGTGTATATGTTTGTGTTTAGATAAGTCCAGATACTTTTAGTGTAATTTGGAATAAAAGTGTATCCTAATGCCCTTGAAACTTTCTGTTCTCATCTACATAATTTATTATAAGAAAAATTAAAGTGATGAAAGTTTGGCAACATTTACCTGCCTTTTCAGTTAACATAATAAATAATATATTATTTTCTTTGGTTTAAAATTTAAGTGGTAGTGTCCTCAGACTCCATATTGAAGGTTTACATTACAGAGTCTGATATTATGAACTGCTACCGAATGAAGCCACACACAATTGTAGAACTTTTATGTGTATCTGAATTATCCCAGGGTAATTTTCAAGTAAAGGTTCTTATCCAGTGGGCCTGCATCTGCATCTCTGTGGAATTTCAGATTATTCCAATGATGTTAGTTTACACAATGTATTTCAAAGAGAAGAATGAATGTAGTGCCTGGTGGGATTTATAGAAACATAACAGATCCTTGGATATGCTGTCAGCAGGAGGGAGAAAGAGAAATCAAGGACGGCAAGGAAAGCCCATTGTACTTTCAAAAACATTTTATCAACAGGTATGCAAATAAACACAGCATAAGGAGCCCCTTCTTTCTGATAGAGATTGGTGATTACAACACACCATTACTGGCTGCTGCCAAAATGACTAATCATTGTTTTTCAATTTCTTCAGGTGTTTTAGCAAAGTGAAAACAGCTTGCTTGTTTCTAATGTTATTGGCAGATACACTTTCAAATGTTATAAAAATTTTACTTTATTGCAAATGGCAATTACACAATTACAGTGATGAATATAATTTCCTGAAGAATCTGCTATTTGTTTAAATTTAAATCATTTATAATTAAACCATACAATGTAGACTTATTCTTAATGCAGTAAGTTTTGTAGTTTGCAAATCATTATATAGTGGGGTAGGATAAAGGAAATGTGTTTATCAATCAGTTTATATGAATTAAAACAATGTACCTCAAATCTAGCCCCTAAGTTTATTATTTAACATTCTTAAAGTACTTTGAACATTTTTATTTCGTTGTTTAATATTTTTTATTTTATTGGATACTCTCTACATTTACATTTCAACTGTTATTCCCTTCTCTCCCCTGTTCCTTACCCCCTCAGTGCCTTGCCATTCCCCTACACTGAGAGAAAGTCTCCTCTCACATTGATACCAGGTACTGTTATCCTCTGCTGCATATACAACTGGAGATATGGGTCTCTCCATATGTGCTCAATGGTTGGTGTTTTACTCCATGGGAGTGTTGGAGGGTAGGTTGGTTGATAATGTTGTTCCTCCCATGAGGTTGCAAACCCTTTCTGTTCCTTTAGTTCTTTCTCTAGCACCTTCATTGGGGGTCCCCATGTTCAGTTCGATGATTAGCTGCCAGTATGCACAGCTGTATCTGTATGACTCTGGCATAGCCTTGAGGAGGCATCCATATCTGGTTCCTGCCAGTAAGTACTTTTTGGCATCAGCAATAGTGCTTGGGTTTATTGGGTGCATATGGGGCGGATCCCTATGTGAGGCAGTCTCTGGATGATCTTTTCTCCAATCCCTGTTCCTCTATTTGTCCCATTATTTCCTCCTATGAATGTTTTGTCCCTTCTTCTAAGAAGGACTAAGGCATCCACTTTCTGGCCTTCCTTCTCATTGAGCTTTATAAGTTCTGTGGATGGTTTCTTGATTCTGAAATTTTGGGATAGTATTTGCTTATAAGTGAGTACATACCATGAGTGCTCTTTTGTGACTGGGTTACATCACTCAGGATGATAGCGTCAAGTTCTATCCATTTGCCTAGGAATTTCATGAGCTCATTGTTTTTAACAGCTGAGTAGTACTCCATTGCATATATGTACTACAATTTCTGTACTTTGAACATTTTTAACATCAATATTTTAAAATTCTTGTGTAATACTATTTACTTTAAATAGTTTAAATTAGAAATGTCTGTTAGAAAAGAATTGGAATATTATTTTCCTGCTTAAAATTTAAGTCAATTTCAATCCAGGCACGGTAGTGCACACTTGTAATCCCAAAACTTGAGAAAGGCATGAAAAAGGTCTGTTTCAGTAACTTAAGAAGTTTGAAGCTAGCCTATGCTTCACGAACCATTGTTTCTAAACAATTCTTAGGAATCAAGAAAAGTTAGTCATTTGAAATGGCTCATAGAGGTTGTTCAATTGATCATGAAGCAGATGCTTCCTCTAGCTTAAAATAATAACTTTCCATAATGTTTAATTAATTTACAAAAGCTGGTTTTCTCAGGTATGGAACTGTTAAATTCCAAGGCTTCTTTGCACTTGAAACAGAACCAGTGTACTTTCTATACCTGTTCCATTTCAATGACTCTCAGGAGGGTAGAAGAAATTATCTCAAAATGTCATTATAACGGAATCCCAGTGCAGGGAGATGTGAGGGAGTGGGTGAATGGGGGAACATTCTCATAGAGGTAGGGGGAGGGAAGATGGCATAGAGGGATCCTAGAGGGGAAACCTGGAAAGGGGATACCATTTGAAATGTAAGTAAAGAAAGTATCTAATAAAAGAAAGAAAGAAATGTGAAATGTTCTTCTGTGTGTTAATGGTGCTGGTCTTCTATCCCAGCATATGGGATGCAAAGGTAAGTAGATCTCTATGAGTTTGAAATTAGCCTATTCTTTACTGTGAATACCAGGATAGTCGGGGATACATAAGGTCATTCCCCGACTTAATGACACAAACAAACACAACAAATGCCTAATGTTCATGCACCACTAGACAGCATGTGTACCATGCACATGTGCAACAACTCCAAACGACTGCTATGACACAATTAAATGTGGGTTAGAAAATGGAAAGTTTTCTATGTGCTGCCTCAATTTCTAAAGATTAATATTTGTGCTAAATACTTTTGTTAATGAGATTCTTCTGGTATCTTTGATTGTTTTTAATATGTATCATTGCTTTCCTTTAATTTCATTTGCTTGGATTTTAAACAATAACACTAAAACCCACAAGACCAACATATATAGTCAGTCAGCTAATCTGGAGTATTTTTCTTCCTCAGAATATTGGGAGACTTGAGACTGAATGATAATCAATTTTTACTTTGTCAGTTCTTGTAATATCAAAGTGCAAGTCAGAATATGACAGAATTTACTTAACAGAACATTTTCCTCATGGGCAATTTAAAGACTATTTTTATGTGAACTTTAATGACTTCAGCTTTCTGGAGTTTGAAGTCACAACAGCATCTATGAAGAACCTTTGTGGAGATCACTTCACTTAAAAAAGAAACAATGTATACAAGAAAGACTGACATCAAATAAAGCAGGTGAGACATAAGAGTAAAGATAATTGTAAAAATTTCAAGTATATATGACCCCAACTACCATTCAATGCCCTTAAGAACATGGCTGTGGCAGCTGGTCTAAGTCACACTGCATGTCAATGAGGCAAGAGAAGTTACAGATATCCTGAGTAGGAGGGCAGGATGGCCATGTTGTAGACATGAACAACCTTTCACATTGTCTCATCTGCCAGTCAAATGTTCTCCTCTGGGATGCAAATTGAAGTACAAAGTCAGATCTCTGAAACAGTCCTGCTATGGCTAATCTATCCGGATGTCTGTTGTGTGAGAAGCCACAGTTCCTTCACAGTAGGGCACAGGAAAAAAAATAGTGTGATAAATGTGACTATGGACAAGTGTGGGCACAGAGAAACATCTTATTAAGTTAGCATAGAAAATAATGGGATTCGTTATGAGAATTTTCATGCACATGTGCTATTGTATTGATCCCCTGCCTGCCTTCTCCATCTCCTCTGCACTCTCTTGTGCTAGTTCATTTACTGGAATTGTCACCTGATCACTTTCCTGCCACAGTTACTCCTTTATCCTTTGTTTGCTGCTCAGATTTCACCTTGATATCGCTTTCTCCTCTCTCATGGTTCTCTTTCTGTTTTCATTATCTGTGCATGCAAACACATGCATAGATAAACAAACATATTTTATGGCCCCATTTCCTCACACCACAGCATGCAGTGCTTGTGTCCTGAGCCTGACTCATTTCACTTCAATGAGTAATTTCTAATTGCATCGATCTTTCCTAAAGAATTTATGGCTTGAGTTTTCTCATTTCTAAATAAAATCGCATTGTGTATAGGAACCAGAGCTGCTTTACCCATTTATCGATTGATGGCTGTCCAGGCTAGCTCCATTTCCTGACTAATATGAACTGTACAGCAATAACCCTGGATGTGTAGATATCTCTGCACTATGTTGGCTTACAGTCTTTCAGGTGTATTATCAACAATGGTAGAGATGGGTCACAGGATCATTATAGTTTTATGATTTTTGAAAGAACTCCCACGTGGATAGTGGATGGCTAACTTTACATTCTCACCAGGGATATGTATGGGTTCAGCCCATTCTCCACATACACAGAGAAGAGGGAAAAGCCAGCATCAGGACAGGAGCAACCAGACAAAAATAGATATAAACAGGACAAACTGAACAAGACTTAAAAATAGATTTGAAGTCAGTTAAAGCGAACTAACTGATCACATAGGACAATAAAACAGAAAGCAGAAAAAATAATGCAGAATATGCCGTGGCATTAAAATTATTTGGAGTCATTGTACAAGTAGTTAGTGAATGAGATGAAGCAGTCAGGGGGATGGAAAATAGGAGGAACAAAATTAAGCAAAAGAAAGAGAAGAAAAAGAGAATGTTATGGGGGCAAGAAAAAGCAAGAGGGGAGGATATAAAAGAAGGAAGAAAGAAAGAGAGGCAAAGAGAAAATGGGAAAACAAAGAAAAATAATTTCTTTCCAATGAATTGATGCTGAAAGAAATGAGCAAGTGTATGAAGGAGAGAGAACAGCTGGGCAAGGAATATTTAAAGACACCATACCTCTTAAATGCATAGTAGTTAAAGAAAGGGTTGATATAAACTTTAAAGTAGGAAAGACTTAATGAAAAGCCCACAGGAAAATGTGAAAGATCACTAAATACCCCTATTGCTGAGACATATTAGCAAAGTAAATGAATGCATATAAAGAGATAATATAATTATACATTTACAGCTCAAAACGTGCAGTGAAATTAAAATATTTGTAGAAAAGGAACATGGAAGAAAAGGGGGAGAGAGTGTAAGCTTTGAGAAAGCAAAAAGGAAGGAAAGGGTCTGGGTCCTGGAGGGGTTAGTTATGGTTTCAGTTCAGTTGGTTGCATTTTGAACTCTGATGTTATTCTGGACAAACTGTAATGCATGGGGACCATGCCTTTGCATCCCTGTCAGTAAAGGGTTACAGAACAAGAGAATGGTACTTACCCATTTCATAATCCCAGTCTTGAGATGCTATGAATGTTTCTCTCACGATATGATTAGATATGAGGCTAATCATATGTGAATTTATGCTGAAGATCTAGAGTCCCTGATTTCACCTTGTAGTCCTTTCACCATGTAAGGAGATCCAGGGAAACTCAACATTTAATTAGTAGAAAGGAAGCCAAAACACTGGTTATTGGAGAGTTTGATGTTAATAACCATTTAGTTCATGATCCTCACTATGGCTAGAGACCCACTAAGTGTTGTGCAAAGGCTTCTCTGAAGACAAAAGGGACACTGACAAATTTGTTGTCACAGCTTCTTACTGCCTGTCTCTGTGCCCTCTTCTTTGATCTTCTCTCCCTTATAATACAGGAATGTAGCAGATTTGAAATAGCCTTCATCTGAAAACATATATATATATATTCATAGTTTTTGATATTAGATTCTTTACATATGATTCAACTTTTCATTACTTAATACTTATTTAAAAAACAGGTATTGATTGTTTACTACACACCATGTTTGAAAGATATTTCAATTAGAATCACCTTCATGTCAGCAATGGGAAGGAGAAAAGGGAGGGATTCTGGGAAAGGGATAACATCTGAAATGTAAATGCAGAAGATTTCCAATAAAAGAAAAAAAATAAAAAAAGACAAATACTTATATTCTGAAGAAGCTTTACAAGATGAAGAAAGAGACAACAAAACAAATGTATACGTAGGTATGCAAGGTTAAATGGGACATGCTCATACAGAGAAAGGAAGGGGAATATAATATTGGGAACAAAAAGGTAAGGAGGCTGTGAGGCTGTTAAAATTCATCACCGTGGAAACTCATGCAAGAAACATTTAGATTAAGGATTTTAAGGAAGTTGAAGACTATAAGGTCCAGAGGAAGCAAAGTATTCCAGGTCAAGCTTATAGCTGGTATAACTTTCCAGACAAGAACTGATTGTTTCTATGGATAGGAAAATGGTCACTGTGGCTAGGGGCAAGCAGGTGTAGCAGAATATAAAGTAAGGACATACAGAGTAGGAGATGCGTGGTATGTTCCCTTGGACAGTTTCAGCCATTCTCAATATGGTGGTGTCTCCTCGGAATGCATGGGGACTTTTGGCAAGAACATATGACCAAGAGGTAGAGAAAAGAGAGTTATGGTGTACTCTGCATTTGGACAGTGTCAGCTTGCATTTTGAGTGAACAAAAGCCTGAATAAATGCCAGGCAGGGACCGAAAGACAAGTCAAGAGAGTGTTGTTGTCCCCAATTTAAAGATAATTACTCATTTAAGAAGAGGCAGAGACAGGTATTTGGTGATACTAAGGTCCTAGATCCAGTATTTGCTCAGGGTTTGGGAGAAAAACTTACTGTTCTTTTGCACTCAAAAGGCATAAATGCTGTGATTTACGCATCTGGAAATAAAGGCGATGATCAGGTAAGTCCTGATTGCAACTGTGATCCATTGTAGAGGTTTCTCACTCTCCGAAGTCATTATCTTCTGTGAGCAATACAAGTGCTTTATTTTCAAATTTCAGGATGGAAGGTAATGACATGGCACCAAGAACTTATAAAACTCAACATATATGTTGATGTTAACTCTCCTAAAATTTTCTAAACAAGGTTTTAATTTCGAATAGACAACTGCTGACTACCAACCTCAGTTATCTGTTTTTTCTTGCAATACTACATTAGATATAAAAGAATATTTTATTTTTCCAAACTAAGTTCGGCAATCAACCATTTAACCTGAATCTGTACAAAATGTTGTTTTATTATTTTTAAGTGTGTGTGTGTGTGTGTGTGTGTGTTTGCTTGTGGGTATGTTCATTTCAGTGTAGGATGCTCTGGAGGCTTGAGGCATAGATCCCCTGGAGCTGCAGCTGCAGGCAGTGGTGAGCCTCCTATTGTAAATGCTGGGAGCTGAACTCAGCTATATATACATACATACTTATATAAATACATACATGCCCATATTTTTAACCACTGAACAATCTTTACAATTTTATGGCTTTTACATTTTAGGTTTCCAAACAAATCCTCAGGATTGTCTTCCTGATTTGTTGGCTGTATAAAACCGCCCTCGAAAATTAATGTGCCTGGCAACAGCCAGAAAGACACAAAAATGAAACAAATGGAGCAGAAATAGATTCTAATTCAAATTGGGATATGTCTGGAGCCTAGAAACATCTTATCATTATCTGTGTATTCACAGGATAAATTTTTTTAAGAAGAAAGTAGTGTGTGGTTTATTTTCCTCTCATTTTTATTTGCATAAAATACTAGACTGGATAAAGACAATGCCAAGTGGCAGAATGATGAGGGGCAACCAGTGGGTAGTTGATTAATGAATGCACCTTAAAGGGTTTTTGTAATGTAAATATTCCATATCCAATGCTTGTAGTAAGGCTAATTTCTACTTGTGTTAACTCTTTTCTTTTAAGTTCATAATTTAAATCCAACAGTTCTCTCTTTCCCTTCCTTCCTCTAAATCCTTTTATATAACCTCATATAAATTCAAAATTTGTGCAAGAAACCTGATTTTTTAAGAATATGAACAAAGCATTTCCATTTGATTTCCTGTAAATCAGAGCCATTGCCTTTAGCAGAAGACACAGGTAAATGATACTTCTTCACATTGTACTGAAGTACAATGGGGTATCTTTAAAGATATGAAACATATTGCAGCATTGGGGAAAACAGCCATAAACTGAGTCTATCTCCCTTAAAATAGTGGCCTAATATTTTTTAGGATGGAATTTTAAGTAGCGATAAAGCAAGAACCAAAAGCTCTATAAACCACAAAGCACAAGGCACAGGGCACTGAATACTGTTCACATGACTCCTGGAGGGACACTTTCTTACAATTCGTGGCAATGAAATGAATTTCTTCTTGATTTTTTCCCACTTAATATTCTTTACGTATCTGAAAAATGATCAATTACTTTATGTTATAATGCTTTCAGCAGCCTGTTCAGTTGTAAGATTATTTGTGACATGGTCCCTTTGAGACCAGATGGCATTTTATTTGTGTCTTCAATGTGCTACAAACAGAATACATTTTGGGTCCTTGATTTAACAAGGAGGCAATTGGTCTGTTTTAATTATTAATGATCTGCATTTCTTCACGTCAACACACCAGAAGGAAGAATGTCAATTGCTACTTCAAATAATTTTATGTAGTTTGACTAATCGTTTCAGTGTAAAGTAGCATTCTGCCTGGTTTGAAAGGGACAAACATTCACTGAGAAGAAAGTCTTCTTTTTGGTTTCTAAAATGCCTTAATTTGATTATTGGACTCCTTTATCAGTCTCATAAACTTCTCAAAACTCTTTCTAAAAGGGATACTTTTTAAAAGTATAGAAGAAAACACCCAAGGCTACAAAGAAAAGCAAACATCAGTTCATACCAAAAGGCTTCTGGGATTTTACATGGAAATCATCCATTCTAGCTAAGAGTACTATGAATACTAAGACTTAAAATGGAGTATGGGAATTAAGCCAATTAGGTTGATTCTTTCTTTTCTCATCCTTTCTGCAGCCTTATATCATCACCACACTCTTAGGCCTAGTTCCAGATCTGTGGCCTTCAATGCTCTGAATCCATGGCCCATAAAGAGGTTTTGTTCAGGGGCCCTTCTTGCATGGAAAGTATCTCATTCCATTTTCCCATTATCCAATTCCCACCCTACCTATGGTCATGTCAACACCCACATATCTATCTTAAGACCTATGTTTGGGAGTCATATTTACCAGGTTTACTTAAACAAAAGCAATACAAATGGCCCAGATAAGATATCTTGATCAAACCAAATAGTCTTATAGAAGTGTTCTTTAATGAGAATTAAGGAGATAAATCCCAAGATGCAGAATTTAAAAGAACAATTATGGGTTTATTAAAGAATTCAAGAAGTTGAAAGAAGATAATGGATATTAGAAATAATAAAAATCAAAATGGAAATCATTTAAGTAAAAACAAAAATAAACAGTATCAATTAATCTAAGATCTGATTCTTTGAGACCAATAAACAAGATGAGTAGACACTTGAGTCAGCTAACCAAAATAAAGAAATATATGACCCAACGTAGCAGAATAAGAATAAATAAGGAAACCAAAAGACACCAAAGAAAATTTGAATGTTATAAAGAAATGCTTTAAAACTGTATTTAAAGACACTATACTAAAAAATCTAAAATAATTTTATACATTTCCTAATTCCTACAAACTACCAAAGTTAAACCAAGAAGAGATCAACAATATGGTAACATTTATAGACAAATTTACATGATAATTTCCAAAGATACAAAAAAATACTTTCGTAAAACAAACACACAAAACAAAACAAAAACATGCTTTCATTATGGGGAAATCTCTAAAAAGATTGGGACTGGAGAGAACATACCTCAACATACTAAAGATTACCTGTGAGAAACACATAGCCAATAGTATTATAAATGAGCGTAACCTTAAATAATCCCATTAAAATCAGAAATAAAGCAGTGCTGTTAACTATCGCTACTCCTTTTTGATACAGTGCTTGAAGCAACAGCTGAAGAACTCATGCAAGAGAAGAAAATTAAAAGGATACATACAGAAAGTGGAAACGTCAAATTGTGCCTATTTGCACATAATATGATACTATTTCTAAAAGATCCCTTGAGCTCCACCTAAAACCTAGAAATGATCAACAATTTCAGCAAACTAGCAGGATATAAATACACTCTAGAAAATCAGTAGCCTTTCTATAGACTACACAACAAATATGAAAAGGAAAAGATCACGGACATATCCCCAATCACTGTAGACCCAAAGACAATAAAACATCTTGGACTAAACCTGACAGCAAATGCTGGTGAGGTTGTGGGAAAGGGGAACCACCATTCCCTGCTGGAGGAAATTCAAATTGGTTCAGCAAATCAGGAAATCAGTATGAAGAATCTTCAAAAGCTAAAACAACCCCAATACACGACTCAACTCAACTACTCTTTAGCATACACAGAAAGACCTTGATATCCTGCTAAACAACGTCTATGGCTGTTTTAGTCACAACATTTGAGAAATGGAAATGACTAAAAAGTTTTTCAGCAGGTGAGTGGATAATAAAATTTAGTAATGTGCATAAAAAATACTATTTTGTTTCAATGAAAAATGAAGTCACGACATTTACAGGTAAATGAGCAGATCTAGAAAAAACTTTGCTGAATGAGGTAACCCAGCGACTCCATAAAAATGTCTCACATTCATGTGAGTATATAACTTAAAGTGACTGTGGGAAAATGAACACAGGAAGGAATCATGGGTAGTGAAGAAGCTCTGGAGATAAGGAACAGAGATCAGGTGATATGAATGGGAAAATGAGAAGGGATCTCTAGCTGAGGAGGAGAGAGATTAATACAAGATAAAAATCTTAGTGCAGAATATTAGTTTATATTTCTTAAAGCCATATACAATATGCACAAATGTATATTTCTCTCAACTTCCCACATATAATATAATATAACTAATATAATATATAACATAATATTAAATACAATTCATAATTATCACACACTAATATTATCTAAATATATAGCATTATGTGTCATATATAAATGTATAATATGTAAATATTAAAATGTATAATATTCTGGTCTATTCAACTGCTATAACAATGACACTGGGGTCAACAAGCTCTAGCACTACAGCATTGAAACCTTCCTGGAATTTTCGAGAAACAGCTTTGTTTTTTGTTTGTTTGTTTTTTTGTTTTTTTATTGTTGTTCTCAGATGGCTGCTATATTTTCTAAATTATTCTCTTGTTCAGATTATAATTATGAAACCATTGCACAATACGAATTCTCAGTTAACATATTCAAATATTTATAGCTGTTTCAATTCTTTTTTTATTGAAAACTTTATTTTAAAAAAGCAAAGATAAATGTACAAATTTTTAAGCATTTTTGCATAAAAGTATACGAATACATTTTTAAGTTGCAATTAAGTATTTGTGGGTACATATACATACACATATGTATATATGTAACAATAATATAGGGAAAGAGGTTATTAATTTGAGGAGATAGGAGAGAAACTGGGAGGGAGTGTAGGAAGGAAAGGGAGATGTGATACAGTTCTATTTTAATTAAAATATATTCTTTTATTTTCTTGAACTTCACAGTCTGTGAGTTGTTTCTGGGGTGTTCAGAGCTTTCTGGGGTTAGTATCCCATTATCAGTGACTGCATGTTATGTCTGTTCTTTTGTGACTGGGTTACCTCACTCAGGATGATATTCTCTAGATGCATCCATTTTCTTAAGAATTTCATTAAGCCATTGTTTCTGATAGCTGAGTAGTACTCCATTGTGTAAATGTACCACAATTTTTGTATCCATTAATCTACTGAAGGACATCTGGGTTCTTTCCAGCTTCTGTAGCTGTAATGAACATTGTGGTGCATGTTTCAATTCTTAAATCAAGAAGTATGTTTTTGCAACTATTGGCTTCAAATGAAAAACAACAGAAATATATATTATTGATATATAACTATTATATAGTATATAATGTGCTACATAATTTATATAATTTATAGTATGTAATATATAATATATACATATTTAAGTACAATCATATACATATCTTAAGTGAAGTTTGAAGTTCTGTCATTTGATTAAAATACATCCTACAAGAGCCATAGAGTGATTATCTAACCAAAAGTCTAGTACCAGTGTGAGAAACCTCTAGTTTAAATGATTGTCAGGGTAGTTTTTGTTCTTCCAAACCAATAGATCCCAATGTGGTTTCACTTAGTAGTCAAAGAGGTTGATGGCAAGCCCCTATTGCTGAAGACACTGTACAATTCAGTGACAGGACTCAGATGACTTGAGCTGGAGCAAACTTGAATGCTTCCTTTCTGTGGTCCAGCTTCAGTAGCTGCTTAGAGAAGGAGGCAGTTGCTAGTTTTATCTAGCAGGGAAGCCTATGAACGACAACAGTGTCTAGCATGGTGAAATAAAACAGAAGTACTTTGATGTTGTTGGTAAGCAATAGCTGTCTTATTAGATTTAAGACTCACACTGGAAACCTAGCCAACTCCTCAAAACTAGTACATTGGATGTTGGAAGACTACTAATACATTGGATCATAGAAGAGAACTGATTAGTTCTGCCTTACTCGACTAGCACAATTCCTAACTACAGTGTAAAACTAAAACCGACAAATAAGTGTACATATACCCCTCAACACAGAAACATCCTTTTATAGTAAATGAAGACCTCTGCAGAAAACTGGAAATAACATAGAGATCAGCTGATCTTGGAGCGGCTGTCCCTGGTGGGATAGAGTGTATCAAAAGGTTGAAGTGGATATTTGTTGCAAGACTATCTCATAGAAAGGGCTATCTAATAGAAACTAAACAATGACAAAAATCCCATGAGAAAGGGCAAAAATCTCACTGTATCTTTCCTTTAACTAATAACTGTAGGCAATGGATGACTGGAAAGAGAGAATTAGTCCAATTAAACTAAGAGGTCAGCTTTGAAACTGTATACATGCAGACAATAGAAATGGCTTCAGCAGGTTGTATTTACATTGGCACAATAACAACCAGAAAGGCATATCTCAAAGTGCTTTGGTATTGAGGGATGGGATGGATGATTTGAAGGAAAGGGGCATGAGGAGGGATGGAGAGAGTAAAAGAAAAGGGGAGTGATGTAATTGTATCTGAGTTAAGTATATTAAAATTAAATAAAATGATCACTCATATTCTCAGTTTGTATGCCATCAATAATATCCTATGTAGTTTGTGTTAACGTAGATTTTCTCAGGGTTGCCTTGTTATCAAGCTAGTTTCTACATTAGTACCAGAGGAAGCTTTCTTTCTAGGGGATTTTAGTGCAAGAATATATTCCATTGTTGGTTATCCCAGTGGAAGTGCTAATGTCAGGTTATGTAACCTTCTGCTTTCAAGGTTCCAACACTGAGAATGAGTCATCCACATTACTCTAAGCTTGCAAGTTCTCTATTTGGATAAGAAACATCAACAGTCTCCTTCCAGTCACCAGTTGGTTCCATTCCTGGGCTTCTGTTATTGACTCTCCTTACAATGTGGTTTTCTTTGTTCAATATGTGAGCTGTTTGCTGGTGCCAACAGTACTAAAACTAATCAAACATACTGAATGGGGTACGATAGCTTCCCCCTTTCTTTTCCTGTTTCAGCTGAAGTCAAGCCTGAGCAGCAAGCCACACTGTATTTATCAGGAGGCAAAGAACAATAAATATGCATTTTCTGCTCCATTTTCTTCTTTACACATAGTCTAAAATATTGGCCCAAGGAAAGGTGCCATTTGCAGTATGTGGGTTTTTCCACTTCAATTAACCCAATCAAGATATCCTAATCCAGGCATGCCTGGAGGCCCCTTCTCCAGTGAGTCTGACTTGGACCAAGTTAACAATAGAGATTAACCATCACACTATACATCCATCTAAGCTGTTCTTGGTCCCACTTTCCAATAAATAAAATGTTGTAGAAATTTTTACATACTACTCTATAGGGCTTGAGAGCAGAAACTGTAAATTAATATACTTATATGATATAAAACCCAATACATTTTGATCAAGGATTTTTTTTCTCGCATTTTTACTCATAGAAGATGCTTTAAAATAAGCCTAGCAGTTCACAGATCTGGCCTCTGTGCACATCACTTTCCAAGGGAAAAAGTAAACAAATAAATTTGGCTGTTTGTCCTGGTGGCTTGTTCCCACACTCAGACCTTGGCTGGCTTCTGTGTATGGTTCATCTTGGCATATCACAATGCAGATGGATAAACTAATGAGGACAGATGGCCACGGGAGTGATCATGCCAACACAGCATTCTGCACATTACACATAAATACCTAGCAAGAACTAGCATCTCCTTCTTTTCTGTCTTTTTCACTCAGGAACCTCCACATGACACAGTACAGCAACAGTCAAAATTTTGAGTGGACATCGCCCATTCAGAGTTAAAAACAATAATTGCAAAATCTGGCCATATGAAATAATCAATTTCTGTGTTAGAGAAAGCAATAGCTTCAGGGTAATCTTAAATAATTGAAGGGGAGACATAAAATGATGCCAAGAATATAAACATACATTAACTTCTGTTTGATGGAGATTTTCAAGTTATTCCTAAATGATTTTTTGGGTCTAGATTTATGTTTTGTCAAGTAGACAAAATAGAAGCAGATAGAAGGCTGAATCCCACTGTGAGAAATTATGGAAAAAATCTTGTTTTATTATTCTCTGCCCTCTGGGTTATCTATCAGAAACTCAAAAAGGAAAAAAAAATCTTATAATAAAAAACACCCATGGATCTTGGCTGGGAGTTTGAATATCATTCATATAGAATATGTAATTATGAAAATCACATTTTTCTCATTTTAAGTGAACTTGCTTTTCTAGTATAATTAGTTTTAAGATACAAGATCTTAATAGTCAGAAAGCAGAACATAAATTAAGATAGTTGAGAAATGCTCTTTTGCTTAAAAAATCAATCAAAAGAATCATAAAACTTCACCTTGTAAAACTGTCTTGCATGAAAATGGACATCTTAGCTTTAGGTAAAATGATGATTATTTTGCTGGAGAAGGAGAATTGTAACATTTGCTGTTCTTTTAGCCTTAAATGCTTTTTCTGCTTGTCTGATTTTGTAATCAGAATCTGCCACAATGCTATTTACATGTACCATTATTTGCAAAAGCAGAAACACATTCAGGGCATCTGAGTTGATAATGCATAAAGTGAAGACCCTTGCTGCTTTTACTGAAACTTTGTTATTTAAGTGCAATCCTGACTAAGATGAATCATGGTTCTTGAAAGTGAGGCTCATCCGTGCACAATTGGGCGACTTTCAATTATAGAATTCTTGAGGCTTCTCTTGAATAGGACTAGTTATTAACATTGGCCTCACACTGAGATAAAGCTACATTTTTAATCTTAAAGCACTCACAGTGTTTTAAGTAGCACCACTGTGAGAGTTTTTCCAGTGTCCTACTGTTCGGGCACACATTGTCAGTATCCGGAGAAATCTTATCTTTGTGAACTCTCAGTTGATGGTGTTGAGGGATATAGCTGTTTACATGGGAGTGCGTGGTTAATGCTCTCCTCATTAACTCATCTCTGTGCTCCCGAAATGCAAATGTCTTTTAATATGATGGATCTTGCTATTATCTTTTGGGCAAAAATACTCATTTCTTCCTAAGATGCCGGATGGGGGAAAAGTATAAATGATCATAATGGAGATTTAGAGAAGTAATTGTAAGTAGAACTATTTTTGAACCGCTCCTCTGACTCAAAAAATTGGCCATCTATCAATGCAGTAACAAGAATTCATTAGAGATACTGTGAATTAAATTATGATGTAAAAAGACTATGGGTAAATCACTATTCTTTATTTTCATTTGGCCTGAAATAAAGGAAGTAGACAATTAACTTGCCGTGTAAAACAAAGCTATGCAATAATTAAAACAGAAAAAAAAAAAGTTCTTTTAGGTTTTGATTACATAAAGCAAATGGTCCCTTTAAGCTAATGCTAAAATAACAGTAAATGTTACAGTTCTCCTTCTCCAACAAAATAGTCATCATTTTTACCTAAAGCTAAGATATCCATTTTCTCAGCAGACATTTTCTGCCATGAAAAATTCTATGATTTCTTTGGCTTGTTTTCAATTCGTTAAGACCCGAGGAATAGTAACTGTCAGCCCTAGCTGTAAGGTGAACCTCATGTTGAGCCTTAGAAGCATGAGGAATCTTTCTTTACTGTGAAGTGATCTGAGAAAAGTTGAGATAAAAGAAACACATTACAGGTAGCAATGTGATATGACTGACCAGGAGCTAGAGTTTCCATAGTGAGGAAGGACAGGAGAACAGATTGCTCTGGGACTCAGGTGCTACGTGCAGTCTGGCAAAAGTGACAGCGTTTTCTTTCTTCATGGTAACATTAAGAACACTGTATGTTCCCCAGATTTAAATATGTATAAAGCTTCTGAACCTCTCTCTCTTTTTCCCCTCCCAACTGGATCTTCGCACTAGAAAAAGGTTTGATTCTATTAAGCATAGTACACATTCACTATAAAATATGCAAGCCCCATTTTTGCTTTATAAGTAAATATTTGAAGAATTTGGTGAAAAACCTAAATTGAGTACTGAAGCACCAAGCATAAGTGGCAATACCAAAACTTCCATTATTGCTGAACACACCACCACCCAAAACACATCTGAGAAACATTCCCCTTCATCATCAGTGTACGACTTGGATCTGAATCAACTATTAAGTCAATAATAGGTTGTTAAAATGTGGGTGTGGAGGATTGGGGACCATCGAGTGGAGGGAAGGCATTTTTGCTGTTGTTGGACACAATTTCATATCATTGCTCCAACAATGAATTGGGGACCACACTGCAAAGAGAGAAAGAACAACTTTACATCCCTTTGTCCGAAAGAATTGAAGTCCAATAAATTTGCTATGCAGCAAACATTGTCTTAGAGGGTTTGAGACATATTCTGAGTATTAGGTTGTACTATTGATCTGTCTTGAACATATGGACATACCTTTTCAGTTTTCAGTTTTAGTATTTCCATCTGGTTTCTCTTTTATAATTTTAATTAATCTTCTCGTGTTTTTTTTTTTTTTTTTTTTAGTTCATCAGGGTATTGTTTTCTGTACCTCATTGGATTAAATGATAAAGTCGCTTTTATTTCTTACATATTATTACTGTTATTCACCACAAGGCTGGATTGTATTTATTTTTATTTGTCCTGAAAATGAGTAATATGTCTTTATACTATATTATTAATATAATTATTATGGTGTAGAGCCAGGACTCTGCTAAATTATCAGAAAGTTCTTTTACTTAAAAAGTGGTATTTAATATTGAATTTAAACTACAAAAAGTTTTTTCTTAGGATACAATCAAATCAGAAGTTCATGTCATTAACACTTAAAGAACTATTTTGAATTCAGATCAGTCACACATAGTTTTAAAATACGTCAAAAAGTTTGTGGGGGGTGTCGAAAAGCATATCTAGGTCTGTTCTTTCTTTCTAATTTCTATTGTTTAGAATTTACCTTGAACTCAATAGTAAATAGAAATAAACATGAAATCATAAAGTATTTAACTTGTGGGATCTCCAAAAGCTATCCTCATTTTCACATTTGATGCAGAATTTGTCACAACAGAAAATATATGGAATGTTAACAAAGACATGAATGGATAATAAAGAATAAAGAAAATGGGGCATATTCATACAATAGAGTATCATTTGTCTATAACACAAAGAAAATTCTGATCTTCGTATCACATTAAGGAAAATAGGCTAGTCAGAGGAAGGAACATACACTGACCCCATCCATAGTACAATGTGCTGTTTCCCTTTGTGACGTTCTTGTTCTCTACATCATTAATATCACTTTTAGGCCGGACTGCTGTGAAACCAGTTATATAGTCCAGGCTACCTTAAACATGACCGATGTGTTCTTGCTTCTAATTTCCAAATATTGGAGTTAAAGATGTATACCACTTCTTTCTCTTTTCTTTTTAACTTTTCCCCCTCTGAGACAGTCTCCTGAAGCCCAGGTTAGCCTTGATCATGTACTGTAGCCACGAATGACCTTGTACTCCTCATCTTCCATCTCATGCCTCAAGTACAGGGATTGCAAGAGCCCGAGCCATGCTCCCCAAGACTGCTTATTTTCCTTGCTTTCTGAGAAAGTGAGTTTTTTCAACACTATACAGACACAAAAGATAGACTTCAAAAATAGCTTATAAAAGTAGATACCTCTCTGGAGCAGAGACGGAAGGAAAGGCCACACAGAGACGGCTCCACCAAGGATCTATCCCATATACAAATAGCCAAGCCTGTCACTATTGTGGAGGCCAAGAAGTACATGCTTACAGGAGCCTGATATAGCTGTCTCCTGAGAGGCTCTGCCAGAGGCTAACAAATACAGAGTCAGAGGCTCACAGTCAATCATTGGACTGAGCAAGGGGACCCCATTGGATGACTTAGAGAACGTACTGAAGGAGTAGAAGGGGTCTGCAACCCCACAGGAAGAACAGTATCAGTCAAGCAGACTCCCCAGTGCTCCCAGAGAATAAACCACCAGCCAAAGAGTACACAGGGTGGGGGCATGGCTCTAGCCGCATATGTAGCAAAGAATGGCATTGTCTAGCATCAATAGGAGGAAAAGCCCTTGGTCTTGTGAAGGCTCAATTTATCCACTGTAGAGGAATGCCAGGGCTATGAGGTGAGAGTGGGTAGGTGGAAGTAGGAGCATCTTCACAGAACCAGGAGTAGGGGAGCTCCTGGAGGGGAAACCAGGAAAGGGGATTAATTTTGAAATGTATATACATAAAATATCTAATAAAAAGTAGCTATCTCCTAAGCCACCTTATAGGTACTTCTGATTAAGGTGAACATTGTTTATACTTTGATTTACTCTCTCTAGTTTGAAGGAAGACTTACAGTAATATGCAAGTTGTTTTCTCACTGCTAAGCTTTATGGTGAGATGTAATTGGCTCAAAAGCAGTCATTGCATAAATGTGGTTAATTGAGACCTTTCTATTTGAATTCTAGTCTATATTTCCCTGTACTTACTGGAACACACGGTTTTCAAAACAAGCTGGGATTGATTGCAAAATGGCTAACATTTTGACTCTTTTTACTAAGTACTGAGAAAGCAGCCCACTTGATTTTTTAATGTATCGTGTCATAGAATTTAAAGTGTCTCTGGACATTTGCAATGTTTGCATGTGTGTCTCTCTCTGTGTATGTGTGTGTGTGTGTGTGTTTGTAAACATGTGCAATATGTGGGAAGACAGCTGTGTCTCATCAATCAGCATTATTTTGGGCAGAATGTTTGCTTCTCCTTGGGTGACACATATACCAATTATCCATGGGAATTCAGTGCTGTCTCAGCCTCTTCCAGGTCTTATTTATGGGCTTCACTGTCCTGCAGACCTTTCCTAGAAATGTAGCAATGTCTGCATATGTCTAGAAATGTCAATTTCATTTCTGTGAGACAATTTTGATAAATACTATAACTGATGAGTCAGGAATAGTCTGAAAATAGAGAACAAAACTGAATATGACATATTTTTTAAAAAAATATAGTTTGATTACAACTTCTTTGAAGCAGAAACAGTTTTAAAGCAATGGTAGTGACTGAAACTAACATATGACCCGAAAATTGTACTCCATTTTCTCCTTTCAAAACACGTCTCATGGTAAAAACTATTTACACTCAGAATATTCCACCTTAGATTGTCAGACTGTAATCATTGTTCTGAATGAAGGTTAGTAAGTGTTATATTTACTTCTAAACTCTTTATAGTAAGAGCCACCACCAAAGGCCAAGATATGCAACTGAAAAGAAGCAGGGTCAGCCAAATGGGATCCCCATTGGCCGTGCAGGAAATTTAGGTTATTATGTTTCTTTGATCTATTTTTGTAAAGTTGACTATAGATTTGAGATTTTAGCTCAGGTCCATGCCTGTACATATGCAAAAAAATCCTTCTAAAAGTGCTGCAGTGCCTTCTGAATCCCCAAAGCCATATAATAAACTCTAAGTAGTGATAGGCAAATTGCTTATTCTTTCTGAATCAAGGACACATTATTTTATCATAGGACCAGACTGTTCATTGAATACTTCTGTCTTTGTTTAGATGCACAGTTTTAATAATTATATGTTTATACCATGCTAACATAACCAACAGACCAATACAGTGATATGTAAATCAGTGTCACGGATTTGATCCACCTTGTAAGAGTTGAACTCAATGTGATCTTCATTAGACCCCCTATATGAGTGATTTTGTTTTTGTTTTATTGTTTGTTCATCTATTTATTTATTTTGGAAAATGAGGCATAGGGTGGCTAGGTAACCTACATAAAGTTACATCTCTATTAGTGGATAAGACCCTAATTGTAACCTAATTAAGACTGACTCCAGGTGTTTTAGGAGTAGTTTTCTCAAAGAACATCAGTAAACATGTTCTTCATTCTAAGATCCTGAGATATATTCATAAAAGATATAATTTTTGTTTTTAGTATTTTAAACAGTGTTACTAGGATTATGTTAATTACTCTCTAACTCCTGTTTTAAAATACCTGATAGGAGCAATCTAACGGCGGAAGGATTTACATTGATTGTATGGAGGACAGAAGCTCCAAGACTATGCATAGGTTAACAGACTGAGAAAGTAAGGCTCTGTGAGATGACAGTTACATCAGGCAATTAAGTTACTGTAACAGGAGGAAAACAATTTTTATCTGCTGAAAATTATTTCTACAAAGCCTCCAATGTAATGTGCTTTTGATTCTTTGAGGTTACTTTCCAAGCTTATTCCTTAACATCTCTTTATCCAGAGTACTTCCTATATTTATTACCTTTCACTATAGAATGTGTACATATTTTTGCAATTTAACCAATTTATATATTTGTGTGCATGAATCTAATTAAAAGAGGTAATTGATTAACTTTCAAGAAGTACAGTCAGTGTGGTACCATATTTTGTAAACTGTCTCAGTTAATTCCTATAAGATCCTGAATTCTGATGTTAGTAGCATTACTTTATGAAGGATGAATCTCAGTAATTGTACTTATTAAACTGATCTAATAATTTATTTTAAGCTCTTTTCCACTGATTACTATTGGATTTTACATTTATTCTGGTATCACAGGCCTATGGCATTGTGACTAAAAATTCCTGGATATCTATGGAAGAAGAGATTGGGTTAAACTATTTCTCTATTTTTCAGAAACAAAGCCTTTGTGGGAAGTGAGTTCATGACCCCCTTTCATGTAGTCTGTTTTACCCTGGATGGATAAAATTTTATGATGTTTTAGAGGAGTGCTTCAAGGAATTTAGGATAGTTGGACATGAAAGCTCATACAACTTTTACTACTCAACTTACTTTGTCTTTCTAGACATTGTGATTTTACTGTTTAAAAATTGAAAGAAAGAAAAGGGTTATTTTGTCATGCAGAGATAGGCTTAGAGCTAATATGCTCCCCATGCTTGCCCCGACACACTGACTGTCAATTGGTGGAAATGTTAGTGAAGTAGAACCAAGGATTAGAAAGGCTTTTAAGGGATCCAGTCACACTGTACTTGCTGAGAAAGATGTGGAGATATAATCCCCAAACGACTCAACTGAAATCCCTGTAGAGATTTGAACCAGCTGTAGTTAGAAATACAAGCAGACACCATGGGAATGTAGCAATGATAGAGTGCAAATGGCTACAGAAAGCAACCAGAGCCAAGTCTGAGATGAAGGAAGGTGTGATCAAACAGTTGGCAAAGGGAAACTGGAGTCTTTAAAAATATCACAGTGGAGCATTAAGTGGAACACAGCTGCCCGAGGAGACACGGGGTGAGCCAGTTTGTATGGATGGAAGTTTATTTATTTATTATATATACCTTATTTGAGTAATTAAATACTATTAATTGTACTGGACCTTGAATGAGATTGGGTAGAACAGTTGGACATCACCACTGGTTTAAAAAACAATTACAAAATGTTGTGAAATATACAATAGCAAAAGATGATTGGACCAGGAGAGGCCCGTTTTAGCTGGGTTTTTAAAATATTTTCTTTTTGAAAGGTTTTATTTTAAATTATTTCTATTTTCGTCTGGCATTTTAATTTTTATTAAACTACTCTTTTGTATTTGGACATTTAAGTAGGAGCTGTATGATATCTTAATGCATACATTGTAGTGGGTAACAATCAAATCTGGGTGATTATCAATCATTTATCCCAAATGTTTGTCATGTCTTTTAAGATTGGTACATTTATAATCCCTTTTCCTGTAACTTTGAGATTCACGGTGCATTAGAGTTAATGATCTTGATTTTGATCTTAATGATCTGACACGACCCTGCCATGTCGGAGACTCTCCACATTGTCCTATTTAGGGATTGTACCTGTTATCAAATTGTCCCTGTAGAAGGTGAGTGTGTAAAGTGAGGCAAAGAAGGTGAGATACCCGGGCTGAGAGAATAGAGCAGGGTGGATGGAAAAGGGTTGAGAAGACCATGCCTTAGTATAAATTTGGCCAACGGTAAAAATCAAGAGGCATAGTCAAAGATTCTCCAGGAAACTTGCCTCAGACATTGCTGTCTTCACTATTAACACTCTGCTCTGACTATACTTAATGTAATTGATGAATCTGTCCCCATACACTGTTGTCACTCATACTAATGGTCTGTCTGCGCAAATTCCATGAATTTTTATATCAAAGTATCATGTAGAATGTTTTTCACTGTTCTAATAATTAAGTTAGGATGTTCTGTTTTATTGATCCCAATTTACCCTCTAGGTTCTTTTTTTTTTTTTTTTTTTTTTTTTTTTTTCAGCTATCTTTATAGTTATGCTTACCTAGAGTCATGAGGTTGGAGTTATATATTATAAAGGCTTTTTGGCTGTCTTTCTCTCACTTATATGCATTTAAATATAGTTTTAATTTCACTGTGTATTTTATTTTTTTCAGTATGAATTATTACTATTGTTTGTATGAGTGCTTCGAAACCTAGGCAATTATGGGTAATACTGTGTTCTAGATTCTGAGATATACATACAAAATATCAAGAGAATCAAGAAAAGGTACACCATACAGGTTTTGCAGTGGGCAGTAGTGCTGTATCAAATGTGACTTTTACAGATACTAATGACTGGTCTTTAGCTAGTCTTCTCATTCCTTTGAACTAATCTTCCAAATCACAACTGTTCCTCATTTTAATGACAACTGTTTCACCAATTGTTTGTTTTATGTCCTAAGCTTTTGGTGTTATATTGATGATTATTGCAGATATTAGTCTGTAGTTTCATGGCTTTGTTTTTGTTTGTGTTTGGTTTTGGTTTTTGATATTTTTATTATTTATAGTGGGTTGGTCTAAGGATGCTTGTATTCTAATGCTAATTTGGGTTTGTGACCCCCCCTCCAAATCTTTTCATCCCAAAGATGAGTCAGTAAATAAGACACTGAGTTACCCTGCCCCCAGCTTCTTGTGATTTGTGAATTAAGATGCCAACAGCCAGTGGCTAGGCAGAAGAAAAATAGATTGAATTGAGCTTTTTATGGGGTTAGAGAGCAGAGAGTAACAGGAGGAGAGGAGAAGGAAACTACCATGGAAGAGAAGGAGTACTTGTAGAGGGAAGGAAAGAAGAAGGGAAGGAGGGAAGCAGGGAGAGGAAGAGGGAGGGAAGAAGGGAGGGAGGAAGGAGAGAGGGGGGAGAGAGAGGAGAGGGAGAGGGAGACAGACAGACATGGATTAGGAGTAAAGAAAATGTGGCCCTGTAGGTTGGCCAATTGGAGCTAAGAGCAACCCTGAAGAAGCATAGTAAATAATAAGTAATAATTCAGTGTTATTAATATGGAAATGCATTCTGACAGCATGCAGGGTTGGAAGCTGCCCAGCTATTGTATTAGTTAAGGTATATAAACAATACAAAGGCTGTGTCTTTCAACTGGGAACATAAATGGTCTAAGGAAGTGAAGATGCTCCAGGCTGGGATTTTTAGTTTTTTTATTTTTTGTACTACAATTATCATTACTTTTAATGTCTTTAGCTGCTTTCGTTATCAGGATAGCCATGGACTCACACTGTGTAGGGAGTGTCTCGTTTGCTTTTAGATTCTGAATGACCATGAAGAATTGGACTGATTGCTAAAGTAAGAGGAACCTAGTCCTTTCGTTTTGCCGTGTAGAATAGTGGCACAGTAGCCAGAGCAGGATGTCTGTTCCTCATCCCAAGTCAACTAGGCTCTTAAAACTATGTAGAGTTACTTTATAGGACAGGCCTTGCTAAGGGCGCTGTGTCTATAAGTCTATCAAGATGGTCCCTTGAAAGCACATTCTGGTACAAACACGAGAGGACTTTTCTCAGACATAAACTGTGAAAAACTGAGTGAGTAACCAGAGGAGACCATGCGGTTTACTTAAGCTCATAAAAATGTACCTACTCTTAAAATGCTTTTTACTCTTTTTTTCTTTTTGGTCTGGTTTTTAGAATAAGAAGCCCTAGGTTTATGTCTTTCCTGCACAGAATCCATGCTAATCCACTTTTAATGCCATTATAATTTTAGTATACATGCTGTCAAAGAAAGTATTCTTAGACTTTTTAATCCCCAGGCATAGTGATAGCAAACCTGCATAAATGTGTCTAGTCCTGTTCAGGGGTTTCTGTCTCAGAACTAGTTTCTGTGGTGGACTGGGCTCCCTGTGTCTGGTAAGCTCTTCCATTCCTGGTCCATCTCTCTCATTCTGACAGCTGAGACCCTGTGTCCTTGCTCCTCTTGAATCCAGAAAGAGCTGTGTATTTTTTCTTTTGCTTTCATCTCTCTTAGCTGTTTAACGCATTGCTTGGGCAGAGTGTCAGTGTATACGCTCCTTATGTACAGAAATAGAAATGGGCTGTCTGGCTCTTAGTTTTGAAAAAAAGTGCTTTCCAGTTATCTACACTTGTCAAGTATTTTTTTTTAATTACTCAGACACAAAACTGCGGTGTGTAAAATATATGTACATGCATGTATGACTCTTGAAGTTTATTTTGCAGTGAATTAAGATATAACTTAGTTTTCTTGATATTGTTGAGTATATATCAGTTCAGTTGCCATTATTCTGAGGATGTTAAGATCAACCGATAATTTCATTTGTCTGGTAAAAGAAGGCCCATAAACTGCATTATTCTATAATTGATTACCGAAAACTTTAAGCAGGTGTGTGAATTTAAAACAGGAAAATGTTAGTCCACTTTAGTGACTGAGATATTTTAAGAATGCTTAGTACAAATATGTGACTATCTGAACAAAGCTTGATTATCATCACATGGGCCATAACTACATTCAGCATAGATAAGTAATATAAGGGAGGACAAACCACAGGCATCCCAGCATATGGAGTGGAAGGTTTGGCTTTAGCCAGGGTTCTCACTTGTATTCCCTCAGAAAAAGTGTACATGACTCCACTGAACACCTTTTAAAATTACATGTGTAGGTATTTGAAATTCATGCATACAGAAGTTTTATCAAAGTAAAATCTTTCCACATTTTTCTGTCATTGAAAGCATAGACCTGCAAGGCAAATTGCATGATATGCTCTGCACTGAAATGTTCAAAGATGCTTTTGCTGTTCATTTTGTCGAACTGATATAAATCTCAATATCAGAATTAAAATGTTTTATGCTTAATAAATTTGATTCTAAGATTTATAGGCAAAAACTAATAATCAATATATCATCTCAGAATGCTATTGATACATAAGACTGTAAACTGACTGGTATGAACTTAACATTAATTATGATATGTCCACTCTAACAATTCTCCTTTTTTCCCTTCCTTTCTTTTTCCGTCTCTCTTTCTCTCACCTTTTTCTCTTCCTGTCTCTTGTTTTCACCACAACTATTTATTTTTGAAAGGTATCACAGGATCTACTTGACTTTAGAAATTAAAAGTAATAGGCTGGTTAACTGTCCAAGTATTTTCTTTCCTGGTAAAGATAACCTATGGATTATTACTATATCTTGGATACTCCTTTGTGCTGTTCTAAAATCACAATCCATGTTTATTTCTTCTTTTTTTATAATCTGTTTCCAGCCATGTACATGCCCATAAAAATATAAAGGAGTTTTCATTTATTTATTTAATATTTATTTTATTTTACTTTTACATTCAAGATTTTATTCCCCTCCTGGCCTGTCCTCATACTCTTCCACATTTCATACCTCCTCCCTCAGTCCCCACCCCAGTCCTCCCACCACAGTCCCTCCCCCTCATTGACTCCCTGGGGCCCCCAGTCTTTTGAGGGTTAGATACATCTTCTTGAGTCCTCTCTGTGTATGTAACCTGCGTCTATTCTTTCTACTGGCCCTCAGAGTTCCACTCCTTTTCCTCCACCCAATACAAAATCATGTCTCCCCATCCTGTCTTCTTTCCCTCCCAGGTCCCTACTTCTCTCCCCCTTGGGGTTGCTTTCTATTCCCTCCTAAGTGGGATTGAGGCATCCTCACCTGGACCCTTTTTCTTTCTGACCTTTTTGAGTTCTGTGGTCTCTATTCTGTTTATTCTGTACTTTATTGTTTATTTGTTTGTTTGTTTGTTTTGGCTGATATCCACATATTAGTGAGCACAATGCATGTCCTTTTGGTCTGAGTTACTCTGAAAATCAATGTGGAAGTTCCTCAGGAAATTGGAAATCGATTTATTCAAAGACCCAGCAATACCACTCTTGGGAATATACCCAAGAGATGACCCCCCATGCCACAGGGGGACATATGTTCCAAAGCAGCCTTATTTGTGATAACCAGAAGCTGGAAACAACCCAGAAGTCCCCGATAGAAGAATGGATTCAGAAAATGTGATTTACACAATGGAATACTATTGAGCCATTAAAAACAAGGGCATCATAAATTTTGCAGGCAAATAGATGGAACTAGGATTTTTTATTGTTTGAAATTTCATATATACATAGGATTTATCTTGATCATGCCCAAATTTCAGTATTGCTTCCAACATGCCCCATTATGTATCCCTTCCAACTTCAAAAAAATTATATCAGGGAGATAAGGAGGTTACCGAGGTCCTTTCTTAGACAAGGATTTGTTGGGTGCTAAGCAGAGGAGAATCATTGTTCTTTGGCTTTGTGGTCAAAGTAGGTTCAGCACGCCACAGTGGATGACCCCATACTTCATGTAGTACTAATTGGACTCAGTGGGTAAAAAAATGCTTTGAAAAGCACATAGGAAAGACAAACCTAGTTGCAAAGCAAGTGATAATATCATGACTCTTGAAAAGGTGTCCACAAGAAAAAAAAGTGAACAAAGTCTCCAGGAACAGTATGATGTTACTTCCTCTAATACTTTAGGACATTGGATTTGGACATAGAAAAGAGATGACAAATAAAAAACCAGGACATTCAAGAGGCTTAGAGTATAGACTTGACATTAGATTTCCAGGGTAACATGGAATTTTCTTTCATGCATTTGAAGTAGTCTAATATATGCAGTTTACGATTACTATAGGTAGAAACAGAAATATGGGAGAAATAAGAGTCATTGGTACACCAATCAGAATAGAGCAATAACTTAATTAATTCAAAGACAAATAGGTAAGTTAAAAAGTGTTCTTGATCCATTGTTGCCAAAATATTATTTTCTCCCTTTCCTTTCTTTCCCTCCACTCCCCTCCCCTTCTCTCCCCACTCTACTCCCCTCCCCTCCCCTTTTCTCCCCACTCTCCTCCCCTCTCCTTCCCTTCTCCCCCCACTCTCCTCCCCTTCTTCCCTTTTTCGCCCTTCCCTCCCCTTCCTTTCCCTCCCCCACCCCTCCTCTCCCTTCCTGTCCCTTCCTCCCACTTCATCTTTCTTTTCTCTCAACTCCTCATCCTTCAGTCTCCCCTTTATTCTTTACTCTCCTATCCTCCTCCTTATCTCCCCCTCTAGTATAAAAAGATAGCAAAGGTGATGAGATCGATCAGCAGGTAAAGGTCCATCATTCAAACTGATGACCCCGTTTTGATGGATGTGTGAGATTCTAAATGTGGAAGATGAGGCAGACTTCATCAAGTTGTCTGTCTTCTGATTTCTAAATGTATACTTTGGTACACACACACACACACACACACACACACACACGCAGAGAGAGAGATACACAGACACACACACACTAAGTGAGAGAGAGAGAGAGAGAGAGAGAGAGAGAGAGAGAGAGAGAGAGAGAGAGAGAGAGAGAGAGAGAATATGAGTGTTATAAAACATGTTGAAATACTGTCTTCTGTAGGAGTACTATATATGCTGGCAAATACCTCTACAGTCACATATCTCATATAGATTTAGGAAAGGGTTTAAAGAAGATAAACTTTAGATAAATATTTTCACCTTTTTAAATTATTGGATATTTTCTTTACTTACATGTTATATTCTTTCCCGGTTTCCCTTTCAGAATCCCTCTATCCCATCACCCCTCCTCCTGCATCTATAAGAGTGCTCCCCCATTTACTCACCCACTCTATCCCACCTTCCTGCCCTGGCATTCCCCTACACTGGGGCATTTACAGGACCCAGGATCTCTCCTCACATTGATGCCTGATAAGGCCATCCTCTACTACATATATAGCTGGAGCCATGGTTCCCTCCATGTGTACTTTTTGGTTGGTGGTTTAGTCTCTGCAAACTCTGGGGTGTCTGGTTAGTTGATATTGTTGTTCTTCCTATGAAGTTACAGAGGACTGAAGGAGCCAAGAGAGTGAAATGCACATTGCTAAGATGTGTGTGTTTGTGTGTGTGTATATGTGTGCATACATGTATGTTTGCATGCCTGTGCACATGCTTTGACATGCTTGTGGAAATCAGAGTAACCTTGCAAGCCCTGAGCACTGAATATAGGCTATGACGCTTGGCAGGAAAAATTTTACCCCTTGAGCCATTTGATATTATTTGCCAAGCAATGTTGGTAGATATTATTATCATGTTATTGTATAATAATTAATTGATAATGAGGAAACTGAGTTGCAGAATAATTTGACTTGGGTAATGGGAGTAACATTTCATGGGCCAAGTACATGATCCTCACTCAAGCTGCTATGCTATGCTGATTTGAGTCCAGATTTGTCTAAGTTCAACCCCTCTCATAAATCTGAAACTTCTTGCTTATTTTAGACATTGCCTACCTTACAATAAGACTTTGTCAACTAAGTCTACCACTCAATGTCTCAGAAAAGAACAACTTCCATATGAAATCCTTTTTTCCTTAGGTAAGAGGCAAGTTCATATGACTACTGTTTTGCTAACCAAGTCAAGTGAGTGAGCTATGAATTCCAAGCTGACCAGTGGCCTCTTTCATAAAGGCCATCATTTCTTACTTAGACAAAACCTTAGAAAGACTTATAGAGAAAGTTCGCTACAAGGTACACCTGTAAATTATGATTATCATTCTTCTGACTCAAAAAGATTCAGAATGATTTTTGATTTTAATAACCATAGGGAAATGCACCGGGAATGAAGCGAGGGTTTTATTCTAATATAGATCTGGAGAAAGCAGAAAGGTAAAGCTCAGGATCCCAAAGACCAAGTTCTCAGCACAAAAGAAAAAATACTTGACCCCCCGAGAGGTACAGGACAGGGAATAAGAGATAAGAACAGGAACTAGAGGAAGAGGGAGAAAGGAAGGGGATGCTAGAGAGGACATACAGCTATCTGAGATGGGAGGACAAAGGACTGCCTTTGGAGTGAGAGCAGAAATGATGGGCTTCATGAACACTTTTGTCAGCTTGGAATTCATAGCTCATTCTCCTGACTTGTTTAGCCAGAACAAGTTTATGGCACATAGGAAAATGGCAGTTTGTAAGGGTAAAAGGGATGAGGTATTTGATTTTAATGGGGCATGTAATTGGACATGTTAATTAGGTGAGCCAAAGTGGGATTTCTGTTGCTGGAATTCAATACATTGAGAGCTGAACCTTGGTAGTCAGCCTCAAAGGGAGGAAGTGTCCAAGTAAGGGAATAGACCTTGGTAGCTGGCTGCAGGAATGTCATCTAATGATTTTCATTAAGGCAGAAGGAATCAGGAAGAAGTTCAAGGCCTGCCAGAGCCACTCTCGCCAAGCTCAAGTTGGCTGAGTCCCTTCAACAATGGCTTGGTATCATTTTACATAGCTTGTTGAAGGTGACCTTTGATGGAGAACACAGCTGAACAACAAGAGGGAAGTCTCTGGCAGGAAGGAGAGTAGAAGAACAAAGGGGCACAAGACATACCTAGCACATCCAAAACATTTAACAATGCAGAGATAAAATTACACTTGATAAAATGTACATCTGCTGGACATCTGCTGTAGAAATTCAAGCTTGTTTTGACACATTTCCCCCAGTTGTAAGGAATGATTATTTAGAAAAATAAAATCTGTTTGTAAATGCTTACCAGCTGCAAAACTAATTGTTTTATTAATACTTCCCTAATTATTGTTCTTCAGTTTTCTTTGCATTCTTTTCTCTTCAAGAATCGGGTATTTTAAAAGGAGCATGTTGATAAACTAACGAGGTAAGAATCAGAAGGTCAAATATTCCTATTGGCTTTACATTGCATTGTTTATTTGCAATATTTCCCATGCTGCTTAATGAATTACCAATTTAGAAGGCTAATGAGAGCATTTATGATTTGAGCTTGACAATGTTGTGCTAAACTTGACTATTTAAACATCAAATTAATTTAATGGCTATAACCACAGTATTGAACAATGCTTACATTTTAAACATCTGGGGACTTTAAAATAGAAATGTGTTTAATATCCCCAAGTGTTCCACTTTATACACAGCTATCAGAATTAAAAGTCTAAGAAACACACACAGAGCTATTAATAATCATGCACTATTGATACAGTGTGAGAGTTTGTACCACTGTTGTCTTTCTAAAATAATTTGTCCTTGGATGTTAATTATTTTTTTATATGTTGGGTGTACTTGCACATTGAATATAGTCTCCACAATAGATGGCTTTGTCATGGAGTGATAAGAGTAGCATTTAATGATAATTATGATGATAAATCTTTCATGAAGAGTTTTTGCCTGAAGTTAGTGAGCCCCGCGCACACCAAGCATTATTAATATTCAGAATTTACTAGTCTCTTATTAAAGAACAAAAGTACAGTGATGTCCAATAAGCCAACAAAACATTTATAAAATTCCTTTTTGTTAGAACATTTAGAAGAGTCAAATCATGCCTTTGCTTTTTGAATTAAGTAAAAAGGAAAGAGAAAAGAAAAGAAAGGCTAATGAGATAGTTTATCAGATAAAGATGCTTGCTGCCAAGCCTAATGAACTGAATTTAATCCCCAGGATCCACCTGGTAGAAAAAGAATAAACTCCTATGGTCTCATGGTATATATCCAAAATGCACTCCATTCATAAATAAATGTAATAAAGTTTTTAAGTCAGATGAGTATTTATAAAGAACCTACAGTTTATTTATAAGCTTTATAAATCTGCTATTATAACAAAATGAAATAAAGTACTATCTGGTTTTCTCTGACAAAGGCATATAGTGTGCACGGGAGCTACTGTGGAGGGTAAGCTCCTCAGCGTCCAGCATGTGCCCATTATTTTATTGTGGGGATTCAGGAGTAATAAAGAGAACAGAAAGCAGATAAAAGGAATAGTCTGACTTCTCTGCAATGACATCACACCATGGACATGTCTCAGGATCCCCAAACCTGTCCTGCTTTTTTTGCCAGAAAATCTATCCTAGGACTTAACAGAAAGTTTTTGATAGAGGTGGACTATTATTGCATGCAGCACATTATTTTCTGTGATATCCTGTACTTGAGTTGTCATTACAATAGCACCAGGCCACATGAGGGCTTTTAAATTCAAATTAAATGAAAATAAGTTGCCCAGTTCTTCATGTTCAAGTATCAGACACGGGTCTCCTTACTAACGTAAATGAAAACAGAAGAAACCTGGTAAAGAACAAGAAAAAAATTCTAATGAGACATGACTTGTATAAACATGAAACATAAGTTTGAACAAAACTTTGAATTATGCTAAAAATAATTTGTTGAGAAATGTACTTTCCAGAAACCTGAACCTACCAAGAATTTTTTCAAAAATGAGAGATCATTTGTTGTTCGACACACTTTCTTTCCTGAATGCATGTGTGTTATCAACTGTGGTCAGTACTTCTTTCGTTGTGGGAGATTTGTGCCCTACAGATCTGCTGTCATAATATCTATAATTAGTAATACTGCAGTGTGAAATTGAGCATATGTCAAGAGGATGATCTCAAGGTAAATATTTTAATTTTATTGTGGTATGATTGACTCTATGGTAAACATATTAACATTAAACAAAGTCCATTTGAACACAAGCAAATTTGTACAGGTCTTAAAACATTTATTTAATGCCTTTATTTTGATGATGTTTCATGACATATGCACATGTCTAAACTCAGAAAGATGTATATACCCATTATTTGAAATATCTTCTGTGGTCAGTTATACCCCGATAATGTATAAACATTTTATCATCTTAAAAATTCTTTCCCCAAAGTTATGAATATTAGTCAAAAACATTAAGTTTCATGAAATAGTTCTAAAAGAACCAAAATTTAAAAATTTTCAAAACTCCTAGTATTAGTATTTTATGGTTTTATAGTTGCCTAGGCAGTGTTAAAGAGCCAAACTTAATATGGCAGATGAGTAAGGAAGAAAATCTTTGTTGATCTTTTATTACTTTTTAGCTTTAAGGATTATGGAGTATTAAATTAGAAAATAGTACCTTTGTGGCCTGCATAAGTTAGTGAGCCTTCCTAAGGTACAAACCATCAATGACTGATTAGCTTAAACCTAGCAACCACATAGTACACAAGATGTAATTTATACTAATTATCCCCTTCCCTCCCTGTAGGCTTTCCAGATGATTTCTGAAGAAGCACAGCTAAATGCTCTTTAAGCACATGCTATCTGCAGTTCCAGTCTTTTGCATAATAATCTGTCAAAAGCATGAGCATGTGACTTTTCTTTAGCAATTACTTCACAGGATGTTTAAATCATACACATAAGATCTGTAATACTGTTAGTTAATGAGGGAGTAGAGATGAGAAGAGATGTCTATTTTAGTAATAGAAATAAAACACAAGTCAAAAGAACAGACATCGGTTTTAATAAAAGGAGTAAACAGAGGAAAGGACCATTTTTTTTTGTGTGTGTCTTAAAGCATCTTTTTCTCCAATAATCTTATAAATCTGTTCTCACTATCCCATTGTCCTATGAAATTAGGGCAACCTTTGAGAGGTAATAACAACAGGGAGCACTGGACAATATCAACTGGACATTTAAAACATCAGGACTCCATGACAGTTTCCTATAGCATTAGAACAGACGGTAATTAAAAGATAGTTATTGCCTGGTTGCAGTCACCTGGAGAACCAGCACAGCAGTGATAGATAGCCTTGGTTTACTTATATCTATGATTAGTGGCCAGTTTTTAGGCAAGAATGGGCAACTTGGAAGTGGGATGAGATGGGTCCACAGAATCTCTTTATGGGAAAATGGCAAAAGTCTAGATGAGAGCAAGTCCTAGTGTCAGGGAGCATTGTACCTTGGTACAAAAGGGGACAGGGAGGTAAAGAGGGGAACATGGTCAAGTATTTGGTGGGAGAAACAGGAGTGAAGCTTCAAGAGCCAGCAGAAAGACTAGAAAAAGGCAACCTCAGGAGGTAAGAGGTAAGGGGACTCTCCAGAGCATACCAGAGACCTAAGAGTCTCCCAACTCAAACAAGGACTCAAAGGGAGGAACTTGGATGAAATGCCTTACATTCATGTGAGGAAACTTGTAGAGCCCATTTTCAGCAGAAAGACAAGGCATCAAGTGAGAGACGGGGTTGCCCTGGTCAAAACCCTGACCCTAATTGTGGGAACATGGAGAAAGACAATCTGTAGTTAGAGAAAGGATAATAAAAAATCCTCAGACATATTATCTAGATGAACCTTGAATAAGAACAGGGGTCAATCAACAGAAAAGAGGAAGGAAAGTCATTTTCAGAAACATTAGATTGCAACCAACCAGTCAACCTACTGCAGAATCCTTGCCTTTGTGATGTTATGCACTTACTTCTTAAGATTCTAAAGCACTAGTGTCTGATCCACTGAGGCTCAATGGAGCAAATATGATGTGGATGCTAAAGGAGATGGTACTTTCAGGACACTGCTTGCTTTTTAAGCAGCATATAAAGGTATCTATAGTGGTAGGGAATGTGACTATGGCTGTAGGAATAGTCCAGCAAGACAAATTCTGCAGTAGCATCCTGTTGAGCAATCTTTCCAAAATGAGGCATATTTTGATGTTTCAGTATTACCCATAAAAAAATAAAATGGAAACAGAATAGTTCTTGCTCCTTTTTGGATTTGAAGAAAAAGAAATACACATCACATTTATCACATAACCCTAACTTATATTCCAAATGTTTCCTAAGACTGCTAGCTTTCATATGTCTCCAGGCAGGAAATGTGTCTTTATGGGATACAGGTTGTAACTGTTTCGATACTTTGGCCCTATGATCCAGAAGCCCCAAAGGTCTATGATAGATGTTTTGTCATAAGCCTAAATATTAAAGAATAATCCAGATTCCTCAGTGATGGCAGAAGGCCATCGTATCTTTTGACCATAATTTTCGTTCATGGTAAATCAGTTCTTGGTCTATCACTGGAGCACAAAGTGTCGGTGCACTCCTGATTGCCCATTATGAACTGAATATTATATGGTCTACTCAACTATAAAATTGAATGTGCACAGCAGCATTCTGTTATAAGATGAAAACGGTGTGTAAGAGACTAGGGTTGAACTGGCTCACAAGGAATGAGTAAGCAGCAGTGTTCGGTGGCTCAGATTCCCAACACACCTGGTCTCTCTGCTTTGGTCGGACTTTCAAACCTGTGATTTTTTTTTTTTTTTTGGATAGTAATCTATAAGTAATTAAGGAAGAAGAAAAACTCTCATCTGATTTGCACATGACTATGTATGATATGCTAGGGTTAGCTAGAAGTAGATAGCTACTTTTTAACAGTCCCACTGAGAAGTTCTAGAAAGGGTAGTGACGAGAAACAACCCGCACAAGCAAACATCTTGTCATGCAGATCTACTGCCCAAAAGAATTGTTATAAATATCCAGACCCAGGTCTAATTGTGGGGGACAAGAACTTTAGAAAAGCTCAGTATGCATGGAGACATAGATCTAAGTTACCTGGAAAACCCTGTTTCCCATCTCACAGCAAGTTAGACATTTTCCTGAGGTTGTTCTTCAAAATTAACGAGGACTGGGCAACAATATTATGAAAGATGGAAGTCTCCATGTGGCACTGGAAAGAACTTGTTACATCTATGCAACTAGTCTGAGACACTTAAAAAGTTTAATCAAGTCAAAAATATTCAGCATGATACAAAGAAAAGGAGTAGGAGTAGTAGTAGTTTTTTTTTTTTTTCTGTATCAGATGGGAATAAATATAGAGACCACAACAAGACATTGTGAAGAGAGTGAGACATCATGGAATACCCAGCTCTAGGGATATTTTCATAAAATCCTTCCTCTTAGGATTCAGGGAACTCAACAGAAGAGGTGGCAGGAAAGGTTTAAGAGACAGAGGTTTAAGAGACAATTAGACCTGGGTCTGGACATCTATCACAATTCTTTTGGGCAGTAGATTTGCATGACAAGATGTTTGCTTGTGAGGGTTCTTTCTCTTCACTACCCTTTCTAGAACTTCTATTTTTCAATACAAGGAAAATGCATTATATGTAAAAGTAAGAACCAACCAACCAACCAACGAACCAACTGAACAAAAAAAAAAAAAAAAAAAAAAACAAAAAACAAAAAAACAAAAAAAACAAAAAAACTTTCAAGAGTTTACCAATTGGTATCAGTTCTTGTTCTGGTGACCCTAGTTAACTACTCTAAATAAATAGAACAGTGTGTGGGGACATTAATATTTTTGCTCCAAGCCCTCACTATAGGACCATGCTTGCTTGGTTACTTCCTTCAGTTATTCAGCTCCTTTAGTCCTCCCCTTAGCACTTCCACTGGAGTCACCAGGCTCAGACCAATTTGGCTGTTAGTATTTATATATGTATTTGTCAGGTTCTGGTAGAATCTCTCAGGCAACAGCCATATCAGGCTCCTGTCAGCAAGAGCTTCTTGGCATCAGCAATAGTGTGGAGGTTTGGTGCAGATGGGATGGGTCCATAGGTAGAGTGGTCTCTGGATGGCCTTTCCTTCTGTCTCTGTTCCACTTTTTTGTCCCTTTCTTTCTTTTAGAGAGGAACAATTCTAGCTTAATTTTAAAAAGATGTGTGGGTGGCTCTACCGGGGTGGTTTCTACAGGTTGTGTTTCCCCTATGTTGGGTATTTCAGCTAGTCATTGACATTGAGTAGTAGTTAATGGTAATCCCTTCCTTCCCTAAAGTTTGGGTTATTCTAGTGGCTACTCCAAGCTCCCTATCCCCCTCTGCTACGTTTCTATTCAACTTTCAGATCCTTTGTACTTCTCTCCTGTTCCTTCTAACACCTGTTTCTTCCACCACTCCCCTTTCTCCATTCCCCTCCTCTCTCTGTCCCAGGTTGCTCCTTCTACAAGATCCTGTAGTTATTTTGTTCCCCGTTCTATTAAAGAATCTGATGCATGCATTTAAGTTACTACTATTTTAATATAAATGTTTGGGTAGTTATATATTTAAAGTAGTTTTATATGCTTCTAAATTTGCATATTGAATTGATTGAATCCCATAAGGATGTCATTCTGTTCATCTTTTCTAGTTCTATTAGAGAACATTTTTATTAGACATATCTTTGATAGTTTCATACATGTATACAATACATCCTGATTCCTGGTGTTTCCTTTTGGGTTTCAGATATGAGTGCAATGATCTTTCTTCATGTGACATGATTTCTTAATATGTCAGTCCCTTATTGATGTCTTTGGTAGGCTTTAAAACTTACTGAACTTTTCTACCTTAGAATTTCTGTTTTTTTTCTTATCAATGCATTCTCTCTCTTTTTAGTAGTCATATTTATGCTACTTTCCAGATTTTTATTTAAATTCATATTTGTGTTTCCTTGGTATAGTTAAGACAGTTACACTGAAGTCTTTGACTATTAAATCTGAATCTTGTCCTCTGTTAGGGTAGACTGCCAAATATTGGTTTTGATTTGTTAAATGGGCCACAGTTTCCCAATTCTCTACTTGTATAGATAGTGCATTTTGAAAGGTGAATATTTGAATAAAAATTTACTTCTCATAGTCTTTACAGAGCAGTTTTATGCAAGAAAGACTCACAGTAATGGCAGGAGGACTAATTATTCTCAGAAAGTGTTCATATTCCTGGTTCTATTTCTTTCTCTCTCTCTCTATTTCTCTCTTATATGTAATAAGATTAAGATAATTAAAGGTATATATACATATATACTTATATGTATATCTATGTGTATACACACACACACATATATCCTCTCAACTATCCTCTTAGGAATTCATGGATCATGTTGTCCCCCTTTCTGACATTGTCTTTCGTTCAGAGGTCTTTACTATTCCTGAAAAAGTTTTAGAGCCTATTATTGCTTTTATTGACCTTCACTCAGATTCTAACCTATAACATGTTTTGATCTAAGCTCCGAGTCAGGTAAGATGGAATTCTATCTCCTAGAAAATTATTGATGAAATAGAATACTGGAGAGGACTTTTCCTTTCATTCTAAAGAAAAAATAATGTTTTGGACATTTCTCCTCTAGTGATTCCATGATTGTAGGGAAGGATTGCACATGACAACTATGTACCATATAATATTTTATCCCTTTAATGTGAATTTTCTTTGATCTGCTATTTATTTTTGTTTCCACCAATTATTGAATAATTTTTGGAGCATTTACAAAATCATTATCTCCACATTTTTGGAAAGAATAAGCTCCAGAGCTTCCAAATTGCATTTTGCTAATTTTCGCCTCTTGGTTATTAAAAATTGCTTATTTTTACTGATCTTCCTGTTCAAAGCCATCTTACTTTTTATTTCCATTTTGGGGCTCTTCATTGACTATTATGATTTTTTAGACTAGGTAAAGAAGTACTTAAAAAAAAAATTACACCACTTTAGGTAATGAGTCTTTCGCCCCCAGCGAATTGTAAGCTGGTTATAGATACGCGGATAAACTGGCATTATCGAGTTAGCTTGGGCTTTGCAATATCCTTGCTTATAGCTACTATTATTGTCTCCCATAAGTCTGCAGGGAAGGTCAAGTCTTTATAGATCTTTAAAAGTCAATACTGTTCTTTACTCTTCCTCCTTTAGCATTTACATCATTTCCACATTCTGCTTCTGCAATGTTCCCCGCGGCTTCTAGAGCACAATGTAATTGTATTACTTGTGACTGAGCATTCAACAGTTCCTAGTTCTCATCACTTTGATCAATAATTAGTCTCTGGCATTGGTGCTGTCTACTGCAAAAGGACTTTTTTTTCTGAATAGAGTTGGTGGAAACTCTAAGGTATGAGAAAATATAATTATTTAAAAGGTAAGCCTGGTGGGCACATATTACCCAATAAGTGTGACATATTGAATAATTTTCACCATCGTTTGTGATCTCCCTAGCTAATTAGCAGGGCTAAATTATTAAATGTGTATTTTCCTCCTGAAATGTACATGTTACACTCATCCAGAATCCCAGTGGTTACCACAATTACTGGCTTGCCACTAATGCACCAATGGGAGATTTTAGTCTTGCTGTTTGGTATACACTATAGAATTTACAGCTGAGGTATACATTTTGATGCTGGAAATTTTCCCCTGGTAACCTGTACCAAAACATATTTCATTTTAATGAAATCACAAATAAAACTATATGGTTAGTTTAAGATAGATGATGAAACAAATGATTAGTTCCAACTACATATAATTTTAAGCAGAGAAATTATATTGTTTGGTGTAAAAGAAAACTTTTTCACCAAAACCAAAATTTAAAACCCAACATTTTCTAATTGGGTCAATGTGAAAAAATATTCAGTCATTGATCATGTCTAATTGCTATTGTACTATTGTTCAATGGAATTAAAAATAAAGTCCCGGGGTAAGTGACATGATTTGATGGTTAAGAGCAATGGCTATTCTTCCAGAGAACCAGGGTTTAATTCCCAGCAAATGAATCATGGGTTTGGTATAATCAGCAGAGCTGATGACCCAATCGCAGTTCCTTAACTGGATTCAGCTCCTTGCTGAGAGGGGATGTTCATCATCTTACCCAGAAGTCTCATGGTAAATTTACACAAATGCTTTTCATAAAGCAATTCTCCCACCAAGTATTGAGGATTTTCTTTCTAAAAATTGGATATTTTATTTATTTACATTTGAAATGTTATCCTATTCCCGCTTCCGCAAACCCGCATCCCATCCCTCCTCCCCTTGCTTCTGTGAGGGTGCTCCACCACTCACCCACCCACTCTCACTTGACCGCCCTAGCATTCCCTACACTGGGGCATCAAGCCTTCATAGAGAACAAGGGCCTCTTCTTCCACTGATGCCAGATAAGTCCATCGTCTGCTACATATGCAGCTGGAGCCATGGGTCACATCATGTGTACCCTTTGGTAGGTGGTTTAGTCCCTGGGAGCTCAGTGCTGGGGCATCTGGTTGGTTGATACTGTTGTTCTTCCTCTTGGCTTTTGATGTGGACTATAGCCTTTTGACGGAGAGAGTTATGCTGACTTCATTACACACACTTTCATGGCTACAGCATTTGGCTTACATTTTCATAAGTCTCATTTGCATTTCTTACTGAGATCACTGGATTTTTTTTTTTAAACATGGATCATTCTTGGAATCAAAACACTTAAATCTTTAAAAAATTGTGATTGTGATTGTTTCACTGAAATTAGTATAATTTCATTTGTGAAACAAAGTCTCACTGTTTTACCTAGTCAGGCTTTGAACTTCTGACCTTTGCCTCTCAAATAGATTATTCACAAACATATACGGCCTCTTGTGTACTTTGTAAACATCATAAAGAGTTCTATATATTAAAGTAACATTAGGGTATGTACATTTAATGCTGGTAGCATAAAACAACTTTAGTGTTTGCTTTGTATTAAGATGACCTAATGATCCTCCGTATCCTCCATCCCATCCTCCATCCCTAGCTCACTAAAGTCTGGTTTTGATGACACATTCTCTTGGCAGTAACTACCGCTATCATACTTATGAAATTATGCAATTATGTCTATTAATATTTTAACATTTCATATTTTCTTCTTGACTCGTGGCTTCTGTTGATACACAGTCTACATTTTCTAAGTTCTAAGTCTGTCCTCTGTGTTGAACTTGGAGCTGTGACTTCTTCTATATCTTTGTGTCATTTCTCAAATATTAGTTCTGAGTTCCTTTCTATATTTTTGCACAATTTATTCCACATAGTTTTTTGCTCTAGTGTTGCCTTAGCATCTTAAACTGTTTGCTATTTTCTTAAATTTTCTACAGATGATTTTAGAGCTATTGCTTATTTTTAGGGATTTTTTTGTATGCCTGTGTGTGTTTGTGTGTGTGTGTGTATGTGCTTGTGTAAAATATTAAAAAAGAGAAGGTCATGAATATAAAAAATGGAAAAGTATATGAGATGTTCTGGAGGATAGAAAGAAAAGAAGGGGGTGTTTGTTTAAATTATAGTATAATCCCAAAACTAAAAGCCATAATTTTTATTTGTTTTTTAAATTTATTTTATTTTATTTTTATACTCAGGATTTTATTCCTCCCCACCCCTGGTCCACCCTTCTACTGTTCCACATCCCATACCTCCTTCCTGTATCCAAGATGCTGTTCCCACCCTACACACCCAACCAGACCTTTAAACTACCTGAGGCCTCCAGTCTCTTGAGTGTTAGGTGCATCTTCTCTGACTGAACCCAGACCAAAGAGTCCTCTACTGTATATGTGTTAGAGGACTCATCAGCTAATGTATGCTGCCTGGTTGGTAATTCAGTTTCTGAGAGATCTTGGGGTTCCAGGTTAATTGATACTGCTGATCCTCCTACAAGGTCATCCTCCTCCTTAGCTTCCTCCAACTTTTCCCTAGTTTAACCACAAGGGTCAGCAGCATCTATTGATTGGTTGGGTGCAAATGTTTGCATTGGACTCTTTCAGCTGCTTGTTGGATCTTTCAAAGGGCAGTCATTATAAGTCTCTTTTTGTGAGAGCTCCATAGCCTCAGTAATAGTGTAAGGCCTTAAGGCCTCCCCTTGAGTTTGATCCCCTTTTGGGCAAGTCTCTTGATCTTTTTTTCCTCAGTCACCTCCATTTCAACCCCTGAAGTTCTTTCAGACAGGAACAATTATGGGTAAAGTTTTGAGAGTGAAACAGCAACCCCATCCTTTACTTGATGCTCTGTTGGAAGTGGGCTCTACAAGAACATTTTTTGGGAGGTCTGAGTCATCTCACTCAGAATGATATTTTCTAGTTTTATCCATTTGCCTGCAAAACTCAGAATGTCCTTGCTTTTAATAGCTGATTAATATCCCATTGTGTCTATGAACCACATTTCTGTATCCATTCTTCTGTCATGGGATATCTGGGTTGTTCCAGTTGTTTCCAGCTTCTGGCTATCACAAATAAGGCCACTTTTAAAAACGGTCCACACCCATTCAAAGACATAGGGGTGTCTTTTGTTGGCTAACTACCAGTCATCAGGTGTGCTGAGGAGTGTGGTTGATATAGCCTGCTGTACTCCATTGAAGACAGTGATTTTTCCATCTCCCAGAAGGTATCAGTTGCAAATAGCTCCTTGTTTGGGGTAGATTTCTATGTCTTCTGCTCATTTTACTTGCTAAGATTTTGTTTGGGTTAAAGTCGTACAGGTCGTGCATCTGTTGTCACATGCTGTAGGTGACAACCTCTGTGAGCTCATATATTCATTGAAAGTTGTGTCTAGAAGATATAATTTTGCTTTACTTTTTAGTCTTCTATCTTTGAGAGATTTCTATTGCAATGTGTGTTAATTTATTAAATTAAGCATATTTTTAAATTTTGAGACTTCCAATATTTGTCCAATATTTATTATTGATTTATCTGTTTAATATGCTTATTTATTTATTTATTTATTTAATGCTGATTGATAAAATTTTGGGTATGAGCATGACAAGTACTCTACCACTGAAAAGCACACAAGGATTAAAGACCTTTAACTTTAAAATTTATCAGCAAAGTAAAGTCATGCCCTGTAGTCTTGCTTTGTATGTCAATAACATGTAATTTGCCTGTATAGCCTTGCTTTCAGAAATGCAGTAAACTCTTTCCCTTTAAAGATGAACTAGATCGATGCAGGATCTTTTAACCCAGACCCATAAAGAGAAAAAAATGTTTCAAAAACCGGTGACTATAACTGCTACCATGAGGCCCAACTTCCTACTTGCTGTGAAATTGTTATAGCCCCAGAATATTTTCCTGAAACATCTTTTCAGTTTGATCTTGAATGTCCACAATTTCCTGGCAAAATGCAGTGACTCAGACATCTATCTTCTTTGCTTTCTCAACTTTCACCCTTACTTCTGGAAGGTAAGTGGGGGCATCACATGTAGTTGAGGGCCATTGGTGTTCAGACCCATGGGCATCCGGTGAGGCAGACATACATAGTGATTGAGAAGCTTCTCACTTAAGTCTATATTTTCTAAGCCCTCAGGAGGCAACTGCCCATTTGTCTTCCTGGATGGGACATCCCAACAATGACATCGATTCTTCTCCCTTTCACTAACATTTTTCAGCAACTTGAAAAAAAATTAGTTCATCATGTCTTAAGCCACTTTATAGCTCCGTTGCCCCAGTGTAGCAAACTTGGGGGGTGGAGCAGGAAGTGCTCAAACTTCTGGGAGGTCAGGAAAGCATTAATGGAGATTTTGCAATTATACAGTTTCTATCTTCTTTAGCTCTGCATAGGAACTGTCAATCATGAAGTCCAATCTCCATTCTTTCTTGCTTTGAAGTCTGTCTGTTTCTACAGAAATTGGGTCATAGCAGACTTGACAGAAATGAGCTAATAACTTCTCAAGAGGTGTCTGCCTCCCTCATGACTCTGCAAAGTCTGAACTAGGAATATGATTTTAGATGGTGTCCAATGGGGCTCACGCAGTAAAAAGGTTTGGGTTTTTCAGTTCTGTTATTGGCTCTGCTGTACTTTTTACTAAGGCAGCAAAATGATGGTCATAGTTCACATTATAAGATTCCTATGGGACACATAGGGCCAAACTTGTGCGTACTTTTGTTCCATATTCTATTACCTCATCCTGCCTGCTGGGAACCTGTTAGCTCTGCCTACCCATCCTCACACATCACTCCCACAAAACTATGCCTGTGTATCTCCAGCTCTTGGTTATTTCTTCTTTTGTGATCAAGACTGAATATTTTTCAAAGCATGTCTGCATATGTATTATGACAGTTAAAGTTAGGAGGTCCCAAAACATCGTTCCCAAATCTTTCAGGTTTGTTGTAAGAAAATAGCTTATTAATCATTTGAATCAATAAAATATTAAACATTTAATATAGGTAAATAATAAGAAAGTTGATGACTAGTCTATATTAAAAATGTGTGTAAATATTCATGCACATGTGTGTGTGCAAATGGGTGTGTACGTTCATGGTGTACCTGTGTGTGCAAGTGTGTGTCTCTGTCTTTAGGTCAGAGGATGATTTTCTGAATTTTACTTGTCTTTTCCCACATGAATTTCATAGATTGAAATTAGATCCTTAGGGTTAGCAACAAATAACTTTACCCACTAAACCATCATCACACTAGGTCAAATTTTAATCTTTAAATTATTTTTAACTGTTACATAAAATGCCTAAAATTTCTAAATATTAATGGAGTGTCATGGAGTCCTTTTATATAAGCTGAGTATTTCTTAAATCAGTTTAAATATATCAATCTCCTCAAATATTTATCATATTTTTATTATAAATATATTCCAGATTTTATTTGTTTTACTCATTTAGTTATTTTGAAACTATTCTTAAATTATTATTTTATTTATATGTTTGAGTGTTTTACCTCAAACATCTCATGCATATCTCTGTACCACATAAAAATCTCATAAAAGCAAAAAGAGGGTGTCAGATCCCATTATATTGAAGTTTATAGGTGTTTTTCATCTGCCATGAAGGTGCTGGGAATTGAACTGAGGTCCTCGGGAAAAGCAAATAGTGCTCTTAACTGCTTAGCCATATCTCTGTCCTTCTTATTGTTTTACTATATAGTACATTATTGACTTTTTACACCCCAATATTCATTATCAAACCAAGAGTACTTACTAATTAAATGTAACAGTACTCACCGATCAACAGGGACACTTCTAGACAATCATTGTTGTATTTGGACTACACACTTGTAATATACATATACATGATGCATACATGTAATACACATAGCCCACATACAACACAAACATAGAACACACACATAGAACACACATGCACATAATACATAAATGTAACACACACATAACACACATAAAGCACAAATGTATCACACAGAGAGATATACTTACATATACACATCAGAAACCTGATATCATTTTTGTGAGATAACAAGTCTTGACTTTGATGTTCCCAAGGATCTTAGGACTAATGCTAACACACCATGAACACACCAGTACCTTGTTAACAACTGTTCTTACATAGTAAACTTTATCTTTATGGTTCTGTCTTATACAGACATTTCAATTTCACTACATTTTGTTCAGCTTTGAAATTGATGTTTGCTTCTCATTTATTGGATTAAAATTTTTCAGGAAAATTTTTATATCTCACAGAAACTCCCTTTATAACATCTTAGAGTTTTTAGTAGGGCACTGACCAAAGAACTGATACTGTTTTAAGAACATCATGTTCAAAGCATATATTTATTATGCATGAAGACTTTAAAAACAAAATTATCTCTCAAGTAAAAAAGATTCCAGGATATTTATAGAAATTCCTGCTTGGGTTTTCCCACTACTTTTTATCCCTTTTGTTTATAGAAGAAGGCGTGTTTTGTTTTTCTTATTCCATAGTATTTTACAAGAGGAAAACAGTATAAAATTAACTTAGTGGCATCTTTTATTGACAGCTTTGATTTAGTATTTTAAAAATGTCCATACTAATTTTCATATCATTTCCTCTTTGAATGTAAGACAGAACATTACATTTCCAACTAAGAAAACCCCAGTTAAAATTCTAAGACTGATATTATCACAGTACAACATGATACTAATTTTCACTCAATGTTAATGGAATCCTTTTCTGTATAGAACTGTTATGACCAAAGCTACAAAAGGTCTTAAGGTATTTTTACTGATGTTGTCACTGTCAGGTACTATCTACTGATAAGAATCTATCTGATACAATTATCTTTTGATAAGAAACTATTTCATAATAATGTTAAAGATCACTTACTCATTTGTTATTTGGGACAATTTTATAAGGTAATGCCTTTCCAGATAGCAGAGGCTTCCAGACAGCAGATGCTCCTTGGAGGCCAGAGTTATGTTTTCTTCTAGAAAGTTGTTTCAGGGGTGCAACCCATCGGCCCCAAATGACCATAAGTAATGTAGCTTTCTAAATGCACTGACAGCTCTGACCCAATCAAGCTCTGATTAGTCTAACCAAGAATGGAGGAATATCTTCATCTAGGGTTGGTACCTGGGTGCTGCTCAGCTTTTAATGTCTGTGTTTCTATGATAAATTTGGAATATTTTACCAGTAAATTTAGCTGTCCATTGTACAGACAGTTCTTTGGTTTTTCAGCATAAAGTGTTCATATGAAACATATATGTGCTTTAATACAGCTAAGGAGTGAATTCCAAAAACCTGGAAAGTAAAGCAACTAAGAGCTTTTCATTTTGCAGTTCCCTCCCTGGGTTCCTGTAGTTAACCATTCACCATCATACAGGAGTTTTTGAACAGAAATTCCAAATTGGAGATATCCACATGGAGGCAGATACTTTCCCTCCCACTCAATGAGCTGCTATTTTGTGAGGTCTACATGCAATCCTAATACTTTCATTTGACTTTACATGTTGCTGCTATGGGCGGTCTTTCTAGTCTTTGAAAAAATTATCCATTAAAATAAACACAGCATCTATACAAGGTTTTCAATAAATTAGGAAGTTATTTCAGTGCCATATGAAGCAGAAAAATAACATCAACTTCTAAAACTGATATTTATTGAGTGCTGCTTCTATGTAATATGCAGAATCACATTTGATCCACTGACCCATATCACAAGAAGGAACTGTTAATACTACTCTTCTTCAACAGAAGAAGAGATTAAAGATTGGAAAATACCACACAGCTTGGTCATTTTGAGGTCAAATTTTGACCTGATTCCTTGGTCAAAGTTTAATAGGTGTGTGTGTGTGTGTGTGTGTGTGTGTGTGTGTGTGTGTGTGTGTGTGTGTGTGTGTGTTGGTGTTGGGGTTTTGGGATTGAGCAAGACAGAGATGAGCATTTACAGAACAGTGCCTTGGTTAACTAAGAAATATTCTTTATCTAGGAGTAAGAAGACAAAGATTGTGCATGTTATGGTGAGAGTGAGGGTCCCTTCTTAGAAACAGGAGGGCAGACAGCTTACACTGGTTGGAAAAGATATTTAATAGAATAATATAACTACCTCAATCTCCAGTCATTCTAATCTTATACTAACATAAACTTTATTCTTGATAATTGACTTTAATTGTATTCAATAGTAATTGTTAGGTTGACAAATAGCTCAACAAACTAAAAACTTTAGATCAAAATAGTAGTAAATAATATTTATACTCTCTGATTCTGATGTCTTCTCAAGTTAATCAGAGAGGCAGAGAACCTAAACTAAATCTATTCTAGGAAGAAATTAAAATGTCTATAAAATATAAGAGAATGGTTATACTATCTGCTTATATTTTAACTTGACAAGAGAACTAATCTCCAGAAATGACTTAGTTGTTTATACTGTTATTATTTTTTTATTAAAAGGGAACCTTGAGTTTTCTAAATTCGACTTGCCAGTTTTAACAAAGCTCTTCTGAAAAACATCCTTTAAATAATCACCCATCACTGTGGGATTGGGTTAGAGAGTCAGCTGTGATGGAAATAAATTGATACACAGTAAAAGGGACTAGGAAGATAATTTATATTCAGCAGAAGCTCAAATACTAATTCAGAGAAAAAAAATCTCAAGATGAAATACATCCCAGAGTTAAGAAATCTAATTACGCTGAATGCCGCATTTCTCAGCAAGCTAACTTTGCTTTTGTATCTGTGCCATTAAGTCAGCATGCTACTAGTGTTTAATGGAGGTGTTTTTCACTAATATCTATAGATTATTGCAAATTTTTGAGAACAAAAATATTCACATTTTTAGAGAAGAGTGTTTGTTACTAATTCAATGCTCCAATATTTTATCCAGTCATTTTATTTGTTTCAAGACTTATTGGAACATTACAATCACATAATATAAAATCTAAATTTTAAAAAATAAAAATAATCTTATTTGGATAGTTTTATTATTGCTTTTTCCCAGATGGGCATGTTTTTCCTTTACCCTGTCATGGAGTTTCATGATCCTATTGTTTGTACATCTTCATAATATTTCAGTTTATAGTGTAATACAGATCCTTTTATTGAATAAAAGCACCTGAGTAAACTATGATCAAAAGACAGCAATACAACTATGCAGCTTTTAAGTATCACAATCTCTAACTTCACATCAAAGGAACCCATTCTGTGTAAATATTTAATTGCTCAGGATAATTTGACCTATCTTGTTCAGAAGACAGAGATCCAATTGGTCTTCGTAGTGACCTCCTTTATTAACTGTTTTTCTAGTATCACCTAGGCTTGCTGAATTGTTTAAGCTACTGAAATAGATCTGAGATCCAAAGATGGCCCTGATTACAAATTAAAAATCTCTGCTTTGTGATTCTCCCAAATAGCTACATAAATGTTCCTTTTCTCCTATCTTCTTAGAAGAAAAGCAACAAAATGTGCAGATCAATAGAGTTAGCAACAAAGAAAAGTACACCATTATCTAAGTTTTAAAGTTACAGTCCAGTCCTAGCCCAAACACATCTCAATCCTGTTTTGCTCCTATGACTCTTTGTTGTTTCAAGTCAGTCCTCTCGCTGGGTTGTAGAAGCACATTTACCCTATGACTGCTATTGGGTGCTGGGCTTCAGTGAAGCACAGAGATCAGGAAAACATAGCCTCGGATTTGGGAGGGATGACTGGTGGGCATCCAGTTGCTACTGTAAACTGTATGGGTTAGGGAACAAAGGGTAAGGAATCAGGGGCCTGCTGTGAGGAGCCCCAGTCAGGAGTTCTCTATCTCCTTGACATCCAGACACCTCTGGAAGACACAGAGGAGCCAAACATGAAGGAGCCTCCTGGGTTGAGGATGAGGACCATCCTAGACTGGGATGTGTGTGGGGAAAGGGAACTTGGGTTTACCTCATCAGTGAAAGTCCTTAGTTTAGCAGTGGTTGTGTGGGAGCACAGCAGGGCCTTCTGCAGGAGGCTTAGGCAGTGCGGCATTACAGATGAAGGTTTGCTTCATGTTTTCCACAGCAGTTATTGATAAATGAGAAAGTCCTCGGTTCCAAAATGTTCATTGATTGTTCATTGTAGAAAATGGGTGTATAGCAACTCCTTGGGGTGGATCAGAGATTAAATACCTTTTGCAAGAAGGAATGTCAGAGAAAGGAAGCTTATTGGCCAAACCCTCAGGACTTCTAAATATCTCATTAGCAGGGAGAACTCTGCTTTGGGCTACATGACCACAGGACATGTTTCAAATGTGAGAAAGAAGTGTGGCACATGTTCAAGGCCAGGAATCTGGTAGGGAACAGGGAGCTACCTACCTTCTCAGGTGATTGCCTGGGTGCTGCTTAATCTTAAGTTTCCTGCCATGGCCCATTGTCCCACATTTCTTGAGACTGAAACGAGAATGTAAAAATTTATATCTTTAAGTTGAATATAGATACATATATAATTACTTTTGGTATTTTCTTTTTTTTCCAAAAAAATTTTTATTGGAAATTCTCTGCATTTATATTGCAGATGTTATCACTTTCCCACAATTCCATCCCTCCTTCCCTTCCCATTGCCTCCATGAAGGTGCTCCCTCTCCCAACAACCCTCTCCCACCTCAGTACCTTGGCATTCCCCTACACTGAGAAAATGAGCCTTCACTGGACCAAAGGCCTCTCTCCCAGTGTTGTCAGAAAATGCTATCCTCTGCTGCATATGCACCTGGGGCTATGAATCCTTTCGTGCAAACTCATTGGTTGGTGTTTTTGTCCCTGGGAGCTGTGGTAAGTTTAGATAGTTGATAAATTTGTTCTTCCCATGGGGTTGCAGACCCTTTCAGTTCCTTCAGTTCTTTCTTTAGCTCTTTCATTGGGGTCCCCATATTTAGTCTGCTGGTTAGCTGTAAGCATCCTCCTCTGTATCAGTATGGCTCTGTCAGAGCCTCTGAGGAGCCATCCATATCACGTTTTTGCCAGTAAGCACAACTTGGAATCAGCAAAAGTGCTTGTGTTTACCCGGCACATATAGGGTATACCCCCAGTTGAGGCAGTCTCTGAATGATCTTTTCTCCAATACCTGCTCCTCTATTTGTCCCTTTATTTATTCCTATGAATGTTTTGTTTTCCCTTCTAAGAAAGACTGAGGCATCCACTTTCTGGTCTTCCTTCTTTTTGAGCTTCATAAATTCTGTGGATGATTTCTTGGGTATTCGAAGCATATTGGGGCTAGTATCCACTCATAAGTGAGTACATGCTATGGGTGTTCTTTTGTGACTGGGTTACATCACTCAGGATGATAGCTTCAAGTTCCATCTATTTGTCTAGGAATTTTATGAAGTCATTGTTTTTAATAGCTGAGTAGTACTCCATTGTGTATATGTACCACAATTTCTGTTTCCATTCCTTTGTTGAAGAATATTTGGGTTCTTTCCAGCTTCTGGCTATTAGAAATAAGGTTGGTATGAACATGATTGTGTATGTGTTCTTGTTAGATGTTGGAGTATCTTTTGGGTATATGCCTGAGGGTGGTATAGCTGGGTCCTCAGGTAGTATTATGTCCAATTTTCTGAGGAACCACCAGCCTGATTTCCAGAGTGGTTGTACCATTTTACAGTCCCACCAACAATGAAGGAGTGTTCTTCTTTCTTCAAATCCTCACCAGCATCTGCTGTCACCTGAGTTTTTGATCTTAGCCATTCTGACTGGTGTAGTAAAACTTTTAAGCTTAATAGTGTTTCCATCTACAAGTTCTTTAAAAAAAACTTTAACAACAACAACAATAATGGAGTTCTGGTTAGCTTGGCATGGTGGTGAATGAATCTCTGTTATTTAGCACTTGGAAGATGGAGACAGGAGGAACTTAGTGTACAGCTATAATACATGAGCAAGTCCCATCTGGGTTACCTCTGCCTCACCCCTCACAAAAATGCTAAAAACTCAAAAGGAGGTCTATGGAGAGATTGGTCTACTCTTCCACAGAAGCTGGGCTTATTTCCAGCCAACATAATGGTGAACAGTATCTGTTACTTCATTCTAGGGGATTTGATGATGACCCCTAAGGCTATGTAGTGCAGAGCCATACATGCAGGCCCAAACTCACATGTAAAAATAAACATATCTTTAAAAATACTTAGAAAATGAGAGGGGAGAGGAGAAGGAGGGAGAAAAAGAAGAAGAGGGAGAAAAAGAGGTGGATTGTCCTTTTAAGTTCATATTTCAGGTATTTTGTCACTCCAAGATTTGTCTAGGAGGGCAAACAATACCTAGGAATTGTAAACAACCTGTGACCTGCAGCCATGTAGTTTAGAAGCCCTTTGCAGAACAAGTTTGGAAAAACTCATGAAAGATTACTGAGGCTCTAGTCTACATATGCACAGCTTCATGAACAATTCTGGATGTGCATAAGACAGGAAGGCTAACATGAATGTGAACAGTAAGGCCTCCCAGTGAGAGTTAACTGAAAGTGAACTTTATTGTAGTGTTGAACTGAAGGAGTGGTGCTGAATTTAAACACAGCTCTCTAGTTCATCCGATAAAAAACATTCCAAGGCATCACAACATACATGTGGCAGGTTTACAGTGAGAACAGAAGATATAAATCAGAGCAGAAAGATTTGAAAAAAGAAAAAAAACTTGCAATTTGATCCGAAAATCGGGCGAGAGGATGCTGGGTTGAGACAAATAGGACTGTTTTTGATTAAAATGAAGCCATGTACTTTGGGACAAGAGGGATTGGTGCCTAGAGATCATCTGAGGGATAGCAAGACTCATTAAAATTGCTTTTTAATCTAAAATGTCTCAAAAGTTAGAAATCACAAAATTTTTTCAAGGAAAAGCATAGAACATGGACAGGACAGTGGAGAAGAAGGTTGCATCTTTCTCTTGCCCATTCTGTCCTTTCTTATTTTCTGACTGCCATTATGTCCCTCCAGCAGGATGGTCAGCTGGAATTCAGGCCCATAGTAATGGAGACTGCTGACTATAGCTCCTGAAAACCCTGATCCAAAAATACAGACCTCTTCTCTTACCTGGTTTTTCTCAGATGTGTTCTTGCCATGATGAAAACCTAACAGAACAGACAAAGGTAGTTTGGCTTTCAATCAAACCATAGTTTGATTTTCCTTTTACCAACTATTTGATCTGCAGGGAATGAAATATTCATGAAGTTAACTGGGTAATGTAGTTTTTAAGGAGACATCTCATTTTTTCCTTTGCCATGAGAGCCAGATTCCAAATTGTTTTTTCTATAGTCTCACCTCCACTTTGTAACTTGTTTTAAGATTCTGAGTTACCTTTACAAGACATTTTTATTTCTGTGGTATTCAGATGTGGTTTTACTACATCTGAAAGCTGATACTCTTTTCTGACTAGTTAGTTCTCTGGTTAAGTTTGTCACCATATGTGTGGTTTTGGTTTAGTTTGTCACCATATGTGCAAACTTGGCTGTTATTCTTAATTATACAATGACTTTTGCAATATTTCTACCTACAAATCTACTTAGAAACATAGGGGAGAGATTATACATCCCACATTACCACGTTAGATTTTGTGTTTTCATATTGTCTGATCATGAGAGTGACATGAATATTTGAAAAGTATTTATCACTAAGTTATTTGATAATGCTCCGTGGAAGATAGAGAAATAAATGCCACCATGTTGGCAAAGCTTACTTAGAGAGGCTGGACTCTCAAAGTACTGTTGGAAATATCCTAACAAATACATTTTCTTCTATTTCTTCTACTTGTCTCTAGGTAAGTCATAGTAAAAGTCTGTATGTGAGGGAAACTACTGTGGAAATAACAGGGTGGACATAGCAGTTAAAGAATGTAGAATTTATGGAAGCCTGGTATCTTTGTTTTAAAAATAAAAATTTAATTTGTCATTTAGTAGTGCATCTTGAAACAGAGCACACTAGAAGTTAACATCATAAATGCATTTTTTTTTTGGTCTGGGTTTCTTCACTCAGCAAGGATAATCCAGAAATGAATTTCTCTCTTGTGTATTATAGAATTTTTTTAGATTATTTTCATTAGTGTTCTTCTATGGTTATTTGTCAAATTACCTGTTAATAATAGCCCATGGCATTATAGAAAGTAATGACTTCATATACTAACGAGTCAAATGGATTCTTTTGTTTTTTATCAGTTATGTTTATCATCAAAACTGAAAACAAATTGGAAATGCTTTTCTCAATTATTCGACTTTTCTCCTAAAAAACTAATGAAAATAAGATTCAATGGAGAAAGTAGCTCAGAACAGGCAAATATTAAGCAAAGCAAAACATAGCAAGCAGAATTTTACATAAAATGCAACATTTAGAACATGATGAACTATAGAATTTAAACCAATATAAAACTAGAACTAGGGCTGGGGATTGCACTGAGTAGAATGTTCTCTATACAAGTACAAGGACCAGACAGTCCTGATGCCCATTAAAAAGCCAGGTGTTCTGACCCCTCTGTATACATCAAGCCCTGGGAGCATAAACAAATGGGTCTTGTCTATTCAAGATAATTCGATCAATGTGATCCTAACACAGCCAGAGATTATGTCCCAAAATTTACATAGAGAACTCTAAGAGAAGGCATGCGGCATTAGCTTCTCAACCTCTATATATTCACACAGACAGACACACATACAAATATACATATATCCCACACAAATGCATGCACCACAAACACAGAGTGTGCACACATACACAGATATCAGACAAATACAAATGGAGAAGGGACCAAAGATTACATATCTTTAGCATTTTTTTTTAGTCCAAATTTAGTAATTCTTGTGTGTGAAGGTGATTTAAAATGAATAATAGAGTGTGGGCCCTGAGAAGTTGGCCAATCCCCTGAAAGGGCAAACTTCCAGGAGTATTTGGAAAGTACAGTAGAGGCAGAGTTGTTCTGCAGATGCTGAAGAAAGTGAGAGTATGATCAAAACCACTGTATGGAATTCTCAAAGAAATAAACACATAGACGCAAGCACAAATACACACATACACATGTACACACACATACACAATATACAAACACATACACACACGTACATACACATACATACACACACACACACACACACACACACACACACACACAGGAGCCTCCCTAGATAATATCAGCAGTTCGTGTTTATATTTCAAACTGCATAATGCGGGGCTAATATAAAATTTTGTGTCTGACCTCAGATCATGTTCTGTTCTATTATGATGTTTCTGGCTCTAGGAATATTTCCCTAGACACAGGATATCTTGACGTTTGCTTATGAGAACAAAATCTTCCTGGGACATTAATAATTTCATTATGTTTGTCAAATATCTTTTAGAAATCACTCACAACCCCAGGGATGTTTTGCTGTTGAAATTGGCCCGTCACCTGCAGATTTTTGCTGATCTGAGGCCCCTGTGTTCCGCATCCTGTCACAACGGGGCATACTATCATTACTGCTGCAAAACCGGAGAGAATTCTCTGCACTTAGGGCAGAAACATGTGCTGTGCCTCTTCCTCTAAGCTGCTCTGTGCCCTGTCTCATTTCCATCCATAACTCAACAAGTTCCCTTTCTACATTTGCTCTATTAACCAAAGCCATAACCTGTTTTAAATTCATAACAATCTCAAAAGAGATTAGTATCAATTTAGATGAATACTTAATCTGTTTCTTTTTCATGATCTTTATCTAGCCCCAAGGATCTCTTATATATCTCTATCTACTGTTAGTTTTGTTTGTGTAGTTCTAGTCTTTATGAAAATTTTGTTACATTAGCATACAATTTGAATGTGTGACAATAGAATGTTAATATTTTCTTTTACATCCACTACTCCACTGTGTTGGTTCTTCCTTTTAAGCCTAGGAGCACCTTTTGATTCTGCCACATTGACTGACTCCCTTACGCTCATAAAATTTACTGTGTACAATTCTGAGAGAACATACCTCTGCTCAGACTTCACTAGCATACATCATGTGGTATCTGACTGGCCTGGTGGTTATTCTCAAGCTGTTCACTGCATCCTTACTGCTTAATCAGTTTCGGGAGAACAGGGCATCTGTGTCTCCTTTGCCTTGCTTATTTGACAGCCTCCTTTTACTCTTAGTGTTTTCTCCTCTCTTGATCTCGGTGACATTCTGTTTTGTTGATTTCCATGCTGCAGAACCCAAGCCACAGGCTATCCCTCCTTAGTGACTCTTCCAACTTTCTATAAGACTCTAAAGCAAAGACACGCTGATCTCAAGTGTTCTTTGCCGTAAAAGTCCAAATAAAGTCAGCATTTTAACTTGTTTGTCTTTCTCTGACAGTACCTTTAGCATTATGTCTCCCAGTGATTTCTTCCTCTTTTGTGTAGCAGATTTAATTTTGCTCTCTGGAGATTCTTCAGCAGTCTCTATTTAACTCTTCGGAGTTTTCCGAATGGCTCCTTCTGAACCTTTTCCTATTTAAAGAAGAGAAGCCAGGCCATTGCCTAAGTAATCAAATCTTTCCAATACCATAAACTTTAACCATAAATGCTTACTTTGAATCATGTGTATAGTTTCAAGAGATTTGCAAAATCTCTCAGTAAATCTTTACTTTCTTCAAAATCAACATGTATTAGGTCAATTTTACGGTTATGTCTCTTCCTGTTTCATTCAATCTTCATATGAGATTTTTATTTTTTATTAGTTTATGTTTTGTTGGGTATTTGAACTAGGAAACTGACTCTATCATTGACTTTTCTCTTACCTGCAGTATCTAGTTCATCACTATGCATCCTGTGTTGTTTGTAGAAGGATATGTGTTGTTTTTCTCTTACAAAGACTTCAGAGAAATCACATTTATTCTCCATGATATTAATCATTTTCTCATTCTAAAACATCACTTTTTAGTGACTTTGCCTCTTTGCCTAATAAAAATACCACCTCAAAGCACTTTATGAGAGAAACAGTTTATTTCAGTTCACAGTTTGTGATCATAGTCCACCCTAGTGGAGAAATCACAGTGGCTGAAACTTAAGACAGCTGGCCACATTTCACCCGGAGTCAGGAAGCACACAATGATATAAATGCTTGGGCTTTACTCAATTTCTAGTGTGTATAAAGTCCAAGATCGCAGCATAGTTCCCTGGGATGGTGTCACTCACAATAGAGTGTCTCCTATATCAAGTAATCTAATCAATGCAATCTCTCACAAGCATGCCCAAAGACCACTCTTTGAGATGATTTCAGACGTCAGCCAACGACAACAGAAATTGGCCATTATATCATCATTACAATACTGTATTTTTCCACAGAGTAAATCTAATCAAAAATGAATATCAAAAATTTGTATCAAATTTCTTAGCATTAGTGTTATTATGGTATCTGACCATAGCATCAAGACCCAGTATATTCTTTTCTAAAATGTCATATCATCCAAAACCTGTCAGAGTTTCAGGCATAAATTCTAAAATAAAGAATTTTCTTCACATACATCCTAGCTATTGGCTATCATGATCCTAGTCACATGTGGTCTGCCTTGCTCACTTTCTCTCCTGAACAAAGCTCCACTTATAGTGCCCTTTACTGTGTGAGCTCTGTATCGTTAACCATGTAGCCCCACTATGATCTCTTATAGAAACCATGTCCCACATTTTCAATTGGTCACTGTCATAAATCATTTCATAGAACTGCAGATGTGAATAAAGCAGTCCAACTCATTCCCGAACATAAACTAGCACATTGCTCTGAGATTTCCATTTATAGCCCCTCAGATGTGCTCCAGAACACTGCACAGACTTTTGTATCATGTCTGTTCGTCATACTGATAATGCAAATAGCCACAGAGATGCTGAAAACAAAATCATAAACTCATTCATCTGCCACATTGAAAGACTTTCTTTTAATAAAGAAAACAAGAAAAAAATATAGCAATACGAAAACCTTTCATGTGGGTAAAGAGAGTCTGAGTTAAGGAGCCCTAGGAAGTTACATAGCACAGATTTGGAGAAAATGTCATTACGCACTGTCTAGCAGTTTTATGGGAAAGTTCACCTTTCACTAACAATGATTTCAATTTATTTGATAGGCAAAGGGCCAATGCCGTTCTTCTCATCATCAACTTTTTATTATACAAAGATGTCTTTACCGAGAGAGCAAGACAGATACCCTGTGTGAAGCAAGATTTGTGATTTTAAGTCATTTTTCAGAGCTTTGCTCAGTTGCGTGTGCTCTAGACCCCATAGTCTTAATTAACAGCTCTATATTTGCTATTAGCTCACCCACAGTCCTTAACGTGGAAAACTCATTACATTTATTAAGCACTTTTTTTTTTCTGATAACAAATATCAACTACTGTGATCCTTAAACTCTCTGTGTAGAGCTGCAGTCCTAAAGGGATGCAATCAGGATTGGAACGTAGCATGTGCAGTCTCACAGGGTGGTGTTCTTTTCAAAGATGTACTTGTTAGAAAGGAAGATGCTCTCAGGGACGCTATGAAAATGTAGTTATAAAATTATGTTGGACATATGCTACTGTGAGCCTCATAAACACATCTGATTTTATCCTCCTCATTGATAGAAGCAAAGAATATATAGAGACCCAGTAGACACTTTGGTAGTCTTTGGATTATTAACTTTTTACATCTCTTTCCTCAGACAACTCTGATATAATTCAGACATCTCTCTTTTATTCACACAGCATGCACCTCAAGATCAACTGGTGCTTGGAGACAGGTTCAGTTTTTAATTATTTTATTGGATATATTTATTTATATTTCAAATGTTATTTCTTTTCCAGTTTTCTCCTTCATAACCTCTCTATCCCATCTAATCCTCCTTCCCCTGCTTCTATGAGTGTGGGTGCTCCCTCACCCACTCTCTCCTGCCTCCCTGCCCCGACATTCCACTGCACTGGGGCATTGAACCTTGGCAGGACCAAGGGCTTCTCCCATTGATGCCCAACAAGGCCGTCCTCTGTTACATGTATGTATAGGAAAAAAGAGGAAAATGAAAAACCATTATGCTTAATCTTTTCACACCAAGAAAACTTTGACTAATTCCACGTTACATCTTGTTTTACATGTACTTTATATTCATTGTAACTAGTAAGATCTTAATGCACCTTTAAACAAACCAAGTACTGACAAAAATGTATTTGTATATTTTTACGAAAAAATACTTAAAATCTGTACATTTATCTTTGTTTTTTTAAAATAAAGTTGTTCAATTAAAAATAAGAAATGTGAATAATTTTCTAAACTTCTAAATTAGCCATGACACTACAATGGACAGATCCCTGTGATTTTAGTTTCTACTTGTTGTGTTAACGCTGCTGGGGGAATGGCTGTAGATAGAGTGAGGTTTTTTTCAGGGAACTATCATAGACTTTTTTGTTTTCATATATTTTACTATAAACACAGCAATTATTCTTCCACGAATCATGTATATCTGCATACATGTACCTAGTGTGCACAGGCACATGCATACTGACTTTTTGTGAATTGATCCTTATTGTAATCTCATTTTGACTTTCTCATGTGGACTCTGAATCGGGAAGTAATGTGCAAATTCATTTTCTTTAGCCTCTGGTCTGCCATTTATGGTCAGTGAGAAAAAACAGTTTAGTTTGCCTCACATTCTGAAGCCTTTTCTCAGTATATCCAGAACTAATGTTTAGGAGAAAATGATATTCCCATTCTCTGCACATATATTATCTGGACTCTACTAACCTAGACAACACTTGCTTCTTATAGATTACCCTTTGATGACCTCCTGTTTCCCCTACAGTTATGATAGCAATTCTCAGTGAACAGATTATTGATGAGAATTTTAGTGTTGGAGGTATACATCTTGCTGTAAGCCCCACTACCTTTTATCTGATTTCATTCAGACCTGTGAGAGCTCACTGGAATAGTTCATTAGAGACTTTTTTGACAGTTATGTGCGAGGAATCCTTTGAAATAGAAAACTCTTTGAAGAAAACAAATACTTTCTGCTGGAAGCAAGGGCTTAGAGGTTGACTCTACCTGTTGTTGAGACTAGGAATTTTTTCTGCAAGAACAGCAAGGTTGAAAAGGGAAAAGCAAAGTACAGTGCAGAGGTGAAGAGTGACAGGAGCTAGGAGAAAGGCCTGAGCCTTACCTTTTTAAAGTATTAGCGTCTGTGGTAGCTATGGGTAGTGATGGCTGATTTTGAGGGCCACACCTTTAACACCTCTGGACTCACTGTATAGCCTATGCAGAGACTTAGCCCAATGAATACATTTTCCCAGAGATCGAACTGTGAAGAAGGTAGGGTTTTGATATCACTAAGAAACAATAAAAAAATGAATGAATGATTCAGAATGATTTACAACTGAGCTAAATTGAGTAACATGTATTTAAATTTCTAATCTGACAAAAATATTTGGATAATTTATTTTTGCTTAACATCTTTCACACGTGTCATGTAGGTTTGTGAATAATTATATAAAAACCTATAATCATGGTATAAAAGATGGCCATGCATAGTGGTAATGTAACAACTAATCACAAGAATGTCAGTTATCAGAGGTTAATATATGGTATGAAAACAAATATCACCTTGAACTTCATTAAAACAATTTACGGCTAAGAAAACAGTTCACTAACAGATGAAATTTTGATAAATAATAAAAGTGGTTAATTAGGAATAAACATGAGACACATCATATTGTAATGAAATGTGTGTGGAGCTGGAGAGTTGGTTCAGCTTTCTGAACAACTTGCAGAAGTTCAGAGTTTTGTTCCCACAAGTGACTCTCTTGCCTGCAACTTCAGCACCAGGGCTTATATGTTCCTCCTCTATGTTTTCTTCTTCCCTCACTGGTCACCTTCATTCATGTATGCATATACAAATGCACACATGCATATGTGTGTGTACACATGTAAAATTAAAATAGAGATGTAACCATTCTGTTACACAACTGACAATGGATTCATCATGCTAAGAGAATTATAATTAATAGTTTTATTTAATATTACATGGGGTCTGATAAATATCAGATGATGGATAAAGAACTGATAGCCAAATTAAGTGCCTATGCAGATATTCTGCGGAAATATGGACATTTTAAAAGTAAACCAATATTGATGATCCTCTGTGCTCTACTGAGTAGTAGAGAAGCATCTTTACACATGATGTGTTTATACATAGCTAAGCCATCACAAAATGCCAGATAATTGGCCCTAAAAGTATGAATAAATTTTAGTCAGGGTGCTAATTTCTATAACTTTATAGCAGAAATATGAGTCATTTTGTTAGACTTATGATATAAAATCAGTTAATGTCACTAAAACTATTAAAAAATACTGACTGCCTATAAGAGGTCAAACAACCACTACCCTAAGCTAAGTTACAGATCAGGAGAGGGTTGAAAAAGGAGGACGGGGACAAAGGGATGGTAAGAAGGAAGGTGATAGGGAGGAGGAGAAGGAAGAAAATGACACTAATGTCCTTTATCTGAGTCTAGTAAGTTCAAATTTGATCTAAAGATATGCATTTTATCTATCAATGTCTTCAGGGTCATTCAAATTGTATACATACCTTTTTTACTGAAGAAATATTACACTATGCACTTCCAAAATGAATTCTCTATGGTATTTTAGTCATTAAATGATTTGTCTAACATCTTTCTAAACAAAGATCATCTGTCCAATGTAGAAGATCAGTATTTTCTTCTAAATCATTAAAATATCGGGGTTTAATATTTATTAAGAGAAAGAAGAAAAGGTCGGCACTCTTACATGACTCAGTGATGCCATATTGAACAGTATTCTTAGCAGCTATTCTTGCTCTGCATTGATCTTGCCCCAGAGTACATTGATTTTCAATTCTCCCTTGTTCAGACCATACTTCCCACAGAATCATTGTAAAGAATGTTATTTGTACAAGATCCCCTCCTTTGTGAAGAAATCTTATTTATAAAATCACACTGGCATGGTGCTACAGAAAGCATCCATTCACACTTTACAGCACACAATTATTTAGAATTAAGATTAAGGTGCAATTTGATCAGTGCACTGACAATTCCAAAGACTATGGATCTTTCACACCTAGGAATAGATGGCAATTAAAAAGGAGAGTAACGTGATGGGAAACAATTGAATCTTTTCTTTTACAGCTAAATTCTTGAACTTCGAATTTGTTTGATAGTATATCATGGACTAAAATGTACAAAGGCAAAATTTTAATTATAACAAGAAAAAGCTGTGATTAAGAAAGTATGAATCTTGATATAGTAGGCAAGGATAATCAATAGTTTCTCATGCCATCAATGTTAATAGAGAATGCCTATAACAGCACAGCACTTCATTCCACAGCTTAGGATGAGCCTGTGAGCTTTTCTCCCTAAGAACTTGTAGCAATTTCATATTCTCTGAGATTTGCTGCCTTTCTACACAAATGATCCTTTAATTGCTGCATAAATTTACATTTTAAGCTCAACATCAATTGAAACAAATCCTAAACACCATTGCTATTCAGGGTAGTATCCACTGCACACCAAGACAATAAAAAGAGTTCTCCAGTTTCACATTACTGTCCATACACTTATTTTATTAATTGATGACCTGAAAGAACACTTCAGCTAGAATCATTTTATATCTGATACTCAAAGATAATTATTTTTACATAAGTCCATAGGAGATAGGATAGAATGTATGTATATATGTATAAACATATATACATATATCCAAGATATTTAATATTTATATAAAAAATAAAAATTTAGCTGCCTGAAAGAGATCCAGATAATGTTTTTAGCTATATGACAATTCATTTATGAAGAGTATCCAGAAGGACGTCCCCTAAGCAAATTCTAAGATTTAGCATCTTCAAAGGAAATACTGAAGAAACTTAAGTATATTTTTATCCCTTCTAAATTATAGATTAATTGATTCAGCAAATTGATTAATTTAACTCAGTGGATGTATTTCATCAAATTGATGTTTCTCTTAATTTTCATATTGCTTTAATATATGCTTGTGAAAGAATAAGCAGGGCTTGTGTGTGTGTGTGTGTGTGTTGTGTGTGTGTGTGTGTGTTGTGTGTGTGTGTGTGTGTGTGTGTGAGAGAGAGAGAGAGAGAGAGAGAGAGAGAGAGAGAGAGAGAGAGAGAGAGAGAGAGATTTGGTTGCACTAATGAGCAAACCTTTCCTATTATGTTTATTATAGATTTTGATGGCATGTGCAAACTTATAGTTTATGCAATAACTTCTTTATTTTAAAGTAATTTCTATTGATCTCCATATTAGTATAACTATATATTTCTCCTCAAGTAAAAGATGCTAAACATAATATAAATTGATATTGGCATATACACTGTCTATGACTATTGATGTAACAAGAGGAAAGAGAAAGAAATGACAAAATCAATTGAAACCGTTTTTATTTTAAACATAATTCTTTAACTATAAAATGTAAGACCAAAGTCTTTCAGACAAGCACCTTAGAGGAGTCTTTGCCTCTTCTCCAACTTTAAAGCCATTGTTCTGTGCATTTTAAACAAGCCTTCACCCATGATTTAAAGTAAGTCCCAGGGAGGTCATTGCTGATCATAGTCACTAAACCCAAGCTCACTGCTGGGTCTTGATTAACTTGTTACTTTGTGTTTAAATCAGTTTTCTATTTCTCATATGATTCACACTGCTCTCTTCTTAAGAATCTTTCATCTGCTCCTCTTTAGTGACCCTGGGGACATTCAGTAGTTAATTTTCTCTTCAAATGACAGGTGCAGGACATTCAGGTGCTACACACTCTTTCTTCTTATGCACTCTAGATATCTCAGCTGACGTTGTGGCTCTTTGAGCCATGCAAAGATGAGAACTGACAATTTTCTTGTGGGTTAAAAAATGATTCAACTTTTCATTAATACCAAAGAAGACACGGATATTTCAAGGCCTTTGTTCAGCAAACTGTTGTATTTGACAAATCCACTTGCCAGTGAGTTCATTTATGGTAATGCTAAGGAATTGATGAGTGGCTTATTGTCCCTTATTCAGTCTTTGTATCAGTGACATACACCAATGTCCTATTTGATGTTCAGGCCTTATGTATCATGTCAGAATAGGAAAATTTAATCCCATGTAAAAATAAAGGTATGGGATATTTATGAACACTTCTAATGTCAACAAAACAGCCTCTGCCCAGCCCCAGTTCTGTAATGTCTCCCTTTTCACTAGGAACTAACATGCATGTTTCTACTTTCATTTGAAACATGAAAAATTATATTGTCGAAATTTTCTTCACATATCCAGGAACAGGAATGAGTGAACTGATGATTTACATGTGATTTTAGTTTATGATATTAAAAGGAACTTGGAAGGGCTACTTGGAACTTATCCTGAGAAAGATAGACTACCATCCACACAGACCAAAGGAGTTAACACCACAGAGCAATGCAACATGGTGTGTTAAGTCTCAAACTTTAACCATGCTAGCATAGTTTCCAACGATATAGCATAGTTTCTTATTCCTATGGTACAATATTGTGAATAATTCTTAAAAATATTTACTGGAGGTGGTAATATTATAATAAGAAAGACAATAATTGAAATAAGCTACAAGATTATTAACAGGTTTTGCATATTTTATCTATTCAAGGTTATTTCATACTAAATGAGCCAGTTGATTATAAATGAAAAATAATCTTGAAGTTTGAATCTGTAAGGTCAATTTTCAGTAACATAATATCAAACAAATCTTAAGTTTTGCCTAGTAGGATGGCCTTTTGAAGATTTACATTTATTTTTGCTATAGGAACTGTAAATAAGACAAGAACCATACCTGCTTTTCTGTAAACCGTATAATATGTTTTATGTGCCAGCTACTTTCTTCTTGCTATGTGTAGAAGCTCATGGGTTTGTAATCTTTTATATTGTCTCCTTTGTTGTTGTTTTTTTCATATTTCTTTCCTTTTCTGTCTCTCTCTACCCCTACTTCTTAGCAAATTCAGAGTTATGCTCTCCACATGTTTTATTGACATTATTGGACAATTGTAGTGTTTTTAGACTAAAATAAACCCAAAAGATCATAGTCAAGGAAAAAGACTTCTAACAATGAGCATGTACTCAGTACAAGGGAACCTATCTCAGATCCCAGTGCTTGAGGAAAATACTTTAATGGTTTGATGATTGGGAAGAAAAGTAATATTAGGCAAAGTGAACCAAAGGATACAAAGTAACAGATAACAGTTGAGTTGTAGCTTATAAAAGTACATGTGCAGAATGGGAGGATTTTAACAGGAGAGTCAGGAGGGAGTAATAGAATGGGGGAGGGAAGAAGAGGGTAAATAATAACAGGTTTTTTAAAGTGACATAAAGAAGGACTATTGTATTCTTCATATGTAACATACACATATACATACACAAACAGAGGGAAGGAGAGAGGGAAGGAGGAAAGGTAGGGAGTGAGGAAGGAAGGGAAGGAAGGAAAGAAAGAGAAGAGAAGAGAGAGAGAGAGAGAGAGAGAGAGAGAGAGAGAGAGAGAGAGAGAGAGAGAGAGAGAGACAGAGAGACAGAGAGACAGAGAGACAGAGAGACAGAGAGACAGAGAGAGAGAGAAGAACAGAGCTAAACCACATGAGGTAATAATGCTCTCTGCAAAATTATCTGACAAAACCTCAGTGGCACACAAGGTAAATTTCCCTCAGAGTTGTTGCTCAGCAGAATTCAAGAGGCTCCCAAAATGTTATTTTCAATATTTCTAGTCATCTCTCAGAACATGAAGTAAGACCTTCAGTCACAGAGCTTGCATGATAGGTTATAGTATTTACATGGGAGCCTTCTCCATGAGAACTAGTTTCTATAATATCTGAAGTTGCTTTGGAAGTTGCTAAGGGAAAAAAGGAATCAATAATCTTATCTATCTGTAAAGCCTATGAGCTACAACAATGAACAGAATCTCCAGTGGTTCAACAGTGACAATTTTATCTTGGGAGTAACTAATGTCATCTACTTAGACTAAGGCTGCTCAAGAAACTTGAGTTCATGTCTAGTTTGGTAACCTTTGCCAGTTACTTCCAGTTGGGGACGTAGACCCTAGAGAAGAATATACTACTGCCATTTTCCTAAGCCAATTTAATTTTTAACTGTATTATAAACATTTACTTTTTTACCCATGGATAAGTAACCTCTTACTCCTCATCAAAAAAAAAATCTGCTTTTAAAAACATGTGAAGACTATGACAGAACTTTACCATACATGTTACACTTTAACTCAGTTCCATTAAAATCCACGACCTCTACTTTTTTTCATCAGGCAGAGAGCATAAGTGATCTTGGAGTGACCAATATCAATGGAAACATCTATAATAAAACCTTTATATCTCAAACTCAGGGAAAAAATCAAAGAATAGGTGCAGGAAAAATTTTCAAAGCCAGAGACTCAGTATGCCTGCTGCTAGACAGTGTCTTCTACAGATAACAGGAAGACTGAGCCAAAGAAATTGCAGCAATATGGCAAACCTGCAAATGACACCAGTTGACATTCCAATGAGCGTGGGTAAATTTTGGAAGATCCCACCTCTAGGGGAAGAGCTACATGCTGTCTGTCATGGGCTGATAAGACTGGTAGAATCAGTTCTCTAAGTCTCTAACTCCCTTGATATGGTATCCAGTATCTGAAGGTAAGCTTTCAACATATGCACATAAATAGACTCAGTAGGCCACATACATACATATGTATATACATATGTACAGGTGTGCATTTATTTGATAATATTATTAATTAACTCATGAATAATAATAAAATTATGAATAATAAATAAGAAGAAAGGTTCATAAATTTCAGACTATGACATAGAGGGAGAATAAAGATGTATGGGTTTGGGTAGAGCTAATGTAAACAAAGTACTAATATATAAAAATGAATTAAAAAGTGGATTAGACAATTAAAAATAAATATTATTTTTTAGGCAACAAGCATAAATTATAATTTTCTATGTCTAATTTGAGTTTAAGGAATGAGAACAAATTAAGGTGTTGAAAGATCTGTAATATTTTTAACATAATCCTAAACAAACACAAAAAAAACCCCATGATCATCTCACTAGATGCTAAGGAACCATTGATAAAATTCAACACCCCTTCATGTTAAAAGTTTTAAAGATCAGAAACTCAAGGCCCATACCTAAACATAATAAAAGCAATTTACAACAAACCAACAGCCAATATAAAATTAAATGGAGACATACTTGAAGCAATCCCAGTAAAGTGAGGGACAAGACATGGATGTCCATTCTCCCTGTATCTATTAAATATAGTACTCAAAGTTTTAGCTAGAGCAATAAGACAACAAAATAAGTTCAAGGGGAGGCAAATTGGCAAAGAAGAAGTCAAGGTATCATTATTTGCAGATGATATGATAGTATACATAAACGACCCGAAAAATTCTACCAGAGAACTTCTATTGCGATAAACAACTTCAGCAAGGCAGTGGGGTATAAAATTAACTCAAATAATTCAGTGGCCTTTCATTATACAAATGATAAACGGGATGAGAAAGAAATTCAGGAAACAACACACTTCACAATAGTCACAAAAATATAGAAATATCTTGAGGTAACTCTAGCCAAACATGGAAAATATACATGTGACAATAACTTCAAGTTTCTCAAGAAAGAAATCGAAGATTTCAGAAAATGAAGAGATCTCCTATCGGCATGGTTTGGCAGAATTAACATAGTGAAAATGGCCACCCTTCCAAAAGCAATATACAGATTCCATGCAATATTTAAAGACATGGAAAGAGCAATTCTAAAATTCATCTGGAAAAGTAAAAATAATAATAAAAAAAACAGGAAAGCAAAAACTGTTCTCAATATCTGGGAATCAGCATCCCTGACCTCAAGCTGTACTACAAAGCAATAATGATTAAAAACTCATGGGCTTGGCGCATGGGCTTGGTACAGAGACATACAGGTTGACGAGTGGAATTGAATTGAAAACACATAAATAAAACCACACACTTATGGACACTTGATCATTGACAAAGAAGCCAAAAATATACAATGGAAAAAAGAAAGCATCTTCAGTAAACAGTGCTGGTCTAAATGATCTAACTGGCAAACTGTATGTATAAATATTTGTAATATTTTATAATGAGAATTTCCCCTGCATGTAGTAAAACTTGTCACTAAATATTTTTCACCGTCAGAAATAATAAAGAGACAAAATAAAGAGACAAAAGTTTTAGATACCTTTAATAGTTCTGACCATTTTGGAGTTAGGTAGAGTCAAGAGCCAATTTATAACGATCTTGCAGTCTGTTATTCTAATGAATTACCTGGCTCATAACAAATGAAATATTATGTGATGAAATATAATTATTTTAGCTTTAAGGGAATCTCAATAATAATACATGTTAATTATTTTTAGTAAATTAGGTGTTATGGCATCATTAACCTGCATTTAGTATCAGGTTAGAGACTCAGTAGGAAAAATGCCCTATTTTAGCTAGCATGAACTTTATATATTTTTAATTAATTTTATTCTTTCATCTTTCTACTTTCAGAATTAATTATTAGCCTTTCAATTAGTTTCCCAGGGCACATGCCTTCATTGCAAAAATCCGCACAAGTATGTGAACTCATCACTTGGCAAGTCAAATGGGGCATTTTGTTTTTTCAGAAGGCAACTGCAGAAGATAAAGAGCTCAGTTCATTGTACAGTGCTTGTGGATATAATTGGAATCACATACCTTTTCAGCATGACAATTATATCACCTATTGTTGGCTTTATTTCCTAATTGAAGGGGGAAAAACACTATTCAAGTAATTATTATATTTTTGGGATTTTGTTTCAAGAACAAGTCACTTAAGGGTTTTACTTATTGAGAGCCCTACCTTTGTAGGCTGTTAATCTAAATGTGCAGAGAGAATATAATCTGGTTAGAACAACAGGGCTCCTGCTCATCCCCTAATGTTCTTGCTGTAAAGTAAATTCTTAATAATCTGACTACTAACATAGAATCTTTCATGTTTTCAGGAACTAAACTGAAGGCTATATGTTTTGTGAATAAAAACAACATGAAAAATAACATTCCATACTTTTTAAACAAAAAAAAAAATAGATACATGTTTGCTAAGTTCCAGAGAGAACATTATACCATTCCTAGTTCCAGAATTCATAAAGTCAGACCTTTTAAAATGTGATTATTTTTATTCTGAATGTATGTATTTGGTATGTATTTTAAAATAAATGTAACTATTACCTAAATGAAACTTATTCGGCACTTTCTTTTAAAATAGCAATTAACTAATATTTTAATTAATTAATCAATTAACTACATCCCAACCACAGTTTCCCCTCTCTGCTTTTCTCCTAATCCTTCCCCTTCCCTCTTACTCCTAACCTACCTTCCTCCCTTTGTCTTCAGAAAAGGCGAGGTCTCCCATGGATATCTGACTTCTTGTTGAAGTAAGACTAGACTCATCTTCTCCAATTGAGGACAGAAGAGAGAGTACAGTAGCGGGAAAGAACCCACATAGGCAGGCAATTGAGTCAGAATCGTTGCCTCCACTGTTAGGATTCCCACATGAAGACCAAGCTACAAAACTGTTACATATATGTAGAGAGCCCAGGTCAGTTCCAAGCACTCTCTGGTTGGCGGTTCAGTCTCTGTGGGCCCCTTTGGGGCCAGGCTAGTTGGTTTTGTAGATTTTTCATGTGGTGTTTCTTCACCCCTTTGGCTCTTATTTCTCTTCCTCTTCCAGAGAATTCTCAAGCTCTGCCTAATATTTGGGCTTGAGTCTGTAGTTTGTTTCTATCAGTTGTTTGATGAAGCCTCTCTAATGAAAGTTATGGTAGGCGACTATCTGCAAATGTAGCGGAATACCACTTAGCAGTGTCGGTGGTAGGCATGGGTCTCAAGCTGGATCAGTCATTTGTCGGCCATTCCTTTAATTTCTGACACATTGTTGGGCAGGATAAATTGTAGGTTGAAAGTTTTATGGCTGGGTTAGTGTCCCAATCCCTCCACTGTCTTTCCTGGTTAAAAGAAATAGCTGATTTGAGGTCTGTGTTCCCAATTGCTAGGAGTTTTAGCTAGACTCAGGCACTGATTTCTGGGTATTTCCAATTTGTTAGGTTCCTAGCTTGTCCCTTAGATACCCCGCCCCCCGATTCCAGTTGTCTCTCCCAGTACTTTCTTACTATGTCCTTCACCATATCTAATCCTCTTCTCATCCTTACCCTCAGTCCAGTTTAGTCCTCCTACCATCTACCTCAGTGTCTATTTATTTTTATTAAATTATTTTATTTATTTACATTTCAAATATTGCTGCTCTTCCTGTTCCTCTCTTCTGAGTTCCTTATTCTCTCTTCCTTTCCTTTTGCCTTTGAAGGGTGCTCCCCACTCATCCAATCACCCCCACATCAACCCTGCCATTATACCCCTTCCCAGGGGCAACAAGTTTCTAAAGGATTAAGCATATCTTCTACTGGGGCCAGATCAGGAAATCCTCTGCTCCATAGGTGTTGGGTGTCACCCACCAGCCCCTGTATGCTCTTAGGTTGGTGGCTTAGTCTTTGGGACCTCTGAGGTGTCCAGTTAGTTGATATTGTTGTTCTTCATGTGGGATTACAATTCCCTTCAGCTCCTTTAGTCTTTCCCCTAACTCTTACATAGGGGTCCCAGTCCTCAGTCTATTGGTTGGCTGTAGGATTTGTATCAGTCAGCTGCTTGTAGAACCTTTCAGAGGATAGCAATGCTAGTCTCCTGCCTGTAAGCATGGCATGGCACCAGTAAGCGTGTCGAGGTTTGGTGCCTGAGCATGGGATAGATCCTAAATTGGGCTGATCACTGAATGGCCTCTTCTTCAGTCTCTGATCCACCTTGTCCCTGAATTTCATTTAGACAGAAATAATTCTGGGATAGAGGGAAAATATTCAGAACATACAAAGAACTCAAAAAGTTAGAGTCCAACAAACCAAATAACACCATGAAAAAATGTGGTGCAGAGCTTAACAGATTTTCCAGCGGAGGAATTTCAAATAACCTTGAAGCACTTAAGGAAATATTCAAAGTCTTTAGTCATCAGGGAAATGAAAATCAAAACTACTCTGATGTTCCATTTTATGTCCATTAGAATGGCTAAGGTCAAAAACTCAAGAAAGAGCACATGCTGGTAAGGATGTGGAAAAAGAAACACTTTATTTCTGATGGGATTGCAAACTTGTGTGATCAACTAAATCTTTCAGTTTCTCAGAAAATAAAAAAAAGTTTTACCTTAAGACTCAGCTATACTACTTCTCAGCCTATACCCAAAAGATGATGTCCACCATATCACAAGGATATGTGCGCCACCATTGATAATATACTAAGATGTCCCTCAACCGAAGAATAGATACAGGAAATGTGGTTCATTAACACATGTAATACTACTCAGCTATTAAAAATGAGGACATCAGCCTGGAACAGATGGTAAAATGGTTGAAATGCATGTTATATATAATATATTACATACTATATTTTATATATGTATGTTTTATATATACATTTTATATTATACATTACACTGTATACTATGTATTATATGCTGCATATTATATAATGTATTAGATATTAAATATTACATATACATTATTTTTTTTTGTAAAAAAATGGTTGAGGACACTGACTGCTTTTCCAGAGGTCCTGAGCTCAAATCCCATCAACAACCTGGTGGTTCACAACCATCTGTAATGAGATCTAGTGCCCTTTTCTGACCCACAGGAATAAATGAAGGCAGAGCACTATATGCATACATAATAAATACATCTAGAAGAAGAAGAGGAAGAAGAGGAGGAGAGTGGGGAGGAAGAGGAAGAAGAAAGGTTATTTAAAACAACAAGGACATCATGAATTTTGCAGGCAAATAGATGGAACTAGAAACTATCATCCTGAGTGAGGTAACTTAGACCCAAAGGACATGCATGTTATGTACTCACTGATAAGTGAATATTAGCCAAAACTTCAAGCAACTCATGATAAAACTCACCAATCACATAAAGATTAAAAATAAGGGAGGCCCAAATGTGGATACCTCAATCACACTTAGAGGTAAAAACAAAATAATCATGGGAGGAAGAGGGATAAAGGGACATGTATGGGAGATGGGGGAGGGGGAAAGGAAGTAGGATCAGGTATGGGGAGACAGAAGAGAATCCCAGAGAACCGGGAGAATGAAAGCAAATATGAAGCAGTATGGTGTGAAGGGCAAGGGAACCTCTAGAAAATCCTAGAGACCTGAGATGTGAGAAGCTCCCAGGACTCAATGTTGATGACCTTACCCAAAATGCACAACAGTGGGGAGATAAAACCTAAAAACAACAACTCCAGTAGATAGAAGTGGGCCCTAGTTGAGGCATGGGGTCACTCACTTATTTCCCTTTTAAATATGATTTGTTATTCATTCATTCACTTTTACTTATTCACTGTATATTCCACTCACTGCTCCCCTCCAGGTCATAGCCCCCCACAGTCCTTTCCCTCCCATTTCTCCTTCTTCTCCTTCTTCTTGCCCTGTCCTGGGTATCCCCCCACCCTGGCACTTTAAGTCTCTGCTAGACTAGGTACTTTCTCTCCCACTGAGTCCAAACAGGGCAACCCAGCTAGAAGAATGTATCCCATGTGTAGGTAACAGTTTTTGGGAGAGTCCATGTTCCAATGGTTTGAGACCCACATGAAGGTCAAGCTGCACATTTGCTACAAATGAAAGGGGAAGCCTATGTGTAGCTTATGTATGTTCTTGGGTTGGTGGTTCAGACTCTGAGAACCTCAAGGGTCCATGTTAATTGGTTTTTCTATGGAGTTTCCCTTTAGGGCCCACAATCCCTCCTCACATTATTATATAAGAGTCTCCAAGCTCCATTCACTATTTGGCTGTGGGTTTCTGCATCTGTCTGAGTCAGCTGGTGGGTCTGGGTTGAAATTTTGTGGGTAGATTGGTGGTTCATTTGTTCTATTGGGGTTCCTGTCTGGCTATAGGAGGTGGCCCCTTCAGGATCCTAAATCCCAAACATAGAGAGTCACAGGTCACCAGCATTGATTCTTTGATGCCTCCTTTATCCCCACTCCTTCCCTTGTCCATGAGATGTCCCCCACCTTCTCATTTTCATGAGTTGCAGTTTTCTGTTCATTTTCATAGACATCAAGCCATCTCTCCTATCATACCCACACCTGATCCTGAACCTCCATTCACTTTCTACACACTATCCCAGGTCCCTCTTTCCATCTGCCTCTTATGACTGTTTCGTTTTCTCTTCTAAGTGACATTTGACATTCAAGCTTCTGTGCTTGAACCTTTCTTTTTATTTAGATTGCTTGGGTCTGTGGAGTGTTACATGACACTTGTATTTTAAGGCTAATACCAACGTGTAAGTGAGTACATACTGTGCATATCCTCTTGGGAGTGGGTTACCTCACTCATGATAATATCCTCAAGTTCCATCCACTTGCCTATAAAATTCATGATATTTTACTTTTAATAGCTAAATAGTAATCTATTGTATAGATATACCATGCTTCTTTGCTTTCCTTCTTCCTTCTTTCCTTCCTTCCTTCCTCCTTCCCCTCCCTCTTCCCCCTTCTCACCCCCCCCCTCAGCTAAGAGACATTTGGATTGTTTCCAGTTTATGACTATTTTGAATAAAGCTTCTATGGACATAGTTGAGCAAGTGTCTTGGAAGGGATGGTGGAGCATCTTTTGGGTATATATTAAGAAGAGGTATAGTTGGATCCTCAGGTAGAACTATTCCAAATTTTCTGATAAAATGTCAAATTGATTTTCACAATGATTGTATGAGTTTGCACCTACCACCAACAATGAAGTGTTCCCCTAGCTCCACATCCTTGCCAGCATGTGTTATCACTTGAGATTTTTGATCTTTGTCATTTTGATAGGTGTAAGATGTCACATTAGAATAGTTTTGATTTGTATTTCCCTGATGATTAAAGACTTTGACTATTTTTTATATGTCTCTTGGCTATTTAAGATTCTTCTGCTAATTTATGTATCGCATTTTTTCATTGATTATTTGGGTTATTCATGTCTAACTTTCTTGGTTCTTTGTAAAATTTTAACATTAGCTCTCTATCTGATGTTGGGTTAGTGAAGATACTTTCCAAATCTGTGGCCTGATGATTCGTACTATTTACTGTGTCTCTTACCTTATAGAAACTTTGCAGTTTCATAAGGTTCCATTCATCAATTTTTGATCTTATAGCCAGAGACTTGTCTCTTGTACCAATGTACTCCAGGATATTTCCTACTTTCTCTTTTATGAGTTTTAGTGTATCTGATTTTATGTTGAGATCCTTGATACACTTGGACTTGAGTTTTTTGCAGGGAGATAAGTATGTCATTCTTTTACATGTTGACATCCTGTTAGTCTACCATCATTTGTTGAAGATACTCTCATTTTTTTATAGTATGATTTTGGCTTCTTTATCAACAATTAGCTGTCTGTCTGTGTGTAGGTTTATTTCTAGATCTTCAGTTATATTTCTTTCATTGATCAATGTGTTTGTTTCTGTACCAATACCATGCAAGGATAAAGAAATTGGGAATATAACATCCTTTATAATGACCACAAATAATATAAAATATCTTGGTATAACTCTAACCAAGCAAATGAAAGATTTGTATTACAATACCTTTAAATTCCTGAAGAACAAAACTGAAGAAGATATTTGAAGATGGAAAGATCTTTCATGCTCATGGATAGATAGAATTGACATAGTCAAAAAGGCCATTTTACCAAAAGCAATCTACAAATTCAATGCAATACCCATGAAAATTTCAATATACTTTTTATAGACGTTGAAAGAGTAATTCTCAACTTCATACAGATAAACCAGAATTCCAGGATGGCTAAAACAATGCTGAACAGCAAAAGAACTTGGGAGGAATCACTGTCTCTGAACTCAATATCTATTCTATTTTTTCTTCTTAATGAGATTCAAGCTTTTCTACCTCCCCACTTTGGACCCTTCTTGTTACATAGCATCTTTGGGTATTTGGAACATGGTAATTTTTTTACTTTACATGTAATATGCACTTATAAGTGAGTACTTATCATGCTTGTCTTTCTGGGTCTGGGTTTCCTCATTCAGGATGATCTTTTCTAATTCCATCTATCTGTCTGTAAACCTCAGTAATTGTCTTTTACTTAATCACTGAATATCTTATATTTTTAAATGCTGTCTTAATTTCTGAAGCACCATTTTCACAGTATTGCCTGGCTTCTTTTACTCTATCCGTTTTTAGGCATCTTATTTCTGCTTTGACTTTCTGTATTAAAAAAAGATACACCCTGTGGATCATAAAGCCATAAGAAGAAGCTCATACTGGCTTAAATAAAAAATTAATTTGTTGAAGAATATTTGACAGTTCAATGTGCCAGGGAATCTAAGAATGTCAGGAGTAGTAAAAGTATCTAAAGCACTTTTATCCAATGGATCAATACCCTAGATGTATTAAGATCTACACATTCTCATGATGCTGTTTTTCCTTTCTGTCTTCACTTGTCTTGGCCACCAACTTCTTCTGTTTTAAACTTTCTTTGTGTTAGTGAGAATTTCACATTGTGTTATCTTCAGACACAAGAATGTAAGGAGAATGTTCTTCGAATCTATTTGAGGCAACTCATTCTTTCTCATATTCTAGTACTTGGAAATGTATTATGTGTAATTCAGCATAGTTCATAATATAGAATACTAAGTAATTTTGGTCATTCTAAAATGTTATAATATTTAAATCTAAGGAAGGTGTGTTTCTTTAATGAATATAATTATGAGCAGTGTAAGCTTATATAATAATTATATAATAGCTTATGGTATTATTATTCTATGTTCTGACATGTTTGTCACTGCATGTTTTAATGTCCTATAAATTAGATACACATATTTGTCAAAAATTTATATTCACAAATTTTCTGAGAAGTGACAGCTGCATGCATTTGTTTAAAGACCCTAGTTTTTTTTCAAATTAATATTAATTCCTTGGGAATTTCATCTTGGACATCCTTATCACATTAACTTCAAAGTTCTGCTTTGTCCACTTTCTGCCCTTGTGATATCCTCTCCCTACCTACACCATCCCTAATGAAACCATTTCCAATTTTAATTTTCCATATACTCACTGGAGCATGGTCAAACTCCAATGGCCTGCTCCCTAATGAAAACTGAGTTCTTCTGTATCTGCGTCCCACACCAGAAGCCATTAATTGTGGAAACCTATGCTTCACCATCCATATTAAAATCTTCAAGAGTTCTCTTTGATGGCTTTCATTACCTTTGTCAGGGGAGGTAATAAAGTTGTTGTCACAGAAGCTCCCCCCTACATGTCTCCTATTATCAACTGTATGTCTGTAGTCATCTAAATCACAGAGCCTAAAGTGCCTTACTTAACACACACATATTAGATTGAAAAATACAACTGGCTATTAGGTTTTAGAAAGTGATCATTTGAACTGTTTGTAATAGTCATTTAGGGATAAGGAAATAGAGGCACAGAGTACGGCAGAAACATAAGTTAAGGTCATAAGGTGTTCAAAGAGCTAGTAGTGAAAGCTAGTCTCAGGAAGCTAAAAGCCATTTTTATTTTCTGACTGAAGTTTAGAGATAACTAATCAAATTCATTTCAAAATAATGTATGGAAAGATATTACTGAATAAATGCCATAGAAATGTTATAATTAAGAGCAAAAAGACCTTTTCTGAGTTGAATAGCTTCAATAACAGTTCTAATCCAACTCTCACTGATCAGGGTCAGGAGAATATTTAACATTAGACAAAACTCTTCTCTCTGTGTCAAACTCGTGTTCAAATGATGAGGATCATTATACCTGACCTAAAAAAATTCTTGGAATCTAAAATGTAATAACAGTGAAGGAGGCAATTTGAAAGTAATTAGTCCTATTCTTACATAAGTGACTATAATAGTTTCATAATGTAAAAGGATATTTTTAAACCTTTGAATTGTAAAGGACATTAGAGACATGTCAAATTTAAGTTGCACAGGAGAAGCATATTCTGCAATGTGGTTCCCAGAGCACCAAGCTGAAAGTCCGTAGCTTGGAAAGTACATTATGTTCAAGTAGAAGGAACGATTCAGGATTTTTGTTGTTGCTGTTATTTTCTTGGAGATATCAAAGTGTTGTGCTGATAAATATCTATTATATGTAACCTTATAAAATGTATTCTGTACTTTTTCGCTAATATCCACTTGTCAGAGAATACATACCATGCATGTCTTTTGAGTCTGTGTTACCTCACTTAGGATATTTTCTAATTCTATCCATTTTGCTGCAAAATTCATAAGATCTTTCTTTTTCATAACTGGATAGCATTCCATTGTGTAAATGAATCACATTTTCTGTATCCATTCTTCAGTTGAGAAAATTCTGGGTTGCTTCTAGTTTCTGGCTATTACAAATGAGACTGCTATGAACATAGTGGGGTATATGTCCTGTGGTATGATGGTAGATCATCTTTTGGGTATATGCACAGTGTAGCTGGGTCTACAGGTAGAACAATTTCCCATTTTTTGAGGAACTACCAGCTTGATATCCAGTGGTAGTACCAGTTTGCAATCTAACCAGCAATGCCCATTTTCTCCACATCCTTCACAGCATTACTATTGCTTGAGTTTTTGATCTTAGTCATTCTGATTGGTATAAAGTGGAATCTCCAGGACATTTTGATTTGCATTTTCTCCTTACTGACAGAAACCTACCTGAAAGGTGTGCTGGTGCAGTAGTGGTGTATGTTTTATAGGAATAACAAACCCCTTTTTCAAGATTGTGTTTGAGGCCCATTCCCTGATGTTGACATGATACTTCTAATATGGCCTGTGGCTAGATAGGTCGTGGGTCAAGAGAAAAACTACCCCTATTACTATGCTAATGAACATAACAGTAAAATAACTCCCAAATCACATATTGCCATATTTGTATTTTATAGCTTCACTTACCTCTCATCACTTCTTGCAGCAAAAGGTAACTAACAAGCGATCCAGACCATAATGTCTTGATCCTGCTTGGTTGTATTTCATCCCTGTTTAAGAAAATCTTTATTTTTTCAAAGCTAGCCGTTCTGTTTTGTTTCCCTTTTCCAAAACATATGTATAAAATAGTATTTAGGTTTACTCATAGCTGCCATAAAGATATTTTTGATGGTCTATTAACTCATTATATTTCAATATCATTGCTTTACATAAACATGCACAAATGCATATATGCACAATTACGCTTGAATTTATAAATTTATTATTGATATATTTTCTTAAAATCATCCATATATTTTAGCATATTCTTCCATGAACAATTCTATGGTAAATAATTTTATTTGCAATAAATTCATTGCACTATTGTGTTTCTGGTTGCTTAAACATCCTGCTAAATGTTTGCAGCAAGGTCTTATTGGGTGAGAATTGTCTGTGAGTTATTAGAGTAGAGCGCAGTGTTCTCTCTGATGTTGGTGGGTCTTAGTCAATTGTCTATACCTTGAATTGAACAAAAATGCAGAGGAAGAAAGACTTCAGTCTTTGGTGGGTTGGTGATATTTGTATTCCTTGAGTCCTGTTATAATTGCAACATTGTTTCTCCTTGGCTGTTGAGCATGATGCCTTTGTAATAGAGATGTGACAGGGATTCAGCTGGGGCTCAAGCTCTGTAATTGCAGATCTTGATTTTGTTTCTTGTTGGACAAGTGATGGGATTCCCTCCCTCCACCTCCACCCCCGCTGGATATGTTTTCTACAAATTTCTAATTAACAGAGTCCATTAATTTTTATTACCAAAAATGTTCTAGAAGAACAAAAACTAATGGATTTTTTTCTTGAATTATTTCTAATTTCTCGAAATGACTCTATAAATGATCATTAGCAACAATGGTAGTATTTCAGATAACAGTGTCTATAGGTAATCCATGGATATGTTCTCTTAATGAGGATTACCAATAGGAAAACAATGAAAAATTTATACTTGGAATAATCCACTTACAAGCATTTCCTGATGACTCAGTTTATATGGTAGCATAGGGGAAAGTTCATAACAAAGGAAAGGTAAGCCTACACGTGTATTGTGGCTGGGGATTGTTCGTCTTAGAAGGTAGAGACACAATATACAATTCAGAATTGTTTGGTGTAATTTATTTGGAGAATATCCTTGATTTTTCTATTTTAATTTTTCTGAAGTAAAGAACAATGTCTGAGAGCCTAGAAGCTTTTAAGACGCTACCAATCCTGCCCATTCTAAAGCCATCAATGCAGATACTGTGGCTCCCAGTCATAGGTAATACAAGGAGTCTGGATTACGGTTGGTTGTGTGATTATAAAATCTTCCATTTGTGTGTTCTGGTTCTCACTAAAATATTAGTATCATATCACAGAAAATAAAATACAATTGTACCCATTTTATATTAGTGAGCAAATATTGTCATGCATGTTTATGGCATACATCAAGAATGTCTCATTGGTAACTGAGGCGCAATACGTATAACAAGTAAACATATCAATATTGGTATGGGGGTGAGAGCAAACTTCTGGAAATGCTATACACAGGATGTAAAAAAAAAAAACACATTAAACTTCTCTTTGTGTCCTTTTCCAGCAAATGGTTAGAGTCTAAGTCACTCTGATCTTAGTTTAATTATGATTGCATCAGCGTATTTCATATCAAGTCTCTAATTTAGCAGATTTTGCTGGCTGAATATAGCCAATTCCTCCCAGCAGTTGTTCTACTAATTCACATTAGCCTCCATGGAGGAGCAAATGGCCCTCAAGTGGCAGTGTGATGTGCTCCATTGATAAATGTCCAGCCACAAAGTCCCTCCAATGGGGAGTCTGAAACAGCGAGGAAATGAAGCTGGGCTAGTTATCCAGTTTTCCCTTTGATTAATCATTTGCATTGTTCACTTTGCAAGCATTAATTTATCCTTGGTTTCTGCTCAAATTCATATCTGCCATATGCTCAAGAAAAGTATGCACCTATAATGGCTCTATAAAAACAATGGGCTTGCTATGGAGTAATCAAATCCTCAATTTTCAAAAATCACTAAGACTTTTAATAACAGTAGCCTTTAAGAACCTTGACTATTGCAAAGACATATGAAATACATGTGCCTCTAATAAAATACTACATGTTATGTACATTCAGTTAACAGGTGATGGTTGTTTATGTTTTCTACTTCTCTGGCAACTCTCTGAGTTTTGGCTCTATGGGCCATTAGTTTCCAAATGACATTGCTCATTGCTGTGCTCACTGAAGTACACTTTGCAGTTAAGAAGACACACCAGGTTCACAGTCCACTGGTGAGGGTCACACACGAGCCTTTTGTCATTTGAAAGGGAATATTCGGGATCACTGAATAAAGGGGTTATATATGTCTTGCAAGTCTATTTTTCTGAGTGTGCACAGAGTTGATCAGATCTTTAATCTGCACCTCAGGGACCCAACCATGAAATCTTTCTCGGTCGTTGTCTAAGATGAAACATGTGAGAGAAAGATGTGCCTGATACTATAATTTATTTAATCACACATGATGCAATATGTTTTGTGCACAAGTGAAGCGTTAGCTCCATGTTTTCACCACATCCTCTCTCTATCCTCCAGGTTTGCATTCTTCCCAGTAGACATTCCAGGATGTATTCTTTTTTTTTCTTTTCTTTTTTTTAACGACTTTATTTTGCAAAACAAAGATAAATGTACAGATTTTAAACATTTTTGCTTAAAATTATACATTTTTGTCAGTACTGTTTTTTCAGACATTAAAATAAATTTTACATAAAACCATGTGAATATATTTTTTAGTCAGTACTTGATTTTTTTCAAGGGCTTGACAGTATGCATTGAAAACCTACTAGTTACAATAAGTGTAAAGTACATGTAAAACAAAACGCAACATGGAAATAGTCAAAGTCTCCTTGTTTTGTGAATATATGTATTTTTTTTTGTTTTCTTTATTTCTTGGACTTCATACAGTCTGTGAGTTGTTTCTGGGGGAGTGCAAGCCTCTGGGGTTAGCATTCCACTATCAGTGACTGCATATTATGTCTGTTCTTTTGTGACTGGGTTATCTCACTCAGGATGTATTCTAAGCCTTGCAGGTGACATCTATGTCCTCTTTAGAGCTGAGCACTAAAAGTTGTTTATTCTCAGGGCTTTAATCTATTACAAGTTGCTGCCTTCACAGCTGTTCATACCAAGGCTGAGAGTGACTCTAACCTATGAGGAAAATCATAAATATTTAAAAAGCAGTTTGGTAACAACATGTCTATGTAGGAGAACATTAGTAGTGGGTGTTGCCCTAGGATGGAAGACTTCCCCAGACATGGGCTTTAGATGAGAACATAGTACAATGCATAAATTCTCTGTTATGGAGCTAGCCTCAAACCTAATCAGAAAGTTCTTCCTTATCCACACCCTTATTGCCCCAGTGGGTATCTCTATCCTGGCAGCCTTGTATTTTTGTATGCTGGGTATACAACTGGTAAGGCTGTTAATGACGTTTCTCCTGCAAAGTGCCTAGTGGCACCATGAGAGATAGCCATGAGGGATGCATTGGAAAATCAGTTCTAGCTTAATTTCTTTATGTCCTGTGACTGGAGGGAACCTTCAGAAACAGGATCTCACTGTCCAGTTCTGAGGAGAAACCACAGACAGTGAGAATGACTTCTATTGTCTTGGGGTCCGTGTGATCTCTTCGACCAACAACTCATCGATCTAGTGATCTTTCTTCACTTACCTATAGTGCATTTATGTTTTCCCCTCTGCTCTATTAGTATTGTACTCAGCAGATTCCGTTTTGAATCTTGCAAAAATTCTTCTTGGTAAGGCTGTATGAGTCGTATAATCCACATACAATTTTTTTTATTACAAAAATAGAGGCTTGCTCTGTCATAATTTATATTTTATGTTTTATTTTATTTTAGATTTTGTGTAGGTAATATGCATGTGTATAAAATTAATTTGAGAACTTATCTCTTGGTTTCTAATACATAAAAATTAGAAGGCACATGATTAAGACACGTTGAAGGAAATCATAAGAAAATATTTCCTGGAAGTATTTCCTGATAAATTTTCTGCCACTCATCTGAAAGACTGAGATGCTCCAGTCAGAACATGTTAGGCAACAACCAAAAGTATGCTGCGGCGGATGTAAACTGCATACACTTTCTAGATAGTAAGTTTTATGTTTCTTCCTCTTTTTATTTTTTAATTTTATTTAATCTTTTATTCTTTTACACTCCAGATTTGATCTTTCTCCCAGTCCACCCTGACTGTTCCACATCTTGTACCTCCTCCCAACCCTGTTTTTATGAGTATGTCCCCACCCCCTATGCCACACTCCACTCCTTGGGGCCTCCAGTCTCTTGAGGATTAGATGCATCTTCTCTGTCTAAACCCAGACCTCTGCTGTATATGTGTTGGGGGCCTATATCAGCTGGTGTATGCTGCCTGGTTGGTTGCTCAGTGTTTCAGAGACCTCAGGGGTCCAGGATAATTGAGACTGCTGGTCCTCCTACAGGGTCGCCCACCTCCTCAGCTTCCTCCAGCTTTTCTCTAATTCAACCACAGGGGTCAGCAGCTTCTGTCCATTGGTTGGGTGCAGATATCTGCCTTTGACTTTTTCAGCTGCTTGTTGGATCTTTCAGCGGGCAATCCTGATAGGGACCATTTAGTGAGTGCTCCATAGCCTCAGTAATAGTGTCAGGCCTTGGAACCTCCCCTAACTCAATTGCCTATTCAATCCTTCTAGATCTTGAGATTACTTATGAAGGATTTATAATAATTGACAGATAGTACTAACTGCTGTGTCATGAGCTTGAATTAAGAAAACATGCACACATACACACCACATACATAGATACACATATATACACACACACCACATACATAGGTACACAAACACACACACACACACACACACACACCACATACACACAGACACACATGCACAGATAAAAGCACTCTTCACGCACACCACATATAGGAAATGCACATTCAAACACACACACACACACACTCACACACAGACACACACAGACACAGACACACACACACACACACACACACACACAGAGAGAGAGAGAGAGAGAGAGAGAGAGAGAGAGAGAGAGAGAGAGAGAGAGAGAGAGAACACCCTGAAATGAACACATACATAAACGAAACAGGCACACACATACCCTCTTTCATCAATAAATAAAACCCACTCTATCTTTCAGTGTAAGTAAATTGTGTACATAACACATGAGAGATGACCTGTGGACAAAAATGCCTTTCCTATCGAGGTAATTGAATCATCATCATTGTAGCTTATTTACCAGAATGAGCTAGTGTTAGAATGAAATGCAGGGGAGGACTTGGGGTGTGGCCGATCTGGCCAGGATCTAAATCACTTACTCCTGTGGAGGCAGAACATGGGGTGTGGCCAGTGCCTTGTGGGGCTGCTCACCACTTATGGCAGCATGAGGATTGCTGATTTCTCAGGAGTATGGGAAGCTCCTTCCATCTTGTTTTTCACTCCCGGGGCTTTCAACCAGTCTCAATGGAAAATCAGGGTTCCAAATACATCCTATCTGCCCCACAATATATCACATCAACCTCTTCCAATTACTTTTTATTAGAAATGGTATTGTAAGATATAAAATCTTTAGAGTGTAACCAAATATCCAAAGATATACATAGTATTTTGGGTAAGGTTTTGGATTTCATTTGTAATGTAATTCATATAATTTATATCACCAGACATTTTCCTTAAACAAACTTCAGTGCTTGGCTAATTAGTTGTGAAATACTTTTTCTTGCTTTGAGGAAGAAAGAGTATAGAGATATTGTTTGTGATTAAGAAGGACAGATGACAACTTGGAATTTCGAGAGCAGTGTAAAAGAGCATTCATGTCAGAGAAACATTGTGTGGAATCACCAGTTTCTTTGAGTTCAAATTAAAAAAAAAATTAGCTGGGAATGAGTCAAACTTTGCTGCTACTGACTAGATTAACTTTTGTCTTAAATCTGGGGTTTCTGTAGAGTAGTGCCATCTGAAGTAGGGAGATGGTGTAACACAAGAATACAAAGACATTCTCTTCTGTATGTTCTTATTTACAAAGGCAATTTAAAAGCTTCGTCCTTCACATTCGGAACACAGTACTGCTTAGATTCCTTCTTTGTGTCTTCAGGGTTGGGAACATTAGTTTACTGTGGTAATCTGAGTCCATATTGGCTTGACCAGTGGAAGCTTAAGATTCTTCTGGAAAAGGCTAGGCAAAGCAGCTACTGGCTCTCCTTGTGAATGCTTGGATACATAGTCAGATTATTTGGTCCACTGGTGGCAGCTATTTCGTCCTTCCCAACAATGAATTCTCTGGGAGGACAACAAGATTTGTCAGTGGCAGCTGCTTGACAAGCTGAAAAGAGAAAGGAGCAAGGAGATAGAATGAAATTGCACTCCAATGCAGCCTCAAAATGCTCAGTGGAAAGGTGCTGCCTGATATGACAGCTATGCAAGCCACCAGACATGTCACTGGTAAGATAGGCAGCTCTGAGACAAGATAATACTTCACACAGGATTGGAAGAAGCTCCAGCAAGTAAATTTCTAAAATGTCATATCTGAACTCACGTAAGTAAGTATAAGGGCAAAAGGGCAAATAAGGAAGCCTACTGCAGTGATTAGCTTGCGTATGTTTAAATTACAGTAACACAGGGTTCATATGTGGAGATAAGGAAACAGCAAAGGACATGGAAGAGAGACAAAAGAGGGCTTTGAAACATTGCTTGAACACACAGCTTGGGGTTATGGTCTCCCATAAATGTGACCCAGAGTGTATGGTGCTTTCTGTCTTAGACCAGTCATGGACAAATCCTTTGTGTTTTCTCTCTGTGCTTTTCAAGTTGAAAAAGAATCTATCTTCTCTGTAACCGTCTTACTCTCCCCAACATGTGCCAACAAAGGAAGTGATTTTATCAACAGATGGAACATTGAGGCCAACTAGCCGGTAATGTTGTTCTATAATGTAACCATGCTTATATGATTTTTCTCCTAGAGTAATTAATTGACTATAGTCTTATGCCCTCTGTGCTTTGGGTAAGATGAAATCAGGTCAGAGGGGAAAATGACTGTTAGAATATGTTACAGTCTGTTGGAAACCTTGTCAAAACAGTAAAGCCATTGTAAGAGGAGGTTAAACTGTGGGCAGTATTTGCTTAGTAACTCGCTGAAATGACTAAGCAATTAACAGTGATTTTCAGAAATATTTACAGATCCTTGCCCAGCTATTGTATAAGTAATGAAATTGTTACAAAAGATTATTATTTCATATATTGAGAAATGTTCTAAATAATAGTTTTCTTGTGTGTGTTAATGTGCATGTATGCTCTCTTTCCCTCTCTCCCTCTGTGTCTGTCTCTGTCTGTCTCTATATCTTTGTCTCTGTGTGTGTAGGTGTGCAAACATGTGTGAGAGATATTGGTATGTATGGCATGTATTTAGAGCATGCATGTAGAAGGCAGAAGAAATTTTTGTTAGTTCTGTCCTTCCTAAGGTGAGACAGGGAGTTTTTGTTAAGGATACTTCTTAATACAGCAGACTAGCTGGGTAAGAAGTACCCAGAAATCTCTGTGTCCTCCTCACACGAGGAATGCTGGCATTACAGGCAACCTAACCTGCATTCTGGGAGCTGTGCTTCTTATATTTGTGAAGCAAACACTGTACTACAGTGTCATCTCTCCAGCCCTTAAATAGTGACTTTTGTTATTTTATTTACTTTGAAAGAAAGATGCCTTAAAAAAAAAAACAAGTACTGACAAAAATGTATTCATAAAAAAAAAAAAAGAAAGATGCCTGCACCCAAGGTAAGATAAAAGGTAGCTCAATATGGTGTATGAGAAAGCATTACAAAGTGTTATTTTTACTACTCAGCTATCAGAAACAATGACTTTATGAAATTCTTAAGAAAATGGATGCATCCAGAGTATATCATCCTAAGTAATTTAGCCCAGTCACAAAAGAACAGACATAATATGCAGTCACTGATAATTGGATACTAGCCCCAGAAAACTCTGAACACCACAGAAACAACTCACAGACTATATGAAATTCAAGAAAAACCAAAAGCCAAAAGCCCAAAAAAATCAAAACAAACAAACAAAAAAAGAAAATAAAAAACCATTATGCTTAATCTTTACACACCAAGAAAACTTTGACTATTTCCAGGTTACATTTTGTTTTACATGTACTTTATGCTCATTGTAACTAGTAAGATCTTAATGCAAACCATCAACCTTTAAAAAAATCAAGTACTGACAAAAATGTATTCGCATACTTTTATGCATAAATGCTTAAAATCTGTACATTTATATTTGTTTTTAAAAATAGTTGTTCATTTTAAAAATATAAAAAATAAAAAAAGACAAAAAAGGAAAGTTATTTTTCTTAGTACAATAAATAAAGTACAAATTGATCTTCATTACTTGACTGTAAGCTGATAATTGCTCATTCAGTCAATTTTTATGACAAACAAAAATTGCTTTGTATGTAATGTATGGTAAACTACTAAAATATTGGTAATCCACAGGAATTTACATATGTAAATAATATCATCGTTCTTTTAAAATCATGAATCTCCATCTAGGACACCATAAACATTCTCTGCTGTCATATATTGGACATGGATAATGAATATTTCATAATCAGTTTTTCAACCACTCAATATTGATTTTAATGATCTTTGATTAAATAACATGTCATTCCAAGAAGATTGCTAGCTGCAAAAACTTTCCTTGATCAATGAAGTAAAAACAAACAAAACAAGAAAACAAACTTTATTCCTAACTGTCCATTCCTATATTACATTCTGTTTGCCTGCCTTTTCTGATGCTGCCTTTTGTCTGGGACTTCTTACATTCAGTAAGTTAGAAATGTTTATCTGACTGTCAGTAGTACAGATAGCCTTCCATTTTCTGAGAGATTGCTATTCGTATAAATCTTACTGTGTCTGACCACAAGAGTAAATTTTTTTAAAAAAAAATCTCTCAGGCAGGGAAGTGCAATTTTCCCTTTCCATCCTGGCAAAGTAACTCCCTTGTTATTAATGTGAGGGTCACAACTCCAACAGCAACAGCACATTAGAAACAATTTCCCTCTTCTCTTCATAGGTTATTTATTTCTTATTTACTTGGGAGTACTTGATCATGCTTCCATAGAACAGTTCATCATCAGATAGCAGTAAGAGCAGGAATTCAAGAGGGTCAGGAACCTGGAGGTAGGAGTTTCCCCATCTTGGTTTGTTCAATCTAAATTATATGTTTGTTGTTTTTATTGAATCCAAGACCACCAGCCCAGGTACCAACCAGAATGGGCTGTGCCCTTCAACACCATCATTAAAGACAATGCCTTACAGGCTTGTCTTGAGCCCAATCTTATGGAAGCATTTTCCTTACTGAGATTTCCTCCTCTTAGATAACTATGCCAAGCTGACATAAACGTAGCTAGCAAAAACTAGAACATCTGCAGGAATGTTTCATAGACTGATAAATAAGAGAATGGACAACCAATAAGGTTTTTAATTAAATGAAAAAAACCAATCTAATTTTTCCTCATTAATTTATTTATTCAGTTTACAGCCTGACCAAAAATCCCATCCCACATCTCCTCCAAGTCCCACCCTCACACCCCTTTTCAATTCCCCCATTATCTTTTATTCCCGAGAAGGAGAGGTCCCACATTGGTACCCACCCCTACTGGTACGTCATGTTGCAGCAGGACTAAGTGTATTCTCTCTGCTGAGGCCAGATAATGCAGTTCAGCTATGGTAAAGGGATCTAAAGGCAGGCAACAGTTAGAGATAGTCCCTTTTCCAATAGTTTGGGACCCATCTTCAAGTGTTATTTACCTGAATATACCTGTCTTTTGATCTTAGTGAAAAATCATTTAATTTCCTAAAGAGATGATTTGTTTTTAACTCTCCTATATTGAATTGAAAAGTTAACTACCAGGAGAATATTAAAGTCAACATTATAATAAAGATTCTTGTCTGTTTCTTGAGAGTAGTGCTATCGCTAGACTTCTAAGCAGTGCTTTCAAGTAACTTATGCCTTTTAAATAGCTGCTATTTCCCCACCCCATTAGTGTGTATGTCACCTCAGAAGTCAGTGTGGCCTAGAAATCTTCACTTGTGGATCAGGAACATTGTTTGTATCACTTCTGAGGTCTCACAAAGGTAAAGCTAACTATTATTATTACTATTATTATTATTATTTATAAAAGGATCACAATCATACTTAGTTTCATGGTAGCTATAAAGAGAGAATATATCAAAATAGGTCACCAGGAGTACATTATTTATTTCTTACAGAGCCTCATTTCTTAGGTGGTAAAAAAATAAAAGAACAAACACACTGGCCACACATCTCAGAGAAATATATATGATTTAAATATGTGAAGACAAGGTTTAGCTCCATGTAAAACAATGGAGTTTTCAATGATTTAGAAGGTCCTATGTAACTGCCTAAATGGGTTCTATTCCCTATATGCATGAGTCATAGAAGGAAAGTCTAACCTTTATAACTAACTTTATGGAATATGATTTTATATTTTAATAGAATCATTATCTGAAAGATAGCTGTTATAGAAATTTCTGATATGGGAGAACAAAGAATGCTAAAATTCCTCCAAAGATGAAGTCTACATTCAAAACTTGCAAATAGATTGTTAATATCAGGTCATAAAAGTGTGGAAGAAATCAGCAACTAACCATGACAAGAAAATAAAAAGTAATTCAGAATTCCATTATGAAAGGATAACAATGAACAAAATCACATTTTGGTACAAAGGAGGGATGGCATAGAAATAAAGTAATTGGAGTTGTGCACAGAAAACTTACCCAAGGGATGCAAACAGATCTAAGCAAGGATAAAAATCAACTGTACCGATCTTAATAACTCTTATTGTCAATGGAAGTAGAATCCCAGTAGAGAAACTGGAAAGTTGAACAATTCATTGGCTGGTAATAGAAGAAAATAAAATGAGAAAACAGCTAGATAGGGACTTAGATGTTATTTTAAAGCTAATGCACTGTGAAAAGAAGCAGGGAAATGAACATACCTGGCCTCACTGTAATAACCAAAGTTCAGAAAAGTTAGTACAAAAATTCAATGCTTCCTGTTCACATTCTATACACAGAGGAGGCAATCTGCCAAGAAATCTTTATAGTAGGCTCAACACTAGAAACCAGATGAATTCAAAAACATCATTAACGCAAAGATGAAAAATATATAATTTATGTTGCAGACACTTTCTCTTAAGTGGGAGAAGGAAAAATCAACAACCCAGAAACACAATAAGGGGTCTCTTTACACTGGCTTCCAGGGACATCGACAATGCCTTCATTTGAAATGCCTTGCCTCTCTTTCTATAAGTCATTTTTATAATTCAAAAGATCATAAAGTTTGATTAAATTCTTCTTTGACCTTCTTGTACTTCTTGACCCAGGCTACTGTTTCCTACCCTCCCAAGCATACTTTCAGGCCATCCTTTTATGTCTTTCTTCTTATGGAAGAAACTGGAAGAATTGGGTTTGAGTTCTTTCTCACTCTCATAGACTTACTATACCCACACCAGCCTTCTCTTCAGTGCTACAGGCCTGCCTGCTAATACAGCTTTTTTTATACCTCCATTTTTACCCCAAATCCTCACTAGTTACCTACCATCTATAACACCTAGGCTTATAAAAGGTGCAATATGGACTTAGAGTTTTCTCAACCTTAGCATCTTCTCAGAAATATTACTCACTGTTTTTAGTTAAGGCATTAGGTACTTGCCTTCCCTTTACTCCCTCTCCCCTCCTTCTTTTGAAAATTTTTTGTTGTTGAAATTATAAATCTGTTCTCTTAATTTTGAGGAGAAAAACATTTTCAAAAGCCACTTGGGACTAATTTATTTAAAACTTAATCTCTACTTAGTCAGTGCCTTAATTTTCCAATTTCTATGGGAGCATAGGAGCTTGTGGTGAGATGTCTCACTAAAAGTGTGTAACCCTCTCCTTGGTCCAAGATTGATTCCTAAGATAAAGTAGTCTATGGTCCATCCCAGGAACTCACAAGGTGGAGGGAGAGGACCAGGTAACTCAAATTGTTGCTTCCATCTCCACACATGCAACTTGGCTCATGGGTGTGTACACGCAAAATAAATAATCAGAATAAGCACAGTCAGGACAACATAAGGCAAAACCATCTCTTTGTATAAATCCTCTTAACAGTTGCCCTAACCCTTCAAAGCTCTTTAGCTCTTTGCAACCATGGAGCCTGAGTCAGAGTGAGTCTGGGCTGCTGTTAATCAAAGCCCTCAATAAACATTCCTTGTTTATTCAATATTATCTTGAGCGACTTTTGTTTAAACGAAGTTGGTTTATTTTGCTTCATAAATGTCCTATCACCTAAAATATAAGAATTCGCATCTCATGGACATGTGCTGGATGGCACTATACTGTCTTATGACCATCTACCTTTGTGTTTACTCAATGATATTTATGTAAACAGTTGTCCTGCACTTGAATGACTGTAATATTGTGATACTTGTATATTTCTCCTTTGTAACTCTATTTCCTTCTCATCTTTATGCCAGCATCATTCCCTTTTTTCCCCTCACAGAATATGGCGTGTGTTTTGTTATACTCTTTTATGGTTGCCATGTTGGTATTCTTAACATTCCTTTTCTCTCCATGTTTTCAGTCTTTTTGGGTAAGAAAAGCACATATCTATGTAATATAAATAGCTTGGTCAACTTTTCTGACTCCTAAACACAAATACTCCAAGATACTGATGGACACTGATACTAGAATCCTATGTGTGTGTCCGGGGATGCAGTTTCTTTTCAGTAAGTAATTCTCTTCATTCACTTCCTATCTATGGAGGGGACAAAAAATTGTAGATTCTTCAGTGATTATCTTGTGAGCAGGTTCTCTCTAACTTCATCAATATTTTGAATATCTAAACAATCGGTTGGCCTTGTTGGCATTCTTTCTGAATCACCATCTCTTCCCTATTTTGTCCATATTTATCCCCTTCACAAATCTTTTGCATGATCAGTCATTACTTGAGATTTGTACCTACTCTGAATTTTCTTTCTGTGTTTAATAATGCAATGGATCCTTTGGTCCACTGGTTTGTCTGACTTCTATGTTTTCCAGTTCTAATCATTTCAACAACAAAGCAAAGAGCAAATTCTTCAATGTAGAACCATTGCTCTTCCAAATACAGTAGCTGAGTTATTGCATTGTCTAAAAATTCTTCGTTATTTGTTAGGACTCAGCTGTGGTATGGCTGCAACTAGAAGATTATTCCAAGTTCTATACCCTTACACTTAATAAAACTCTATTCTTTATCTTACATAGATAGAATACCAACATTTTTGTGTTCAAGTTAATGGAACTACAAAACTTCATGATGTCATCTACTTTGTAAAAATCTCCATTTAGAGAAATTTTAAACTGGGATAATGTGAAGACAAAAAAGATAAAAATTTAGAAGGATTGCATACAGAAGTTTTTCTTTCTGAGATGGTAATGAATTTCATGGAGCCCAGTTTAATAGGAGTCTTTGAGAGCCTTTGAGAGACTGTCAATGATCAATAGTTACAAAATAATTGCTCATATGCATGCTGTCTGGGGTGCATAGTGAGTCTCAGGTTCCCAGCAGTTTAAAATAATTACACAAGATCTTTAATTCCAGGAATACATAATTTAATGTAAAAATAGTGTATTTCTCTTATTGAGGAAGCTCTAATACATTTTTGTATATACATTTTTGTTTTTACAGTGAAAGTTCTACATTTTATGTATTCCTATAAATTTTGGGATAACTTTTGACAGCAGTTAGGTTGTTTCTGGCAAGAGAATAAATAATGCAATAGTAGCGATTTTATACAAATTAGCTCCTGTTATGTGTTGACAAGATGCTAATTAATTGAACAGAATTCTGAAGACACAGTGGTATATATACAATATTGTCACAGTGCATTAAAAATGTACCCTTGAATAGCATTTGCTTAATATTTCCTGGGCATAATGTAATTGTCCAAGCATTTTGCATGACTTAATGTGTCTAATCCTCACAGAACTTCCTTGAGATAGGCTTTATACTTTGTCTAAAGTTTAATACAGTGAATAAATTCACACAAACAGAATATATTAAATCAAATCCCTATATTTTAAATATGATCTCAGTAACCTGTAATGTTACCTATTTTTTACTATATTGATTTTCATGTTATTGAAATAGGACTACACTTTTTTAAAATAAAAACTCATTCTTAACAAGATTTAAAAGAAGCATTTTACTTTTATATATGTTTTTTAATTAACACCTACTATAATCTTCTATTCTTACTCAACTTTCTTATCATTTTTCCTAAGATGCTTTTTAAATGTTGAGTTGTAGTAGTGTTATTCTAATTTTTAACCACTTTTGTGGTATTTAATATCTAAACCTATTGGTTCTTTCAAATATTAATCATTAAATCCCTTGTAGCATTTAAATTAATGCATGGTGATGCTAATTCCAAAGATGATGAAATAGACAAACAGAAAATACAAAAAGTGGAATTTACCTTGGGAAGCTCAAATATTCTTCAGAATTGTTCTGTTCATTCAGCTGTAGTGACTTTGCTCACCTTCATTAAAAATCTATCTTTTATAGTGTTCAAAATCTCTTGAATCAGAAGATGTTTAATTACTATTATTGTTCCATTGTCACATAGAAATGTATTTTCAGCTGTTTTATACATTATGTATTCCCATTTAATAATTGGAAAATTTTGATATACATGAAAACAAAAAGAAAGCATGCCCTTGTGAATGCTTTTTCACATCATCTTTCTTGATACTTTAAAAATTTTGAATGCCGTTCTGAAAATTCAAAGGAATCTCCAGTTTCTCCTAAGACCAACCCATAGAAAGCCTTTTCTGATGCAGTTGTAATATTTTTCCTCTTGAGGGGAGATGGCTCCTCAGGTCCTTGGAGGACTTGCTTGTTTTCCCATCATTTAGTCTTCTGGACTGTATCAACACCAACATCTGTGGTGACTCCACACGCAGTGACCTTGCCCGTGTCACCATGCAGACTTGACTGTGTATAATAATCTTGGTGTCTGTTTTATCTACATACAGATACACTTTGAATTTCACCACAGAAAGAAAGAAATTAATTATAAGTAAAATCCATAATTAAATTTTACAATATAATTTCCTTTTTTCCCTTTTTTTTCTTAAAATTATATTCAAAAAAGAGAGATAATTGTACAGATTTTTAAAAGTATTTTGGCATAAAACTATATGAATATATTTTTGTCAGTACATTATTCTTTTAAAGGTTTGATAGTATGCAGTGAAATCTTACTAGTTATCATAAGCATAAAATACATTTAGAACAGAACATAACATGGAAACACTCAAAGATTTTAGGTGTGTATAGATTAAACAATGATTTTTGAATACCAAAAATTGCCACCAGGTTATATTATTAGCTCTTGAATTATTGATGATTTAAGGTCTAGGTTTACCATACTCTGAGAGGGTGCTATATTTTTCTTTTCTAAAGACTGAGGCTTTCACTTTTTGGCCTTCTTTTGTTTTGTTTAGTTTTCTTTTTGAGCTTCATATGGTGTGAGTTGTTTCTTGGGTATTCAGAGCTTTCTGGGGCTAGAATCCAATTATCAGTGACTGATTATTATGTCTGTTCTTTTGTGACAGGGTTGCCTCACTCAGGATTATATTGTCCAGATGCATCCATTTTACTAGGAATTTCATAAAGTGATTGTTTCTAATCACTGAGTAGTGTAAATAGACCACAATTTTGTATGCATTCATCTACTGAAGGACATCTGGGTTCTTTCCAGCTTCTGGCTATTATACATAGGGCTACTATGAACGTTGTAGTGCATGTGTCCTTATTGTATGTTAAAGCATTTTTGGGGTATATGCCTAGAAGTGGGATAATTGGGTCATCAGGTAGGAATATGTCCAATTTTCTGAGGAACTGCCAGACTGATTTACAGAGTGGTTGTACCAGCTTACAACCCCACCAATGGTGGAGGAGTGGTCCTCTTTCTCCGCACCCTCCCCAGCATCTTCTGTCATCTGAGTTTCTGATCTTAGCCATTCTGACTAGTGTGAAGTGTAATCTCAGGGTTGTTTTGATTTGCATTTCCCTGATGACTAGGAATGTCGAGCACTTTCTTAGATGCAGCTCAGCCATTCAATATTCCTCAATTGAGAATTTTTTGTTTAGCTCTGTTTCCCATTTTTAATAGGATTGTTTGATTCTCTGGCATCTAATTTCTTGAGTTCTTTGTATATATTGGATATTAGACCTCTATCAGGTGTGGGATTGGTAAAGATCTTTACCCAATCTGTTGGCTGATGTTTTGTTTTCTTGACAGTGTCCTTAGCCTTACAGAAACTTTGCAATCTCATTAAGTCCAATTTGTCTATCTTTAACCTTAGACCATGAACAATTGGTGTTCTGTTCAGGAAATTTTCTCCTGTGCCTATGTGTTCTAAGCTTTTCTGCACGTTCTCTTCTAATAGTTTCAGTGTTTCTGGTTTAATGTGGAGATCTTAGATCCACTTGAACTTGAGCATTGTACAAGGAGATAAGAAAGGGTCTATTTTCATTCTTCTGCATGCTGAGTGCCAGTTGGACCAGGACCATTTGTTGAATAGGCTGTCCTTTTTCCATTGAATGTTTTCAGCTCCTTTGTTAAAGATCAACTGACCATATGTGTGAGAATTCATTTCTGGATCTTGTATTCTGTTCCATTGATTTACCTACCTATTTCTGTACCCGTACCATGTGATTTTTAACACAATTGCCTTGTAATATAACTTGAGGTCAGAGATGGTGATTCCTGCAGATGTTTCTTATTGTTGAGAATAGATTTCAGTATCCAGGTTTTTTTTTTTTTTTTTTTTTTTTTTTTTTTTTTTTTTTTTTTTTTGTCATTCCAGATAAATTTGCAAATTGCTCTTTTCAACTGTTGGGATTCTATAAACCCCACCCCTCAGTTACCTAGCAACAGCCAGGTATACCCCACCCCTCAATTACCCAGCAGTGGCCAGGTATGCTCTGCCCTAGTGACCTGACACTATAAAAGGAGCTGCTTGACCCCTCCTCTCTCTCTTGCTCTTGTGCTTTTGCAGCCTTGCTCTCCCACTCCTACCCCTCCTCTTCCCCTTCCCTTCCCCCCTCTCTCCCCATGTGCTCATGGTCTGCCTCTACTCCTCTCTCTCTCTCTCTGCCTCTACCACCTTCTTAACTCTCCCATGACCTAAATAAACTCTATTCTGTACTATACCATTGTTTGGCTGGTCCCTTGGGGAAGGGATTCCCAACATGGGCCCCTCAGAGGCATCTCCCTTACTCCCAGGCCTTGCTGTACCTCTGTGGGCCATATGACCCCACTCTCTTCATTTTTCCCCTAACATTGGTGCCTAGACTCAGATCGTCATCTTTTCACAACATTGGTGCCCTGTGACTTTTCCTTTCAGTGACTTTTCCTTTCATTGGTGCCCCATCATCTTTTCCTTACACCAACTCTATGAGCAATTGAGTTGGATCTTTGATGGGGATTGCATTAAATCTGTAGATTGCTTCTGGTATGATGGCCATTTTTACAATGTTGATACTTCTAATTCATGAGCATGGGAGATCTTTCATCTGAGATCTTTTTCAATTTCTTTCTTCAGAGGTTTGAAGTTCTTGTCATACATGTCCTTCACTTGCTTAGAGTCACACCAAGGTATTTCATATTGTTTGACTATTGTGAAGGGTATCTTTTCCCTAATTTCTTATGTAGCATGTTTGTCTTTTAAGTAGATGAAGGCTAATGACATCTTTGGGGCCTTTTGCTTGGAATATTTTGCCCGCCTTTTATTCTGAAATAATGTCTGTCTTTTTCTCTGAGATGAATTTCCTGTATGCAGCAAAATGCTGGATTCTGTTTATGTATCCAGTCTGTTAGTCTATGTCTGTTTATTGGGGAATTGAGTCTATTTATGTTAACAGATATTAAGGAATAGTGGTTGCTGTTTCCTGCTATTTTTGCTTTTAGAGGTAGAATTAAGTCTGTGAATCTTTTTTCACTTGGTTTTCTTGTTTACTTATTTTCTTGCTTCTTCTAGGATGTAGTTTTTATCCTTGTATTGGGTTTTCCATCAATTATTTTTTGTAGGGCTGGATTTGTGTTCAAATATTGTGTAAATTTAGTTTTGTCCTGGAATATCTTGGTCTCTCTGTCTATTGTGATTAAGAGTTTTGCTGGATATATTATCCTGGGCTGACATTGGTGTTTTCTTAGTGTCTGATGTCTGTCCAGGACCTTCTAGCTTTCATAGTTTCAGTTGAGAAATCGGGTGCAATTCTGATTGGTCTGCCTTTATATGTTACATGACCTTTTTCCCTTACTGCTTTCTTTGTTTTGAACACTTATTGTTTTGATTATTATGTGTCCAGAAGAGTTTCTTTTCTGGCCCAATCCCTTTGGGGTTTTGTAGGTTTCTTTTCTGCTCATGGTCATCTCATTCTTAAGGGTAGGGAAGTTGCTTCTATGATTATGTTGAAGATAGTTATTGTTCCTTTTAGTTGATATTCCTCACCCTCTTCTATTCCTATTATCCTTAGGTTTGGTCTTTTCATTGTGTCCTGGATCTCCTGTATGTTTTGTGTTAGGAGCTTTTTGGTTTTTGCATCTTCTCTGACTGTTTTGTCTATGTTTTCTACGTTGTTTTCAGCCCCTGAGATTCTTTCTTCTGTCTCTTGTAGTCTGTTGATGATGTTTGCATCTGTGACTCCTGATTTGTTTTTTTAGGTTTTCCATCTTCAGGGTCGTCTCTTTCTGTGTGTGTTTTTTTAATTGTTTCTATTTTCATTTCACTCATCTGTTTGTATTTTCCTGTATTTTTTGAGTGATTTTTGTGTTTCCTCTTTAAAAGCTTCTATTTGTTTATGTGTGTCTTCCTATGCTTGTTTAAAGGAGTTATTCATGCTTTTCTCAAAGATCTCCATCATCATTACAAGGTATGATTTCAAGTCTGAGTCTTTTTTTTCTGGCGTGTTTGGCAATATAATGTTTGCTGTGGTGGGAGTGCTGTGTTTTAAAGTTGCCAGGTTGTCTTAGCTTTTGTTGCTTAAGTTCTCTTGTTTTTCTCTTGTCATCTTGTTATTTGTGATTATTTGTGGTCTTCTTGTCAGTGACTGGCACCTTTCTCTCCTGTGGATCTGTGGGCCCATGGGCTCAGGAAGAAAATTGCTTTGAGTGTTAGGCTTTTACTGGGCAAGCAGTGAGTTCTGGTAGCAGTGACTCAGCTCTGTCTATATGGGCTCAGGTGTGGGAGTTCTTCTGATGCTGTTGTGGAAGCTCAGCCCTCTGCATACAGGTCCTGATTACTACTGGCAGTACTACTCCCTCTTTCTCTAGGCCAAAATGGAGCTTTTTTTCAGATAGTACAGTACTTTCTGCTCTCTGAGAACTCTAGGTGTGCTCACCCTGGGCCTATGTGCCTGGCTCTCCTCTGCTCCAGGTGTATGAAGGCCTGTAGTGCTGAACTTCAAGAACTGCCTTTTTGGGCAGGCCCGGGTTCCCACTGGCATAGGCCTGTGCCTTACTGTGGGCGTGTGCATTTAGTCCAGGCTCACAGGTTTCCAGGGCTGATCCCGAGTCCATTTGCCAGAGGCCTGGCACTTACAGTGGGCTGCAGGCAAGTTTTCAGCAAACTCCACCTAGCCCTCTCTTTGCTTTGGTTACTCACAGCACAATCTCACTAGGCCTGTGTCCCTGTATCTCTGCTGTTCCAAGTGGCAAACGGCCTCAGCATTTGGTCTGTGTGCGTGGACTTCCGGGACAGATCCCGAGTTTCTCTAACTTTCAATAGAGGAAGAAAGAAAATCTTTGGTTTCTCTCTCTCTCTCTCTCTCTCTCTCTCTCTCTGTGTGTGTGTGTGTCTCTCTCCCTTCCTCCCTCCCTCCCTCCCTCTCTCGCACTCTCCCTCCCCCATCCTCCTCCTTCCCTCCTTTCTTCCCTCTCTCTCTCCCTCCTTCCCTCCCTCTCCCTTCCTCCCTTCCCCCCCATCCTGTGTGTGTGTGTGTGTGTGTGTGTGTGTGTGTGTGTGTGTGTGTGTGTGTTTATGCTCATGTTAAGAAAAAAAAAAAAAAAAAAAACCTAAAGAAAAATCAAGGTCAGCCTAGCTGCTGCTGTAAGGAAGAGAATGTTAAGTGAGTATCTGGCAGGAAGCCCAGAAACCCAAGGTTGACACTTAGCATTATTTCATAAAAAGTCTAAAACGCTGACACAAAATGTATGGGAGCCACCCACGGGTGCAGAGGATGCAGTACTCAGTAGCTGCAACCCACAGTGCTGCTGTGATCATTTGCATCACAGCAGGGGGAGGCATGAAAAGGTGACAAGAAAGGACAGAAAGAAAACCAGATGTCTCAGTTTCCTACTTGTCACCTAAAGCTTCTGGGTAATGATTTTCCCCCCACTGGTGTTTGTCTGTAAACAATTTTCCTTAGCCACCTTTGTTTTTCTAAGTTACTACTTCCATTCCTTGTCATTGCTTTCTCTCCAGACTAGGTGAGGTACTACATTCAAAGAGATACCATGTTCTTTGGTACCCCTTAATAAGTTCAGAGTCAATTTTCACTGAGCTACCAGATAACTTAATTTCTCCTACATGTTTTACTCCATGTTGGTAAACTACAGCTTTTAAACTCTCTTTTCCCTTTAACTATTTTTTAATTTAATTTCCAGTCATTGCCCACCTCCCACAGTTCCACATCCAATTACCCCTCCTACTTTTCTCCAAGAGGGTGCTCCTCCCCACCAAACCTCTCCCCACTTTCCCTGGGGCATCAAGTCTCTTGAGGATTAAGAACATCTTCTACTACTGAGGCCAGGCCAGGTAGACCTCTGCTATTTATATGTCGGGGGCCTCTGCCCAGTCTCTGCATCCTCCTGGTTGGTGGCTCGGTTTCTGGGTCTCTGGCTGCTCCCTTGGGTTTGGGTTAGTTAAGAGTGCTGGCCTTCCTATGGAGTTGCATTTTCTTTCAGCTTCTTCAGTCATTCCCCAATCCAACCATAGGGGTCCACAGCTTTAGTCCAATGGTTTGGTATCTGCCTCTGTCTCAGGCAGCTGCTGGTAGGGCCTCTCAGAGGACATACATGACAGGCTCCCTTGATAGGACTAAGGCTGGTTCAGAAATTTTGACTATGTGTTAGTAACCTAGTCCAACCACTTGAGGGCCTGTCTATCTACTGGAGGTATATTCTTGGAGTTCCCTCTTCCTAGTGTTTGGTATTTGGCTAAGGTTACCCTTACTGAATTCTGAGTGTCTCTTCCCTCCCGAGTCTCTGACATGTTCTAAAAGGTCCCCCCACGTTCCCTCCCTCCCCAAGGCTACCTATTTCCATTCTGCCCCTTTGGACTTCTCTCCTGTTCCCCCTTTCCAGATCCTGTTCCCCTTTTATCTTTCCCCTCCCTCTCCCACCCAAGAGTTTGTAAGGAATATGTACTTATAGTGAGGCATTTATTGTAGGTGTACATATGATGCATGGGTCTTTCTGGCTTTCTTCAGGCAGGAAAAATCATTAGCTTTCATTATGGTTTCTGAACATAGTACGCATTCAAATAACATTTATGCATTAAAATTAAAATTTGTCCCATTTGTCTGTGTGATCTGGGGGAATATATGCACACTCTTAGTATATGTCTTTAATCTAAAACAATGTAGGTAAAGTTAGTTTGGAGAAGGGAACAGCCATGTTTGAAAGTGACATCTAGTTAAGTGGCAGACAAAGCCACAAATCAGAAAGATCTGGCTGACTGAGTCAGAGATAAGACACACCCAACTCTCAGGAGAATGACACAGGAAAGAGAAGCTACTTAAGAACAGCTGAGAGAGCGAGAGAGAGAGAGAGAGATAGAGATATTAAGTTAGTTTGTGAGTTCATGCAGTTCAGTGCAGGTGAGCCAAGGCAGTTGAAATTTGAAGCCACAGAATAAAAAGGAGCCAGAATTTTGGAACATATTACTAAAGTCAACTTGAGGCCAAGCCAAGGAAGGAGTGAGAAGCTGGGAAAAGCCAGATTGCATCAGACCACAGGGAGAGAAGTTTGAGCTGGAACAGCTGAGTTCAATTAGCCAGCCAGAATTCAGAAACAATTAGAATGGTTGAGCTTATTTAGAAGTAAGCTGAAACATGCTAGGTCAATGTTAGCCAACAGCGGTTGGGAGATTATGCAGAGGGTAGAAGCTTCCAGACATAGGCCTAGGGATAGTTGAGAGAGAGAGATAGAGTCATGTATTTGTAAAGTTTGGGTATGACTCTCACCTCATTCCCCTATCAGGTCAACAAGTTAACTTCACATACCTGCAATGTTAAAGTGTGTTTGATTCTCAGTTCTTGCTGTGCACAGCTTAACTGTCACTGAAAAACAGTCTGCTGCTAAGGTGATATATTAAATGGTGAGAGGAAAATAAAATTACTTCACTAGGCAACATTTGCTGTCAATATTTCAATTTGGGAATGGTATGATAATCACATACAATGTTTCTTAGCTCTTTACAGAAAGTTTTCATCTGGGTGTCTGAACACACTAGGGAATGTTATGCACAAAAGTGAAGCATATAAGTGGACATCATCATGTGTAAATGAAATAATTCCTATGTAAAGCGATTACTCATTCCTTTGGGCAGATGACCTCTATTCCAGTGTAATTTGCTCCCCAGCTCTTCCCTTAATCAGGGAATATAAAAATAAACACTTTGGTCTTTTTCACACTTATGCTATTTTCCTAAGATTTCTCTTTAGGTACTTTTACTTCAAACAGAATTTCAAAATATTTTTGGAATATTTCCTGTAAGTGATCACTGTTTTAAAAGACATTTGACACTTCAGTCGGGTTGCAGATGAGATGGGAGGGACCGGCTCCCATTTAATGATGCTCGCACACAGAAAAAGAGAGCTCCAACCTCAGAGGATAAAAGCTAGAGCAAAGATGATTGAAGTTAAAACATTTTGAAAGATGTGTACACAGGAACTTCAGATCTCTTGGTTTGATCTCCAATTACAGGAATAGAGGTTTCCTTTTACTTCTAAAAGTGATTATTAAACGTATGAAAGTCTATTCCGAGAAAGATGAAGTTGTTGAAGACATAGACTCTGGAATAGTTTAGATAAATTAATCAATAACTGTTGCATGTCAGCTTGTCAAAGGAAATTAGAGATTTTCAATGGAGCATCTTGAGAGGCCACTTACTGGAATGGTTATGTGATTGATCTGTCGCAGCATGACATCTTTTCCCATAATTTTTTCACTTTTACTGGTAATAGAGATGCTTAATGTTTCTTGTCAATTTGTTCCAATAATTGAATAGCTCCAAATTATTAGCTATATTGCCAGAAATCATAAGCTTAGTTTCTTTCCTCTTAAATCAACATTCAGAGGACAGGGAACACCCAGTGGGCCTTGGACTTTGTAGGTGGCACATAGTTCCTGACTTGAGTCATTGTCATTTCTGAGAGGATCCTGCTCCTTAAGTAGCCAAAACTTGACCTGACTCCTTAGAAGAAGAAAATGCCTTCTCCTTCTGTGTTCTTATTCATTCAACAGAATTTCCTGTTCAGCTTTTCTCCTTAACTTTTAATACAACCGAATTACTTTACTTGTGTATTTCCAGATGCAGATAGACTTACGATTTACTATTTTGATCATGTCTGGTAGCAATATTTTCAATATATGTATATGCAAACACACACATAACTATCAAAATAATTCTCTAATGGAAAAACTGTATCACTAGGTGAATCCCATCTCTTTTTCCTCCATTCATATCAAAAGGTTCCATATGGAAAATTTACCTCATATAACCTTTGTCTTGTCCTATATGAGATAATGATACTTCTCCAGAAGTGAGCCTTATAATAGCATATATTTTCTAGATAACAGCATCTATACATTTTAGTGAGAATTTATTTTTTCATTTATTCATTTACACAAAGTCTCCAATATAGTATGGCATAGCCTTGGATTTGCCTCTGGCTGTCGGGAACATGCTAATGTGCAGCTGCATGTCAGCAGGCCTGGCTTTTAAAAGCCTATTCTTATCACATGTAGGTGTTTGAATTTGTTGTTCTAACAACATTGCAAAGCATTCATATTATATTTTGTGATCAGGAAGAATTGTAACCTGGTTTGAAATCAAATCAATGAATAGATAAGTGGAAGATGAATTGATCTTAAGCCGTACAGTTGTAGGACCCAGATGTCTTTTAAGGTTTTACTGTTGCTAGCTAAGAGCTAACTGAGAACATTTTGGTGTACAGGAGTTTAGAAATCCCAGTAAGAGTATAAAATGTCTGGCTTCCCAGATCAATAAGCTCAGGCGGAAACTGCTGTTTTGCTGCCATTTTGCTATTAGTTTCAAGTGTATTCATTAAAAAGGAGCATATATTTATAAATTTAGTTTAGTGTATGGAAAATTGTGGATTCCTTTCCAAAATTTACAAATATAAATTGGTATTGAATTTATGTAATGAGAATAAGTTGATATATAAGAAGGGAATGTCATATAATACCAAGAAGGTGTTCTGTAATTAAGTCTTCACACCAGGCTACATCAGAGACTGACTATATTATTTATAAAAATTTAACTGTGTAGGCCCATTATATGATGATAAAAATACTTTGTAGTGTTATTCTGAAACAGATGATGAGGAAGAATGACTAAATCAAATGCTTATCATAGGTTAAAGACACAGTAAGCAGTAGCTGAAATAAATGAAGCCACATTATAGATTTGCATTTGTGTGCATGTGAAAGTCTGTAATATGCATGGGTGCATGTGAGAGATATTTACTAACTCTGTTTTACTTGAGAAGTTTAATACAATATTCATTGATATCACTGATGTCTAGAATTTCTGATTCCTAAATTTTATTTGTTCTTTAATATTGCATATATTAATCTATAAAATTTTGGTCAAATCACGTATTTACAGTATTTAGTTCCTAATCAATAGAAGTGAATAATTATATGAATGACATAGGATTATATAATCACTTTATAAAGAAAGAAAATGGTTATAAATGCTTATCTATATATTTATTATATGGACTGTTTTATATTTGAAATTATCAACTGAGAAAGAAGGCCAGTTCTAATGCCCCCAAAATGCCAAGGAGTGAGATAAAACAAAGGGGGAAGAAGGCAAGTATAAACCTTGCTGTCTTGAAAACAGTTTGAGTAAAATAGCTGTATCTAGTAGCTGATAATTTCTCTTTTTAAACATTTTAGAAGAAAGTTTATAAACTTCCCTGAAGGTCACAGAGCATTATGAGACACATACAGGGAAAAAAATAATCAAATCTAAATGATAATATGGGAGAAATCTGCCATGAGCTTGATAAAAACATATTTTTAGCTGTATTTAGCCCAGGCTTTCTATAAAATCATGAAATGATGATACAAATATTCAGTCCACACCTTCTATATAATATGTGTAGTTCTGGAAAACAATCAACAGGCAATATGCCATTTGGTTAATTTTAATTAAGTTCCATTCAAGTATTGCTAAAAAATGATGTGTAGTGATGAAGTAACCTTCATAACCATTAGATACCTGAAATCCAAAATAAACAGAGCTTGATGAACAAATCCTCTAAACAATTATATTTGATTCTAAAATATTCCTATCTGTGTGTGTGCGCTGCAATTTATATTTGAGCCAATTTTTATGATAAAATGAATTGATTTGGAAATTGGAAGTAATATGAGTTCCTCAGGCTATCATTGGCATTGTGCAGATGGAGACAATTTACTGTGTTCATTTTCTGTATCACTTCTCAACCTTAACTGAAAACTCACCCATTATTCTCACAATCAATGGTCTTCATTATTAAGAAAAGCCAGGTGTTACAAGATTCTGTATCTTGAATCTAATTTAAGGGACTCATAGGCTGATAAACTCAAACAGCTTACATTTAACAAGAAAAGTACAAATAGGTTTTACAAACCATCTCTGCTTTGTCTATAAGAAGTAAATGAGTACTATTTAGTATTAATGAGGTAGCTAGTTAAAATGTTGAGAATGTTTTCCTTGTATGTTTTATTGTAAGCTTCTTAAAAATATAAATGTAGGACATGGAATCTAGGGAAGAAACTAACAATACTTCACTAAACAGACATAATACTAAACAGGCTCTCAAAGAAGACATTCTTATACCCAAAGAGTTTTATACTGCCCAAGCCTAATCAGAGAACCTCCATTTTACTCTAGATAGAGCTTAACACTGAGACCCAAAACTGGTCAAGGTGAATAAAATAAGAGACTTTAGAAGGTCCATCCCTTACCTGGATACCTGTAAGACACCCACAAGGCATAATACAGCATGAAGAGGGCAGATGAGGACAGTTAATAGTGACTAGGAGGAGCAAAGTCCATTTTCTGTAAGGCTGTGTGCTCAGTTGATTGCCCTCCAGCGAAAGCTCTACATCCAATGGTACATGGCCAGTACAAAAAAGTCACAAATTAGGACAAATAGGGAAGGAGGCACAGATATGTGAAAAGTGGGAGGATTGTTGGATCGAATAATATACACTATTTAAAATTTTCAAAGAAGTAATCAAAATGAAAATAAAAGAGAAATAGGTAATGAGAAAGATAAATGAAGGTAGCCAAAATATGTATTAGATATCAATATAATATTTTTTTTATTTTCAAATATGTGGAAATTAAAGTATACAGCATCTTCAGCATGGTATACAGTGATAGTTATTTTCATATGTTAACTTGACAGAGCTATAGGATGAATACATACAGAGTTAAAAAATTACTTCTTTCTGTGTATATGAAGATGTTTATGATATTAACACCCAAATTACCAGACTGTGCAAACCAACACTACCAACATGATCAGATAGGTAGCCTTAAAAGTATTAAGCCCTAAATAGGACAAAAATGGTGACAAATAGTCTCCAGTTATCATATGGCAGGCCACAGGCCTTTTGTGCCTTCATACATACATGGATCTATTATGCCTTTATAATAAGTTATTTTCCAGATCTCTATAAAGATGCATATTGTTAATTTCAGTGTAACTAGATATCTAGGAAACAGTTTTGAGATAGTGATGGTTTAAGCTCTAACAGTCACAATCTATATAAACTACATATAATTCTTATGAACTTATTTTAGAAAAGGAACAGTTCTAGGTTTATATAAGAAAAGGGGGATTCTTCACTAAAAACTGCAATTCTCTCCACATTCTGTGGAAGTTCTATTGAGCACGTTGAACATAAATGAAGGCAAAAGTTGTTTGGTTTTAGGGTCTAAATTAAGAGTAAGACTGGGAATAACTCTTGAAACCAAAAAAAGAAATTTAACGTTCACTAGTTTCTTCTCTTCACATAAAGTGTAGAAAAATCAAAGACACATCTATTATAATGGACATTTTCCTTTATTAGCATGCACACCATTAATTAGGGAGATACTAACTCCAGGATAGGACTTAATTAACTGTGAGATCAATATCTAATTCTGATCACTTTTTATATGTCTCTAACAACACCAAACTAATAAAAATCAGCTGCATCATTTTTCTTTTTCTTTTTTCTTTTTGAGTAAAACTCATTTAGCCAAAACCTCAAAGTGAATTGTTTTAAGGTTCTCATGAAATAGAAAAAAGTGATTGAGTCAGTAATTGTTGGGTATTCACTGATAACCATGAAAATTTAAGGAAACCATTTATGTACATATGGATTCCATATATTTGTCACGGGTTACTTGTTTCACTGAAGTGTTTGAATGTCAATGCACTCTCAGCTGGATTTATTAGGTTCATGACTTATTAGGTTGGAATTATGTGTTCAGGAATAAATACACAGGTTGTGTCTTTACCTCATTCAGGTTAAGAATTTCTTGCACAATAAGTTCCTCAAAGCTCTTCTCAGCTCTAAGTGGAGAAAGATTTGAACACATTTTCTGAGCCACAGTGGAAAGGAGACAGGATATACTTCATGTGCTGGGTTTTCTTCTGCGAGATCAGAATGTCAGCTCGGGGAGCTTTGTTCTGAAGATAGATTCAGTGGGAGAGCATCTGTTTATTGTCGTCATCCAATACTAGTGTCCAGAGTGTCTATTAAAGAATATTAATGTTACAGGCCAAACATTAAACATCCTGAAGTGGAGCATGAAATTGAAGTGCAGAATGTACTTGAAATCATTCACTTTCCTTATTTCTCTCACTGAACCAAGGACTTGGCATTCTTCCCTCTAGGCATGGAGTCTGTGTTTTCATAATGACTTTCCTTTGTTCCGAGCTAATTGCTTTAGAATGCTCTGTTACATTTTGCACTTTTTATTATCCCCCTGGTACAGACCTGAGGTATACAGGGAAGGGACTTAGATCACCATGTGACACATGGCAAGTGACTAAAACCTTTTGGTGTCTGTGATTATAACTCAGTTGATACCATTATTTTCAATTTCCACCAACTAGTTTGGAATAATTTATATAAGACAGAACATGTTGTAGGTTGAAAACTTCAAGTTTCAGATAAAAATTTAAACCACCAGAAAAGGATTCATGGAAAATGACGATTGAAGCAAGTTTTGACTAGTTTAAAATCCCCAAAACCTTGAAAATATAGAGCAAAGCAAGTAAAGTCAAATATTTTAGACATTATGTACAAAAAAGAGGGGCAAAAACATCTGGGTACACATTAACACCAAAGCAGAAAGCATAGAGTAATTATAAAGTTATATAAAAAAATACATACATTATACAGACATATACATATACATATACACACACACCATGTATGTTTATATATATATGTATGAATATATATGTGTGTATGCATATATATACATATATACATATATACATATATACACACATATATATGTTTGTGTACATACACACACACACACACACACACACACACACACATATATATATATATATATATATATTTATACACACATATCTATACATCATGTATATGTGTGTGTGTGTTTGTGTGTGGAGAACCAAGACATGTCTTAATGGAAATAGTATAACATACATAGATTATGTCCTCTAACTAGCATAACTAGAAAAAAAATAAATCCCCTTTAAAAGCAGAGTAATCTTGCTATTTGACTTATAGCTATATTTTAGAAACTAATCAAAAATTATGAGACAGAATTTGTAAAGCAAATAGCCAAATATGATACAGAGGAAACAGGTAGACTGTGTTGATAATTTCATAGAAATGCCAAATGAAGTCACATTTTTTGATGAAAAAAATATAGAAAGCTTCATTTTGAGGAAGCCATACTAAAGTATAAACATTCGCCTGTATTGTTTTTTGTGGCTCCTTTAAGTACTACTTCAATAAGGGATTATCAAGGACCAGCAATGTGACAGGCACAATTATGAGTACCTGGTACAATGACTTGCAAAACAACCAGTGAACAGTAAGCAAACAAGCTGAAGTGTACAGTCAAATAGGATATGAGGTTGTTAATCAAATAGCCTTGTCAATGAACATCATATCACTTGATGAATGGAAATGTTTGTGAAGCAGAAAGAGTAAGCACTGAGCATCAATACTTGTCTCATGGAAAATGGATGGGTTATCTGATGGAAAAGCAGCATTGTGGTAACTTAGGATGGTGAAGAAGGCATCAGGAAGGTCGGGACTGCAAGGACAGAGACAACTGAAAGAGTTCTTGAATTACAAACTAGAGTGGCATGTTTCAGAAGCTAAAATCCAATGTCTGGGCCATGGCAAGTGAAGAAGATAGACTAGGAGTAAAAAGCCCAGTAATTTATTGTCTAAACTAGATCGATTTTGAGAGTGAAAAGGAGGTACTTCAGATGATTACACAGAACAACAGGTGGCAACTGGAGCTCTGAGTCCTTCTAATTACAGGCTATGCGAAGGATAGGTCTTTATGGAGAGAGTGATGGCGTTGTCTGAATGGGTTTTGAGCAAAGGTTTACATTTTGGCTGCCTCCTTGCAGAGAGTGGATTATAATGAAGCAGGAAGGCATGTGGGAAGACTACAAATTAGTATGTTTGCATCACGGAGAGAGGATGAAAGGCGGTTTCTGCTGCTGTTATTTCGTTTTCCTCCACGCTTATAATCCTCCTGGTGTATGTAGAAAGCTTGGCCCGAAACTAGGAATTTTCCTTTCTGCCCATGATTAGATTTTGATAAGGTTTGCTATTTTCAACAGTCAGAGAATTTGTATAATGTAATACAACTGTGTTTTAACTTCACTTTTCCACACCCCTCATCTGACTCTGTCACTGTGTCTCTGTGTCTCTGTCTGTCTCCCTGTCTCTGTCTCTCTGTCTCTCTGTCTTTCTGTCTCTCTGTCTCTGTCTCTCTGTCTCTCTCTCACATCTGTCTTTCTTTCTGTATTAAAAAAAAAAAAAAAAAAAAAAAAAAAGGAAAGGTCATCCAGAGACCGCCACACCTTGTGATCCATTCCATCAACAGACACCCAACCCAGACACTATCGCTGATGCCAAGATGATCGCAGACAGGAACCTGGTATGGCTGTCTACTGAGAGGCTCTGTAGCACCTGACCAAGACAGATGCAGAAACTTATAGCCAACCATTGGACTGAGCCTGGGGACCTCAATGGAAGAGTTAGGGAAAGGGCTGAAGGAGCTGAAGGGGATTGCAACCCCGCAAGAACAGCACTATCAATTAACCAGACCCCTTAGAACTCCTAGGAACTAAACCACCAACCAAAGAGTACACACGAACAGTTCCATGTCTTATGTGGGAGAGGAGGTGTTTGGTCGTTTCGATTCCTGATGCACCAAAGAAGGATGCTAGAGTGGTGAGGCGGGATGGTTGGTTGGGGAACAAACTTTTAGTGCAAAAGGGGAGGAGGATGGGGTGGTGGATTTGTGGAGGGGAGACCGGCAATGGGAATACCATTTGAAATGCAAACTAATAAAATGATTAATAAAACATAAATAAATTTTCAGGTTGTTCAGTCCGTAAAAGTGCATTGTTGCTCAAGCCTAAAATTCTGAATTGCATCCTCAGAACACATGATGAAATGAGAGATCCAGATCTTGAAAGTTGCATTTTGATCTCCACAGATGTGACAACTGTATATATATAGATCAAAGCCTATATGCCATGCACAAGTGCATATATATACAGTGCATATATATACATGAATGCTCACACACACAAATAAATATAATAAAAATTAAAAAAAATTTTGAGTATCAATAGGAGAGCAAAATGAACAGACAGAAAAAATTTAAAGATAATGAACAACAATATCAAATACCATATTTTCCACCTAATTAAAACCTATAATTATTAAATTATTAAAATTTGCAATTTGGTTTGTAAGCATTTCATTATGGCATATATCTGTCTGCCACTTTTAGTAGGTAAAAGTGCTGGATGCATTATTAAGTTTACACTACAGAGCCATATATTTTGTCTCTCTCTCTCTCTGTGTGTGTGTGTGTGTGTGTGTGTGTGTAAGGATACATTAAGTATTCAATAACACTAATTTTTACTCTAGCAATATTTTCTCTCTGGAACAAAAATTCAACTTAAAACTTTATACTTTTTGATGTCATCGTTTTATGTTGTTCTTATTTGTTTACTGGTAATATTCATACAATTTTATTTTAAAAACATTGTGTTAAGTATTCTATGGCAGGATAATAATAACTTTTTAGAGCATAGTTTTTTTATTCTATGATCAAGCTTCCTAGGTATGTTAAATATAGTTATATCTGTTTTTGTAAATTCTTTGGGAGATAGGAACAAGAGATTATTCACTACATATAAAGTACCAACAAGAGACTAAAGGAATAATTTCTTCTAAGTTTAATATGGCAAACCAAAGGATCACCAAAGGTGATAGAGAGCTTTTATATCAGAGTGTGGAAAATGTACTTTATGGTAGAGTATATGTTCCCTTCAACACTAAGACATAGAAAAATACAATCTCACTGAGATAATAATTTTACTGTAGCTGCATAAATGGAGTCCTTTCTCCAGCTGTTCTTTCCACCAGCTGGGTACTCAACATGTATCTGGGGCAGAAGATTTGGGAGGTTAATACTGGGAAAAATGACCAGAATCTTTGGGAAACTCACACCCCCTCCCTTCTGAAAGGAATCAATGCCCAGAGTATTGGAGTTGTCTTGTGGCTTATCAAAGAGTCTCTGATTAAGAGAGTTTCCATTCAGTGTTTACAGTTTTTTTGTCAAAAATCAGGTGACCATATACATGAGGGCTCATTTCTGGATCTTCTATTCTATTCCATTGAACCACATGCCTATTTCTGTACCAGTACCATGCAGTTTTCAACACAATTGCCTTGTAATATAGCTTGAGGTCAGGGATAGTGATTCCGCAGATGTTTTGTTTGTTGTTGAGGATGGATTTCACTATTCTAGGTCTTTTGTTATTCCATATGAAATTGCACATTGGTCTTTCCAATTCCTTGAAGAACTGGGTTGGGATTTTGATGGAGATTGCATTGAATCTGTAGATTGCTTTTGATAGGATGGCCATTTTTTAAGATGTTGATCTTTCCAATCCATGAGCATGGGAGATGTTTCCATTTTCTGAGATCCTCCTCAATTTTTTTTCTTTAGAGGTTTGAAGTTCTTGTCATACAGGTCCTTCACTTGCTTAGAGTCACACCAAGGTATTTCATAGTTTTTGTGACGATTGTGAAGGGTACCTTTTCCGTAATTTCTTTCTCCACATGTTTGTCCTTTGAGTATAGGAAGGCTACTGATTTATTTGAGTTAATTTTGTATCCAGCCACTTTGCTGAAATTGTTTATCAGCTGTAGGAGTTCTCTGGTGGAATTTTTGGGGTCACTCAAGTACACTATCATGTCATCGGCAAAGAGTGATGTTTTTATCTCTTCCTTTCTGATTTGTATCCCCTTAATCTCCTTTTGCTGTCTAATTGCTCCAGCCAGGACTTCCAGTACTATGTTGAATAGGTAGGGGGTGAGAGGCCAGCCTTGTCGAGTCCCTGATTTTAGTGGGATTGCTTCAAGTTTCTCGCCATTAAGTTTGATGTTGGCTGTTGGTTTGCTGTATATTGCTTTTATTATGTTTAGGTATGGACCGTGGATTCCTGTTCTTTCCAGGACTTTTAACATGAAGGGGTGTTGGATTTTGTCAAATGCTTTCTCAGCATGTAGTGAGATGACCATGTGATTTTGATCTTTGAGTTTGTTCATATGGTGGATTACATTGATGGATTTTCTTATATTAAACCATCCCTGCATCCCAGGGATGAAGCCTACTTGGTCATGATGGATGATCGTTTTGATGTGTTCTTGGATTCGGTTTGCAAGGATTTTGTTGAGAATTTTTCAATCAATGTTCATAAGTGAGATTGGGCTGAAGTTCTCTTTCCTTGTAGGGTCTTTGTGTGGTTTGGGTATGAGGGTTATTGTAGCCTCAAAAAATGAGTTAGGTAGTATTCCATCTGATTCTATCTTTTGGAATAGTTTGGAGAGTATTGGTGTTATATCCCCAATAAATGTCTGATAAAATTCTGCACTGAACCCGTCTGGACCTGGGCTTTTTTTGGTTGGGAGGCTTTTGATGACTTCTATTTCTTTAGCTGTTATAGGGTTATTTAGATGGTTTACTTGGTCCTGGTTTAACTTTAGCATCTTGTATCTGTCTAGGAATTCGTCCATTTCCTCCAGATTTTCCAATTTTGTGGAGTATAAGTTTTTGTAGTAGGATCTGATGATTTCTTGAATTTCCTCAGTTTCAGTTGTTATGTCCCAACTTTCCTTTCTGATTTTGTTAATTTGTATACTCTCTCTTCACCCTCTAGTTAGTCTGGCTAGGGGTTTATCAATCTTGTTGATTTTCTCAAAGAACCAACTCTTGGTTTTGTTAATTTTTTCAATGGTTCTTTTTGATTCTGTTTGGTCTATTTCTGCCCTAATTTTGATTATTTCTTGCCATCTACTCCTTTGGATATATCTGCTTCCTTTTGTTCTAGGGCTTTTAGCTGTGCTGTCAGGTTGCTGATGTAAGCTCTCTCCAGTTTCTTTTTGGAAGCACTTAGGGCTATGAGTTTTCCTCTCAGTACTGCTTTCATTGCATCCCATAGGTTTGGGTATGTTGTGTTTTCATTTTCGTTGAAGTCTAGAAAATCCTTAATTCCTTTTTTTATTCCTTCTTTGACCTTGCTATCATTTAACAGAGCGTTGTTTAGTTTACATGTGTATGTGGGCTTTTTGTTGTCTTTGTTGTTGTTAGAGATCAGCTGTAGACCGTGGTGATCTGAGAGGATGCATGGGAGTATTTCAATCTTCTTATACCGATTGAGGCTCTCTCTGTGTCCAATTATGTGGTCAATTTTCGAGAAGGTGCCATGGGGTGGTGAGAAGAAGGTGTATTCTTTTACTTTAGGATAATATGTTCTGTATATATCTATTAATTCTAGTTGGTTCAAAGTCTCTGCTAATTTTGCAGTGTCCTTGTTCAGTTTCTGTTTCCATGATCTGTCCATTGGTGAGAGTGGGGTATTAAAGTCTCCCACTATTATTGTGTGGGGTGAAATGTATTTTTTTGAGCTTTAGTAGGGTTTCTTTTATGAATGTGGGTGCTTTTTTATTTGGAGCATATATGTTAAGGATTGAGAGTTTCTCCTGACAGAATTCCCCGGTAATGAGTAAAAAGTGTCCTTCCTTATCTTTTTTGATTACTTTTAGTTGGAAATTTACTTTATTCGATATTAGAATAGCCACTCCAGCTTGCTTCTTAGAGCTGTTTGCTTGGAAGTTTCTTTCCCACCCTTTTACTCTGAGATAGTGTCTGTCTTTGTCTCTGAGATGAGTTTCCTGTATGCAGCAAAAGGCTGGATTTTGTTTATGTATCCAGTCTGATAGCCTATGTCTCTTTATTGGGGAGTTGAGTCCATTTATGTTAATAAATATCAAGGAATAGTTGTTTCTGTTTCCTGCAATTATTGCTTTTGTGGGTTGAGTTGTGTCTGTGTCTTTTTCTTCTTTTAGTTTTCTTGTTTAGGAGTTTTCTTGTTTTTACTAGGCTGTATTTTCCCTCATTGTATTGGGTTTTCCACCTATAATTCGTTGTAGTGCTGGGTTTGTGGTCAGATATTGTGTAAATTTTGATTTGTCTTGAAATATCTTCATCTCTCCATCAATGGTGATTGATACTTTTGCTGGGTATAGCAGCCTGGACTGGCACTTGTGCTCTCTTAGGGTGTGCATGATGTCTGTCCAGGCTCTTCTAGCTTTTATAGTCTCTGTTGAGAAATCGGGTGTAAGTCTGATTGGCCTGCCTTTATATGTTACCTGACCTTTTTCCCTTACTGCTTTTAGTATTCTTTGTTTGCTTTGGCCACTTGATGTTTTTACTTTTATGTGTCGGGAGTTATTTCTTTTCTGGTCCAACCTATTTGGAGTTCTGAAGGCTTCTTTTATGCTCGTGGTCATCATATTCTTGAGGGTAGGGAAGTTTTCTTCTACGATGTTGTTGAAGATATTTACTTTGCCTCTTAGTTGATACTCTTCTCCCTCTTCTATTCCTATTATCCTTAGGTTCGGTCTTCTTATTGTGTCGTGGATTTTCTGGACATTTTGGGTTAGGAGCTTTTTGTATTTTGCATCTTCTCTGGCTGTTTTGTCTATGTTTACAATGTTGTCTTCTGCTCCCAGAATTCTCTCTTCCATCTCTTGTAATCTATTGGAAATGCTTGCTTCTGTGACTCCTGATTTCTTTTTTAGGTGTTCTACCTCTAGGGTTATCTCTTTTTGTGTTTTCTTTATTGTGTCAATTTTCATTTTAAATTCCCTCTTCCATTCCTTCATCTCTTTGATTCTGTTTTCCTCTAGTTCTTTGAGTTCTTTGAGTGTTTTTCTTGTTTCCTCTTTAAAAGCTTCTGAATCTTTTTGCTTTTCCTCCCGATCTTGTTTAAGTATCTCTATCAGTGTGAATGTCTTTTAAGTGTCACAATGTTTACTGGCAACATAAGCTTACAAAATCAGGTCACAGACTTTTGACTAGCTCTTTGTCTAAAGAACATTCTTTCAGATTGTGATTAGAAGAAAATAGCTCCTTCTCCTATGCATGGTTTGCAACTATCAAGCATTGTCATGACTCTGAAATGCTTCAAGATTTTTGGGTTTCATTATTTTAAAGTGCTATCACACAGACTAGCTTCCCATTGATCAGTTCTTTTCCATCTATTATTTGGTAATCAATATATTCCTATTTCTTTCCAGGGTTTAATGTCAAACCATGCTAATGAAGCTTTGGATGAGAACATGAAATCTATTGCTCAGTGTCTTGCCTACAGCCAAGAAACACGGAAACATGAAAGCACCCACAGTTGCAGGTCATTTGAGCAAATTCCTAAAACATCAATTGTCAGATTTTTAGATGAATTCTTTGAATGTTAAACATGTTTAACAATACAAAACTTAGCATCTCTGGCCATGTTTGACCAATGTCTTAATGTCCTAACTTTTAATTTCCCAAATGAATGAATGAATGAATGAATATATATATATATATATATATATATATATATATATATATATATATATATATATATTTCAGATTCCTTAACATTTCACTGCCTCTACTTAGAGCTCAACTTCCTGATAATACCAAGTACAATTCTTTATACAACACTACCTGGTCTGTCTTAGGCTTTTACTGCTACAAACAGACACCATGACCAAGGCAACTCTCATAACTGACAACATTTAATTGGGTCTGGCATACAACTTCAGAGGTTCAGTCCATTATCATCAAGGAGAGAACACAGCACCACTGTCTTCCATATTTGTACTAGGTTGGCCTAGTAAGCCCCACTTAAAGCATCCCACTTAAATACCCCAGTTCCTGGCACCAATTTCTGTCTTAGTTAGCGTTTTACTACTGTCAATAGACAGCATGACCAAGGAAAGTCTTATAAAGGACAACATTTAACTGGGGCTGGCTTACAGGTTTAGAGGTTCAGTCCACTGTCATGAAGGTAGAAGAATAGCAGCCTCCAGGAGGAGCTGAGACTTCTACATCTTTACCGGAAAGAAGCCAGAAACAGACTGGGCATCCTCAAGGAGCTAGGAGAAAGTTCTCCAAGCCCACCCTCACAGTGACATACTTTCTCCACCAAGGCTATACTTTCTAATAGTAGTACATCCTGAGAGGAGCCTATGCAAACCAACACATTGTCCTTGAGGCATTTTTTCTTGGGTATATCAGTGTGGTTAGTTTGCAGTTTCCCAGACTTCTGGAAAATTCACTGCTATTTCATGACTGCATCACTGGGTGGCACTCCAATGCCTTATCCAATTTCTGCATCCCAGGTTGCTATTCCTTTAACATCTTTCTACCAAGTTCAGACTGAGGTCTGTACTTGGCTACTCTTGACTAGAATCCAAGTACTGAAGTGCAAGTCCCCCATGATAGAAAAACCTAAATTGCATTGCTTTAGCAAAATAGAGACTGTAATGGGTGATCTTAACACTTTTAAAAGACAACTTAAAATACCTATAAAAGTTTGGAGGGGGCATTCACTAAACTATGTCTGGTTATTCCATATTTATTCTGTGACTATAGTAATTGGGTTAAAAATGAATTTAAGGTACAATATTCAAGAAACACCAAAGAGAACTGAGAAAAACAAACAAAAGCTGTTTGGTGACCACAGAGAAGGTACATCTATGAACAAACACTGGGTAAAATAGATAATTAAAAAAAAAGTAATCTGGCTCAATATTCTTTTCCAGCAATTTGCCAAAAAAAACCCTTATAAGAATAAATATCTGGGCATTTTTATATAAATATTACCGTGTGTGTGTGTGTGTGTGTGTGTGTATTTTGAACAAAGACCCCTGTATAAAGTACTTTCTGTGGTGATAGTTGTCAATCATTTTCCCAAGCGATGTCATCTGGAACTGAAAGTTCAGAGATGTAAATCTTGATAGTTTTGTTTTTGATCTTCTGTGTACTTTATGGTCACCTGTGTGTCTGTTCTCTATCTTAGAGGGTACTGGCTATAATTTTAATATCTCTTCCTTCATACAGCTCTTACATTTTAGAAGAAATTGAGCAGCTCGTGACATTTAATTCGAAAATCATAAACACGCCTGCAGATTGAGTCTCTTCTTATTTTCCAGGGTAATGCTAAGCTGATAGAGCTGCCAGGTCCTCACTTAGCTTCTGAGGATTTCTGTGACATCCCCTCCTCTCTGACAGTGGCATCAGCATTTCCAAAGCTTTTCCTGCTGAGAAAGCTTCTGAACACACACAAGAAATAGAAATCACTTGGTGACACATTTACTGGAGGCTTCCTCTGAAGAGAAGGTTGGGACTGGCAAAAACTATTCTGCAAATTCTTCCTTATGCAACAGACACACTGGGTGTTTCAAATATTGCTATAATTATGTAAGGCCATTTTCCCCCTTGAAACATGAGGAACAGATAGCTTTTGGCTCCCTGACATTTACAACTAAAAGAATATGTTTAATTTACAGTATGAATAGTAGATGAAGAAGTTACTGTTTGTTTCATTTATTGTAACCTAACATAGAGATATTCAGATGTCTAAGCAGTAAGAGTGGAGGAAAAATATGAAAGTGATAACCCTCAATATTATGAACACCTTTTTATTTTCTTTCAGTATTTTTATTGTAAAATTTTACTTGAGTATTTTCTTTACATTTTTCAAGTTGTACATGTATGCAGAGGTTTCTTTGTAATGTTAAAATGGCAGCTTTACATGTCATCATGTCAAACATCCAAAGTAACATTTAAATATATGTTTGCAGCACTCATTTGCCATGCTACCCATGTGACCGAACACATGTACCATCTTATGTAATTACAACCCAGACACCAGCCTTTTCTACTAGCAAGGAGAAAAAGACATTAATCATTAGTGGGTGACAGATCTAAAAGAATAAGGCTTAAGACTGATGGAACCTCAGAATTCATTGGAGGGCTTTCAGTACAAATTTTGTGTGTTTGACTGTAGTACATTTAAATTCAGAGTTCCTATAAATAACTCATGTTAAAACCGGGCCAGATGCTCTTTGATCTGATTATGCTTGTGCTCACCTTTTGAGAGCAGGTTTTGATAGAGGCACCATGCATACTGAGAACCTGGGGCTAAAGAGAAAATAAGAGTAGGGCAAAGAGACAGGATGTTGCAGTGCTCCAAACAAACCCCACAGACACACTAATTTGTCATGAGGTCAGTGCTGAATGAGAACCTGCAGACACCAGCTAGAGCTCTTCAAGGGAAGAAACAAAAGGTTATGGAGAGAACAGTACATCTGAAGAGTCCATTCTCCTACTTCCATCAATGAGAGGCTTAAAAGGCCTCTGATCTGTCTCAGATAGCAGTTACCGACTACTAAGTTCAAGTAGTTATTCCAGGCCACAGATCTGGGCAAACATCAGTCCATAAACTTTACTCCCTCAATCTTGTCCATGTCTGTTTTCTTTTGACAAACACCAACTTTTAATGAAACGAGAATAGTGAATACAGATATTGAGCATATAAGACAATACCAAAGCCTCCTTCCGGAGATTAAATCTTATACTTGTGTTAATTTATCTGTATGTTTGGTCCTCTATTTTCTAACTTTCCTCAGATCCTTCCCTGTTATTTTTATACAACCTGTTAGGGAACTCGTGTGAACAGTAGATTTATTTCAACTCGCTGCTTCTTGTCTCTACCCTGACAGAAGTTTCTGGATTCCTGGCTCCCTCCTAACTCTCTAGAACTTCTTTTAAGACTGTTTTACACATGGATATGAAGTAAAGGTGAGTTCTTAATAGGATGAGAAAGGAGTGTGCTTCCCAGAAGCAGTCTAATCTTTTTTTCTGTGACTGTGTCCCTTCAATCCACCACCTAATCCTACTCTTCTTTCTGTTATTTTTTTTTTTTTTTCACTTGCCTTTCTATTTTTTTCCCTGTAGGTCTGTCTGACCCAGTATCACATAATTGAAAACTGGGCTCTGTGTGGATACCTCCCAGGAAAGAACCTCTGTCTGACAGGTAGAAATTATTTTTTTGGTTACTCAAGATTTGATGTATCTGATCTTTCAAAGACTATGTGTGTTAGTTTGTACTTTAATTAAGTAAATGGTTTTAATGCTTGGATATTTGATGAAAAATTGTAAAAACTGGGGGGGGGGTTAAAATAAAAGATCATTACTGAAGTATATGGGTTGACCTCATTAATAATTTAATACATACTAATAGGTACATTATCCCCATGCAACTGTGAGTACATGTCCTGAAGGAGATGAAGATTAAAATTATTCTAAAGGACCACATCATATTATTTCTTTTGTTGGTAGCAAGTGCTACTCTCTATCCTAATCTTTTCTTTAGTATTTTAAGTGTTAACTAAGACAAAGTGACACGGGAAATGCTTCTTTGAAAATCTATTATCTTTAAGCTCACTTCCATTATCTATCTGATTAAAAAATAGATTTAATCTAGAGACAATTCCTGGAAGGACCAACTACCTGTTCATTTGTAGTTTTGACTGTAGAATTGGTTTATTGGACACAGAGACACCAATTGGGTTTAAAGATAACTAACATTGGGCCAGATAAAAGCTAGTGTAAAGTAGTTTTGATTTTAGGTCCAAGGATATTTACTATTGCTCAAGAAACTAAAACACAAAACCAATTTAATATTCCTAAATTTTTAATTATAAAGTTATATCTTCTTGCAAGTTTGAAAATATTCTTACATAATAGCAGCTATTTTTTAGAGGAAAATAAGAAAAAATAGTACACAAACATATGTTAAGTTCGGTCATTGTGTGTAGTTCTTTTGTTGTTCTAGATAAGATGCTGACTATTTTCCAATGGTAAAAATGGTTTCAACAATCCAGTGTTCTGAAGGATTGTTGATGATCACCGAACTTACCTTATGGTGCATGTGATGATAACACTGGACAAATATACTTGAAACATCTAAGGCTTAACACGGCAAAAAGTTAATGGTACTGGTTTTGTTTTGGCAAAAAGTTAATGGTACTGGTTTTGTTTTGTTTTATGTGTGTGGACACATGATTGAGCACAGTGCACAGACTTCTGGAGCTGGCTCTGGGTTCAAGAGCAACAAGTGTTTTAAACTTCTAAACTTCTGAGCCATCTCTCTAGGACTGCTTAGTTTTCTTAACTCACCCATTCATTTGTTGGTTTGAACAAGCAAATATGTATCAAATATTGTGGATATTCTTTCTTGGCAGCTTTATTGGACTTAGAAGCACCTATAGATTAGTGAAGCATAGCTTGGGATATGCTTGTGAAGGTTTCCCAAAGAGGATTAATTAAAGAGGAAAGTCCCTAAATGAACTGACATACATCTGAAGTGTGAGTGGAATAAAGGGGAAATCCCACATCTGCAGTCAGCCTTTCTCTCTCTTTCCTCATTGCCATAGATCGAGCAACTCAGCTCCACTACATGTTTTCCGGTGTGATGCTTTATTCTACCATAAAATTAGAAATAGGCAACTACAAGTCTGAGAAGTGCACTGAAGAGTTATCCTAGAAGTTTCTGTTCTATTTGGAGACAGTGCTAAGGAGAAATGGACAAGGACTTTCTCCTCAAAGAACCTTCCATTAAACCAGAGAACCCAATTTGTAAGGTAGCAAACTCCCAAATTCCCATTAAAATACATGAAAACGTAAGAAAAGTAAACAAAACTCTCATAATATAAAGTACCATAACTACAAGAGGAAGCAATTTTCGAAAAAACAATAGTTAATCATTAATTTTACTATAAAAAATGGAAAAAGGTTTTTAAGATTTACCCAGGAAAATAAAAAACTGAAATGACTGAGAACAAAAGGAGGGGGAAATGATGATGATGAGGAAGATGAGGATGTTGAGAAAGAAGAATGAGAAAGAGGAGGAGAAAGAGGAGGAGGAAGAGGAGGAGAAGAAGGAGGAGGAGAAAGAGGAGGAGAAAAAGGATGAGAAAAAGGAAGAGAAGGAGGAGGAAGAGGATGAGGAAGGGGAGAAGGAGGGGGAAAAGAGGAGGATGAGAAGGAGGAAGAGGAAGAAGAGGATGAGGAGAAGCAAGAGGAGGAGAAGGAGGAAGAAATAAATCATCATCAACATCATCATCATCATCATCAACAACAACAACAGCAGCAGCAGCAGCAGCAGCAGCAGCAGCAGCAGTAGTAGTTGATTCACTGCTTATCTCACTATGCTATAGGACACTGTGGTTTGTGGTATATGAGCCACCAACCAATGTGCGCAGCAAATTGTTGATTCCCCATATGAAATTTCCAAAGAACCAACTTCCACTTACTGATTATTATTCTTCTATGGTAGCTGACATGCAGAATGCAGGTACCTAGAATCTTTCATGAATTTGCTAGTAGCTGATATTATAAAAAAAAAAATCCCATGTCTTAATAGCTTTAATAACACATATAAGGAAATGAGAAAATCTATAAACATTGTCAAGTTTTGCTTAACAATGACTACAAAGTTTGAGACACAGTGGTTGAGATTTGCCATTGAATAAATATCACTATACATCTATAAAGATGGCTAAGATATCAGAAAATAATTTACTTTCACAAGCTCACCCCTTATATGCAGTGAATACTCACTTGACAGACATATTTGCGCGCAGTATGCAATGGTATTTCAGTCTTTCTTCTGTCTTTGTCTTCTAGTGAGTGTATTTATTTGTGGAACTCTTGCAAGTTGTTCTTGTGTTCACTTGGGATAGAATTAGTATTACAAAATGAAGAAGAACTATTCACACAGTGTAATTCGTATGCTGCAAATAAGATACAGACTGTGGCTTAAAGAATATTTGTCTCGTGTCACAAGACTGTTATAAACTTCAGGGAAGGCAGGTTGTCTGCCATTTTTACTTAATACTTAAGTCTCAGGTGACAGCTACTGTGCATAACACCTCTCCTTCAGCAGAGATGGAAAGTGGTCAGGATGAACAAACTCAGTTGACAATGGAGTAGGCACATCCAGGAAACAGTATCATTAATTTAGCTCATAACCCATTAGTTAAAACTTTGTGGTTGTTCTTACAGAACATCCAGGAAGTCTGGACACATAAACGTGAGTGCTTTGGTGCTATAAACATCGGCCTCTTAAGAATTCTCTTATTGGAAAATGGACAGACATTTAGTCAAATGGCCTCCAAACCTTAATGATTCCTGTGGCTACCGTCTTCCTCCACATGTGAAAGCTGTGCTGTGACAACCATGATTGAGGACAAAGCCACATTTACTCATTACTCTTTAAGTCTCAGATTTCTGTGTGGTGATTGATGTTCTTCATTGGGTCAGTATGTCCTTTCTGGTGTTTTGATGACCTATAAACTAATAGAGACTTTTTTTGTTCCCTTCCTATATACATTAAATAATAATGGGAAATAGAGAGAATAACTTTAATTAGGAAGCTCATCTAGAAAACAGGATAAGGGAGAAGAACACTGAGCAGTTACTTGTCCACAGTAATTACAGCATCTTTCTGAGTAAATGTTGGCAGAAGAAAATGTCCTTGCTGGTTTTGCTCTCTAGAGAACTTTTTGTCTATTTTCAATTGTGCTTCATTTTGTTAGATCTTTCTAATGACCACACATGGAGTGTGTTCAGGAAAATATTCTCTGCATAGGTCGACATGGCCTCTGTAGTTTGTGGGCACCGAGGATGATTCAGGAGTCAAAAAGCAACCTGAATTTCAGGAAAATTGTATGTTTTATGGAAATAAATATCACCTCATGACTTAGTATTTTGCATCATTATTTTGTTTGGTTTCCCTGGAAGAGATACTTCGAAAGATAACTGTCTCTAAGTACAATTCCTACATTTGAAATCTGTATTTTTTTTTTTTGTTGGTGCCTGTGTTCAGCTTCACCCTTTCTTTAACACCTTATTAGGGATAGTTTTCCCATAGTCCATTTGAAAAACTAGATATACTCCCTTTGTTTTTGTCACTGGAGAAAATTTATAAGCCATAACCAACATTTAGCACATATGTATGTGTGTGTGCTTCACTGACTATTACCCAATGCTTTCGTTGATGAGGTTTCTGAGAATATATCACTGCTATAAAAATGCAAAGATCATCTAAATCTTTGTAGTGAATATAAATTTTGCATAACAAATCTTATTATTATTTTCTTCTTAAACAGTCCTGAAATAAATAACTCAGAGACTTTAAAGAAATATCTCGTTACTAATGTAAAGTTAAAATTTGAGGATGCAACTAATTCAATATACATAAGTTATAGTCCCCCTTTACAGTTTAATACCAGATACATAGAAATTCTCCACTTGACCTTACCTCTTGAAGATTCTACCAGCCATCAATCATGCCTCCCTGGGGACCAAGCTCTAACTGTCATTGTGTTTGAACACGTTTTCATTTACTTATTTCTTTTTTTTATTAGATATTTTCTTTACTCACATTTCAAATGTTATCCCCTTTCCAGGCTTCTGCTCCAGAATCCCCCTATTCCATTCTCCCTCCCCCTGCTTCTTAGATTGCTCCCCCAACTACCCACTCACTCACTCCCACCTCCCTGCCCTGTCATCCCCCTACACTGCGGTATGAAGACTTAATAGAACCAAGGGCTGCTCCTCCCATTGATACTTGATAAGGCCATCATCTGCTACATATGCAGCTGGAACCATGGGTTTTGACTTCTATACAGGAGCACGAGGAAGAACAGGGGAGTTAGAATGTGTTTCTGATTTTCTTTCTCTTTCACACATTATTTTTATTTGTTCTTTAAATTTTTATGCATATATATATATATATATTTATATATATATATATATATATATATAATATATCCTGTTTGTAACATACTCTAACACCTTTTCTCCTTTGTGCTGTCTCTCAACAAATTAATCCTCCAAATTCAAGCCCTCTTAAAAACAAACAAACAAACCAAAACAAAAAAAGTGCTCAGTCCAGTGAGTGCTCCCCATATTCACATTGGTATGGTGCCATGCACTGGGGCATTGCCATCCCAGTGGCCACAAGTCGAAAGTGACACTCTTTTTATGACTATAAAGATAACCTAATAGTTAAGAACTTTGACTGTTTTTTCAGAACACCACTTTTTGTTTCTTAGCACATACATCAGATAGCTTTCAACTGTCTAGAAGTCCAGCTTAGGTATTTGGACACCCTCTGCTGGCCTCTATGGACAATTTTACATGTGTGCATGCACACAAAAACATAGAAAAAACATCAATAAAATTAAATCTTATGATACTATTGAAGTTCTGGTGTATGATAATAATTTTGGACTCTTCCTCAATGCCTGTAATCAATAGATATGGTCTTCTTCATGTTCCAAAGCTCCTGAAATTTTTTTCCATATGTTTATTTTTTCAAGATATATTATTTGATCAATTAATCCAATTCTTTTGCTTTTTGAGCCTTGATGTTCTTTCTTCTATTTGGGTCTTTCTTCTGGCAAGACTTTCTCCTGAATTTTCTAATTGGGTGGCTGGGATTTTTTGCTCATATTTCCTAAGCATCTTTATCTCTTTATTAAAATAAAGGAGCTTAAAGGGTCCACAACCCCAAGGGAAAAACAAAATTATTAACTAATTAAGCCCATCACAGCTCCCAAGGGACTAAAACAGCCAGGTGCATATGTAGCAGAGTATAGCATTCTGTGGAACCAGTGAGAGGAGAGGACTTTGGTCCAGTGAAGGCTCATTTTCCCAGTGGGAGAGGGAGGTTGGGAGATGGAGCACCTTCATGGAGGCAATGGGAGGGGGTAAGGGATTAAATTGGCATAATGGGGATAACTTCTGAAATGTAAATACAGAGAATATTCAATAAAATATGAAGTTTTCTATCTCATCTTGTCTTCATCATTTCATCCAGCTGAGTATTGTGCTTTCTTGGACTTTACTCAAGAGTCTATCTTGACATTTTTTAAGTTCATGGAGTTGTTTTAACCCTCTTTGACCCCTTGAACACTGTGACAACATTTGTGATCATTATTTTAAATTCTCTGTCCTGGAGTTTATCTAGGTAGTAAACATTGGAGAACATTTCTATTAGACCAATAGCTCTAGAGGTTACATACTGTCTTTCATACTGTTCATGATTTGGGGATGTTAACTAGACATATGGAACTCTCTTAATAGTTGTTTGTTTGATGGAATGCCATAGCTTTAATTTTTAGGATCAGCAGTTCCAAACGTTGAAGAAGCAGAGCCTGGTGTGAGAGTATGTAGGTAAGGTGTGGAGGTGAAATACTATGGATCTCACCAGGTTGGTCCACTGAGCTAACAATTTAGGTCTGGTAGTGCAGGGACGTAGATGGTGGGCATGAGTGAGGTTCTTGGGGAAGTTATCAGACTGTGTTAGTAGTAGATCTGTGTAAATAAAACTAGTCCTACAGGTGGACAAGGTACATGAGGCTCAGCAGGCTAGGTACATGATGTACAGACTGAGTACCTAGGCAAGCAAAGTTCTCAAAGGTAAATCTTGAAAGAAAGAAAAAAAGAAGGAACGAAGGAAGAAAAGAAAGGAAGGAAGGAAGAAAGAAAGGAAGAAGGAGGGAGGGAGGAAGGGATGAAGGGAGGGAGGGGAAGGGAAGGGAAGGAAAGGAAAGGAAAAAAGGAAAGGAAAAAAAGAAAAACGAGTGACTTCCTGTTATCTGGTAGCCATGAACTGTCAAAAGTGTGTCAGTGAGGACTGAGGCAACTGTAGCCCTCCTCCATGATGTCATTTTTAACTGGCCTGTTTAGATAACCACAGTTGCTGAGAGTTGATAGGTGTCAAAGCCATGACTTGTCCAGAAGATAGCCTTTCAAATCATTCCTTCTTATTTTGTCATTTCTAGGCTCTTACATTCTTCCTGTCACCTCTTTGTGGTCTCTGAGCTCTGGATTTGGGAAATCCATTAACATATACCCGCTGCATTACCTACTTCAAATAGAAACTTCTCTGGCCAAGGGTGAGAGCTCCACCAATTTGTAGAAAACAGTAAACCATGTAATGATATAAATGAAAACACATAGAAGGTAATGACAAACGAAATGACAATACTTCCTCCTAGAGCATATGACTTTCCTACCCATGGATCTTTACAAGGTTTACAGCCTAAGACGAATTTATGCCAGTGATGCTGACCTCAAATTCACTTACAAAACATTTGATCACCTATAATGGTCAGGCCACCACTACACTAGCGGGAACACTTTGTCTAGCAGGTCATCATTGGATCATGAAAGTTCAGTGCTGCTCCCATAAGACATGATTATTGAATGAAAATCTCAGTGCCAGGCATTGATCAGTAATGGGTCAGGAGTCACCAATATAAACACAGGCTTTTGTCATTGCACTTATGGGAAGACCACTGTATTTTCTTTTTCCTGCCTTCCTGCCTAACACCTCCCAGTGCTATGAAAGAGTTTCCTCCACAATTTGAGATTGGTTTTTCTGTGTCCTCCAACCAAAGTATGTGGCATCTTCAGATTTAATTTGCTGCAAATTGATATCCAATTTTTACAGTACCATTTGTTGCAGTTGCTGTTAAAAATTCCTTTAAAAATATATTTTTACAATATTATTTTAAAAATTTTTCTGAAAAATCGAGTTTCTCTCTTTGTGTAGACTTGTAGCTCTGAGTTTATGTGGCAGTTTTACGCTGTTTCTGTAACTGTGGAATATAGGATAAGTTGAGATCATGTATAGTAAAATCTTCCCTGGTATTTATTTTGATCTGGATTGAACTGGCTACCCTTGGGACTTTGTAAGACATTTTGTTGCTTTATACATTGTTTCATTTGGGAAAAAGTCTTTATTATATAATCCAGGTTCTAGAAGAATTTAATATCTTCCTGCTTTAGCTTCCCTAGTATGGGGAATTACAAGAATGAGTCTCCCTGTCTTGTTTGTAAAATTATTTCCAGAGATTTAAGCAAATGGTCATAATTCAAAGTTAGCAATTCTCCAAAAGAATAATTACACTATCAGGTCAGGCTAATGATATAGCTCACCATTTTTTCTTTTATGGGACCAAACTTTGTTTCCCATCACCAACATGGGGATTCACATTATCTGTGACTCCCATTTTAGGGGATTCAGGGTCCTATTTGGGCTCCATGAGTACCAGGCACACATGTAACACACAGACTTGTTTGTAATCAGAATACCGGTACTAATAAAAAAGAAGTGCCATGAAGTATGTGAAAAACAAGTACTGGCTGAAATTATTGATTTTAAATTGCCTTAAATGTACCATATTCTATTAATAGTAGACAGAAAATTTGATAGAGCAACAAAGTAGGCTTCAGATTTAAAGGCCTAAAAAGCACTATTGGTATCTATATAGAAGAATGTTATTAAAGAAAACATCACTCTGAGATCTTACATAGTAAGACCCTGGAAATCTCTGTATTTAAATTTCTTGAAATGTGTCAGGTCAATAGTAACTCTCAGAAAACAATAATAAATAACATTTTATCCATGATGCTATAAATATTGGTGATTATCAATTGGATTTCATTCTTATAAACAGTGAGAGTAAAAGTAGAAACCGAACTGATGCTTGGAGTTAAATTATCAGTCAGCAGAGGATGGATTCTTCAGGGTGTATGCAGTGCAGATATTGGGTAACTCCACTGACTCCAACAACTAAATGTAAAGAAAAAATTTCCTTATTCTGCCTTTAGTATACCTGAAGTCCTCCCTTTAAAGTTTAAGGATTCAAGGAAAACTAACATGATTCTCATTAGACAAAGGCATGTTTGCGCTTTTGTGTAAATTAGGATGGATCACTGTGGGAAGTGGGTGTGGTCACCCCCTCCCCTGTCCTCAAGAGCTTCTGTGAGAAGCAGAATAATTGAAAATCAAACACTTGATGATTTTGGTGTTGTTTAACCATGTGTTGAAAGGGGGCTCACATTTAATTCTGAGAGTTAAGATTCCATCCCACATGGTTTGCAACTGGAAATAGGAAAAGCTCATTTAACCAGTTTGAGCAAAAAATACATGCCTTTACAGCAAACCATTGGTAGAGAATACAGTTTTGTTCTTTTGTTCATGTTTTAGCCACAAATAAGAACATCATATTTAATTTATTTAGTTTATATATTACATTTTCTTCAGTCAGTATGAAAGATAAAGGCAGTAAAGAAAGATATAAAATAAAATTCATAAATTTTGTTATATTTATATTTAATCAGGGAAGAATTTGTTTTGATGGACAAAATAGAAATGCTACAATTAGGATTCTGTGTTGACACAATTCCTTATTTCACAAGACAGAGTGAAAGACCTTATCATTCTGCACCTGCGGAAGCCGGTTATAACATTTAGAATGTCACTTAAGAAATGGGAAATTTCCATTTATATAAAATCTTTATAACCTGCTGAAGAAGCTCGAAAAATGTCAATTTCATGCAGTACATCTGGGAATATTCTGTCTAGGGCATAACACGAGGCCTGTCACATAGCCGTTATAACTGATCTGTGTAAACAGTGACTTAAACTGTCAGGAGACGTATTGCCTGTTAAGGTAGGAGTTGCTTGGGCAGATCAGGAACAGTCACAGGACCAAAATTGCCTTGGGTGGGCTAAAGTCTCTGAGTAGCTATTGTCTGAGGGAATGGTGATATAAGACGTCAAGTCAAATGACTCTTAAAAAAATAGATAAAATGGTGTGGAAGGTGCAAACACAATGTGTTTCTTTTAATTTGTTCCAAATGTATTCTCAGTTCTTAAATTCCTACCCACCATAGTAAATGAGCACCTTCACCTTTTTCAGGAATTTAACTTGTAACAAAGTGGAATTCTTTGGTGCAAAACATTGCATGGCATCAAATACACCTTCAACCTAAAGCTCAAAACCAGGAAGTACATTGTCCTCCTGGCACCTACCCCACCTGACCCCACCTACCCCAAAAGTCATTTTGCTGAACTGTCCTTTGTTCTGCCAAGTAGAGTTTGACCAGAGCAGAACAGTGTGCATTAAATATAAATATATAAATATAAATATTTTTAGCTATGGGGGGGACAGAAAATAATGAAAAAGAAAACTTAGAACTGGTATTAGATACTGTGCTCTCTACTGGTGCTGAAGTGTTGCTATTGTCATGTTAGGAACAGTGAGAAAGGAGCCTAGAAGCTGGCAGACAGAATCTGGTAAGGATGTCCATTTATTTCTGGTTATTATGTGTGATATATAACCACATCTGGTGCTGCGTATGCCAGGTAACATCTTTTGCAGTACTTCTCTCCTAAAGAACAGGATTAAGCCCTGGATACCTTAGCATGGCTTCAGTGTGGATCATCTTCCCTTGGATTTAGTTAGAAATTTTTTCAACTATGGTAGTTATTTTAGTTAAGGTGACCGGAATGCTTCATATCTTTATGTGTTTGAAATGTACGAATGGATATGCGTAGGGAACACATTTCTTGGAGCTGGCATTATACTTAAATACATAATATTTAAGGTTTTACAAAAATACCTTTAGATAGGATTTTTCAAAGTCCTCAGGCTGGCCTCAAACACTTGATTCAAATAGATGAGAGAATAGACTTTGTACACTTCTACTGTATAGCTTTTTAGCATTTCATTGGCTTATTAAATATATATTTAACTCTAATTTTCACTGTACATATGTATAAATTTTCTTGATGCTCTGCTGTTTTAAAGGACTAAATACTGTGTTCTTTGAAGAAATGTGGTTGTTAAAGAGGCAAACAGTTCACTCACTGAGATAGCCATTGAAGTTTCCCTCCCAAACATAACTAAGGTTTCAACATAGTGAAACTGCTGTTCTATTTCAAAGAAAAGCTTTGTCTAGCCCTTAAGCGAAATAGCTTGTAGAGATTAAGGGGCCTCTCCAGCATCTCAAATAAGCAAACAGTAACTAAAGTATTTACCTGAGATGTTGGGATCTCTGTGGTTTCAAAGATCCTCACCATGCATCTCTACTAAAATGGAACCTTCCTTATAGTAAAAGTAGAACTTCTTAGCATGGGATGCACAGAATTTGATACTAGCAAATGTGGCAGAATGTGACCCTTGATTAGCACTTGCAAAATGATCAGATGACCTAGTACAGAGACAAAATTTTATTGTAAAATTAATTGGAATAAAATAATACAATGTCCAGATTGGGTTAGAGATGGTCATACTTTGAGGTTTGGTTAATTTACACATTGTAATTTGAGTTGTTAGGAGAAGTACCTACATCAGTTTGCTAGAGAACTTTACCACTGTGAGATTTAAACATGTATTAATCTTTATCCTATGTGGATTCTTTTTCTAAAATTTCCTCTGTTTACATTTGAGAACAATTATTAGTTGAGGAGTGGAGGACGTAAGCAATTTCTCTCTGAATTTTGAAATTCAGTATTAAGTTACTCCTATTCTAATTTCATAAAATGTACCTAATAACAGATTGCTTGTATATCACATACACACACACACACACACACTCTAACACACACATGCACACAAATACACACATATACACACATACAAAAAATAGGCATACACACACATATGCATACACACAGGCATACACACATAACTCACACAGACTCACATGCACACGTATATACACACGCATACACACATAAATACACACCCATATACAAACACTTAAACACACAACACATACACACATATACACACACAAACACACATGCATACACACATAACTCACACAGAAACACATGCACACTCATACACACACATACACACACACCTAAACACACAGATACACACATACAGACACAGACACACATGCATACACACATAACACACAGAAACACATGCACATACACACATAAACACACACTTAAACACACAATACATAATACACACTCAGACACACAGAGATACATAAACAGACACACCCAGACACACATGCATTCACACATTCATTCACACAGACACACACAGACACACATACATACACATACACACACTTAAACACACAATGCCTATACACACATGCATACACACATGCACTCACACATACACACACATACACACACTTATACACACATACACACATATGCACACAGACACACACAGACACACACAGACAGACACACATATACAAACACACACACACACTTACACACATATACAAACACACACTTACATATACACACAGACACACACATACACAAAGACACTCAAAGACAAACACAAACACAAACACACACATACATATACACACAGACACACACATACACAAAGACACTCAAAGACAAACACAAACACATACACAAACCCACACATACATATACACACAGACACATACATACACAAAGACACTCAAAGAGAAACACAAACACAAACACTTACACATACACATAAAAACATACAAAAAAAGCACACAGACACACACAGACACATGCACACATACACACACAAACACTCACCTACAAACACTCACACAGAAAAATACGAACAAAAACACATACATTATATTCACTTTGTCAGTTTTAGTGTCCACTTGTAATGTGTCAGGGCCATTATTCTGGTCATACAAAGGCAGTTTCATTAAGTTTTTAGAGTGTAGAAGTAATTAAAGTATCATGTGACTAAGATCTCTGTCCTAACATCAGAAATTAGGTTGTAAGTTTACTTATTTTTTCTTTTATTAAAGATAGTTTCCTCATAAAATATATTCTGATTATGTTTTTTTTCTCCCTCTACTCCTGCCAGCTTCTTCTTATGTCCCTTCCCCCCCAGATCCATTCCTTTTCTGCATCTCATTAGAACAGAACAGGCTTCTAAGAGATAACAACCTAACATAAGAAAAATAAAATATGATGAAGGGGAAATTATCATATAAATGTCCCACATGGTAACCCACCAGGAGGAAAAGAATCCCAAGAGAAGGCACAAAAGTCTGAGACCCGCTTGTTCTCGTAGTCAAGAGACCTGTTGCAGACTGCTTGTAGGCCCGCGATGGCTCATTGAGTCTGTCAGCTCTGTGCTGTTTCCTCGCTCGATGCAGGGATCACCATTTTTCTGGTGCTGTCTGTCTCCAATAAAGATTTGCTTTAAAATCTCTTTGTCTCCTCTTCTGTTGAATTCTGTGAACCCAGAGAAGTAGGGAATAGACACATCTCTCCAATTTAGACTTTCTACCTTCATGATAGGTGTCTCTGTTCCTATCTGTTGAAGGAGGAAACCTCTCAAATGAAGAATGGTTAAAACTTGGTCCACAAGTAAAGCAGAATATCATAGGGAATCTCTCCCTCTCCCTCTCCCTTTCCCTCTCCCTCTCCCTCTCCCTCTCCCTTTCCCTCTCCCTCTCCCTCTCCCTCTCCCTCTCCCTCCTCCTCCCCCCTTCTCTCTCTCTCTCCTTCTCTCTCTCCCCCTCTCTCCCTCTCCCATTCTTTCCCTTGCCCTCTCTCTCCTTTTTCACCTCTATCCCTCTCTCCCTCTCACCCACTCACCCTCTATCTCTCTCCCTCTCTCTCTCTCTCTCCCTCTCCCTCTCTCTCTCCTCTTCTCTCAATCTTCCCCCTCCTCCCTTTCCCTCCACCCCCTTCTCCTTCTCTCCCATTTCAAAAGAAAAACAGTGTTTCATAATATGGTAGATTTCTAAGCTGGTTTTTGATTACACTGTATCCAGTATGAGTTCATTCTTGTAAAATTGGTCTTATGTGAAATAAGGCATTTATTGGCTACTCGCATAAGTTCAGGGTCTCCTTTGCCTTAGTGTATTTTACAGACAGAACAGACTGTTGGTCACAGGTTTTGAAGCTAGGTTGGTGCCCATATTTCTCTTTCAGTAGCCTGCAGAGTACCTTCCCACACTAAAGTGCTTAGAACATAGGGATGAGGACTTCACGTCCTCATGCACCAGAATGATTTTTCTATGTTCTAATGATTATGTAGGTGTTGTGCTTAGCAAGTTAGCTTCTCTGTCAGTTTGCAGAGAGCAACTTTTTGTCTTAGTAATAGCCAGGGTTGTTTGGCAGATTTCTATGGTACTTCCTGGGCCCAAAACTCAATGGAATATAGCATAGTTTTATTTAGCACTGGAAGCTTCATCTGGCTACAAGAGATGGCAAATTAAGATTCTGTGTTGCCAATTACTAGAAATCCTTATTTGAATCACATTAATATAATCCAGGAAGTTTCCACTGCACCAGTTTTCCACACTACCCTCCAACTGACACCCCAACTCCAGCTGTCTCTCCTCATATTCTTAACACCCACCCTGTTTACTCCCTACCTGATTCCTTTCCTTTTGTCCACACACATTCCCAGTCTCCCATAAAATCTATTCTATTTAGGCCACCCTGGGAGACCTGCATCCTACATAGATCTCTCTTTTTTCTTACTTAACTTAACCTCTATGATCCATGAATAGTAGCTTAGTTATCGTTTACATATCAGCTAGTATCTTGTTTTAAGTGAATATCTACCATAGCTATCTTTCTCAGTATGGGTTGCCTCACTCAGGATGAATTTTTCTAATCTATTCTTTTACATGCAAACTTCATTTTTAAGACAGTTGAGTAATATGCCATTGTGTAGATGTACCACATTTTCTTTAGCCAAACATCTGAGCAGGAACATCTAGGTTGTTTCCAATTCCTGGCTATTATGAATACAATTGCAATGAACGAGGTCGAGCATGTGTCCTTGTTGTAGAATGGAGCATCCTTTGGGTATATACACGCTCAAGAGTGGTGCTGCTGAGTCTTGATGTAGATTGATTGTCTCTCTCTGAGAAAGCATCATATTGATTTCCATAATGGCTGTATACGTTGGCACTCTCACCAGCAGTGGAGGAGCATTCTTCTTGCTCTACATCCTTTTCAGCATGAGCTGTCATTTATGTTATTGATCTGAGACATTCTAACAGACGGAACCACAAAATAGTTTTGATTTTCATTTCCCCTATGGTTAAGATACCTAAGAATGTTGAAACTTTGAGTGTTTCTCACACATCTAAGATTCCTCCATTCATAATTATGTTTATATCTGTTCTTCATTTTATATTAAACTATTATTTTTGATATCTTGTTTCTTGCATTCTTGACATATTTTGTATATTGTTCCTCCATCTGATGTGGAATTGGTAAAAGTATTTTCCCAGGCTGTAGACTGTTGCTTTATCTTACTGATGGGGTCAATCGCATTGTAGAGCTTTTAAGTTCCTTGAGATCCCATTTATTAATTTTGATTTTAGTTCCTTGCTATTTTTACCAAGCAGTGTTCTGTTTAAAAAGTTATTTCTTGTGCCAATGTGTTCAAGGCTATTACCCCGTTTCTCTTCTTTGACTTTCATTGTATCTGGTTTTATACTGAGGCTTTTTTAAACTACTTGGACTTAAGTTTTATGTATTTTTCTACATGCAGGTATCCACTTAGAGCACCACTATTTGTTGAAGAAGCTTTATTTTTTCCAATGTATAATTTTGACATCTTAATCAAAACCAAAATATTTGTAGGTATGTGGATTTGTATTTGGGTCAATATATAAATTTCTTTGACTCAATTCCATTGATTAATACAATGATTTTTATACTAATATTATGAAGCTTTTATTATTATACCTTTTAATAAAACTGGAAATAGGAATAGGGATACCTCTGGAACTTTGTCTTATTGTTCAAAATTGTTCTACCTATGCTAGGTTTTTTGTGTTTCCATCATGTGAAGTTGTGAATTGTCCTCTCAAGGTTTATGAATAATTTTGTAGGATTCATGGTGGAGATTATATTGAATATTTTTTAGTCAGGGTTTCTATTCCTGCACAGACATCATGACCAAGAAGCAAGTTGGGGAGGTAAGGGTTTATTCAACTTATACTTCCACATTGCTGTTTATCACCAAAGGAAGTCAAGACTGAAACTCAATCAGATCAGGAAGCTGGAGTTGATGCAGAGGTCATGGAGGGATGTTACTTACTGGCTTGCTTCCCTTGATTGCTCAGTGTGCTTTCTTGTAGAACCTAGTTCTACCAGAGCTGGGATGGCACTACTCCCAATAAGATGGGCTCTCCCCCCTTGATCACTAGTTGAGAAAATGCCATACAGTTGGAGCTCATGGAAGCATATCCTCAACTGAGGCTCCTTCTCTGTGATGACTCCAGCTTGTGTCAAGTTCACACAAAACCAGCCAGTACAAATCTGTAGATTGTTTTTGAAAGTACAGAAATTTTAACTATGACAATATTACTAATCCAAGAGCATAGAATATTTGTTCATCTTCTGAAATTTTCTTCATTAGCTTTCTTAGAGTACTTGATATTTTTATCATAGAAATCTTTCACTTGCTTGGTTGGAGTTATGAGAAGATATTTTATATTTTTAAGGCTATTGTGAAAGGTGTTATTTACATGATTAATTTTTAAGTCTGTTATTACTTGTATATGGCTACTAAATTTTTTCATTTGTTTGTTTTAGTTGATCTTGTATCCAGCTACATTGCTGAAAGTAGTTATCAGCAGAGGTAGTTCCCTGATAAAAGTTTTAGGGTCACTTATGTTTTCTATTACATCATCTATGAATAAGATACTTTGATTTCCTTTTTAATTTGTATCTCATGATTCCTTTAAGTTGTTTTACTGCTCTTGGTAAAACTTTAAGTAATATATGTAATAGATATGAGGAGAGTGGAAATCTTGTCTTGTTCTTAATGTAGTGAAATCTCATTGAGTTTGTCTTGGTTTTATTTGCTACTGGCTAGAGGCTTGCTGTAAATTGCTTCCATTGTTTAGGTCATCCATGTATTCCTAATCTCTCCAGAAGTTTTATCATGAAGTTGTAATGAATTTTGTCAAAGGCCTCTTAAGCATATAATGTGATATGTGGGATTTTTTTCTTCCAGTTTGTTCATATGGTAGAGTACACTCACTAATTTTCATATACTGATTCATCCTTGTATCTCTAAGATGAGATCATCTGGCCATGGCCTTTTTATTTTAGTTTAGAGATTTAAAATGACTGCTTTTATTTTTTCAGTTATAGGTATATTTAATTGGTTTAAATTGTTTATCTTATCATCAGATCTTGATTTAACTCTAGTAGGTAGTACCTATTGAGGAAATTAACAAATTATTTTTTGATTTGGTTATATATAGGATTTCAAAGCATGTTCTTTGGATTGTTTGTGTTTCTTCGGTTATTGTAGTTATGTCTGTCTATTGCTTTCTGATTTTGTTAAATATTATGCCTGTCTATCTTTTGGTGTGGCCAAAGGTTTGCCTAACTTGTTAACTTTCTCAATGAATCAACTCTTCATTTTATTGATTCTTTGTATTGTCCTTTTTGTTTATATATCTTATTGATTTCAGCCCCCAGTTTAATAAAGTTTTTTAAATCTACTCTTCTGAGGAGTGTTTACTTCTTTTTCTCTAGGGTTTCCAGATTTGATCTTAGGCTACTAGTATGAGATAGATCTCTCTTTTTTTGATGTAGGTACTTAGTGCTTTAAACATTTGTTTTAGCACCACTTTTATTAATGCCCATAAATTAGGCTATGTTGTGCATTCATTTTAATTTAATTTTAGAGTTTTTAATTTCTTTCTTCATTTCAGTCTTTACCTATTATTCATTCAGCAATCATTTGTTCATTTTCCATAGATTTGTAAACTTTTTTTTGTCTCTGTTGTTTTTAATATAGTGCTTTAATCCATGGCGTTTTTGTAGAATGCACTGGGTTATTTTAATTTTCTTCTATCGGTTGAGAGTTGGTTTGTGTCTGAGTATTTAGTCTGTTTTGGAAAAAGCTCCATTAGGTACAGAGTAGAAGTTATATATTATTTGGGTGTGGGGGGGTCGTGTAAATATCTATTAGCTCTATTTGGTTTATAACGTCAGTAAGGTACAGCACTTCTTTGTTTATGTATTTTTTTTTTTTTTGTCTGAATTCAGTTTCTATTGGTGAGGGTGCAGAATTGAAGTTTCCTTTCCCACTATCAGTCTGTCAGGGTCAATGGATTACTTAAAATATAGTAGTTTCCCTTTTACAAACTTGGGTGCCCTTGTATTTAGGACATAAATATTAAGAATCGAAGTGTTACCTTGGTGACATTTTCCTTTAATTAGTATGAAGTTTCCTTCTTTATTTCACTGGATTAATTTCAGTTTGAAGTCTATATTTATATATTAAGAAGGCTAAATAAATTGCTTTATCAGGCCATTTGCTTGATATATCTTTTTCAATCATTTACCTCTGAGTTATTACTATCATTGATGTTGAGGTGTGTTTCTTTGATGCAGCTGAAGAACGAATACTGTGTTCACATATATTCTGTCACTCTGTGTATATTCATTGGAGAATTTAAATATTGAATAATATCAATTACCATTTTTCTATTCCTGTTATTTTTGTTGTTGTTTGTGGCAGAAATTAGTGATTTCTTTTCTTTTCATATGAGATGGTAACCTATTTTGTTTGGAGTTTTACCTCTAGTGCCTTCTGTAGTGCAGGATATTTAGATAGATATGTTTAAATTTGTATTTGTTATTTATTATCTTACTTCTTATTATGATTGAAAGCTTTGATGGTTATAATAACATGAGAGAGCATCTGTAACTTCTTCGTGTCTGCAGCACATCTGTCCAGGCCCTTCTGACTTTAACAGTCTCCATTGAGAAATCAGATATAATTCTAATGGTTTTTCCTTTATATGCTACTTGGTCTTTTTTCTTTGGTGCTTTTAATATTTTTTGTCCTATATGCTTAATATCTTGATTATTATGTGTTGGGGGTATTTCCTTTTTGGATCCTATCTATTTGGTGTTCTTATTGTTTCTTACACCTTTATTGAAATCTTCATGTTTATGTCAATGTTTTTTTCTATAATTTTAGTGAAAACATTTCCTAAGCTGTTGAGTCAGGTTTCTTTTCTTTCCTCCATTTCTATTTTTCTTATGTTTTGTCTTTTTAAAGTATTCCAGATTTTCTAGATGTTTTGTGTTGGTATTTTTAGTTTTACATTTTATTTGACCAGTATATTCATATCTTGTATCATATATTTTTTGCCTGAGACTATTGTAGTACCTGTTCAAGTTCTATTTTGCATTTTCCAAATTCCCTTACTTTGGGTTTTCTTTACTGATTCTATTTCAAGTTTAAGGTTTTGAAAAATTTTTATTTATTGCCAATTTAAAGTTTTGCATATTTTTATTTATTTTCAAATCAATGTTTTTGAAAAGTTTTTTTGTTTTTCTGGATTTTTAAAAGAGTTTATTAATTTTCTCTTTTAAAATGTATAAGCTATTTTGAGGTATTTTTCTTATGTCCCAACTGTGTTGTAATAGTCAAGGTGTACTGTTGTATGACTACCTCTATGTATTTCAGAATGTGTCAATCTTTCTTCTTCTTATTTCAGGGCCTCCTCTAAAAAGTATAAATACTTCCTTTAGTTCCATTAGTGCTACCCATCTGAAATCTGTGTGAAGCCATCCACAGGCATATATAACATATCAGCATCCCTATTATCAAAGAATATTTACTCTACCTCCCTCAATAGCCACCATCTTCAAATAACCCATCTGTTAAGTATAGGGCCTTAGAAGCTGCTCCTTCATTCATGCTGAAATTGTTTATTTCCATTTTGTGTAGGTCAATAGCAGGTGCTGTGAGTTGATGTGTAATTTGGTCATGTCATGTATAGAAGGCAGCAATTGACAGCTCTCTTCTACATCTTTGCCTCTTAAATGATTTATACCCACATTTTTGGCACATTCTATGAGACTTTAGTTTGTGAAAGTCATTGTTAGATATGAAACATTTATAGTTGCACATTTATGGTAAGTTTAAATTTAGAGAGTCTCTGCAATTGGAAAATAAGCTTCTTGGACAAAGGTTATAAGAAGCTAACTTGGCTCAGTGGTTAAGAGCACTGACTACTCTTCCAGAGGTTCTTAGTTCAATTCCCAGCAACAACATGGTGTCTCACAATCATCTTTAATGGAATCTGATGTCTTCTTCTGGCGTCTCTAAAGAGAGCAATACTATACTCATATTAAAAAAAACTTTTTAAAAGGAGAGAAGCTAACTTAATAATATAAAACTTTGGTAAAGCATGACTGTAACCAGTCTCAGGTATCTGTGAGGTGTGGAATTGCTACTGAAGGAGAGTACTGACTTGAACCACAATAATCCATATGTTGAGCAATTGCTTTATGAGAAGAAATTGCTCAGCAATTTATATGTGAGAAAAGGGAGAAGTGAACTAAATACCATGTTTCTCTCATTAGTATACTTTTTTGTATACAGAATGGACAGTCTTAAAATAATGAATTAAAATAAAATCAAACTTTCATAATCTTTAAAACATTCAAGTTTGAAGTAGTTATATTTCTGTAGAACAATTATGTGTCTTTTGTGTTTCTGTATTCATTATCTATGAATTTATCTCTACATACTTTTTATAAAAAATTTATATATGCATATGTATGTGTGTGTATATATGTATATATACATATACATACATACATACATATACATATACATACATACACACACACACACACACACATATATATATATGTATATATACATATATAATGTGTGGCTACTTGTCAATCAGTATTGTCTCTGGCTATGTGGAGAGGAAATGAGAATCTTGACCTGACATCAACTGCTTGGGAAATACAACCTATTTGCAGTGTCTTTTATGTCCAGAAAGTGTTAGGAACTGTCATTTGTTTCCGATTCTTGGTAGAAATGGCAAGTACAGTCTTTCTCACTATAGCAGCTGCTATATCCCTGGGGGATGATATTCAGAACTGACATACCCTGTTGCTTTAGCATTGATCTTGTTCTCAAATTTATGACCTGGTTATACTCCAGACAGCAATGTCATAGTAATTTTTCTACATTAATTGTTTTATTTCTTTTTCATGGACTATAGCTTTGTCTCTAAAAACAAATGTAACAATAGGTATAATTCACCAACTTTTATAACTCCAAGCTAATATCTATTTTGAACACCTTGCTCAAATATTGTAACACCTTTTGCATTTCTGTCACTTCTTCAACACTTTGTCAAAACAGCCAAGATAGTCATCTTTAAGAAGGAAAGACTGGGAAGAGGTAAAAACATCACTCTTTGCCGATGACATGATAGTGTACTTGAGTGACCCCAAAAATTCCACCAGAGAACTTCTACAGCTGATAAACAAGTTCAGCAAAGTGGCTGGATACAAAATTAACTCAAACAAATCAGTAGCCTTCCTATACTCAAAGGACAAACATGTGGAGAAAGAAATTAGGGAAAAGGTTCCCTTCACAATCGTCACAAAAACTATGAAATACCTTGGTGTGACTCTAACTAAGGAAGTGAAGGACCTGTATGACAAGAACTTCAAACCTCTAAACAAAGAAATTGAGGAGGATCTCAGAAAATGGAAAGATCTCCCATGCTCATGGATTGGAAAGATCAACATCTTAAAAATGGTCATCCTACCAAAAGCAATCTACAGATTCAATGCAATCCCCATCAAAATTCCAACCCAGTTCTTCATGGAACTGGAAAGATCAATGTGCAATTTCATATGGAATAACAAAAGACCTGGAATAGCTGAATCCATCCTCAACAACAAAAAAACATCTGCGGGAATCACTATCTCTGACCTCAAGCTATATTACAAGGCAATTGTCCTGAAAACTGTATGGTACTGGTACAGAAATAGGCATGTGGATCAATGGAATAGAATAGAAGATCCAGAAATGAGCCTTCATGTATATGGTCACCTGATTTTTGACAAAGGAGCAGTAAACATTCAATGGAAAAAGGACAGCCTATTCAACAAATGTTGCTGGTTTAACTGACACTCAGCATGCAAAAGAATGAAAATAGACCCTTTCTTATCTCCTTGTACAAAGCTCAAGTGTAAGTGGATCAAAGATCTCCACATTAAACCAGATACACTGAAACTATTAGATGAGAAAGTAGGGAAAACCTTAGAACACATAGGCACAGGAGAAAATTTCCTGAACAAAACACCAATGGCTCAAGCTCTAAGGTCAAAGATTAACAAATGGGACTTAATGAGATTGCAAAGTTTCTGTAAGGCTAAGGACATCGTCAAGAAAACAAAACGGCAACCAACAGAATGGGAAAAGATCTTTACCAACACCACATCAGGTAGAGGCCTAATATCCAAAGTATACAAGGAACTCAAAAAGCTAGACACCAGAGAATCAAATAACCCTATTAAAAAATGGGGTACAGAGCTGAACAAAATGTTCTCAGTTGAGGAACACCGAATGGCCGAAGAACATCTGAGGAAGTGCTCGACATCCTTAGCCATCAGGGAAATGCAAATCAAAACAACCCTGAGATTCCACCTCACACCAGTCAGATTGGCCTAGATCCAAAACTCAGATGATAGCAGATGCTGGAGAGGCTACGGAGAAAGAGGAACACTTCTCCACTGTTGGTGGGGATGCAAACTAATGTAACCACTCTGGAAATCAGTCTGGTGATACCTCAGAAAATTTGATATAGTACTACCTGAAGACCCAGCTATTCCACTTCTGGGCATATACCCCAGAGACACTTTAATACACAACAAAGTTATATGCACCACAATGTTCATAGCGGCTCTATTTATAATAGCCAGAAGCTGGAAAGAACCCAGATGTCCTTTAGAAGATGAATGGATACAAAAATTGTGGTACATATACACAATGGAATACTACTCAGCCACCAGAAACAATGACTTAACCAAATTCTTAAGAAAATGGCTGCATCTAGAGAATATCATCCTGAGTGAGATAACCCAGTCACAAAAGAACAGACATAATATGCAGTCACTGATATTGGGATGCTAACCCCAGAGGCTTGCACTCCCCCAGAAACAACTCACAGACTGTATGAAGTCCAAGAAATAAAGAAAACAAAAAAAAATATCCTTACAAAACAAGAAGTCTTTGACTATTTTCATGTTGTGTTTTGTTTTGCATGTACTTTATGCTCATTGGAACTATTAGGTTTTCAATGCATACTGTCAAGCCCTTGAAAACATCAAGTACGGACTAAAAAATATATTCACATAGTTTTATGTAAAAATTACTTTAATATCTGAAAAAACAGTACTGACAAAAATGTATAATTTTAAGCAAAAAATGTTTAAAATCTGTACATTTATCTTTGTTTGGTAAACTAAAGTCGTTTAAAAAAATAATTGAAACAAAAATGGTTCCGAGGAGTTATTTAATTTTCATTTCCCAGATAACCAAGAATTTTGCATATTTTGTTTTTTTCTTATTGAAAAACATAACTTAAAAAACAAAGATAAATGTACAAATTTTTTAGCATTTTTGCATAAAAGTGTATGAATACATTTTAAGGTTGTAATTAAGTATTTGTGGGTATATATACATACACATATGTATATATGTAACAATAATATAGGAAAAGAGGTTATTAATTTGAGGGGATATGAGAGTAATGGGGGGGGGCTGTAGGAAAGAAAGGGGGATGTAATACAGTTCTATTTTAATTAAAATATAATCTTTTTTTCTTGAACTCAACAAAAGAAAAAGGAGGAAAGACTGGCTCTTTTTCATGTCCATCTTTTTGCATGATCACATATCACTGATGTTTCTAGTGCAACAGTTATAATATGTAATGCTGTTCACTTTGTGGATGCCCACAAGAGGAGCAAGAATATAAGGGACTGAGAAAGACTGATTCTTGGATAAAACATCAGTATCATTAAAGCCCAATTGCCTGAAAATTCTACCCTATCAATATTGCTACCAGTTCAGAACCACACCTGCAGCACATGAACTATAGTAAATATTAAGCCAATTTACAATAGAAAGAGGCTTATTTCACTTTGTAATTGAAGTTGTAGTCTATCATACCAAGATCTCTAGTGCAATTCAGGATCCCCTACCTAGAGAATGATACTGCTCACAGTGGACTGGATCTTACCACATCAATTAACTTAAGCCCATTCATCACAGACAGGATCACAGATCATACCAATAGGAACAATCTCTCATTAAAACTCTTCTCACTGATTGGAGGTTATAGCAATTTTATGCTTAAAGATCACATAAAATCTCTATCTATTCTCAAAAAATTGAATAAAATAAATTGCTTTAAAAAGACTGAATAAAATACCATATTGGCACATGACATTAAAAATCATTATTGCTGTTCTAGTCAGTTATCTCATTTATTCCCTATATCAGTAATAATGACAGTGTCAGATTTCTTTATAATTTGAGTTTTTATTTTAATAAATTTGCTATATCCTGTTAAATCTCAGATCCAAGAATATCCTTATAGAGAAAACAAGTATTAACAGCCAGTAGGGAACTATCCAAATATTTAACCAAATAAGATACTTTATTAGGATCTGCTTCTCTTCAGCTTCTTCTGAACAGCTATAGTAAACTCTATCAAAGTGATAGGCTACAAGGGATCAAAGAGCTATTTAAAATTAGAGTCGTTCCTTATTAACCATAGACAGAATAGGACTAAGATATAAATAAATGTGTGTCCCATAAGGCCTTTTACAGACTTAAAGTATAATGTGTCGCAGTGATATGCGGCTTTTAAACAAATTAAAAACCCTAGGAAGTACTGAACCTCCATAGGCTATGGAGGAGGAACTATAATGGAGATCAAGGTTCAGTTTGTGATATCAATGACTCCTATGGGTTTTTCCTAAGGATCAAAATTGAAGCTAAAGAGCAATACCAACAAAGTACTAAGATATAGCCAGTGCTGTAGCAAATAAAAGAACAATATACATTGTGAATACTCATTTCACTCAGAACAAAATAGCAGCAGGTTTCTAAGCAGCTGTTGTATATTAAAGTTGTGTTATCAAATTCAATAGGGACAGAAAATTGTTTTTATCTACAATTTACATGAAAACAACTTTATATCCTGAGGTGTGACTTAAAATTACAATACCACAGAACAATTTATAGTATGTCTGTATTGGGGACAGTTACTCTTCTTGAGGGACCTCAGAAGGTTCAGTTAATTGTAGTACTGTTTTCTTTTCATCTTAAGATGAAATGTCCAGATTCCTCTCCCTGTTAACACTTATAAGTAGCATGTATTCAAGCACTGTACCTGTGAGTTTCTATACTGTACGATTTGGTTGTCTAGTCATCCTAGCTTTCTTTCCAATAATGCACCTGCAAATTCTTAAGTTTATCTCATGGATAAACATCAGAATGCTGGATCAATTGAGTCACATTCTCAAGAAAACAATGTAAGACGATGATCAGGATTATTTGTCCAACGAAACACTATTCAACTACTTTACCCCACACTCAGATGAACAGAGGCAAACAGACTTTATTTTAGACAGCATTTGTGTCTTCATACTTTTCTATTGACCTTTCCTCTTTTATGTCAATGGTTGTCAACAACTTAGTTTGGCCTAATAACAAAATAAGTCAATTTGACTTATAGATTTCTAGATAATTTTCATTTGCATGATATGTCAACTGTTAGAAAAGGGAAAAGCATACAACTGTCTCATTCTCCCTTTAAGGATTTCCAGTTTCTGTGCATGCATGTGGTTTTCTATACCATAAAGATAGTTGCTTCTGCTTTGTTTGATTGTTTCTTTGTTTTTGACAGACTACATTTCTTGGTATAATCCTGGATGTATTGTACTCTGTTGACCAGTCTGGCCATCAACTCACAAAGATCCACTTGCTTCTGCTTCCCACTGAGATTAAAGACATGTTTCAACACTGTACAGTATTTTTGATTCACTCTTAATCCAGCCCATCCCTTTTTACTATAAGGGGAAAAGACTTATCCTGAACAATGGATGGAAAGTCTTTGGTTTTCTTTCAGTATTCTTGTATATTAATGTAGATACTTTTTATATTTTATTAACAATAATGTTACTGAAAAATTTTCTAAATTGATTAGAAAGGTACAATCTTAGCCTTTCTGTAAATCTCAAGTGATGAGTTCTGGCATAATGATATTATAAAATATTCTACTTTACTTTAAGAAATAAATTACAAGTATTTAAATGATGATTGGAATATGTAATAGTTTGATATAGTCTGTTTCATAGATATTGCCAATGAGATGAAAACAGCTCAGAATACAAATCTTAGCCTCTTAAGTCTTTTCAGAAAAGGCCCTTCTGATCTCAGCTAAGTAAGCCACAGTGATTACCAGATCCCAACATGACCACTGCTGTGAACAGTCACGCTAAAGTATTTTACTGAAGTAGACCCAAAACTTTTCCATTTTTTTTTTTTTTTTTGGGTAAGGCAGAAAGCAGAAAAAAAGAAACTGTTATTGCAAGTAGATTTTAGCATAGTATACTACCAGGAATTCTTACTGGATCAGTACCAAACAATGAAATATAAAATATACCTAGAAATATTATGATGAAATCTTGTATTTTATATAGGTTTCAAGAAACTCAAGATAATCATGTTAAAGTGGCAATGATTACCAAACTGATGAAGTTGGTACTTGTAAGATCCCTGAACTATTTTAGTTGTAACAGAAGTTTTTCTCTCCTTCCTATTTACCATTTATCATTTAACTACCATCTATCCATCTATCTATTCACTTGATCCATTTTACCTATCCATTTCATCTATCTATTCATTCTATCATCTATCTATTCATTCTATCTATCTATCTATCTATCTATCTCTCTATCTATCATCTATCTATCTGTCTATCTACCTATCTATGTATCCATTTGCATCCTAGTCACAGCTCCTTTCTCCTTCTGGTACATCCTCATACAGACTCTCTCCCATAACCTGACCCTTCTTCTTTGAAAAGGGGAAGCTTCCTCTTGCTACTAACCTTCCATTGCATATCAAGTCACTGTAGGATTTGACACATCTTATCCAACTGGAACCAGACAGGGCAGCCCTGTGAGAGGCACTACATCATCAGGTAGTCAATAAGTCAGGGACATCCTCTGCTCTAGTTTTTGAGGGACCCAAACCACTTTGTGAAGACCAAGCTATACATCTGCTATATATGTTCAGAGATAAGAGGGATAGGGAGGGAGGGCTGGCATGAGGGAACATCTAGGGTCAGGCCTTTATTTTCTTTGGTTGGTGGTTCAGTCACTTAGAAGCCCCAAGACTCTCAATTAGATGACTCTCTTAGCTATCCTTTAAAGTCCCTAATCCTCTGGTAGATAAAGGGAGGAAAGTAGGTGGAAGAGGGAATGGGGAGGGGAGTAGGAAAAACAAATGTAGGGGAGGAGCATGGGGATGAGGTATAGAGAGACCTGGGGAGAGACAGCCGGGAGAGTGAGCAGAAAGCAGGAGGAGGGGCTGGGATGGAGTAGGCTCCAGGGAGTCAATGTGGCTAACTAGAGCTGAGACTCCTATCAGTGGGCAATATGGAACATGAAGTGGCTACCTAAAGCAAGCATCGCTTATAGTCACACAGGACTCCTGGTGGATGGATAAAAACATCAATATACCCACAAAACTGTTGACCAAAAACATATCCTGCCTACAAGAATTGCAGGGACAAAGATGGGGCAGAGACTGAAGAAATGGCCAACCAACTTGTGACCCACTCCATGGGCAAGAATCCTTTGCACCTTGCCAATAAGGGTGTAGTCTACCATGTTCAGATAGCTTTCCTGAGCTAAGTGCAAAATGAAGGACTCCCTTTTCTCAGCAGAAATTTTTATTCTCAGCCTGTTCTGGTAAGCCCAATCCACCCTCTACCCGAGGGATTATCATGTAATCCCTGACAAATTTTCAGGTTCTACTTTCTGGCCTCTATATAAATGAAGTATCCCCAACCAATAAATTATTTGCCAAGAAAAACCCTCACTCACTCTCCAAAGTTTGTATATAACCCTGGTATATCCCAAATAAAGTTAAAGGCACAAGCCCACATGAACACACTCTAAGAACTTTACGGAGAGCTGTTTCATTAAGATCCTCAGAGAAGTCTTTCTTTTCTGAACACTATGTCCTGGCACAGAATTTCAGCCTGACTGGTCTCCTACAGAACCCACCCTTTCTGAACTCTACTTCCAGTCTGGTGTATAGCATCATCATTTGGAGGACATAAAACCACAGCTGGATCCTAACATACTTACAAGAATCAACTCGACACTATTAATGACACTCTGTTATATTTGGAACATAAATAAAATAATTAATATTTAAGAAGACTAGCCCATTGAATTCAGTTTTGACTCAGACCTACACATTAAACATGTCAGTCATAAAACATACTTGAGGGAGATTATAGTCTGGTTGTGTACATTTTATTAATGTGAGGACAAATTCCTCAAGACTTTCTATGTAAACAAGCCTGCATTTAGTGGGTAAAGAACTTGAATTTTAAGCATGGAGACTTTCATTTGGGTCCCTAGAACACAGGTTTAAACAACAGCAAGACCAACAGCAAGATCAATAATGGTACATGCTTAAATTGCCTGCAATCTCAGTGATGTTTAGATGGAAGGCAGAAACAAGATCCTGGGACTCTCACTGGACAGTGAGCCTGGTGAACTGGCAAAACCTCAAGTCAAAAATAGAGCTTGTCTCAGAGCAAAAGGTGAAGAACAACAGAGAAATGTCACCTAACCTTGTCTGTTATCACTCACAGGCCCATATGATGCATGTGTACATGTGTACACCCCTTGTACACACACACACACACACACACACACACACACACACATTTCCACAAAAGCAAAGACATTCTCCCTTTAAAACGCTCAGTTGAAAATAAATTATGAGCCTGATATAGCAGTGCATGCCCTCCATTCCTGTACTCAGAATGCAGAAGCAGTGAATCATTCTGAGTTCAAGGCCAGTGTGTTGTACATAGCAAGTTCCAGGACATTCGGGGCTACAGAAAAAGACCCTGCCTAGAAATATGTTATATATTTATGGCATATTGTCATTACTTATGTGTATACTTATATAATAATTATGACAATTAGATTAACATATTCTTCATCATCCATGTTGTAAACAGATCCCTAAGACTTGATTGAGCTGCTAACTTTATACTTCAGTCAATATTGTTCTATCCCCTTCCCGCAGACATGGTTGTTCTACTTTCTGTTCATGTAGTTTATTATGAATTTGATTCAGAAGATAAAGGATATAATGTGATAACCAAAAGTGTTGAAACAAAATTATTAAAAAAATAGAATGAAATATTTCAAGAATAGTCTTGACAGCTATCCCATTTTATCACAAGAAATAATATGACCAACACCACTTTGATTTTCTGCTCCCTTTTGTTAAGGTTCTTAATAGTGTAGATAAAGCCTTTCCTTAAACACATTTTCTTAAACTGTAAGCAAACATCAATGCAAAATTTCTTGTGTAAAATTTAGTATGTTAATGTAATGATTGTCTAACTGTGAGTTTGCAAACTCAGAAGTCTTTGAATATTTTAGGTTTTGATGAGGACTCAATGTCAAATTCACCTCAAACCTACAGCCATATTTCTTTTCTTGCAGTATTTGAGCAGAGCCAATAACTGTGTCATAAACATTTTATTGAACTGAGGCATGACAAGGTCTTATTTTTATTGCTGTTTAACACTTTTCATATTTAATGTTTCACCTGGAAGTTGGCTTTTAGTCAGACTTCACTCTTATATATGTCTTTCAACCTTGATAAAAGTCTAATGACTAATTTTCTGTCATAAATGAATATCTAAATGACATGTGAGACTTTATGGAATCCTGTTTAGGGTCTCTGATAAGAAAGATATTAACTCTGCACTTTGTGCTATTGAGTTAAATGGATTAAAATCTTTTTAAATAACAAATGACGATTTCTAATGTTTCTCTTGATTTATCTTGAATATAGTTTTAGTAAAAGTAAAAGCACAATTTTTATACAATCATAACTTCTTTATTTACCACTTAAATTCTGCTATGTAGAAAAATATTATGGAAAGATTTTCTTTCAGAGTCAAAAATATTCAAAGGGATTTACCATTTTAATGCAACTTCATATAAATTCTAATTTGCAAGTAAAATATAATGTTAGAAAATCATATTTTATCACATTAAAGTTTACCTCTTTGATTCTTAAATTGCTTACAATACTTGAAGTATGATTTTTTTCATAATTTTATAACCTATTTACTATTTTTATACTTCAGAAAAATACACACACCCACATATATGTATATATATATATATATATGATTTATGTCTAAGCATTATATAAATATTTACCTTCATTCTGTTCTTTACTTTCTAACTATCTTGTAATTATATGCTATCACTGACCTCTTATGATCTATTACTGACCTGTTTTCAGGTGGTTGAGATTGCACAAGGCTCTATGGAATAATTTCTAAAAATAAACTTATAAGTTTATTTTTATTTAATTCAACAAATTTATTTTAAAAATGGAGATAAATGTACAGATTTTAAAAGCATTTTTGCATAAAAGTATATGAATATATCTTTCTCAGTACTTGATATTTTTAAAGGATTGATAATTTGCATTAAAATCTTACTAGTTACAATGAGCATAAAGTACATGTAAAACAAGATGCAACCTGGAAATAGTCAAAGTTTTCTTGGTGTGTAAAGATTAAGCATAATGATTTTTCACTTTTTGGCTTGTTTTTTCCTAAATTTTATATAGTCTCTGAGTTGTTTCTGGGGTGTTCTGAGCTTTCTGAGGTTAATATCCAATTATCAGTGACTGCATATTAGGTTTGTTTTTTTGTGACTGGGTTACCTCACTCAGGATGATATTCTCTAGATGCATCCATTTTCTTAAGAATTTCATAAAGTCATTTTTTTGTGATAGCTGAGTAGTAATCCATTGTGTAAATATACCACAATTTTTGTATCCATTCATCTACTGAAAGAAATCTGTGTTCTTTCCAGCTTCTGGATATTATAAGTAGGGCTGCTATGAACATTGTTGTCCATATATCTTTGTTGTATGTTGGAGCTTCTCTGGGATATATGCCCAGAAGTGGAATAACTGGGTCTTCAGATAGTACTATGTCCAATATTCTGAAGAACCACCAGACTGATTTCCAGAGTTGTTGTACCAGTTTACGACTCCAGCAACAGTGGAGAAGTGTTCCTCTTTCTCCGAATCCTCACTAGCATATGTTGTCATCTGAATTTTTGATATTAGCCATTCTGACTGGTGTGAGGTGGAAACTCAGAGTTGTTTTGATTTGAATTTCCTGGAGGACTAAGGATGTCAAGCACTTCGTTAGATGCTTCTCAGTCATTTGCTATTTCTCAACTGAAAACTTTTTGTTTAGCACTGTACCCCATAATTAATAGGGTTGTTTGATTCTCTGTTGTCAAACTTCTTGAGTTCTTTGTATTCCTTGGATATTAGGCCTCTATCACATGTGGGGCTGATAAAGACCTTTTGCCAATCTGTGGGCTGCTGATTTGTTTTCTTGACAGTTTCCTTACCCTTACAGAAACTTTGCAATCTCATTAAGTCCCATTTGTTGATATTTGACCTTAAAGCATGAGCCACTGGTGTACTGTTCAGGAAAATTTGTTCTGTGCCTATGTGTTCTAAGGTTTTCCCTAATTTCTCTTCTAATAGTTTCAGTGTACCTGGTTTAATGTGGAGATCTTTGATCCACTTGCACTTGAGCTTTGTACAAGAAGATAACAAAGGGTCTATTTTCATTCTTCTGCATGCTGAGTGCCTGTTTGACCAACACTATTTGTTAAAGAGGCTGTCCTTTTTCCATTGAATGTTTGCAGCTCCTTTGTCAATGATCAAGTGACCATATATGTGAGGGTTCATTTCTAGATCTTCTATTCTATTCCATTGATCCATGTTCCAGTACCATGCAGCTTTAACACAATTGCCTTGTAATAGAGCTTGAGGTCAGTGATGTTGATTCCCCCAGTTGTTTTTTTTTTTTTTTTTTTTTTTTTGTTGCTGAGGATGGATTTTGCTATTCTAGGTCTTTGGTTATTCCAGATAATATTGCACATTGCTCTTTCCAACTCTATGAAGAATAGGATTGGAATTTTGATGGGGATGGCATTGAATCTGTAAATTGCTTTTGGTAAGATGGCCATACTTACAATGTTTATCCCTCTAATCCATGAAAATGGGAGACCTTTCCATTTTCTAAGATCTTCCTCAATTTCCTTCATTAGAGATTTGAAGTTCTTGTCATACAGGTCATTCACTTACTTAGTTAATGTCACTCCAAGTTATTTCATATTGTTTGTGGCTATTGTGAAGGATATCTTTTCCATAATTTTTTTATACAGATGTTTGTCCTTTGAGTAGAGGAAGGCTACTTATTAGTTTGAGTTAATTTTATATCCAGCCAATTTGCTGAACTTGTTTATCAGCTGTAGGAGTTCTCTGGTGGAATTTATGGGGTTGCTTAAGTACAGTATTATGTCATCTGCAAACATTGATATTTTAAATCCTTCCTTTCCAATTTGTATCCCTTTGATTTCTTTTTGTTGTCTAATTGCTCATTCCAGGTCTTTGAGTACTGTATTGAATAGGTATGGGGAGAGTGGGCACCCTTGTCGAGTCCCTGATTTTAGTGGGATTTCTTCAAGTTTCTCATTGTTAAGTTTGATGTTGGCTATTGGTTTTCTGTATATTGCTTTTATAACATTTAGTTATGGGCCTTGGATTCCTGTTCTTTCCAAGACTTTTAACATGAAGGGGTGTTGAATTTTGTCAAATGCTTTCTCAACATATTGTGTGATGTCTATGTGTTTTTGCTTTGAGTTTGATATTTGGTGGATTAAGTTGATGGATTTCCATATATTAAACCATCCCTGCATACCAGGGATGAAGCCTACTTGATCATGGTGAATGAGCATTTTGATGTGTTCTTGGATTTGGTTTTAATGGATTTTGTTGAGTATTTTTGCATCAATGTTCATAAGTGAGATTGGTCTAAAGTTCTCTTTCCTTATAGGGTCTTTGTGTGGTTTAGGAACAAGGGTTACTGTGTCCTTGAAAAATGGGTTAGGTAGTGTTACATATGACTATATTTTGTGGAATAGTTTGGACAGTATTGGTATTAGGTTCTCAATAAATATATCATAGAATTCTGCACTGATCCCATGTTGACCTGGGCTTTTTTTTTTTTTTTTTTTTTTTTTTGTTGTTGAAAGGCTTTTGATGACTGCTTCTATTTCTTTAGTTGTTATGGGTTTATTTAGATGATTTACCTGGTCCTGGTTTAACTTTAGTATCTGGTATCTGTCTAGGAATTCATGAAATTCCTACAGAATTTCCAGCTTTGTTGAGTAAAAGCTTTTGTAGTAGGATCTGATGATTTCTTGAATTTCCTCAGTTTCAGTTGTTATGTCTCTACTTTCTTTTCTGATTTTGTTCATTTGGATAATCTCTCTTTGCCCTCTAGTTAGTCTGGCTAATCAATCTTGTTAATTTTCTCAAAGAACCAACTCTTGGTTTTGTTGATTCTTTGAATGGTTCTTTTTGTTTCTATTTGGTCAATTTCTGCCCTAAGTTTGATTATTTCTTGCTGTCTACTCCTCTTGGGTGTATTTGCCTCCTTTGGTTCTAGGTCTTTAAACTGTGATGTCAAGTTGCTATTGTTTGCTCTCTCCAGTTTTTTTTTTTTTTTTTTTTTTTTTTTTTTTTTTTTTTGAAACTCTCAGAGCTATGAGTTTTCCTCTCAGTACTGCTATCATTGCATCCCATAGGTTTGGGTATGTTGTGTTTTTATTTTCCTTAAATTTTAAAAAATCCTTAATTTCTTTCTTTATTTCTTCTTTGACCATGCTATCATTTAATAGATCATTGTTTAGTTTCCATGTGTATATGTGCTTTTTGTTGTTTTCCTTGTTATTAAAGACCATCCTTAGTCCAAGGTGATCTGATAGGATGCAAGGGAGTTTTTCGATCTTGTATCTGTTGAGGCCTGTTTTGTGACTGATCATATTATCAGTTTTGGAGAAGGTGCCATGAGGTGCTGAGAAGAAGTTGTATTCTTTTGTGTTAGAATGAAATTATCTGTAGATGTCCATTATATCCAATTGGTTCATAACCTCTGCTAGGTTCACTGCGTCCTTGCTCAGTTTCTGTTTCCATAATATGTCCTTTGATGACAGTGAGGCTGTTGAGGTCTCCCACTTATTGTGTGGGATGCTATGTATTTTATGAGCTTTAGTAGAGTTTCTTTTATTAATATGGGTGCTCTTATATTTGGAGGGTATATGTTAAGGATTGACAGTTCCTCCTGACAAATTTTCCCTGTAATGATTATAAAGTGTCATTTCTTATCTTCTTTGATAACCTTTGACTGAAAATCTACTTTTTTTGATATTAGAATTGCTACTCTAGCTTGTTTCCTGGGGCCATTTGCTTGGAAGGTTTTTTCCCCCAACCTTTTACTGTGAGATAGTGCCTGTCTTTGTCTCTGAGATGAGTTTCCTGTATGCAGCAAAATGCTGGATTCTGTCTATGTATCCAGTCTGAAAGCCTATGTCTTTTTATTGGGGAATTGAGTCCATTTATGTTAACAGATATTAAGAAATAGTGGTTGGTATTTCCTGCTATTTTTGCTTTTAGAGGTAGAATTGTGCCTGTGTGTCTTTCTTCTTTTGGCTTTTTTGCTTAGGTATTTTCTTGCTTTTACTAGGATGTAGTTTTCCTCCTTGCATTTGGTTCTCTACCTATAATTCTTTGTAGGGCTGGGTTTGTGGTCAGATATTTTGTAAATTTAGTTTTGTCCTGGAATATCTTGGTCTCTACATCTATGATGATTGAGAGTTTTGCTGGGTATAGCAGCTTGGGCTGACAGTTCTGTTCTCTTAGGGTCTGCATGGTGTCTGTCCAGGATCTTCTAGCTTTCATAGACTCTGTTAAGAAGTTATGTGTGATTCTGATTGGTCTGCCTTTATAATTTACGTGACCTTTTTGGCTTTCTACTTTTCGTATTCTTTCTTTGCTTTAGACACTTGGCATTTTGACTATTATGTGTCGGAAGGAATTTCTTTTTGATCCACTCTATTTGGAGTTCTGTAGGCTTCTTTTATGCTCATAGTCATCTCATTCTTTTTTTTAATTATTTAAAATTTTTATTGGATAATTTCTGTATTTATGCTTCAGGTGTTATCCCATTTCTACCAATCTCATCCTGCCTCCCCCTCTCATTTCCTTCATGAAGGTGCTCTCTCTTTATTAATTAAAAAGGTCATCTCATTCTTAAAGGTAGGGAAGTTTTCTTCTACGATATTTTTGAAGATATTTACTGTGCCTCTTAGTTGATATTCCTCGCCCTTTTCCATTCCTATTATCCTTAGTTTTGGTCTTCTCATTGTGTCCTGGATCTCCTGGACATTTTGTATTAGGAGCTTTTTGGCTTTTGCACCTTCTCTGACTGTTTTGTCTACGTTTTCAATGTTGTATTTGGCTCCTGAAATTCTCTCTTCCATCTCTTGTAGTCTGTTGGAGATGCTTACATCTGTGACTCCTGATTTCTTGTTTAGGTTTTCTACCTCCAGGGTTGTCTCTTTTAGTGTTTTCTTTATTGTTTCCATTCCAAATTTAAATTCCTCCTTTAATTCCTTCATCTCTTTGGTTCTGTTTTCCTCTAGTCCTTTGATTTCCTTGAGTGTTTTTCATGTTTCCTCTTTAAAAGCTTCTATTTCTTCATGCCTTTCCTACCATTCTTTTTTAAAGGTCTCCATCCTCATCTTGAGGTATGATGTCAGGTCTGAGTGTTCTTTTTCTGAAGTGTTTGGCATTCTACTGTTTGTTGTGATGGGAGAGATGGGTTCTGATGTTGCCATCTTGTCTTGGTTTCCATTGGGTAAGTTCTTTTGCTTTCCTCTTGCCATCTTGTTCTCTGTGATTATAAATGGTTTTGTTGTCAGTGATTGGTTCCTGTCTATCCTGTGTATTTTGCCTGTGTCCTTGGATCTCCACTGTTTTATGTGGCAAATGCCTTGAGGGTTTGGTTCGCACAAAGGGCCTTCTGGGTGGAAACCAAGTCTTTAAGGCAGAGTTCTTGTTCCTCTGAATTAACTGGAGGGCCGCACCTACTGCGGGCTAGCAGTAGCTCTCTTAGTTCCTGGCTACTAGCAGCACAGTCTTGCCAGGCGTGTGTCTCTGGTTCTCTATTGTTCCCGGTGACAAATGGCCATAACATTTGGTCTGCAAGCAAGGACCTTCCGGGTGGAAACCAAGTCCCTAAGGCAGAGTTCCTATTCCTCTGAAACAATCGGGGAGCCATGCTTTTTGCATGTTTGGCCTAGCCCTCTCTGCATCCTGGCTAGTAGCAGTGCAGTCTCACCAGGTCTTCATCCCAGGATCTCTGTTGTTCCCGGTGACAAATGGCCTGAGCATTGGTCTGCATGCAAGGGCTTTCTGGGTGGAAATCATTTCCCTATGGCAGAGATTCTGCTCCCCTAAACCAATCAGGGGGGACATGTTTTATGCATGCTTGGCCCAGACCTCTCTGTGCCCTGGCTACTCACAGTGCAGTCTCACCAGGCCTGTGTCGCTGGATCTCTGCTGTTCCTGTTTGGTCTTCATGCAAGGGCCTTCTGGGTGGAAACCAAGTCTCTAAGGCAGAGTTCCTGCTCTCCTGGACCAACCAGAGAACCGCACCTACAAATTATATGTTTATGACCGATCCTGGTGCTTGGAACCATTGTAGGTGCTATAATTTCTTAAGGGATGAAGAAATAACTCTATCTCTGAGGCATTTACAATTTTTCATGTTTATGTTTGCAACAAGAAAATGTCTGTCTGTGCAAGATCAATCCTTTCTAAGAATGGGAATACACTGCAAAATTACCCCCAAACTATTCTTGTGACCTAAATGAGTATTGTTCAAGGTAAATTTACTATAGAAAATATTTAAAATAAGACTTAGATGTAATAGATACAAAATTTATGATGAGCCCTACTAAGTCAGGTAAGAACGGTCTTCTGTGTTTTGATAGCACATTCTAATCATATTCATGAGTAATTGGATTTTATACAGAAACACATAGGTAGTATTCTGGTATGGCACAACAGTAAACATGGTGCTCATTACTGATAACATCAGCAAATTGTGCCCAATCTTGGCGTATGTATTTTGGATGCATTATTATCCATGTATTTCAGTTAAGTGCATTCCTTTGAGCCAGGTAGTGCTCAGTGGTTCTCTTCAGCAGAAAACCTTTCCCATATCATGCTTTTCAGTCTCGATTTGGAACTTAACTACCTATAGCTTCTCCTAGCTCTTAACAATGAGTCCAGAGCCTCCAAACACAAGAGGTCCCTGCCTTAGTCTCCCTCTTCTGTACTTTTAGCTAATCCCAGTTTCTAATACTGAAGATGTTTTTCAGGTGGAATTTTATATCAGGTATAAACTTTTATGATAAACTCTCAATCATAGTGAAGTCATTGGAAGGTACATAAGATTGTGACTGGCTACATAAATTCCTCCAATAAAACTCTTTCCATATAAGAAGGAGAATTTCAATAAATGTTTAGGTGTTTAAGAACCCCTGATACTCCTATCACAGTGTAAATTCATATGTTCTTTTGGTGTTTTCTTGTATATATATGCCACAATCTTACTCTATAGTTTATAGGTAATCATGCCCAAATTTTTATATCATTTATTGGTTATTTTATTTATTTAAATTTCAAAAGTTATCCCCCTTCCCAGTATTCCCTACACAAACCCCCATTCCATCCCCAGTGCCCCTGCTTCTATGTGTTGCTCCTCTGCCTACCCACGGACCCACCCACTCCCTCCTCAGTGCCCTAGAATTTTCCTATACTAGGTCATCAAGCTGGCATAAGACCATGAAGCTCCCTTCCCACTGATACCAGATAAGGCAATCCTCAGCTACATATGCAGCTGGAGCCATGGGTCCACCTATGTGTACTCTTTGGCTGGTGGTTTAGTCCCTGGGAGTTTTGGGAGCTCTGGTTGCTTGATATTGTTGCTCTTCTTATGGGGTTGTAAACCCCTTCAACTCCTTCAGTACTTACCCTAATTCCTACATTGTTGTCCCTGTGCTAAGACCAATGGTTGGCTGTGTACATCTATATTGGTAAGGCTTTGGCACAGTCTCCCAGGGGACAACTCTACCCAGCTCCTGTCAGCAAGCACTTCTTGACATCAGCAAGAACGTCTGGGTTTGGTGTCTGCACATGTTTTATTCTATGCATTTGCCTAGCACCAGTGTGCTTTAAAAAAAACCATGAGCCATGTACATCAAGGTGAGCATACCTCCTCCTTTCAGTATTTCTATGTTCAAATTTACTCCCTACTATTTGTGAGATCCTAGGACAAGTTACATCACTTGCATAGGTTTCAGATGCCAAAAACAAAGCAAAGCAAAACAAAACAAAACAACAACAAAAAGCAAGCAAACAAAAAACCCACAGCAAATTATTATCATAAAATCTATTGTATTTTTTGTGAGTCATAGGTTAACATGTGAAAGTCTATAGTCTATAAATCTGCTTTCACATTGCTCAGCAATTTTAATAAAAAAGAATCCCCCAAATATATACTGAAGATTTTGTAAAAAACATACAAAAACAAAAGTCAAAAAAGTAAAAGTGTAAGTTATTTAAATTGAAACAGAGAGAAAAGGGATATCCTTTCCTGCCTATACTGACTTGGCTATGAAGACAAAGAACTCCAGCTTGGGCATCTGTGAAGAACAGCTGATGAGTTTTGTATATGCATTTTATTCCTAATGAAAGTAATTAAGACTGTAGCTTTAGAATTGAATAGATTAAGCTCCAAGAGGGGGAACTCAACTTTAGGAGACAGTCCCCAGAGAAAAATGAAATTGATAATGAAAATATAAATTCAGATTCAGATTTTGTTTAAAAACCTTTATTAAATATGAAAGCTTAAACAGTAATATCATGCACTGGCTAGTTTTGTGTTTCAACATGACACAAGCTGGAATTATCACAGAGAAAGGAGCCTCAGTTGGGAAGGTGCCTTCATGAGATCCAACTGTAAGGCAGTTTCTCAACTAGTGATCAAGAGGGGAGAGACCAGCCTATTGTGGGTGGTGCCATCCCTGGGCTGGTAGTTCTGGGTTCTATAAGAAAGCAAACTGAGCAAGCCAGGGGAAGCAAACCAGTAGGGAACATCCCTCTAATGGCCTCTGAATCAGCTTCTCTTTCTTGACCTGCTTGAGTTCCAGTCCTGACTTCCTGTGGTGATGAACAGCAATGTAGAAGTGTAAGCTGAAAAAACCCTTTTCTCCCCAACTTGCTTCTTGATCATGATGTTTGTGCAGGAATAGAAACCCTAAGACATACTAAGATACATATATGGAAGATATACTCATAATAAAGCGTATCATAAAAAAGGACAACCTTTTATAGTCTACACTTTGTTCAAAGAAAGCCAGTCACAGGAAGGTGACTAAAGGAACATTAAACACAATTAATGAATATAACTTTAATTACCTCATTACAAGATTTGAACTAGTTAATATGAAACTTTGTTTTCCCTAAGCAAACTTTATGCATTTAGATGCCTAGTTTATCACAAAGGAATTTAAAAATAACCCACGTAAAAAGTACAAATGATGGCAATTTGGAAATGTAAATCAAATTGCAAAACCACATAGGTTTCATGAATTCAAGAGTATTTTTGGACTCTTTTGTTTCTTCTTCTTATGTATAACTTGCCACTTGTACCCAAGGTCATTTTTGCTCATCCTGTGTAGGTGCAATAATTACACAGATTAGTTCATGTATATTAAAAAAATGAAAGTTTAAGATAATAATTAGAACTTGATGTGAACTACAGTTAAAGTCTGATGGATACATTTACATTAAATGTCAAAAATAAGATATTATTTCTATGCCTAAAATAGGACTTAAAGTGAAATAATTAGCTCTTAATTAAAGACACAAGTAGTTTTCATTTTTTAAATGTTCTTAATGGTTAATTAATTCAGGTGACAATTATATTTCAAAACTTCTGAAGGTTCTCCCTCCTTCTGATTTGGGTTATAATATAAATAACACGTTAGAAATAAATAATGTATTTTGTTAGAATTCAGTATTTTCTTCCAATTCATTAGTGTTGACATGACCTGTGTTATTTCTAGCTCTCTATTAATGAAAATACATTTTCTTCTCTGAGACATTCCACAATTTTTATCTCCTAGAAGATGAATTTTAAATTTTCTTTTAGTCCTTGAAGAATCATTATCAATATTTATTGCATGTATATTTTATCACCTGTAGGCCAATGAAAAAGTACCAAAACTATATTAATGGCTTACTGACTCCCCCAAAATTCTGAGGATGATTGTCTCCTATTGCATTTGTCTTAGGTAAAATTTCGTTTATGGGAATTTACTTAATCTGACAGGTAAACAAGATAGAAGGATCTATCAGTGCCAAATAGAATGCTAAATTGTATGAAAGTTACATTTACAAATTTCAATATTTTATAGTTTTTTAAATTTTTATTGATTATTTTATTTACATTTCAGATGTTATTTCCCTTCCCAGTTTCCCCTCCAAAACCCCCCTATTCCATCCCCTCCTCACCCTGCTTCTATGAATATACCTCTCCCTCACATTACCCCCTCCTGCTTCACTACCCCAGCATTCTCCTAAGCTCTGGCATCTAGCCTTCACAAATGTCTCCTCCAACTGATGCAAGATAAAGGCATCCTCTGTTACATATGCAGTTGAAACCATGGGTCCTTCCATCTGCATTCTTTGTTTGGTGGTTTAGTCCCTTGGAACTCTGGGGGTGAGGTTGTTTGATACTGTTGTTCTTCCTTTGGGGTTACAATCTCCTTCAGCTCCTTTGGTCTTTTTTCTGACTCTTCCATTGGGCTCCTCTGCTCAGTCTGATGATTAGCTGCAAGCATCCTTATCTGTATAAGCAAGGCTCTGGCTGGCTTTTTTTTTTCAAGCTCTTGGCTATTATAAATAAGGCTGTAATGAACACAATGAAGCCTGTGTTCTTGTTATATGTTGGAGCATTGCATTAGTCAGGGTTTCTATTCCTGCACAAACATCATGACCAAGAAGCAAGTTGCAGAGAAAAGGGTTTATTCAGCTTATACTTCCACATTGCTGTTCATCACCAAAGGAAGTCAGGACTGGAACTTAAGCAGGTCAGGAAGCAGGAGCTGATGCAGAGGCCATGGAGGGATGTTACTTACTTACTGGCTTGCTTCCTGTGGCTTGCTCAGCTTGCTTTGTTATAATCCAGGTCTAATAGCCCAGGAATGGTACCATCCACAATGGGCTGGGCCCTCTCCCCTTGATAACTAGTCGAGAGAATGCCTCACATGTGGATATCATGGAGGAATTTCCACAACTGAGGCTCCTTTCTCTGTGATTAACTCCAGCTTGTATCAAGTTGACACACAAAACCAGCCAGTACAAGCATGGTTTGGGTAAATGCCCAGGAGTGGTATAGCTGGGTCCTCAAGTAGTACTATGTCCTGTTTTCTGAGGAACTGCCAGACGTATTTCCAGGGTGGTTGTACCAGCTTGCAATCCCTTATTTAATTGACTTTAGCTTTGTTCTTTGTAGGATGCTTTCATATGTTATATATTTGCTGATTTTATGTGAATGCTAAAAGTACTTTGATGTTTATAAAAGAAACCTTTGGAATACTTTCGAGAGGATAAATCAGTTGATTCATTTGAGTAATTTATCAATCTTTGAATGTTTGTCTTTTCATTTACTTTTTCTTTGATTTCTTTCATCAATATTTATTGATGTCGGTGTGCTCGTGTTTTCTTTCCTGGTTAAATTTAATCCTATACTTTCTTCTTTTGTGATATTTAAAACTGAAATAGTTTGCATTTGACTTCTGTGTAGTTCATTATTCCTAAGCATTTATAAACTGATTTTTACATGTCAATCAGAGTCAGTTTTTTTCTACTTTTCAGTTTGGAAGCCTTTTAATCTCTGCTCCTGTATAATTGCTCTAGCTGTACTTTATCTAATGTGTTGAATATAGATGAGGTGAATCCAAAGGCTTGTTCATTCAAATCACATTATCCTAACTCAGGATGATACTATATAAAGTGTTGTGATAAATGGCTTTTTATATGTATGTTCTGTATTATGCATTTCACATCTTAATTTCATTATTATCCCCAAATAACCAGTGCATGAAATAAACGCAAATATGTATATGTGTATGTTAACATATATGGTGAATACATGCAGGAAATGTGTTATTTACATACAAGAGGTTATTATTTGGCTTCAAAGAAGGAATTTCTTATCATTATATACACCATAGATAAAAACAGAAGGCAATGTGGTAAGTGAAATAAATAGTCACAAGACATATACATCATAGTTCCACGATGGGATGTTCCTAAAGCTTTTAGATTGACAAGAAGTAATGGATATGTAAGAGTGGATCTCAAGAGCTGGAGTGAAAGTTACATGAGAGCAGTTGTGTACTGCATGTAAATTCTGAGTTTTTCAAGAATAACTTTTGGAGGTCTATTGTACTGATCTGTGCCCATGAATATATGCACTCTGTACTTAGATGTTTAAAAAAGAAAATCCTCATGTTCTATTCTTTCTATAAAAACATACAAAGTACACAAGAGTACACGGAAACCTGCCAGGAATGCAGATTTTACTCTGATTTGACTGGCTATGTTGTACATGTACAGATTCCTGTATATGCAATGATAGTTCATATTTGGGGCCACAGTGCTCCATTTATTCCTCTGGACTTAGATTTTATTTCTTTGGCTAGTGGGTGTATCACTCTCCTTTCTACATGTCTGTGCTTTAAATATGCATTTCTATAACACTTTAAATATTCTATTTTTCTGTATTCATTTCTTTTTTTTTAAACTTTACTTAAAGAAGAGAGATACATGTACAAATTTTTAAAAGCTTTTTCGAAAATTTTTAGAGGTTTGATAGCATGCACTGAAATACCACTAGTTACCATAAGCAAAAAGTACATGTAGAACAGAAATAACATGGAAACAGTCAGAGTTTTCTTGGTGTGTATAGATTAAACATAATGATTTGTGAATACCAAAACTTGCCACAAGGCTATATTCCTAGCTCTTGGATTATTAATGATTTAAGATCTAGGTGTACCACACTCAGAGGGTGCTATACATGTATTTTTTCCTAAGAAGGACTAACGCCTTCACTATTTGGCCTTTGTTATCAATGGAGTACTACTCAGCTATTAGAAACAACGACCTTATGAAATAGCTACGAAAATGGATTCATCTAGAAAATATCATCCTGAGTGAGGTAACCCCATCACAAAAGAGCAGATATAATATGCAGTCACTGATAATTGGCTACTAGCCCCAGAATGCTCTGAATACCCCAGAAACAACTTGCGGGCCATATGAAGCTCAAGAATAACACTTTAAATATTCTTAATAAACCTGATTCATTTGGAACTAGAGAGAATATTGACCCATAGCTGCAAATATGAGCTGTATATACTGGTTACTTCTATATTATAATAAGGGTCATTTTATTTCCCTTCCATTTTATACTACATGTGAAATGTTGCTATCACTTCTGTGACTTTTGCAACCGATAAAACTACAACATCTAGTCTACTGTCTGAGCTTAATTAAGAGACACAATTCTGGAAGACATTATCATGATACTATTTGCTTTTACCTAGTTAAATCTCTTCAAAACTTACACACAATAAGGCTCATACTTGGTAATTTAAGACCTGAAATTTTCCCTAACCTTTCAGGACCTTGCATTTGTTTTAAATCTCAATGTGCAGAACTTTATTAGAGTTTGATTCACAAGTGATGACCTGCTTTATGCATTACATGAGTGTAATGCCCTCTACTGCTCCCTGGACCAACATAAAAACAAAACATTGCATCTCATTGGAGCTGTTGAAACATAGGAATTTTAATAAATATGAATTATAGGGCAATAAAATTTATCATTATGTGAAGACTTGGGATATTATTAAATATTTTTGTAAACTTGCATTATTATTTTGCTCTTTCTATTTATTTTCTATTTCACTCTAAAATTATAATGCACTCCCTAGTTATTTCTTACATAGATTCTAAAATCCAAATCACCTTAAACACACTTTTTATGGCATTATTTCAGGAACAAGTTTTAAGTATAATTTTCAATCTTAAGTGGAAGATCTCTACTTCGTACAGAAATTTACGATTACCACATCTATTCCAGCCTTGCTTCCTCTTCTTTGTAGCTTGTCGAAAATGCCTGCTGATGCTGCCAACACAATGGCCAAAGATCTTTGGCACTGATCTCTAGTATGAAAAAGGAATTTTTCATTAGTTAGCATAGTGATTCAGTCTGAAGAACTACTCTGGCCCCATGACCCTGCTTTTGCCAGTCACACTGAAAATTCAAACATGTTTTTATCATGAAAAGGGCAGCATATGCACAATGACAGGAGAGCTTGAGTGTTGCATCTTCTTGCTCACTCATCTTTCAAGGCTAACATATGACCATCTGGACTACACTAGTTTCCAGGTCTCACCAATGGTGTTCTATGCGAGCCTGCATGCCTTATGTTCTAATCATTGGAATAGGGTGTGCTTCTGGAGAAACCCAAACATTAAGTTTCTTCTCTCATCCAAGCCACATTGATGTGGAAAAGATGCTGATGAGCTAATGAAGTAGATGGTCTCATGCTGCTGGATGTATCTTTATATTTATTTAATAATTAGATATATCACAAATATTCAAATCTAACATTGACTTACAGAAAATGCAACTGCAGAGAAACCTATGTGCTCTTTGAATGCTAAACTTAAATTTGCAAATTTGAAAGGGAATATATGTAATTAGTAAGAAGGATGGAGCAGATACTGTCTGTTGTCTTTAAATATGTGTCATGCTTCTAAATCCTTTTAAAGTGCTCAGCACAGTGACATTTTTGTCATTCATATTACTTTTTTTAAATGACTTAATTTTACAAAACAAAGATAGATGTACAGATTTTAAACATTTTTTGCTTAAAATTATACATTTTTGTCAGTACTGTTTTTTCAGATATTAAAGTAATTTTTACATAAAACTCTGTGAATATATTTTTTAGTCAGTACTTGATTTTTCCAAGGGCTTGACAGTATGCATTGAAAACCTAATAGTTACAATGAGTGTAAAGTACATGCAAAACAAAATGCAACATGGAAATTGTCAAAGTCTTCTTGTTTTGTAAATATATTTTTTTGTTTCTTGATTTCTTGGGCTTCATACAGTCTGTGAGTTCTTTCCGGGGGAGTGCAAGCCTCTGGGGTTAACATCCCAATATCAGTGACTGCATATTATGTCTGTTCTTTTGTGACTGGGTTATCTCACTCAGGATGATATTCTCTAGATGCAGCCATTTTCTTAAGAATTTGGTTAAGTCATTGTTTCTGGTGGCTGAGTAGTATTCCATTGTGTAAATGTACCACAATTTTTGTATCCATTCATCTTCTGAAGGACATCTGGGTTCTTTCCAGCTTCTGGCTACTATAAATAGAGCTGCTATGAACATTGTGGTGCATATATCTTTGCTGTGTATTAAAGTGTCTCTGGGGTATATGCACAGGAGTGGAATAGCTGGGTCTTCAGATAGTACAATATCCAATTTTCTGAGGTATTGCCAGACTGATTTCCAGAGTGGTTGTATTAGTTTGCAACCCCACCAACAGTGGAGAAGTGTTCCTCTTTCTCTGCAGCCTCGCCAGCATCTGCTGTCATCTGCGTTTTGGATCTTGGTCATTCTGACTGGTGTGAGGTGGAATCTCAGTGTTGTTTGGATTTGCATTTCCCAGATGGCTAAGGATGTCCATCACTTCCTCAGATGTTTCTCGGCCAATCGGTGTTCCTCAACTGAGAACATTTTGTTTAGCTCTGTACCCCATTTTTTAATAGGGTTATTTGATTCTCTGGTGTCTAGCTTTTTGAGTTCCTTGTATACCTTGGATATTAGGCCTCTATCTGATGTGGTGTTGGTAAAGATCTTTTCCCATTGTGTTGGTTGCCTTTTTGTTTTCTTGACAATTTCCTTAGTCTTACAGAAACTTTGCAATCTCATTAAGTCCCATTTGTTAATCTTTGACCTTAGAGCTTGAGCCATTGGTGTTTTGTTCAGGAAATTTTCTCCTGTGCCTATGTGTTCTAAGGTTTTCCCTACTTTCTCATCTAATAATTTCAGTGTATCTGGTTTAATGTGGAGATCTTTGATCCACTTACACTTGAGCTTTGTACAAGGAGATAAGAAAGGGTCTATTTTCATTCTTTTGCATGCTGAGTGCCAGTTGGACCAGCACCATTTGTTGAATAGGCTGTCCTTTTTCCATTGAATGTTTTCAGCACCTTTGTCAAAAATCAGTTGACCATATACATGAGGGCTCATTTCTGGATCTTCTATTCTATTCCATTGATCCACATGCCTATTTTTGTACCAGTACCATGCAGTTTTCAGCACAATTGCCTTGTAATATAGCTTGAGGTCAGGAATAGTGATTCCCGCAGATGTTTTTTTGTTGTTGAGGATGGATTTCGCTATTCTAGGTCTTTTGTTATTCCATAAGAAATTGCACAATGATCTTTCCAATTCCTTACAGAACTGGGTTGAAATTTTGATGGGGATTGCATTGAATCTGTAGATTGCTTTTGGTAGGATGGCCATTTTTAAGATGTTGATCTTTCCAATCCATGAGCATGGGAGATCTTTCCATTTTCTGAGATTCTCCTCAATTTCTTTTTATAGAGATTTGAAATTCTTGTCATACAAGTCCTTCACTTGCTTAGTTAGAGTCACACCAAGGTATTTCATAGTTTTTGTGACGATTGTGAAGGGTACTTTTTCCCTAATTTCTTTCTCCACATGTTTGTCCTTTGAGTATAGGAAGGCTACTGATTTGTTCGAGTTAATTTTGTATCCAGCCACTTTGCTCAACTTGTTTTTCAGTTGTAGGAGTTCTCTGGTGAAATTTTTGGGGTCACTCAAGTACACTATCATTTCATCGGCAAAGAGTGATGTTTTTATCTCTTCCTGTTCGATTTGTATCCTCTTGATCTCCTTTTGCTGTCTAATTGCTCCAGCCAGGACTTCCAGTACTATGTTGAATAGGTAGGGGGAGAGTGGGCAGCCTTGTCGAGTCCCTGATTTTAGTGGGATTGCTTCAAGTTTCTCGCCATTAAGTTAGATGTTGGCTGTTGGTTTGCTGTATATTGCTTTTATTATGTTTAGGTATGCACCTTGGATTCCTGTTCTTTCCAGGATTTTTAACATGGAGGGGTGTTGGATTTTGTCAAATGCTTTCTCAGCATCTAGTGAGATGACCATGTGATTTTGATCTTTCAGTTTGTTTATATGTTGGATTACATTGATGGATTTCCTTATATTAAACCATCCCTGAATCCCAGAGATGAAGCATACTTGGTCATGATGAATGATCATTTTAATGTGTTCTTGGATTCGGTTTGCAAGGATTTTGTTGAGTATTTTTGCATCAATGTTCATAAGTGAGATTGGTCTGAAGTTCTCTTTCCTTGTAGGGTCTTTTTGTGGTTTAGGTACGAGGGTTATTGTAGCCTCAAAAAATGAGTTAGGTAGTATTCCATCTGATTCTATCTTTTGGAATATTTTGTAGAGTATTGGTGTTATATCCCCAATAAAAGTCTGGTAAAATTCTGCACTGAACCCGTCTGGACCTGGGCTCTTTTTGGTTGGGAGACTTTTGATGACTTCTTCTATTTCTTTAGGTGTTATAGGGTTATTTAAATGGTTTACTTGGTCCTAGTTTAACTTTGGGATCTTGTATCTGTCTAGGAATTTATCCATTTCCTCCAGATTTTCCAATTTTGTGGAGTATAAGTTTTTGTAGTAGGATCTGATGATTTCTTGAATTTCCTCAGTTTCAGTTGTTATGTCCCCACATTCATTTCTGATTTTGTTAATATGTATACTCTCTCTTTCCCCTCTAGTTAGTCTTGCTAGAGGTTTATCAATCTTGTTGATTTTCTCAAAGAACCAACTCTTGATTTTGTTGATTTTTTTCAATGGTTCTTTTTGATTCTATTTGGTCTATTTCTGCCCTAATTTCGATTATTTCTTGCTGTCTACTCTTTTTGGGTATATCTGTTTCTTTCTGTTCTAGGGCTTTTAGCTGTGCTGTCAGGTTGCTGATGTAAGCTCTCTCCAGTTTCTTTTTGGAAGCACTTAGGGCTATGAGTTTTCCTCTCAGTACTGCTTTCATTGCATCCCATAGGTTTGGGTATGTTGTGTTTTCGTTTTCGTTGAATTCTAGAAAATCCTTAATTCCTTTTTTTATTCCTTCTTTGACCCTGCTATCATTTAACAGAGCGTTGTTTAGTTTCCATGTGTATTTGGGCTTTTTGTTGTCTTTGTTGTTGTTAAAGACCAGCCGTAGACCATGGTGATCTGAGGGGATGCATGGGAGTATTTCAATCTTCTTATATCGATTGAGGCTCGCTCTGTGTCCAATTATGTGGTTAATTTTCGAGAAGGTGCCATGGGTTGGTGAGAAGAAAGTGTATTTTTTTACTTTAGGATAATATGTTCTGAATATATTTATTAATTCTAGTTGGTTCAAAGTCTCTGCTAGTTTTGCAGTGTCCTTGTTCAGTTTCTGTTTCCATGATCTGTCCATTGGTGAGAGTGGGGTATTAAAGTCTCCCACTATTATTGTGTGTGGTGAAATGTATTTTTTGAGCTTTAGTAGGATTTCTTTTATGAATGTGGGTGCTTTTTTATTTGGAGTATATATGTTAAGGATTGAGAGTTTCTCCTGACAGATTTCCCCGGTAATGAGTAAAAAGTGTCCTTCCTTATCTTTTTTGATAACTTTTGGTTGGAAATTTACTTTATTCGATATTAGAATAGCCACTCCAGCTTGCTTCCTGGAGCTGTTTGCTTGGAAGTTTTTTTCCCACCCTTTTACTCTGAGATAGTGCCTGTCTTTGTCTCTAGATGAGTTTCCTGTATGCAGCAAAAGGCTGCATTTTGTTTATGTATCCAGTCTGATAGCCTATGTCTTTTTATTGGGGAGTTGAGTCCATTTATGTTAATAGATATCAAGGAATAGTTGTTTCTATATCCTGCCATTATTGCTTTTGTGGGTTGAGTTGTGTCTGTGTCTTTTTCTTCTTTTAGTTTTCTTGTTTAGGAGTTTTTTTTGTTTTTACTAGGCTGTATTTTTCTCATTGTATTGGGTTTTCCACCTGTAATTCATTGTAGTGCTGGGTTTGTGGTCAGATATTGTGTAAATTTTGATTTGTCTTGAAATATCTTCATCTCTCCATCGATGGTGATTGATAGTTTTGCTGGGTATAGCAGCTTGGGCTGGCACTTGTGTTCTCTTAGGGTGTGCATGATCTTCTGTCCAGGCTCTTCTAGCTTTCATAGTTTCTGTTGAGAAATCCGGTGTGAGTTTGATTGGCCTGCCTTTATATGTTACCTGACCTTTTTCCCTTACTGCTTTTAGTATTCTTTCTTTGCTTTTGGCACTTGATGTTTTTACTATTATGTGTCGGGAGGTATTTCTTTTCTGGTCCAACCTATTTGGAGTTCTGAAGGCTACTTTTATGCTCGTGGTCATCTCATTCTTGAGGGTAGGGAAGTTTTCTTCTACAATTTTGTTGAAGATATTTACTGTGCCTCTTAGTTGATACTCTTCTCCCTCTTCTATTCCTATTATCCTTAGGTTCGGTCTTCTCATTGTGTCCTGAATTTCCTGGACATTTTGGGTTAGGAGCTTTTTGTTTTTTGCATCTTCTCTGGCTGTTTTGTCTATGTTTGCAATGTTGTCTTCTGTCCCCGAGATTCTTTCTTTCATCTCTTGTAATCTATTGGAAATGCTTGTTTCTGTGATTCCTGGTTTCTTTTTTAGGTGTTTTACCTCTAGGGTTATCTCTTTTTTGTGTTTTCTTTATTGTGTCAATTTCCGTTTTAAATTCCCTCTTTTATTTCTTCATCTCTTTGCTTCTGTTTTCCTCTAGTTATTTGAGTTCTTTGAGTGTTTTTCTTGTTTCCTCTTTAAAAGCTTCTGAATCTTTTTGCTTTTTCTTTTGTTCTTGTTTAAGTATCTCTATCAGCATCTTGAGGTATGATTTCACATCTGTGCCTTTTTTTTCTGGAGTGTTTGGAATTCCGATGTTTGCTGTTATGGGAGAGCTGGGTTCTGGTGTTGCCATGTTGTCTTGGTTTCCTTGGGATATACTCTTTCACTTTCCTCTTGCCATTTTGTTGTCAGTGATATGTTCTTGCCTTTCCCTTGTATCTGGTCTGTGTCCCTGTATCTCCACTAGTCCAGGTGGCAGATGGGTCAAGCCCTGTTCTATGCCTCAAGAGTTGCCGGGTGGGAACAGAAGTTCTAAAGTTCTGTTGCAGGGTGGGAACAGAAGTTCTAAAGTTCTTTTTCTGGTTGCTGGATCAGACAGGGCGGGGCAGGGCAAGGCAGGGTGTGCACTTTCCATGTGCACTCCGCAGAGATCTCTCTGCTCCCTGGCAGCTCAGGTCTCCCACCCACCAGTTGCTCAGCCTCTATGATCCACCATTCCGGGTGGCAGATGGACCAGGCTCCGCTCTGCGTCCTGAAGTCGCCTCCAGGTGGGAACAGAAGTTCCTAAGATCTGTTCCCGGCCATTGGATTTGGCAGGACAGGGCAGGTCAAGGCAGGGGGTGTACTTTCTTTGTGCACTCCGCAGAGATCCCTCTGCTCTCCAGCAGCCTAGGTCTCCCACTCACCAGTTGCTCAGCCTCTATGAGCCGCCGTTCCGGGTGGCAGATGGGCCAGGCTCCGCTCTGTGTCCTGAAGTCGCCTCCGGGTGGGAACAGAAGTTCCTAAGATCAGTTCCTGGTCAGAGTTGCTCAGCCTTTATGAGCTGCCGTTCCGGGTGGCTGGTGGGCCAGGCTCCGCTCTTCATATTACTTTTGAAGAAGAAATACAAGTGCCTCGAGGTTAAATACCATGCCTAAGGTAAAAATCTGCAAATATTGGAGGTGGAATTATGACATAAATGTTTCAGAGACCATCATAAACATTTCTCTTCAAGGATTAAAGGTACTTTGAAATGTTCTCAAAATACTTTTAACACATTATTAGATAAAAGTATGCATAAAATACATTGCTATTTTCCTAAGACAGCATACATTGTTATTTTCCTAGGAAACCATTGAAACCATGAACAACAGTATCTGTTTGATTTATAAATGATAAGTACATGATAAGGCCTGTTTGCAAGAACATGGTCCTAAGCAAATGCAATTTTCTTAGATTTTTTTTTAGAAATTTTGCTACAATTTTTTATCTCTATAGTGGAACATATTGATGAAATAATAATCTTTAAATATGGCTGATTCTCTTAGTATATTATAATACCTTTTATATATAGATAAACCTAAAATGTAAAAGACTTGACAAAACAAAATCTGAAACATCTCTTCAGATTATTGATATAATTACAAAGAGAATGGGATTCAATTAGGAGTAGAAATCAGGACTTTTCCTCACTCTTAACTATGTTGCAATGGGATAAATAATTATTCTTTGTTACTGTATGAAGGGGCACAGTAAGAACTTGGACTTCTCCCCAAGTGAGACAGAACATCCTTGGAGGAATAGGAGTGAAGTAAGGTTCATATTATATGATGCCACATATAGATGGTATGATCCGGGATGCAATCAGTCATCTACAAGAAGATGGTGTGATTTGTTAATCGTATCATGGAGAAAGAAATTGGCTTCTAAGCAATTTTCTCAGATGTTTTAGGACGTTAATGTTAGATCTGGGTGTAGAGGAGGTGAGTCCACAGGAATACCAAGGTGCAAGTATAGGTAGAATGGGAGATAGAAAATCTATGCTCAAAAACTTTGGTAAGAGCCCAGTATGAATGGAGAAGTGTTGTTTTTTTTCTGGGGATTTTCAAAAAGCTTTTCCTGGAAACTCATATTATGAAGATTATACACAGAGCACACACCCATTAGCTTTTGCCCACTGTGTGACTCTGGTAACTGTAGAGTTCTTAAACATAGAGATCCCATTTTAAACTAAATATCTTTTGTTAAGACACCATACATGCCTAGTTCATTATTTTAAAATATGGGAAGTCAAAGTGAATCAACTCAATGAAAACCTTTCAGCTTTCATGAGATATTATTCATTTTCCCATAGTTTTTTTTTTAAATAACCACAATTTCTATATGCCTCCAAAGCACTAGAAACTGTCCTAAATAGTGCTGTGAAGAACTGAAGAAAAGAGAGACACACTGATACATATACAAAGGAAAATTAAAATCTGTGGGCGGGGCTGTCAGATAAGGAAGGCACAGTATTCCTTGAAGCTTAGTGTGTCTGTCACATATAGTTAAACAAGGTGTGGGTGATTGGATGGGTGTTGTGTCATACAGCTGAACAAAGAAGCAAGTTTAGCTAATCTCATAGGGACAGTCTCTATCAAAGATCATTTTTCAGATCCTAAAATCTTGGAAGATAAAACTATTGTGGACATTTTCTGCACACACTATCAACACAAAGTCAGTGGAGGAAATGTTTTCTATCCCTTTGTCCCTCAAGGAAAGTCTTTGTCATTCGAGGTGTCTGAGACACTGTCTCTTTGATGTGGCCATGCCCATATCAAGTGATACACATCCATTCAGGACACACATACACAGGGGTTATTTTTCTGTGTATAAATTCCCTTGACTGGAATTTACACTAAAATCATCATGTGGAATAAACACTCATGTTCCCAGCAGAAAGATGCTAGTCATTAATTTTTAAGAGATGAAATATTACACATTCTATTACAAATGGATCAAATACATGGATGTGGGCTGACATTTTCTCACAGAGACCCATTCTGGCATCTTTAAAAAGAAATGGGCCAAATGAAACTTAAGCTTCTCATTTTGACATACTTAAAACCCAGCATGTAAATATGGCCCCTGAGAGAAACAGAGACAAGCTTACAAACAGATGTTTCCACAGGTAAATCATTGATTTTTAACCTTGAGGAGATAATAAAGCAATGTCAACTTCCTTTTATCAGCAAGAGAGGGAAGTCATCCATCACCCCCAGGGGCTTGTGATGCTTATAAATGAATAGTGGTAACAAAGTCAGTGTGACACCTTTGATACAGCAAATCCTTAGATCTCTTTGAGGCTGGGATCTTATGCTGAAAGACCAGCAGTGGTGTATTTATAGAGCACTCCTACAGCTGTGGATACTAGCAACATTTTCTAAGTATTTTCTCAAGCCCTTTCAGTATGAGATCAGTCCAAATTATAGCATCCACTGCAAACTTTCTCAGGCACACATAATATTGTAAAAATTTCAAAGTAATCCTTGATCTTGTTTTTATGACTCTTATTGGATATGCTCTGTATTTACATTTTAAATGTTATCCTCTTTCCCCACTCTCCAATTACCTCTTTTTCTCTCTTTACTTCCATGAAGATGCTCCCACTATCACTTCAGTGCCTTGTCATTCCCATACACTGGGAAAAGGAGCCTTCACTGGATGAAAGGCCTCTTCTACTGATGCCAGACAATGCCATCCTCTACTATATATGCATCTGGAGCCATGGTTCACTCCATTAGAACTCCTTGTTTGGAGTTTTAGTCCTGAGAGCTCTGGAGGGTTTCCTTGGTTGATATTGTTGTTCTTTCCATGGGGTTACAAACCCTTTCAGACCTTTCTCTAGTTTCTCTATTGGGTCTCTTTGTTCACTCTGATGGTCAGATGCAAGCATCCTCATCTGTATCAGTATGGCTCTGGAAGAGCCTCTGAGAAGGCATCCATGTCAGGCTCCTGCCAGTAAGCACTTCTTGGCATCAGCAATAGTGACTGGTTTTGATGGTTGCTTATGGGATGGATCCCCAGGTGAGGCAGTCCCTGGATGGTCTTTACTTCAGTCCCTACTCCTCTATTTGTCCCCTGTATTTGCTCTCATGAGAATTTTATTCTCTCTTCTAAGAAAAATTGAGCCATCCATATACTGGCCAGCCTTCCGGTTTTTTTATTTTTTTTTGAGCTTCATAAGGTCTGTGAATTGTGTCTTGGGTTCTGACATTTTTTTGGCTAGTATCCCATTATCAGTGAGTGTATACCATGTGTGTTCTTTTGTGACTGGGTTACTTCACTCAGAATGATAGCATCTAGTTTCATCTATTTGCCTAAGGATTTCATTGTTACTAATAGCTGAGTAGTACTCCATTGTGTAAATGTAACACAATTCTGTATCCATTCTTCTGTTAAAGGATATCTGTTTTCTTTCCAGATTCTGGTTATTATAAATAAGGCTGCTATAAACATGGTGGAGCATGTATCCTTGTTAGATGTTAGAGTGTCTTTTGGGTATATGTTCAGGAGTACTATAGCTGGGTCAGCAGGTAGTACTATGTCCAATTATCTGATGGACCACAAGACTTATTTTCATTGTGGTTATACCAGCTTGCAATCCCACCAACAGTGGAGGAGTGTTCCTCTTTCTCTACATCTTCTCCAGCATTTTCTGTCACCTGAGTTTTTGATCTTAGCCAGAAGACTGGTGTGTGGTAGAATCTCAGGGTTGTTTTGATTTGCATTTCCCTGATGACTATTGAATGGTGAACATTTCTTTATGTGCTTCTCAGTCATTCAGCATTTCTCAGTTGAGAATTCTTTGTTTAGCTCTGTACCCCATTTTTCAATAAGATTATTTGATTATCTGGAGTCTAACTTCTTCAGTCTTTTGTACAGACAGGATATTAGCTCTCTATCAAATGTAGGATTTATAAAGATCTTTATCCAATCTGTTGGCTGTCATTTTGTCCGATTTACAGTATCCTTTGCTTTAACGAAGCTTTGCATTTATGAGGTGCCATTTGTAAATTTCTGGTCTTAGAGCATAAGCCATTGGTGTTCTGTTCAGGAAATTTTCCATGTGCCTGTGTATTCTAAGCTCTGCCCCACTTCCTTTTCTGTTAGTTTCAGTGTACCTAGTTTTATGTGAAGGTATTTGATCCACTTAGATTTGAGCTCTGAGATAAGAATGGGTAGATTTGCATTCTTTTGCATACCAAATGCCCTTTGAACCAGCATCATTTTTTGAAAATTCTGTATTTTATCCATTAGATGTTTTTAGCTCATTTATCAAAGAGCAAGTGACCAAAGGTGCATGGGTTCATTTGGGGTCTTTAATTCTATTCAGTTGATCTACCTGTCTATCTCTGTACCAATATAATGCAATTTTTATCACAATTGATCTGTATTTCAGCTTGAGTTCAGGGCTGGTGATTTCTTCAGAAGTTCTTTTATTGTCGAGGATAGTTTTCCTTATACTGTTTTCTGTTGTTGTTGTTTTTGTTTGTTTGATTGTTCCAAATGAATATGCACATTGCTTTTTCTAATCCTATGAAGAATTGAGTTGAAAATATTAATGGGGATTGCTTTAAAACTGTAGATTGCTTTTGGCAAGATGGCCATTTTACTTTATTCATCCTGCCAATCACTGAACCTGGGAGATCTTTTCATCTTTTGAGATCTTCTTCAATTATTTCTTTAGAGACTTGAAGTTCTTGTCATATAGATTTTTAACTTTCTTCATTAGGGTCACACCATGGTATTTTATATTATTGGTGACTATTGTAAAAGGTGTTGTTTCCCTAGGTTCTTTTTCAGCCTGTTTATCTTTTGAGTAGAAGAAGGCTACTGATTTGTTTAAGTTAATTTTATAACCAGCCATTTTGCTGAAGTTGTTTATCAGCTCTGGGATTTCTCTGGGGGAATTTTTGGGATAACTTCAATATACTATTATATCATCTGCAAATAGTGATATTTTGAATTTTTTTCTGTCTAATTTGGATTCCTTTAATATCCTTTTGTCTAAGACTTTCAATACTGTATTGAAAAGGTAGGGCAAGAGTGGGCAGCCTTGTCTAGTCCCTAATTTAAGTGGGATTGCTTCAAGTTTCTCACCATTTAGTTTGATGTTGGCAACTGGTTTGCTGTATATTGCTTTTACTATTCTTAAGAATGGGCCTTGAATTCCTGATCTTTCCAATGCTTTTAACATGAAGGTGTGTTGAACTTTCTCAAATGATTTCTCAGCACCTAATGTATTACTCATGTATCTTTTTCTTTGAATTTGTTTATAGTGGATTACATAGGAAATGACAAGAGGCAAGTGTAAGAACCTAAGCAACAAAAACCAAGAGAACCTGGCAACATCAAAACATAGTTCTCCCACCACAGCAAGTAATGGATATCACAGCACACCAGAGAAACAGGATTTTTCCTTAAAATCATATGTCATGTTGATGATGAAGGACCCCAAGAACCACATAAATAACTCCTCTAAAAATGCAGAAGAACCAGCAGAATACACATATAAAAGTAGAAGTCTTTAAAATGAAAACACAAAAATCACATATAAAAGTAGATGTCCTTAAAAAAAAAAACACAAACGACCTACAGGACACAACCAAACAGATAAAGGAATTTAAAACAGAAATAGAAACAATAAGGAAATCACAAAAAAGACAACCCCGGAGATGAAAAACCTAAGCAAAAGATCAGAAGTCATAGATGCAAACATCACAAACAGAATACAAGAGATGGTAGAGAGAATATCAGGGGCATAAAATACCATAGAAAGCACTAACCCAACCATCAAAGGAAATACAAAAATTTAAAAGGTCCTAACTCAAAACCTCTAGGAAATCCAAGACACAATGAGAAGATCAAACCTAATGATTATAGTTGTAGAAGAGAGCAAAACATCTCAACTTAAAGGCCCACTAAATATCTTCAACAAAATCATAGAAGAAAATTCCCCTAACCTAAAGAAAGGAATGACCATGAACATATATGAAGCCTAAATAACTTGAAATAGATTGGACCAGGAAAGAAATTCCTCCCTATACAAAATAGTTAAAACACCAAATGTTTAAAACAATGAAAAAAATACTGAAAGCAGTAAGGGAAAATGGACAAGTAACATATAAAGGGAGACCTGATCAGAATTACACCAGACTTCTCAGCAGAGACTATGAAAGCTAGAAGATCTTGAACATATGTTACACAGACCCTACTAGAACACACATGCCAGCCCAGATTACTATAGCCAGCAAAACTCTCAATTATGATAAATGGAAAAACCAAGATATTCCAGGTCAAAACCAAATTTACATAATATCTGTCCAAAAACCCAGCCCTACAAAGGATAATATATAGAAAACTCCAACACAAGGAGAAAATCTGCACCCTAGGAAAAGCAATAAATAAATAAATAAATAAATAAATAAATAAATAAATAAATAAATGAATAAATAAATTTCTTGCAAGAAACCCAAAAGAAAAGAACCACACAATTATAATTCTACCTCTAACAACAAAAATAACAGAAAACAACAATCATTATGTTTTAATATTTCTTAACATTAATGGACTCAATTCCCCAATAAAAAGTCATAGACTATCAGACTGGATACATAAACAGGAAACCTGCATTTGTTGCATACATTTCTGTGACAAAGATAGATACTACCTCAGAGTAAAAGGTTGGGAAAAATTTTTCAAGCAAATGGTCCCAAGAAACAAGCTTGACTAGCCATTCTAATATCAAATGCAATAGATTTTCAACCAAAAGTCATTGAAAAGATAAGGAAGGACATTTCTTACTCATCAAAAGTAAAATCTTTCAAGATGAACTCTCAGTCATGAGCATCTATTCTCCAAATGCAATGGCACACACATTTATAAATGAAACTTTACTAAAGCTCAAATCACATATTGCACCACACACAATAATAGTGGGAGACGTCAACACACCACTCTCATCAATGGACAGATCATAAAAGCAGACACTGAACAGTGACTTAGTGAAATTAACAAAAGTTATGAACCAAATAGTTTTAACAGACATATATTGAACATTTCATCCTAAAACTAAAGAATATAACTTCTTCTCAGCATCTCTTGGTACTTTCTCCAAAATAGACCATATGATCAGTCACAAAAAAGGCCTCAAAAGATACAAGAAGATTTAAATATCCCATGCATCTGATCAGATCACCATGGACTAAGGCTGGTCTTCAATAACAACAAAAACAACAGAAAAGCCACATACACATGGAAGCTGAACCATGCTCTACTCGATGACAGCTTGTTCCTAGACAAAATATAGAAGTTAAAGACTATTTAGAATTTACTGAAAATGAAAGCACAACATACCCAAACTTATGGGATACAATGAAAACAATACTAAGAGGAAAACTCAGAGCCTCCAGAAACTGAAGAGAGCACACAATAACTGCTTAACAGCATTCCTGAAATCTCTAGAACAAAAAGAAGCAGATACGCACAAGAGGAGTAGATGGCAGAAAGTAATGAAACTCAGAAGTGAAAACAACCAATTAGAAATAAAAATAACTATACAAAGAATCAGCAAAACCAGGAGCTGGTTCTTTGTGAAAATCAACAGGATAGAAAAACCCTTAGGGCACAGAAACAGTATTCAAATTAACTTAATCAGAAACAAAAAGGGAGATATAACATCAGAAAATGAGGAAATTAAAAAAAAATATCAGATCCTACATCAAAAGTTTTGTTCTTTATAAATCAATCTGTATTTAAAGATTATGGGCAGAACATCAAAAATACAGATGTATGGAAAGAGCAAATAAGCAACCAAACAAACAGCAATAATAAGCAGGAAAAACTTATAAGCCCATTTGTAGAAGGAAATACTATGACCTTTTTTGAATATCTCTCTGATCTGAGGACACAGTGCATGTTTATTTGATCATAAAATGTTCATTCCTCTTTGTAGCAAATGAATTAGTACAGCAATTCATGGCTGTATAAGGAACAGAAAACAAGTGACTCATGAGGGCTCCTCCTCAAAAAACTCTATATCACTACATAGCAGAGGAAAGGCAGAGAGGATGGAAGTGCCATTAGCAATCTCTTTAATAGGATGCCTACTTAGAGGGATAGCAGTAAGTCCTTCCCTAGAAAGTTAATCCTTTAGTCCCAGATCCTTCATCCAAATATCAGTTTCAGGAATGGGTAACAACGTACAGATCAAGCCTTAAACCAAATCAGAAAGAAGTTTCTTACCCTCATGACATTAACGTTACTAGTGTAATCGTAGCATGGTGGGGGTGGCCATTGTTGTCAACTGCACAATGCATAGCTGCATACCATTGGTGGATACTTTGCTCTTTTGGTAGATTGTGTAAGATATCCCTGCACTCTGAAAGAGAACTTGTATGGTTGATGTTTCCAGATCAGCTGCAGCTTCAATTTCTCATGGTATATGTCTTAAGTATGTGGTGTCTTCAGCAAGAGGGTCTTACTATCAAGTTTTGGAGATATCCATGGGTAGTATACATATCCTGAAATGCTCAGGAGTCTATCAGACCTTACTTTCAAATATCTGAAAAGCAGAGGTAACCCATTCCTGGAACAGGACACTTGATCTGTTAGCCCTGTGATGTTTCTCCTGTTTCCATCTTTTTATAAAGGTTAATATTTCTTTATACATTGTTTGCCTTATAGTTGTTTATTAGATTGTACTGGTAAAACTATTTTCATGGTTAAACTATATTTGAACAGATATCATAGGACAGTTTGATTCTTCTGTTATTATCTATTTAAAATAATTCTATGATGTTTGCTTTGTGAATTTTATGAGAATTTATTTCAATTTTCTGAGCTCAATAATATAAAAATGTAACATGCTCAGAGATAATGGTTTTTTTATTTTTAAAATTTCAAGTCAGATTTTGTGTGTATGTGTGTATGTTTGTATCTGTCTTTCTGACTGTCTTTGTGTGTGTGTGTATGTGTGTGTGTGTGTGTGTGTGTGTGTGTGATCTGTTCACTTGTGAATGTAGGTCAGAGGACAATTGGCAGGTATAGATTCTCTCCTTCTACCATGTTTATCTTAGAAGTTGAGGAGTTCTGGGATCATATCTGAATCACCAGTCTTGACTACAAGTGCCTTTATTCACTTAGCTTTCTCACCAGCTTAATGATGCAGGAATTTTGCTAAGTTAATGTAAAATAATACTGGTCTACATCTCAGAAGCTCTGATACATTACTTTTTGTCTAATTACCTATCATCAAGAAAAGTAATTCCTTGACTTTTTACACTGCAGACACCCCTTTCCCTGTTCTAATTCCATTCATGTCTGCCTATTTTCTTCTAAAATTCAGTGTCTTTAATTATTGCTGTTACACACACAAGCACACATACACACACTCACTCATAAATATGCTCTATTCTTAAATGTTTGTTCTATTCTTCCTCTTTACATGGTCTGCATAATCCAGCTACATTTTGAGTGCCTTATTAACATATATGAATATATTAACACAAATTGGTATACATCTTCTTTGAAGAGAAAAATTACTCTATGTTTGTGGTGCCCAAACGAGTGTGTTTAGCATATTCTGAGTGTGTAGACCTGTTTTGCAAAGCTTTGAATTACAACTTAAAAATAGCTCTTTTTACCTTACAAATCCTCTGAACATGGCTTATACCATCTGGATCCTTAGACATAGTTCTGACCCCTGATGTTTACTATTCAATTACCTGAAAGAATCAGATTTCATTTACTCTGTTGTATATAGTTATTGTGTCCAGATTTTTTTTTTTTAAAGGGAGTATAAACATAATGAAACTTGCTTATATAAGGAAAAGATGTATTCATGACTTTGGAGAAAACCTGTTACCCAAAAATTGCTAGTCTTAAGTTGGTTTATTCTGCTTTAGCAAAACTAGCCAAATGTTTTCCAGAGTAATTATATTGAATAAAATTCACACATAGTTGTGATGGCTTGTATATGGTTAGACCAAGGACTGGCACTATTAGAAAGTATAGCCCTTTTGGAATTGGTGTGTGTGTGTGTGTGTGTGTGTGTGTGTGTGTGTGTGTGTGCGTTTGTGTATGTGTGTAACCATAGGCTTAAGCTTTAATACCCAATTTCTAGCCTTCAGTATTTCAGTATACTGCTAGCAGCCCTCAGATGAAGATGTAGATCTCTCAGCTTCTCCTGTACCATCCTTTCCTGGATGCCTCCATGCTCTCATCTTGATGATAATGTACTGAACCTCTGACCTGTAAGCCAGACCCTATTAAATGTTGTTGTTATAAGAATTTAACGTTGGCTAGCATGAATCATACCTTTCTGTATCAAAGATGCAGGAATTTATGGGTGAAGGCTCTTTCTGACAATACCTTGACTTCTCCATGTTCATTGATTTGTGTAGGTTTTGTCTTCATCAATAGGCCTTGCTTGCAGTTTGTGCCAGGCTACCTATGGCCTTGACAACAGTCTGAGTTTTTTTTTGAAAACTCCGTAAGAGCCCTTTGGCTAACAATTCAATTAGATGTAATCCTAGTACTGGAGTACTGGAACCTTCAGTTGGTAACAAGATATGGTCAATTGGGACTCTCACTTCCCTACTAATTGGTAATATCATTAGATAGCCTTTATATATACACGCCTTTTAGGAAGTTTCTACTATAGCCTGTTCACATAATAAACTTCAAATTATTTTTATTTTTAATTGTATCTTTCCGTATTCACTCTCTGGTCCCCATTTACCCTCACCATCACCACCTGTTTCTGCCATTCATCTATTTTATTTCCTTTCCCTATAGAGATCTATCATCCTTCAGTCCCTTGCTCTATACCTAATCTCTGTAGTTCTAAGGATCATAGCCTGGTTATCATTGACTTAATAGCTAATATCCACATATAAGTGAATGCATACAATGTTTGTCTCTCTGAGTCTGAGACGCCATACTCAGAATGATTATGTTTTAGTTACATTTATTTACCTACAGATTTAATGATTTCATTATTTTTAAAATTGAGTAATACTCCACTGGGAAAACTGAATTAGATCAAGATAATACAAATTGGAAATGAATAAATCAAATAATCTTTATTTGCAGCATATTATGTGCTAGTATATATACAATCCTGTAATATTCCTTTGGGAAGCTCAGACAGCTGATAAACACTTTAAGCAAAGTAGTCCAATACAAAATTCACTCAACAAAACCAGTAGCCATATGAATGATCGACAGAGAAAGGAATCAGAAAAACAATAATCTTAAATAATATAACTTATTTGAAGCTAGCCTCAAGTAACTTTATATAGTAACTTCACATAATATAAAATATCTTGGAGGAACTCCAATAAAGCAAATGAAAAACTTGTATAATAAAAATTTCAGGGCACTGAATGTTGAAAATGTTGTAAGATCTTCTGTGTTCATTGACATAGTTAAAATGCCCATACTACCAAAAGCTACTTACTGATTTAATGCAATTTCTAGCCCCCATCAAATTTCCAACACAATTACTTAGAGACCTTGAAAGGACAATTGCCATTATCATATTAAAACAGAAGCAAAAAAACAACAAACAAACAAACAAAGGAAAACATGATAGCCAAAAACAACCTTGAAGAATAAATGACTCTTGGGAGGTTTCACTGTTCCTGATTTCAAGCTATACTACAAACATATACTAATAGAAACAACATGGTAATGACACAAAGACATGTTGATAAATAAAATTGAATTGAATATATAGACATAAGTCTACACACCTAAAGAAGCCAGAAATACACTCTGGGAAAAAGACAGCATTTTCAAATAACATTACTAGTCAAATTTGATTTCTACATATAGGAAATGAAAATAGATCCATACTTATCACCTTACACAAAAAAATCTGTTAATGGATAAATAACCTCAACATAAAATGTGAAATGCAAACCTAAATGCTTTGATATTTCATCTTATACACAGGAGAATGGCTAAGATAAACAACAGATGACAGCTTTTCTTTGTGATAATGTGTGGTAAGAGATCAACTCATTCATGGATGGTGGGAGTTCAAACTTGTCCAGCCACTATGGTGGCACCTCAAAATGTTGGGATTAGAGCTGCCTTAAAGTCTGGCTCTACCATTTTGGCGCATATATATAAAAGAAGCTCCATCCTGCCACAGAGACACTTGTCCAACCACAGTCATTGATTTTACATTAATAATACCCACCATTTTTAACAACCTTGATGTCTCTTAACAGAACAAATAAGAAATTGTGGTATGCACTGCACTTGACATGTTTAGAGATAGTTTCGTGCCAAACATCCCATGTCTCAAGCACTTGCATAATTCTAACTCAATTAAAACTTGTCACTAAGAGTATTTTAATTTTTCATGGATTTATTTTTTTTCTTTTGACTTGAAAATAGGGTGACTCAATTTGCTAGGCCCCTTTAGTCAACCCCTAACTCCAAAACTAAATATATTACAGTTTATAACTATAGCACAATTACAGTTATAAAGAAGTAACACAAAATATTTTATGGTTGAGGGTCACTACAACATGAGAAACTATATTAAAGGGTCACAGCATTAGGAAGGTTGAGAACCACTGGCATAGAATGCAAATCCCCTAAATATTTATATACTTCATGCCTCCCATCGATATCAAAATGTTGTCTCTTTGTTAAAGGTACTCCATAAATTTTCCCTGCTCAAGTGACTAAAACATTTTTGTAATCAATAGCTAAAGTAAGGAAGTGAGACCATGCATGTGGAGGTTATCTTTTATAAGCAAATACCTTGGGAAGACTGTGTAACTCTTGGATACAATTGAATCAGAAGGTGCTGGTTTTGTATCTAGTAACAGAGCAAAAACACGAGACCGATAATTTTTGTGGGCCTGTCAATTTGTTCAAATTGTTTTGAGTTTTTTTGCTTTTATTTTTTGAATTAATATGAATTTGTTTCTTAGTATGACATAAGTTCAAAGACTGTCAAACGGAAGAGAAAATACAGTTGAAAGAGACTTTGTCTATGGACACAGAGAAGTAGGCATAAAGAACCTCATGGTAGTAGTTTGAATTGTGCCGAATATTATTATCAGTTTAAATATTTCCTAGAAGATTAATTTTTGAAGATTTTAAATAAATTTTATTAACATAAACCAAATGTTTCTAACTTCAAGAAGCTGTTCAGATTCTACTGCCTCATAGGCCACATTTTGTAGAGAACAAATTGGCATAGTTGAATTATTATTTTATGTGATACCAGTGTTCTATCAAGTGGTACCTAACATGCATACACAATGTGTGCTGATGGACTTGGGACTTTCTGAGTTTCAGTTTACTGTCATGGTATGATGGTCTCTTGGCTATTCTGTTGATGTCACGACTCAACCTAGCTCTGGACAGCAAGGATTGACTTTCTCTTTGTGACAAAATGCATTCATGTGGAAATCACTGTTTGACTAGGGGCCCAGGAAGAGCTATTGGCACAAAGAAAAGCTGCTTACTGATGGCGGTGATTGTTTTTTGAGTCTCTGTCAAATAAAAAATTGTGGATAATACCCTCAAGTCAAAAACAAGGGCTTGCTAGGCAGGTCAGTCTTCGAGTTTACTGAGGCACGAGAGAAAAGCTGATACTTAGTGAAATCATTTCTGGGTTCCTTCCTTGGCCCTAGCAGGAGCTCTAGCACTGCCAGTGTTAATCTGGCAGCTATAGTCAACAAACCTGGTCACATGCCAGTGCAATACGGGGGGTGGGGGGGGAAAACTCTCTCTCTCTCTCTCTCTCTCTCTCTCTCTCTCTCTCTCTCTCTCTCTCTCTCTCTCTCTCTCTCTCTCTCTCTCTCTCTCCCATATACCATACTTTGGGAATTCTGAAATGTCTTACTGAGCACTTTATTCAATCTAAATTTAAATAGAACTTTTCACCACTTCCCAAGAGAGAAACAACGAAGGAGATGAGAGCGAGAGGAATTGCACAGAGCTAATGCTCCATATCATTTGGCTAATCTATTCTTGTTTATTAATTTATTACACGGAACAGTAAGTTTAATGGCTTTAACTTTGAAGTGGAAAAGAAGCCCCCAAAGTATACTTTCAAAAAATGCAATAATGACTTTAGGAAGATATAGGACAGGGATTGCATTTTGTATTTTAAATTATTTTCAAGACTTTAACCTTAGCCTTCAGATTTATCATTTTACGTTAGCCAAAATAAACTACCACCATAAGAAACCATGTATTATTAAAATCAGAACAGTTTCCTATATTTATTAGTTTGGTCATAAAACTGCTATTAGAAATAGCATACAGATGAGTTCGATATCCATAAAATCACTGAAACATAAGATGACATTTACTACCTGTGGTACATAATTATACTCAAACAGTTTTGGATGCATTTATTTCTGTCACTGAATCATAATTTCAGCAACTTGGACTGCATTTCCGAAGTGGAATTTTAATTTTTTCATTCCTTTTATAATTCCAAATTTGGAAAGATAACTTCAAGAAAATGTTCTTCAGGAAGCAAATGTATATTTTAGATACAGTGTATCAATTTTCAATTATGTTAGGAGTTTTACTTCTTTGTCCTTTACGCCATTAAATCTATCAAACAATCTGATTCGTTACACTGAATTTTAAAATAAATACATGCAAGGTTAAGCATGGTGGTATATGCTCTTTACTCTGGTGCTTGGGAGAGAAAGGCAGGAAGATCTCAGTGATTAGAGACCAGCCTGGTTTACACTGTGAGTTCTTGGGTATTGAGTACTACACTGATGGACATGGTCTCAAAAATAATAAATTAAACAAAATAAATTTAAAGAAATAAAACTTGAAAACTTGTTCAAAATATGACATAAACAATTTCTGTGTGTTTTGCATTGTTCAAATATTTTGTTTTCTCCTTTGTGTGCATACTTTAGGCTTATGTGTGTGTGCACATGCACACATACACACATACACACACACACACACACACACACACACACACACACACACACAAGCCAGCAGAGAATACTGAGTTTCATGCTTCATTGGTCTCTGTTTTATTTTTTATAAAAGGCCTTTCTGTGAAGTTGGAACTGAAGCCAGCCAGCTGGCATGCCTGCATGTCTATATTGTTTCTGTACCACAGCTGATTCCCTATTTCCATGTTAAGAGCTCATAAATCAAAACTTGAATTTTTATTTGGTTGCCATGGTAGAGAACACAGGGCCTCATGTTTGTTTTTGCTTTTCTGCATTTGTCCTATTATTCACCATATAGAAACCATAAAGATTAACAGTAGCAGATTCTCCATTTGCATCTCTTAAATGTATCAAGATATTCTTTAGTATTTGCTGAGCTCTATTTTCAAAACTTAAATACTTTGTTAAGACTGGGTTGAAGAATGGATGTACATGTTAATGAGTTAGTCTGATCAACCATTTGGTATTCAAATTCTAAGGCCCTTTTGTTTTCCCATTTGTAGAAACTATATATTTTATAGAGAATATTATACATTATAATTTGAAAGGTCAGGACATTTTTAAGGCATCTATCCAATGAAAGTACATTGCATTATATAATTTTGTGATTTTTACTTAGCATACTTTATCTGAAATAAAATCTAAATCTAGTAGAAGCCTGCACACTTGATGGAAGAGAACATTTAGAAAGAAACATGTAAGTCAGTGGAGTTATCTCTTGAATAATTTATAATGTAGAATGTTGTTTCTCTAAGCAAAATCTCTCCACCTACAAAAAAATCAAATCACATTTAAATATGAAGTAGCATAACTTCTCAACACCTAACAATGTATATGCTTCAAAATTATTAAACATAAACTTATTTCAAGGAAAATATTGTGTAACAAGTGTACAGTAGAGTCACACAGAAGAGTTCTAGATTCCTATAAAAATTCAACTATCTTTAGGTGTACAACCTTAATGTGCTGGAAGTTATGGAGGTGAGAAAATATTCTAGTTAAATTTTTCCATATCTCTGTTTTACACTTTCCTAGTGTCTGGTTTAATTGTAACATCATCTTTATAAATTGAGAGAGCATACTTAAATATCAATTACTTATACAGAACAAGTTTTTATTTTACAGATTGTATGCAGTCCACCAAGGGCTAGTGCAAAGGTAAAGATGATCATAGAAACTGTAGAGTACAAAGGAGAAGATGTGAGTTCCTGAGGTTTCTTCATTGCCTGATGGAGGCAGGCCAATCAGTGACCTACAGCTCCTCTCTTACCACATGGTGAGGCGACTGCTCAGGTATGTTCTAGGAGGAGTAATGTAAGATATTATTCATTACACTAAGCTAACCAAAACAGACACATCGCTATGTCATATTTATATAAGTTCATATTCACTATAAATATTTAAGGGATTCATTACATTTCACCCATGTATACATTATATATACATTATAATATTTCACCCACATATACAATATGCTGGGATCATATCAAGCTCATTAGCATACAAATCACCTCCATTTTATATTTTTCTTTCTGTTGGAAACATGTATTAGAAATCATTCAATTAATCAAATTCCACTTCTGTCCTTAGTAACTCTTTTTGGTTTGTCATCTCCGATTTTTCCTAGACTCTGCCAACATATATTTGATGCTATTCTTAAGAGAAGAACTCTTTAGTGTGCATAGGGTAGAGTTTTTGCCCATGCAGGAACAAAAGACCTTCATGTAGTTAAGAAAGAAAGAAAGAAAGAAAGAAAGAAAGAAAGAAAGAAAGAAAGAAAGAAGAAAGGAATGAAGGGAGGAAGAAAGGAAGGAGGAAAGAAAGGAAGGATGGAAGAAAGGAAGGAAGGAAGGAAGGAAGGAAGGAAGGAAGGAAGGAAGCCCTGATTGCAGCAATGTGAGCAGGAGAAAAGTGCCAGTCCCTGTGACAGGTGCATACATTCCCAACTACACTGTGCAGACTCCTGTTACCTTGGGGATTGACAACTGCTCCCAAGCTCATTATGAAGATAATTTCATATTGTTTGCTGTGTAGTAACATATTTTACTTTCTTCTTTTGTTAATATTGACTTTCAAGTATTGGGCACTTCTCTTGTTTGACACCGAATGGTTAGTTTCGAGAATCATTTGGAAGAACCATGGCATTGATCAAACTGTCAGAATGCCATCTGCAGAGATTAGACAACTCTATGTTTTTTTTTTTTTTAATTGAACAACTTCATTTTAAAAACAAAGATAAATGTACAGATTTTAAAAACATTTTTGGATAGAAGTATATGAATACATTTTTGTCAGTATTTGATTTTTTTAAAGGTTTTATAGTATGCATTAAAGTCTTACTAGTTACAATGAGCATAAAGTACATGTAAAACAAGATGTGACCTGGAAATAGTCAAAGTTTTCTTGGTGTGTAAAGATTAAGCATAGTAATTTTTCATCTTTTTTTAAACAACTCACAGACTACATGAAGTTCAAGAATAACAAAATCCAAGAAAAAACAAAAAAGACAACTCCATGTTTTAATGGGTGCCTTATCAAAACTTTGTGCATATTTGAGCTGTAAGCAAAAAGTAATAAAATGTAATCATCCACAAGGTAGATTCAAAATCATGATTTGGAGAAAAGTGAAAGAAGTTTTACAAAGATTAAATTGGCTTAACTTTTAACAAACATATAAACCAACAAAGAAAACCTTAAATTTAAAGAGGCAGCTACAAGAGACAATTAACTACATGTGCGCATGCACACACACACACACACACACACACACACAGGCACACACACAAACACACACACACAAAAGTAGAGTAGTGACAATTATAGAAAAGAAAAAGATGTATGTAATTTATAACTATGTAAATTATACTCAGATACTGTAAACTATTGAGTAATTAACATATTTTATAATTTATAGCAATAGAGAGTAAATTACTTATTTGGTATATGTACTTTATGACAGGATCTTTATCTCATATGGAAATGTATAGCATATTTAATATGTCTAGTGCAATATTACTTGGGCTGTATTTAACTGAATTAATTCCTGAGAAAATGAGGTAGTATTGCATTTTAGTTGGTCATCTACAAATGACATTATTCAGGTGGTGATTTTTTTTCAGTTTTGAGTAAGAACAATTTTTATTTCTACAATTAATGTATCATTAAATAACACTCAATGAGTAATATAAAACCCTTCTATTTAAAAAAAGAATAACTATGTTTAAGTTAGTATTTATATTTCTACATTTCAGGATAAATGTGTGTAAGAGAATAACAATATATTAGCATAGTGTTGTACCATACCTCCAATTTTATTTTATTTTGTTTTATATTGAATATTTTATTTATTTACATTTCAAATGTTATTCTATTTCAAGGTTTCTCCTCTGCAAACCCCATCTTCCATCTTCTTACCTCTGCTTCTATGAGGGTGATCTCCTACCTACCCAACCACTCCTGCCTCCTTGCCCTGGCATTCCCCTACATTGGAGCATCGGGTCTTTATAAGACCAAGGGCTGCTCCTCCCACTGATGCTAGATAAGAGCATTCTCAGCTACAAATGCAGCTGGAGCCATAAGTTCTCCATGCATACTCTTTGGTTGGTGCTTTAGTCTCTGGGAGATCTGGGGAATCTGGTTGGTTGATATTGCTGTTCTTCCTATGGGGCTGAAAATCCCTTCAGTTCCTTCATTCCTTTCACTAATTTCTCCACTGGGGTCCCCATGCTTATCCAAGGGTCAGCCTCCGTATTTGACAGGCTCACATGTGTGGACTATAAAAATGAATGATATAATCTCATCTAATGGTTTTTAATTTTTGTTTTTATTTGTAAATTGCATATAATACAATTATAATATTTAGTTGTCAGCATCCTTTTCTGAATATGATTAGTAATTATGCTGTATTTTCAGAAATAAATCTCTATCTTAATTTTTCTCTTCTTTTATCTATATTCAAATCTATATGGAGAACAGTAGAGATTTATATATTTGTGTTTTTTTAATTGAACAACTTTATTTTAAAAGCATAAATATACAGATTTTAAAAGCGTTTTTGCATAACAGTATGTGAATACATTTTTGTCAGTACTTGATTTTTTAAAAAAATTGATAGTATGCCTTAAAATCTTACTACTTACAATAAGCTTTAGTACATGTAAAACTTGAACTTCATATAGCCTGTAAGTTGCCTATCACTGTACCAGTACCATGCACTTTTTAACACAATTGCCTTGTAATATAGCTTGAGGTCAGGGATGGTGATTCCCAGAGATGTATTCTTGTTGTTGAGGATGAATTTCGCTATTCTAGGTCTTTGGTTATTCCAGATGAAATTACACATTGCTCTTTTCAACGCTATGAAGAATTGGGTTGGAATTTTGATGGGGGTTGCATTGAATCTGTAGATTGCTTTTGGTAAGATGGCCATTTTTAAAATGTTGATCTTCCCATTCCATGAGCATGGGAGATCTTTACATTTTCTGAGATCTTCCTCAATTTCCTTTTTTAGAGATTTGAAGTTCTTGTCATACAGGTCCTTCACTTACTTATTTAGAGTCACACCAAGGTATTTCATAGTTTTTGTGACAACTGTGAAGGGTATCTTTCCCCTAATTTCTTTCTCCACATGTTTGTCCTTTGAGTAGAGGAAGGCTACTGATTTATTTGAGATAATTTTATATCCAGGCACTATGCTGAACTTGTTCATCAGCTGTAGGAGTTCTTTGGAAGAATTTGTGGGGTCAATAAAGTACACTATCATGTCGTCTGCAAGTAGTGATGTTTTTACTTCTTCCTTTCCAATGTGTATCCCTTTGATTTCCTTTGGCTGTGTAATTGCTCTAGCCAGGAATGCAGTACTATGTTGAATAAGTAGGGGGAGAGTGGGCAGCCCTGTCTAGTCCCTGATTTTTTTGGGGTTATTTCAAGTTTCCCACCATTGAGTTTGATGTTGGCTGTTGGTTTGCTGTATATTGCTTTTATTGTGTTTAGGTATGGGCCTTGGATTCCTGTTCTTTCCAAGACTTTGAACATGAAGGGATGTTGAATTTTGTCAAATGCTTTCTCAGCATCTAGTGAGATGACCATATGTTTTTTTTTCTTTGAGTTTGTTTATATGGTGGATTACATAGATAGATTTCCATATATTAAACCATCCCTGCATGTCAGGGATGAAGCCTACTTGATCATGGTGAATGATCTTTTTGATGTGTTCTTGGACGCGGTTTGCAAGGATTTTTGTTGAGTATTTTTGCATCAATATTCATAAGTAATATTGGTCTGAAGTTCTCTTTCCTTGTAGGGTCTTTGTGTGCTTTAGGAATAAGGGTTATTGTAGCCTCATAAAATAAGTTAGGTAGAGTTACATCTGATTCTATTTTGTGGAATAATTTGGACAGTATTGGTGTTAGTTTGTCAATAAATGTTTGATAAAATTGTGCACTGAACCCATCTGGACCTGGGCCTTTTTTGGTTGGGAGGTTTTTGATGACTGATTTTATTTCTTTAGGTGTTATGGGATTATTTAGGTAGTTTACCTGGTCCTGGTTTAACTTTAGTATCTGGTATCTATTTAGGAATTCATCCATTTCCTCCAGATTTTCCACCCTTGTTGAGTATAGGCTTTTATAGTAAGATGTGATGATTTCTTGAATTTCCTCAGTTTCAGTAATTATGTCTCCAATTTCCTTTCTGATTTTGTTAATTTGTATACTCTCTCTTTGCTCTCTAGTTAGTCTGGCTAAGAGTTTATCAATCTTGTTATGTTTCTCAAGAACTAGCACTTGGTTTTGTTGATCATTTGAATGGTTCTTTTTGTTTCTATTTAGTTTATTTCTGCCCTAAGTTTGATTTTTTTCTTGTGTCTACTCTTCTTGGGTGTATCTGCTTCCTTTTGTTCTAGAGCTTTCAACTATGCTGTCAGGTTGCTAGTGTATGCTCTCTAATTTTTTTTGGAAGCACTCCGAGCTATGAGTTTTCTTCTCAGTACTTCTTTCATTACATCCCATAGGTTTGGGTATGTTGTGTTTTCATCCTCATTGAATTCTAGAACATCCTTAATTTCTTTCTTTATTTCTTCTTTGACCCTGATATCGTTTAATAGAGCATTGCTTAGTTTCCATGTGTATATGGGCTTTTTGTTGTCTTTGTTGATCACCATGGTGATCTGAAAGGATGTATGGGAGTATTTCAATCTTCTTATATTGATTGAGGCTCATTTTGTGACCAATTATGTGGTCAGTTTTCAAGAAGGTTCTGTGAGGTGCTGAGAAGGTGTATTCTTTTGTTTTAGGATGATATGTTCTGTAGATATCTATTCATTCCAGTTGGTTCATAATCTCTGCTAGTTTTACAGTGTCCTTGTTCATTTTCTGTTTCCATGATCTGTTCATTGGTGAAAGTGGGCTATTAAGGTCTCCCACTATTATTGTGTGTTTTGAAATATATTTTTTGTGCTTTAGTAGGGTTTCTTTTAGGAATATTTGTACTTTTGTATTTGGAGCTTATATGTTAAGGTTTGATAGTTCCTCCTGACAGATTTACCCTGTAATGAGTAAAAAGTGTCCTTTCTTACTTATCCATTTTGATAACTTTTGTTTGAAAATGTACTTTATTCAATATTAGAATGGCCATTCTAGCCTGCTTCTTGGGCCTATTGACTTGGATGTTTTTTTTTTTTTTTTTTTCCAACTTTTTACTCTGAGATAGTGTCTGTCTTTGTCTCTGAGCTGAGTTTCCTGTATGCAGCAAAATGCTGGATTTTGTTTATATATCCAGTCTGATAGCCTATATCTTTTTATTGTGGATTTGAGTCCATTTATGTTAACATATATCAAGGAATAGTGGTTGCTGTCTCCTGCTATTATTGATTTTGTAGGTTGAATTGTTCCTGTGTGCCTTTCTTCTTTTGGTTTTCTTGCTTAGGAGTTTTCTTGTTTTTACTAGGATGTAGTTCCCCTCATTGTATTGGGTTTTTTAATTATAATTCGTTGTAGTGCTGGGTTTTGTGTCAGATATTGTGTAAATTTAATTTTGTCTTGGAATATCTTAGTCTCTCCATCTATATTTATTGATAGTTTTCCTGCGTATAGCAGCTTGGCCTGGCACTTGTGCTCTCTTAGGGTCTGCATGATGTCTGTCCAGGCTCTTTTAGCTTTCATAGTCTCTGTTCAGAAATTGGGTGTGATTCTGACTGGTGTGCCTTTATAAGTTACGTGACTTTTTCCCTTACTGCTTTTGGTATTCTTTCTTTGCTTTGGACACTTGGTGTTTTGACTATTATGTGTCAGGAGGAATTTCTTTTTTGGTCCAACCTATTTGGAGTTCTGTAGGCTTTTTTTTTTTTTTTTTTTTTTAATGCTCATGGTCATCTCACTCTTAAGAGAAGGGTAGTTTTCTTCTACGATTTTGTTGAAGATATTTACTGTACCTCTTAGTTGATATTCTTCTCTCTCTTCTATTCCTATTATCCTTAGGTTCGGTCTTCTCATTGTGTCCCGGATCTCCTGAACATTTTGGGTTGGGAGCTTTTTGCTTTTTGCATCTTCTCTGACTGTTTTGTCTATGTTTTCAATGTTGTCCTCGGCCCCTGCGATTCTCTCTTCCATCTCTTGTATCTCTCTCTTTCCATCTGTTGGAAATGCTTGCATCTGTGACTCCTGATTTCTTTTTTAGGTGTTCTACCTCTAGGGTTGTCTCTTTTAGTGTTTTCTTTATTGTGTCCATTCCTGTTTTAAATTCCTTCTTCCATTCCATCATCTCTTTGGTTCTGTTTTCCTCTAATTCTTTTAGTTCTTTGAGTGTTTTTCTTGTTTCTTCTTTAAAAGCTTCTAATTCTTTATGCTTTCCCCCCATTCTTGTGTAAGGATCTCTATCATTATCTTGAGGTAGGATTTCAGGTCTGAGTCTTCTTTTTCTGAAGTGTTTGGCATTCCTCTGTTTGCTGTGATGGGAGACCTGGGTTCTAGTGTTGCCAGGTTTTCTTGGATTCCCTGGGGTATGTTCTTTAGCTTTCCTCTTGCCATCTTGTTGTCAGTGATTGGTTCTATCTTTTCCCTTGTATCTGGCATGTTTTTCTGGATCTCTGCTGTTCCTGGTCTGAGTGCCTGTTCTGCACCCAAAAGCTGTCGGCTGGGAACAGATGGCCCAATGCCAGGTTCCTGGTTCCCTGGATCAAGCAGGGTAGGGGCGTACTTTCTGCGTGCTTGGCAGAGATTTCTCTGCCCCTTGGCTACTCAGAATGCCTTCTCACCAGGCCTATGCCCCCGGATCTCCTCTGTTCCTGGTGGTAGATGGTCCAATTGCCTCTTCTGCCATCCCTTTCATACTTGTCAACTAATCCAAACACAAAACCATAATTTGAAAATCACCTTCTCAAATACAAATCCTCAGTTTGTGTTCCTGGATGGAGTATGGAATCCTACAAATAACAATTCCTCACCTAAGCAGTATTTGATAGCCTCTTAATATTTCATTGCCTTTTAAAACTTACTCTTCTCTGGGTGATAGAAGACATAGTGTCATTTTTCTCTGGGAGGAAATACCATTTAACACAAGTTGAATTGTCAAAAAATGACAATTGCTGAGAGGAAAGTGACAAATTAGAATGGGATGAACTGCTCAGAAAGAGACTTGCCAACAGCCCAGAGTAACAGGAGCTACATAAAGAAGAGATGTGGGGAAATAGGTGAGAACTTTGGAGAAGCAGTCATTCCATGAAACATTGACAAGTGGGTATCTCTGTGTTAAGCAAGCCATTTAGCATTAGAAGTGATACTGGTTACATTCTAAGCAAGTACTTCAGTTTTTTTTTTTTTCAGAAGGTTTAGTTTTTATATTTACTATTGCTTTATTTTTATGGTATTGTGATATATAAAGAAACTTATCTTGCATTTATCAAACTTCAAATAGTGTGTGCCATCCCAGGAAATCAGAAATGGGACAACATTCCACATGCAAATAAATGAAATAAACAATGAAAAAATTTAAAAAGGTGTCAACTTAAAGATGTTGTTTCATTTATGTGGAATATAATTCTAAAGCCTTAAAAATATATTGCGTGTAAAATTTAAAACTCAGAAGTTGGAAACATAACAATTTTATTTTAAAAAGTAGCTTTTGCATTTAAAGAATATTAAAATTATATTACTATGTGACATGTTGGCTGATATAACTCCTTCCCAGATCAAAAAATCCAATCAAACAATATAAATATCAAGCATAAGAAACACTGTTTCTCCTCATCCATGGTCTTTATTAAAATTCTTCTCTTATACAATACAGCTATGACACAGTTTCTCTCCCCTCTCCCCTTCTTATTTCCCTTTCTCAGATCTACCCCCTCTCTGTTTCCTCTTCAAAAAAGATTAGTCCCACAAGAAATGATACCCATACAGAGAAACCAAGATAAAATGAAACAATGATAAAACCCTCATATCAAAGCTGATCAAGCCAACCCAAGAAGGAAAAGGGACTTAAGAGCAGGCAAAAGAGTCAGAGATAAAGCAGCTCCCACAGTTAGGCATCTCACAAAACCCACAAAGCTAACAGCCATAATATATATGCAGAGGACTTGGTGTTGGTCTATGCAGACTCCATGTTTCCATTTTCAGTTTTTGTGAGCTGCCCATTCCCCCCCAAAAAAACAAAACTCCTTTGAGTTTTTAGTCAGTGTTGTTTAAGAGATTCCCAAATAATTTTATGCTCTTGACTTGCCCTTTATTGCTCCAGAGAGATGCAGAGCCCATGTACTTAGACCTGGACACAAAGGTCCCTGAGCTGTAACTGACATGAAGTTCTCATCCCTGAAGACTTCTGTTCATGACAACAGAAAGTATCATGAAAGCTTCCAACCAAGAAAAGCAACCAACATTCTTACCTATCTATGACACTTAAGAACAACCACAGTGATACGCATGACACAATAACCCTCAGGGCACAGTTGTGGCATGCATACATTGGTGATAAGCAACAGCTGTCACATCAACATAACCCACTTCGCAAGAGGGAAGTCAGTCTTTGTAACTCATCCTCTTCCGTTTTCTTCTACTTCTCCTCCTTCTCTCTTTTTCCTTCTTCTATCATTAAAACCCTGTTTATTTTCTGGTAAGAAAGAGAAGGAAGGGGAGAGAAATATAGGAGATGAAGAAGTGGGAAGGATCTGGAAGGAATTGGAAGAGAAAAAACTTTAATCAGAAAATATTGTATTAAAATATCAATTCATTTTTTAAAAGAAAATTTCTCTTTGTATCAGGTGGAGATCACTAATGAAAAACCATAACATGTAAACTGCAAAGTTGTACAAAACCTCTCCCATATATAAATCTCAGGAAATGTTGTAAAAGAGGAGCTAGAAATATTGTAAAAATTAGAGGGGCATGGAATTTGCTGTGAAATTTGTTCTTCTATCAGTGTCAGAAGCTATGCCTATAAAGTCTTAACATTATGTCTCTCTAAGCTGAACAATAGTTTGCATATCCATATTCAGTCCTTTAGTCTATGTATTTAATTGGGGAATTGAGTCCATTGTTGTTAAGAGATATTAAGGAAAAATAACTGTTGATTTCTGTTATTTCTGTTGTTAGGGGTAGAAAGGAGCACATAAAGAAATATTCAACATCCTTAGTCATGAGGTAAATACAGATCATAACAACCCTGAGATTCCACCTCACACCAGTTAGAATGGTTAAGATCTAAAATTCAGGTGACAGAAGATGCTAGTGAGGATGTGGAGACAGAGGAACACTCCTCCAGTGTTGGTGGGGTTGTAAGCTGATACAACCACTCTGGATATCAGTCTGGTGGTCCCTCAGAACATTGGACATAGTACTACCTGAGGACACTGCTATACCACTCCTGGACATATATGCAAAAGACCTCTCAACATATAACAAGGACACATTCTCCACTATGTGCATAGAAACCTTATTTATAATAACCAGAAGCTAGAAAGAACCCAGATGTCCTTCACAGATAAATGGATACTGAAAATGTGATACATTTACACAATGGAGTACTACTCAGCTATTAAAAGCAATGGCTTCATAAAATTCTTAGACAAATAGAAAGAACTGGAAAATATCATCCTGAGTGAGGTAATCCAATCACAGAAGAACATACATGGTATGCACTCACTGATAAGTGGATATTAGCCCAAAAGCTAGGAATATTCAAGATACAATCCACAGAACACATGAAGCTCAAGAGGAAGACCAAAGAGTGGATGTTTCAGTCCTTCTTCAAAGGAGGAACAAAATTACCACAGGACACACGGAGACAAAATGTGGAGCAGAGACTGAATGGAAGGCCATCCAGAGACTGCCTCACCTGGATCCATCTAATATACAGTCTCCAGACACTATTATGTATGCCAAGAAGTACAGGCTGACAGGAGCTTGATATAGCTGTTTTCTGAAAGGCTCTGCCAGATCCTGACAGATACAGATGTAGATGTTATCCAGCAACCACTAGGAAGAGGGTTCCCAATAGAGGAGTTATAGCAATGATTAAAAGAGCTGAAGGGTTCTGAAACCCCAAAGGAAAATCAGAAGCCTCAACCATTCAGACCCACCCCAGAGCTCTCAGGGACTAAAACACCAGCCAAAGAGTACACATTGAGGGACCCAAGGTTCCAGCAATATATGTAGGAGAAGATGGCCTTATCAGGCATCAATGAAAGGAGAGCCTTTTGGTCCTGTGAAGGATTGATGCCCAGATGCCTGGGCAGAGAGGTGGGAGCCAGTGGGTGGGTGTGTGTGGGTGCACTTTCATAGAGGTAGGGGGGAAGGGATGGGGAATTCCAGAGTGAAAACTGGAAAAAGGGACAACATTTGAAATGTAAGTAAAGAAAATATCCAATGAAAATACATAAATTAAAACAATAATTTGCTTCCTAAGTATATGAATTAAGAGGTATCAACATTATATAATCACTGCAGACCACTAAGTAAACCTGTGAATGAAAGAAATACTCTTCCCTATGGAAAAACACATCAACTGATTCTCCAATACCAAATGGACAGCCCAGAAAACTTACACACAGGCGAACATTATACAGACTGAACATGTCATATTCGTGCCCTTAGAAATATATAATATTTCTAATTATTATATCATTATCATTATAACACAACAATTTATATATTATATATTACATGTTACACATTGCATGTTGCATGTTCTATATTATATATTAAAATACACATTTATTTGGAAAAGAGCACAAAGGGTTATGGGGAGAGTTTTAAGGGGGGAAAGGAAGGAATTAATGATATAATTATAATTTCAAAATAGTAAATAAAATAAAACATCTCCTATATCTGTATTCTCAAAACATTTGTTGAAAATTTATGAATTCTTTAGTAATATTATATACTTTCCATGTGAATCAGTTGGCTGTGGCATAATGGGTTTATTTGTCTTTTTTATATTCTATATTCTGTGTATTTATTATATTAGAGATAGCTCTGTATATTTTTGAATCAGGTTTTGTGCTGCCTCAAGCTTTGCGAGTTTTATCAAACTATTTCCAGTGACTATGATTTGTTTTATAAAACATGGTTGCTTTACCATAAACTGACATAGATTTTTGTCTTGATTTTAGCCTGCTTGTGGAATTAATGTCTTTACTATTATATCAGTACATTATTTTTTTCCTATTATTTTATCTCATACTCTACATTAACAGATGGACAACCACCACTGCTTGTTTGGAGTTCCTATTTTCATGGAACTTCTTTGAACATCCTTTCAGTTTCAGAGTGTATGGCTCTTTGCTAATAAAATTATTTTCAAGCTTCTGAAAGCCTTAGCTTTGAATGTGTATTTGGGGAATGTTTAGATTTCCTTTTATAAATGAACACAAATTTCTTCTGTTAGGTCTTTTGGCTGATAATACCAGTCAATACAGATAGCAGGGCAATGTGGCTTCATGAACACAAGTCAAGACTACTTCTATGCCATGTGGAACTAAGGCTTGTTAACCTGGGCACCATTTGTAGATTTAGGCCTTACGTTTGCACAGCCTCCTAGAAAAAGTCTAGGGTAGAAATCATAATCCCTTCCTAACAGTACTTGGCTTCTGTCAGTCTTGTTCTAAGAACTGAAAGGATCAGGAATTCATTAAATTTTAGGTAAAAGTTTTTCTTATTTCATTGTTTTCCCTTCTGTATGTCAAATTTCCCATTCTTAAAATTCTTGCTTCTTCCCATTTCTCATGTTCAGTAAGTGTATATTACCTACTACAGGAAGGTATAACCAATGGCCAGAACATGCTATGATTTTGACCTTCTTTGGTTGCTCTTTTCAAGCGTTTGTGGTTTTTGTTCTGCAAGAGAGAGAGGGAGGGAGACAGGGAGAGAGAGAGAGAGAGAGAGAGAGAGAGAGAGAGAGAGAGAGAGAGAGAGAGACAGACAGAGAGAGAGAGACAGAGACAGAGACAGACAGAGACAGAGACAGAGACAGACAGAGAGACAGACAGACAGAGAGACAGAGACAGAGAGACACAGAGAGAGACACAAAGAGAAAGACAGATACAGAGAGAGATAGAGACAGAGAGAGAGATTATGGTCTAATGAAAATGTTGTCTTTTCTCATGGTTATTTATGTACAATGGGTTTTTACCAAGGAACAAAATTCTTAAAGACTTGCCCCAATTTATTTATAAGAATCTCTGAGGTTGTAAAGCAGATCTTGTAAATGTGCATAGTATCTTTTCCTCAAATCTATAGCCTATAATAGACTTCATACTATTTAATAACTCACACTCATATTTTAATAAAGTTTAAACACATATTTCTGAGGGCTGCTTTTGGGTTTGTCTAGAACAATTTATCTCAGTTAAGAAAGTGACTGTTTGACAAACCTTTCTGCAGCGACCAATTTTTCTTATACTTAGGTTTTGTTTGATGATCTTTTAAAAAGACACTGAAAGGTTGTAGAGTTTGAGATTTGTCTGGCCTTTCTTGTATGTCCAAGAATTTGTTTTTATTCTAGGTTTTTATAAACAAGTTAGAAGCTGGATGATGCATGCTTCTCTCTCAATGCCTACTGATAGAAATGTTTTCACATTCTTCTCTTCTATAGGAAAATTTCTGTGAAGATGAAAGGGAAAGTGTTCATTTGTATAAGAAGTTTTATTAAACATTTTCTATTTGTGGACTAATATTCAGAAGGCAGAAGTGTATAGAATAGAGAAATATCCTAAGATTTTGGAAATTTGTTTTCTCAATGGAGAACAAAAAAAAATATTGAATATAAAGAGTGTCTGTGACATTTGTGATATTTAAAAAGGTTGATAACTGTGAGGAAAAGGAATAATAAAGAGAAAAGTATGAGAAAAGTTGTATCAGTAGAGCAGGACTTTTGTTTTAAATAAAGTTATCAAGGAAAGAGTCACTGAGAAGTTATAATTTGACCAGAGACTTCAAAATGAGGAGGTTCAACCTCTGTGTGTCTGGGACAGAGGCTTAATTTGCAGGAGAGAAAATAGCACAAAGGTGGTGCAAAGGGGGCAATCTTGACATTTAAAAGAACAAGAGGACATGGGTGGCTGTGGTGGAGTGGCAAAGGGAAAGGGTGATATTCCAGAGAGACGGGAAGTGGGCAAACATAGCCAGTGTCTTTTGATTACAAAACCTTTAGCTTTTATTCAGAAAGAAATGAAGAGGCTTAGTGAGATGCTGGGTAGAGAAACAACATGATCTGACTTTCATTTTATAAAGCATCACTTCAGCCACTGTGTGGGGAATAGTCTGGGGTATTGAGCAGGAACGACATAATCAAATTGTCATGCCATTTAATAAGGGTGACCTTTAAAGAAGATTTCTCCTTTGAGTCCAATTCAGAGTTCTTTCTCCCTTCCAGTAAAATTGTACTTAATTGTCAAAAATGAAGCATGACTTTATTCTGCAATTAATGAAACTTAAAATGCTAAACTGCAGAGCATCATAGCTCAAACTATTCAACAGGAAAATAGGGAGAATAAGTATTTCATGTTTCTTATATCTATCTTTGTCATTAATCACATATATTTAGAATTCACAAAAGCAACAGACAATAAGTTTATAATTTTTTCACTGACTTTAATTTCTATATATTTCCTTTCTCACTCAAATAGTGAGACAAACACAATGTAGTTGAGGAGGAAAATAAAGAAAAAAGACCTGGGCTTTTAAGACGTGCACTCTGTTGCCCAATACTTCTGCCCCAGGTCACAAAGTAAAATCTGGACATATAGTACTTTCTAATCCTTCAGTTTTTCATGAGGTGTTTGTATGTTTGACTGCTTGTTGATAAAGTTGACAGAGCATAAACTGCTGACTATATGGGTGGCACAGCCACTGGAAATGGAAAAGCATAATCATAAGCTGTACGCACATTTCAATTAGAGTATTTTAATTATTTAAATTATACTTTTATAAGAGAAAATTTAATTTTCATAGCCAATCAGTACATTTTGTGATCAAGATTTCAAATTAATTTCAGGCCAAAAGCCTATGATTATACTTTTATTTCTGACCAACTATCACTTCTACTGAAACTCCCCAGTTTAGTTATGTTGTTCCTGTTAACCATTCTTGAATGTGCATCAGATCAGAAAATGGTACCCTAAATAGAAAGAATTAGGTGCTGCTAATGTTGGATAACTGCACTGTTGTAGCACATTTGAAACTTTTTCTTTGTCTGCTATATACAGAGTTAATTTACTTTTCTTTAGCTGCACATACAATAGGTCTGTATCTGAAAAACCTCCAGTTTGGACTTTCTATGTTTGTTTGTGTTTTTGTTTTTCAATATAATAATTTTGCTGATTATTTGGGAACTTCATACAATGCACCCCATCACATCCTCTTTCCACTCCTCTTGGGTCTTCCCTCCCATACTTTTGCCCACCACAAAAAAAGAAAGACTAAAATTACACCATTTGTTCTATCTATTCATTTAATGGAGCTCAGTTATATTACAGCCATTCTCTGTTTGGCTCTTTCTATAAGACCCAGGGGGTTGTCTTTGACTTATCCCATCCCTTAGTCTCCCACATGAAACTTTTTCCATGCTGCAGTAGCCATTTGAAACACCTTCTTATTTTTTTCTTGTGACCATCTCTGTTCTCTACGGCCTGAGAGATCACTCAAATTCAAATCATCTTCTCATCCCCTAATTTTAATGGTCATGACAGTCAGCTGTTGCTACTGGATAATTAAAGAATGACATAGCATTGTCATAATGGATATCTTCCTTTATGCCATGCCCTGGTTCCAGTTTTACTTGCTACAAATCCGTGTGTGTTGAGTTCTCCTGTCTGATGCTTCATTCCTGTCCCCCTTTGTCCATTACTCTGATCTCATTTTGATCATGCTTTTGCTATTCTTTAAACCTTTCATTATGAGGATTATTTTGCAAATCATATTCATCGTGAAATTCCTTGTGCATGTGGTAGGTTCTTCCTTTCTTTTACTTTACAAACGGGCATTTTCCTATGGTCATGTCCAGAGTGAGTCAGCACTGGCTGTATTAAAATATTGCACAATGATCCAGTATTAGCACTATTCTCAACACGATCTATTTTGTTCCAGGATGTAATACTTGTTTCTTATAACTTCACACAAACAATAAATATTTGTCAAATGAATTAACAGATGAATTTTAAACAATGTTTGAAATTAAATTGCTATTTTATTAAGTAGATTATGAATAATGTAAACCTAACTTATTGTATAATGATCATTTCATAGGAACTTTAATTCTCACTTTCTAATCATACATTTTCCTAGTAGAATTGAATTATAATTGTATAGATTCAGTTTTAGTATTTTAGAAAAGCACCTAACTAGAATTACTTTTATAATACAGCTTTTTACATTCTTTTAGAATGAGAGTTCGGGGAGCTGAAGCAATGCCATAGTGGTTAAGAGCACTGGCTGCTCTTGTGGACTACCTGGCTTTAGCTCCTAGCATCGAAATAACAGCTCAAAACGGTCTGTAACTCTAGTAACACCCTTTTCCAGCTTCCATGAGCCCAAAAAGCCTGTGGTACACACATATGGTTACATTCAAGGAAAAACACACCAATTAAATATTATTGAAAATGACATAATTGGCTTCTTGTTAATTATGAGTTAATTAGGAATAATTGTCTTTAAGTAAAGACCAAAATAGCATAATAGTTTCATAGATAGCACATAATTTATTGTTAGAAACTACTATTTGATATAAAATAAATCTAGTTATCTACAAACACTGTTCTTTTGCTTATCTTCAAGATTTAAAATAACTTATTTAATAGTGTCATTATATCAGTAAAGCATCTTTGAGTCAATGTTAGATATTTTAAATTTTTCTCAATTCCGTTTAAGGTCCTAGCAGATCAAGCTACCCCGGGCTGGTAGTCCTGGGTTCTAAAAGAAAGCAGGTAAAGCAAGCCATAGGGAACAAGTCAGTAAGCAGTACCCCTCCATGCTGTCCTGCCTCTAGGTTTCTGCATTTTCTTCTTTCTCAGATGAACTATGATGTTGCAGAGTGAGCCAAATGAACCTTTCCCTCCAAACTGCTTTTAGTCATGATATTTTATCACAAGAGTAACTCTGACTAGGATACTAATGCATGTTATACAATTTCTACACATACTTCCAAGTGTTGTTGTGAAATTACCACACTGAAGATTCTGAGCAAATTAAACATTACAGAAATAAGGAGAAATTAGCATGGTCCAAGTAATATAAAATGATATTTTAATACCTATATACTGTGCAAACCACCATATTTAATTATGTGTGCATCAAACGAGCTTATAAATTCAGAGTAAACTTACAATATTATCTTTTTGCTGAAATGCTGAGGAAAGGATTATTTGTAACAGAACAGTTACTTAAATTCTAATAACATTAATATATTCTATGTACTGTTGCTTTATCTGACACTGTTCATCATACCGTAATTCATCATGAAGGAAGAAAATAACTATTCTTTTTAGATTTGGACCAATAACTCTCACAAAAATTAAATCATCTTTCATAAGCATTTCATTTCTTTGTGCTAATAAATAACAGCCAGATCATATTATATGCTGTTTTATTTTACCTTCTCCATGTTATGTATGGAGATATTTTATGCATTGGAAATCTATTTTTTCTCTCAAATTCATTTGCAGCATTGTGATAAGTAGCAAAAGGTCATTTACAAAGCATAATGTGAGCGTCAGATAAAGCTGGAAAATGTTCAAATGAATGTTATAAAGGCAAGGCTGAGTGGATGGGTCGCCATGACCAACACAGAAGGCACTTGTCCTTTTAGAATAGATAATGGCATTTTAACCTCTACCTCTTCAGCACTATGTTTCATAACCTAACAGTGTCCAGATTTTCTAGGTTAATTTGCAATTCAATCTGGTGGTCATCATAATACATAAACAGAAAAATGGCGTTTTGTGCTGAGAATTTTCTTATTCCCAATCACACTTGAAAGCCAAAACTCTCAGGTTGCTAGTGTGGTGAAGTAGGACCTTTGGTTGTTTTTTAGATGACAAAGCAGAACCTTCATCGGGGAGGTTAACATTCCACTGACATGGGTCAAAGGGAGCTTGTCTCTTCTGCTCTTTTATGGCTACACGCAGAAAAACACCACCAGTGAACAAGGAAACAGAGCCACATGAGATGCAGTGTCATCTTTGCTCTTGTACTTTGGCCTCCAGATCTGACAGGATACATTTCTATTTATAGTAAGTCACCTAGTCTTCTGTGATTAGTCTAGAGTACCTAAGGGACTAAGACAAATGAAAAGGCAGACGCTAATTTAAGGTACATGTATATAGATTATTTTGATAAACACTCATTGGTCTGGGCAGCTCAGATCTTGTATGCTCAAACAGAAATATGTTCTATAATACTGCACGCTGGTAAGCAAGCCAAGTGAGAGTGGCTCATCCACCTTCATACCTACAATACAATGCCATGATCAAGCAAATCCTGGTTTAACTCCTTGAGTCATGGGTTGGTATGTGAATCAAGAGACAATTGCTTTAAGAACTCCAGAGTATTCTTATCCTATTCATGTGTTAAAAGAATACTTTGTTGTTATTTCAGTTACTTTCTTTAAACTTTAGTGACATTTGAGTTCTTAAGTCCAAGTATAGATATTAAATCTATAACATAGTACAACTGTGGTAACATGAACATTTCCAATTGAGTTCCAACTGAGTTATAATTTTTTTCTTTTCTTTCACTGTGAAAAAACTTTGTGACCAACAGCAACTTGGGCAGCAAAGGGTTTACTTGGTTTAGGGCTTATAGTCTTAGAGAGCCAGGACAGGAGGAATTCTGGACAGGAATAGAAAAGAGACTAGAAGAATGAGGCTTACTGACTTGCTATGCATGGCTTGCTCAGCTTGTTTTCTTAGGCAACCCAGAACTACCAGCCCAGGAGTATCACCACCCACAGTGAGCTGGGCTTTGACACTCTGACAGAGGTAATTCCTCCACTGTGTTTCCCTCTTGTAGGGTAAGTTTAGTTTGTATCATGTTGACAAAAACAAACCAGTACAACTGACCCTTTGTTGACCTGACATACAAATACATCAAAAACTGTAACTTTCCCTTCCTTATTTTTCTCCAAGATCTCAGGTTAATATCAGAAAATATATTAGAACACAATTTCATTACCCCTATTTTAAGGGTTTGTAAATACTTCCTCAGACTTCATATATAGATATGGATATATATGAATATATGTGTATATATGGATATTTATGAATATATATATATATATGTACACACACACACACATATATATATATGTATATAACTATATGGTTCTTTAAATCCCAATTAAGCCATATATTTATTATTTGAAGAGGGAATACCAAGGAACAGTTAAAATTGTATCAAAGCAAAAACCAAATTAAATGAAGTTCATTGTCTAATGTCTAGAAGTTACTCTTCATATGGCTTCAAATGGCTTGGGTAACTGTACATTTCTGGGTATCCTACTTGTAGCATCAGACAGGTTTCACTACACACCTGGTGCCATCCTTGTAGGTCACCCTTCAGTCCTGGCATCTCTCTAATAGGTGAGAGTCTACACAGCAGTGGAGGCTGCAGCTTCTCCAGTGGTCTCTTGGCTTCTCTGCAGGAACCATGCCACATGTTGTTAAATCTCAACTTTTCTCCAAGACTGCTTCAGTATTTCACCTTTCATGCTGGCAAAACCAACATCATGTTGGGACTTTTATATGTTACCAAGTTTGATCATCAGCTTGAGTGACAACCTTACACTCTCTGGGCTATTGCTTCTGTGTGCTGACCCTAGAGAAATACTTTAACCTCAGTGATGCTGTCCACTTAATCACAACTAATTCCTCCAGCCCAGCTAGCCAGTTCAATTATCCAAGGAAGGCGTATGTTTCACATACATGGATTGCTTCACATACAGGGATTTTAAACACAAATAATGACATTAATAGTCATGATGAGAGTTTTTGCTTCTCACTGACCCTAGAGGTGCTGTGTGTGTGTGTGTGTGTGTGTGTGTGTGTGTGTGTGTGTGCTATGACACATGTAGAAAGTAGAGAGGCTATGTCAGAATTCTGACCTCTCAACATCTGGATGATTAGTAGCCTTTCAGTCCCTGAACAAAAGCAAGTTTGGGATGTCCACCAGCCTGGCACCCAGCAGGCCTGGATAGGATCCCAACATGGAGACTAAGTTGGAGACTAGAAGAAACCAACCTGGGATCAAGGACTGAGGAGGACTGAGCCTGAGACAGATAATCTATGCATGGGTCCACACTGGTAGGCCCAAGCAAGAGCATGCCTATGGTATCTACCAGTCTGGCACTGACAAGACCTAAGGAGGTAGATCATGCTTGAGATGACTTCTGCTTAGTACTGTAATGCAAAAATCGAATATACCACTCTTGAGACCACTCCTGAGATAACCCTAGATACTCAGAGAATGCAGGCACCTCTACGAGAAGCCAATAAGTGGTGAAAAATGGCAGATAAAGAGAAAGACATGGGCACAATTCAGGGAGACAGAAGTGGGGATTCAAGTATAGTAAGGCACAACATAGTGTGAGTGCCAGCCTGGACCATGGTGAGGATCAGGCCTGTGCTGCCACCAGTTCCTAAATCTGTGTTCTTGACCCTAAAGCAGCAAGGGTTTGTTACCACCAAAGGCCAGGCTGGCATTTCTGGTCTGCATTGTTGCCTAGGACATGTTGATGTCTGAGAGCTGTACAGAACTGGGCTCACTCCTCACCTTGGCATTATGGGAGAGCTGGCCCTAGATACTTAAGAAAAGGAGAGCTGTTCGCACTCCCACACAGCTGCAGTGCTCAGCAAAGTGAGCCCCTGCACATTGTTTCAGTTTAGGAAGAGCTTCCACAAAGAGCTGGCCCTACCTACCACCTGTGGTCTAGCAAGAGATATACTCTTTTCCCTAGCACCTTTGGAAGTTGGGAGACCTGGAACTGGGGCCCATGAGAGCAGAAGAGGTGTCCATGCTCCACTACTAGCCACAACATTTGTAAGAGGTGGCCCTGTACCTCACCTGGGCAGCACAATAGAGTTGACACTGGTGGCAGGGGCACAGCCTGAGAGGTTGAGCATGGAAGAGCCACCCTGTCACTTGTCTGCCATGCAGTGACATGGGCAATGGAGGGATGCCCCCTTGTGTCCTTAAGCTGACCCTAGGGTCATGAGAACAGTTCACACTCCTCATCTGCTACAGCATTAGGAGAGTGGTCCCAAACCTCAACTGAACAGTAGGGTAGAACTGGCTCTGGTTGTGGAGATTGTGGCTGAGTCAGCCTCAGTCATGAGAGTTGGGGAACTGTTGAGCAGCTCAGATACCTACCTCTCAGGCAATATCGATGGCTTGTAATTGCCCTACCCCAACATCTACACCACTGGCACACTGATGGAGTGCCAGAAGGGGCTGGACCTACTGATCCAAAACTGCAGGACATCCATGACACAGGGCAACTACAGGATATCCACAAAGACCTTCTGTAAGATTCTCTATGGTTGGCTTCAAAATAGACCATGGAGTCATTGCAAAAAGTATTTTGCAATCAAGGAAGTGTGAACTAATGCATAAATTGTGACATAATACAGCTCCTAAGACTAGATTATGATTTTTTTTTCTATTGGGCAGGGAGGTTGCCTGGGTAGAGGGGAGGTATGAGGAGAGTGGGAGACAAGTGGGATTGGGGTGCATGATAGGAAGTTCAAAAAGAACCAATACAAAGTTTATAAAAATACCATCTGCTTCTCCCCGACCTTCCTAATCAAGGTCTCAATCATCTGCATCTATCCCTCCATCCTTACTCCCCAAGCTTCCCAGCATTAGCTTATTAATCTCTAGGCTGTTGGTGGTGGTATTTCTAATCCAGACTTACAAACATCTCCACAATTCTCCTTAAAACAACAACGTTAGATATGTCACAGTAACATTTCACTTTCTGGTACCAATTTCTATTCTCTCTCTCTCTCTCTCTCTCTCTCTCTCTCTCTCTCTCTCTCTCTCTCTCTCTCTCTCTCTCTCTCTTCTCTCTGGATTACTTGCATAAACATCATGACTATAATCAGTGTAGTGGAAAGTACTTACTGGGTTCATACACTGAGAGATTTCAGGGCAGAAATACAAGCATAAGTTAATGTGGAAAGCATGCATTACTACCATTTACAGGGTTTCTCCACACAGTCTGCTGCACTTTCTTATACAGCCCAGGAACACCTGCCCAGGAGGTGTAGCACTATCTACACTAGACTGAACCTTCCTACATCAGTCATTAATTAAGAAAGTGAGTCACAATCATGAACAAAGGCTATTATAAGAAAGGCCATTCCTGGACTAAGATTCCAGCTTCTCAGGTACCTCTAGTTTATGTAAAGTTGACAAAATCTAACCAGTATTGTCATGCTGTAAAAAGTTGGTGTAGTACACAGTGGTTGTAAGGCAGGTGAATCTTTGTGAGTTAAAAACTCTGTTTACAAACAAACAAACAAAAATGCAGTATAACCCTGAAAATAAAATTGTACCAATGGCAGAGTAAAACCTTAGACTACCCTCCTTGGAAAATATATCTGCCGTTAAAGGTAATACATTACAAATTGTATGGTTTATATATGATTCTTTTCATGTTTTTAGTATGTTATTTAAAATATTAATGGGATATAAAATTAGACAACCACTAAATATCAGTGCTTTAAGGCTTTATTTCAGTATAGTATCTGAAAATTTGATTTTATATGAAAGCATTCGGAATATTAAAACATATGTGAGATAGTTGTACAAGGTAAGAGAAAAATCAACTTAAATACTTTTGATGATTTAATTATGTATCTTATTGGTCTTATCGTTTACAGAAGCTCTTCTTTAAAAAAGGATTGTGACACTTGTGTTGAATCTTTATCAAATAGATAATGGTAGGTTAATTATGAAGAATATCTTAAGTCAGTACTTTTCAATATGAAAGAATAGACATGTTTTCCAAAAGTGTTTAGTTAAAACACGGATACACAGTAATACCTATCAGGTATACTATGAACAATATAATCTTTATAAGTCAAGTAAACAAGATATTTTGAGGACTGAAACTAAAATGAATAAGATATAAAGTTTACCTGTATGATTTTCTTATGTAAACAATGGAATTTGACAGGCAATCAACCAAAAAGGATCGAAATAGACAAGGTCCTGAAACAAGACATCATGACTAAGAAGCAAGTTGGAAAGGAAAGCATTTATTCAGTTTATACTTTCACATTGTCATTCATCAGCAAAGAAATCAGGATCCTTCCCATATACAGACACCATACCCAGACATTATTGCTAATGCCAAAAAACTGCTTGCTTTTTTGGAGCCTGATAAAGAAGACTCTTGAGAATCTCTGCCAGAGCCTGAAAATACAGATGTGGATCTTCATAGACAACCATTGGACTGAGCACAGAGACCACAGTGGAAAAGTTAGGGAAAGGATTGAAGGAGCTGAAAATATTTGCAACCCTATAGGAAGAACAACAATATCAACCAACCAGAACCCACAAAACACTCAGGAACTAAATCACCAACAAAATTGTACACATTTTGGGGGCCCCCATGGCTCCAGCTGCATATGTAGCAGAGGATTATCTTATGTGGCATCAATGGGAAGGCCAGCCCTTGGTTCTGCGAAGGCTATATTTTCTTGTATAGGGGAATGCCAGGGTGATGTGATGGAAGTGGATCAGTTGGGGAACACCTTCACAGAAGTAGAGGTAAGGAGATGTAATAAGGGGATTACAGAAAGAAAACTAGGAAGGGGGATAACATTTGAAATGTAAAGAAATAAAATGACCTAGAATAGTGAAATCCATCCTCAACAACAAGAAAATATCTGCAGGAATCACCACCCCTGACCTCAAGCTATATTACAAGGCAATTATGCTAAAAAAACTGCATGGTACTGATACAGAGATAGGCACTTGGATCAATGGAATAGAATAGAAGATCCAGAAATGAGCCCTCACATATATGGTAACTAGATTTTTGACAATGGAGCTGTAAACATTCAATGGAAAATGGACAGCCTATTCAACTAATGAAAACAAAACTGCAGCCAACAGAGTGGGAGAAGATGTTTACCAAACCCACATCTGATAGAAATCTAATATCCAAGGTATACAGAGAACTCAAGAAGTGAGACACCAGAGAATCAAACAATCCTATTAAAAATGGGGTACAGACATAAACAAAAAATTCTCAATTGAGTATCACATGGCAGAGAAGCACCCAAGGAAGTGCTCGACATCCTTAGTCATCATGGAAATGCAAGTCAAAAAACCCTGAAATTTCATCTCATACCAGTCAGAATAGCTAAGATCAAAAATTCAGATGACAGCAGATGCTGACAAGGATACAGAGAAAGAGGGACACTACTCCACTCTTGGTGGGGTTGTAAACTGTTACGACCACTCTGGAAATCAGTCTGGCAGTTCCTCAGAAAATTGGACATAGTACTACCTGAAGACCCAGCTATTCCACTTCTGGGCATATACTCCAGAGATGCTCCAACATACAACAAAGACACATGCACCACAATGTTGATAGCCGCCCTATTTATAATAGCCAGATGCTGGGAAGAACCCAGATGTCCTTCAGTAGATGAATGGATACAAAAATTTTGGAATATTTATACAATGGAGTACTACTCAGCTATCAGAAAGAATGACTTTATGAAATTCCTAAGAAAATGGATGCATCTAGAGAATATATCATCCTGAGTGAGTTAACCCAGTCACCAAAAACAGACCTAATATGCAGTCACTGATAATTGGATACTAATCCCAAAAATCTCTGAACACCCCAGAAAAATCTCACAGACTGTGTGAAGTTCAAGAAAAACAAAGAGCAAAAAAAAAAAAAAAAAAAAAAAAAAAAAAAAAAAAAAACGCCTCAGTCCTTCCTTCTTAAGGGGAAAAAGATGTATAGCACCCTTTCAGAGTGTGGTACATCTGGACCTCAAGTCATTAATAATCCAAGAACTAAGATCTTAGCCTTGTGGCAATTTTTGGTCTTTACAGATCATTATGCTTAATCTATACCCAACAAGAAATCTGTTCCCATGTTATGTTTTGTACTACATGTACTTAATGCTTATGGTAACTAGTGGGATTTCTATGCATGCTATCAAACCTCTAAAAGAATTAAGTACTGACAAAATTATTCATATAATGTATGCCAAAATGCCTTTAAAAATCTGTAAATGTATCCCTCTTTTTTTCAAAAATGAAGTGGTAAGGAATAATAATAATGAAAAATATAGAAGGGAAATGCTATGAGATAAATACTAGTGATATCTGTAAGGAAGATGAATTTTTAGTCTGGACTTGCATTAAAATATTTATTGTATTTATTCAAATTTCATGACAAGAAAATTACATTAGGTATAATAAATCTTAAAACAAAAAAAGAAATAAAATATTCAATAAAAATAATAAATAACTCACAGTCTTTACAAATTCTTACATTTTAAAATTTCAGTCACTTGAAATTATCCAAACTCTTTTGAAATTCAAAGTCTTTTTAAACTGTGTGCTCCACCAAAATACTTTCTTCCTTCAAGAGGAGGAAAATATTATAGCACAGTCACAATCAGAAGCAAAATCAAACTCTGACCTTCCAATATCTGTAATCCAGTCGTTGTCTTCTGGGCTCCTCCAAGTTCTTGGGTCACTTTTCCAGCTCTGCCTTTTGTGTCTTCTAAGCTCCAGCTGCCTGTTCTCCACTGTTGCTGCTATTCTTGCTGGTCATCTCATGGTGATCCCCCAAGGTGTTTAGCATCTCCAAGACACTGCCATCTTCTGTTGCAACTGGATTGCAGTTTCACACATAGCCTTTCATAGGATATTTGCATGGTGCTAAGCCTCAACTTCTCTGCAGGACCCCTTCAGTATTGGGCCTTCAACTGCCACTGAGGTTGCACCTTCACTAATGGCCTCTCCTAGCCTCTAACAAAAGTTAGGCATCAGCTGCTATACCTTCATCCTCAGTGACTCATATATTACCAAGTTTGGCTGCTAATATGAGGTAAAACCTTGGCTGCCTCTAAAACACAGCTTCTCTGTGCTCTCAAGAAACACTTCCCAGGAGATTTCACCCCAGTGATGCTGATCTCATCTTAATGACCACTAATTTCTTAGCTCCAGCTAACCAGCATCAATTGTCCCAGTGATGCAAAGGTTTCACTTTAGTAGTTCTGGTATCTTGTTAGTCACAGCTGATTCTTTAGCCCCAGCTAACAAAAACCACAGAACCTTTCAAATCTAAACAGCAACAGAACTGACAGGAGTCTTTAATCTTTCCACTGAAATTTCATAAGCCAGGCTTCCATCTGCAGTTATCAACAATATCTTCCAAGCTACTACAGAATATCCCACAGAGCTTTTAATACTCAATGATCTTCTAGAACAAAGTTACAAAGACTTTGCACAGTCTTCCCTAAAACATGGTCAAGCTGTGACACAGATACCTCTCTCTTAATGGCAGTTTGTCTCAGTCACAAAATATGATGACCAAGAAGCATATTTGGGAGGAAAGTGGTTTTTCATCTTGCACTTCCATATTGCTGTTCATCTGCAAAGAAACTGGAACTCAAGCAGGTCAGGAATCAGGAGCTGATGCAGAGGCCATGGAGGGATGTTACTTACTGGATTGCTTCCCCTGACTTGCTCAGCTTGCTTTTTTATACAGCCCAGGACTACCAGGGCAGAGATGGCACCACTCACAGTGGGCCCCCACACTCAGGTGGATCTCATGAAGGCATTTTTCCAGGGAGGCTCCTTTCTCATTGATAACTCCAGCTTGCGCCAATTTGGCACACAAAACCAGGCAGTACAGACATCCACCACTGCCTCTGTTTCTGGGTAAAGGCATTCAGAAACCCCATACAAAGGCACATACAAATCCTGTTCTCGGACTTAGGTACAGGGACAGAAGGGTAACATCATTTGTTTCATAAGTATATCTCCAATGACACTTGCTTTTGGTTTAGGAGGCTTAGTGGTGTGAAAATAGATTATATTAAATAAAATTATGAAGACTAAAATGAACTTCTGCTAATTTTCCTTTTAAAGGTAAGAATTATGTCTGGAGTTAACTACCCTAGATGTGATAGCTATATAAATGTAAATTGTATTTGCCAGATGCAATTGTAGTCTCAGAGGCTTATTGATGACTAAACTCTTTCTAGCTCTCCATGAACTCTGGCTGGCTGGTTCAACTCAGTTGTTGTAGCTCAACCTCTTCTCTAAGCTGGCTGGATCACACAAGCTTATAGATTTAACTCTGGCTTCTCTATGCTTCTCACTATTTTTTTGCTTGGTTTCATACTAACTTTGGCATTCTAATACTGTTTCCTTTTCATTCTCTGGCTCATTCTTTTTTCATCTGTGTTTACTTTGTTCTTTCTGCATCTAGTCTTTGTCAAACTCACTTGAGAAAACTCCCCCTCCTTTTCTCTTTCCCTCCTTTCCTCCCTCCCCTTTTCTCTCCCTCCTCTCCCTCCCTGCCTATTTCTCTCCCTTTCTTCCTCCCTCCCTTCCCCCCTTTCTGTCTCCCTACCTCTCTCTCTCCTTCTAGATCACTTCTCTTCCTTGTCCTGTTCCCCTTCTACCAAGACTTGGGCATATTGTTTCTCTGGCTCATTCTGTCAAATCTTTCTCTTATTCATAACTTTGTTGCCCCTTAATTACATAACACTTTCAAATTTGGTTACTTCCTTCTATAAACTAACATTATGTACATTGTTTGAGATCAAATTGTGGTACTAAGGGCATGCTGTATTCAAATTGGATCACACAGAACTAAAAGGTTTTTGTGTGTGATCCCTTTCCAGAGCACACCTGTTACTGGACTGAAATCACAGTGTAGGCAAAGCCCTAATTTTAAAATAAACCTAATATTATATAAACAGTAACAGTTTTCAGAAAGCTTTGAATTGTGTACAGAACTCTAGTTTTGCAGCTTTCCTGTGTAATTACGCCCACTTGGGTGAGCTTTTTGGTGGTTCTACTGCCTTTCAGTCGGTTATACTTCTGTACATAGCCACTTGGTTGGTTCTCAATGTAGATTTGGTGGAGTTTTCCTCTAGTCTATCACCACCCATCTTTTGGAGGAGGTGAGTATTTGTTTGTGCTTGTGTCCCCAGGCAGTTACTAACAGTAATGTACACTATTTGCTGGGTCACAGATGATTTCATGTATTTTCTGAACAACAAATACATAGAGATAATGCTTCTGAATTGATGAATTTCCATTGTCAAGTTGGTAATGTCTAAAATCTCTGAAAGGCAAGCATCTGGATTTATGCTGATGATGTCAATAGAGAAGGGAAGCTCCATCCCCTTTTAATGACATCATTTCTTGGGATCCAAGACTATATAAAAAAGAAAAATGTTCTTTCTAATTTGTATCTTCTTGATCTACTTTAAGTACTATCTATATTAAAGAAATGGAGAAATTGCACAACCATGTCTTGTACCTGGTTTTAGTGAATCTCTCTTCATTTAATTGGATGTTAGTTATTGTTTTACTGTATATTGCTTTATTATGTTTATATTTGTGCTTTGTGTCCTGACCTCTAAAAGACATTGAATATGAAGAGGTGATTTGTTAAAGATTTTCTCAGATCTAATAAGATAAACATGAGGTTTTTTTTTTTTAAATTTGTTTATATGGTAGATTACAATAATGGATTTTCAGACGTTCAACCACTCCTGCATCCTCACCATATAGGGAAGTATGCTGTGAACCAAAGGAAACCCTTTCTCCATTAAGCTGCTTCTGCCAGAATATTTAATCACAGCAACAGGAAAAGTTACTAAGACAGTTTCTTAAATTCAGTCCAAGTAGCACACCTACAAAATTGTCCCAACACAGGTGTGTTTCCCATGGTTAAGATAAGATACTCTACCCTTGTATGATACCATCTTGAGAGAAAATGGTATCAACATTTTTTATAGATACAACAGATGTTCTTCAAGTTACCTTTATACTCAGAAACTTGACACACACAAACACACACACACACACACACACACACACACACACACACACACACACGAAGAGGTGAATTTTGAATTTGAAAATTAACCTTGAGAACATTCTATATTCTGCTTGCACTTTTACACCTTTTTCATTTTCAAAAGATAATCAAAAAAACCCTGAAATTCCACCTCACACCAGTCAGAATGGCTAAGATCAAAATCTCAGATGACAGCAGATGCTGGAAGGATGCGGAGAGAGAGGAACACTCCTCCACTGTCGGTGGGGTTGTAAGCTGGTATAACCACTATGGAAATTAGTCTGGCTATTTCTCAGAAGATTGTATGTAGTCCTACCTGAAGATCCAATTATTCATCTTCTGCACATATACCCCAGAGATGCTCCAACATACAATAAGGGCACATGCACCATAATGTTTATAGCAACCGTATTTATAATAGCCAGAAGCTGGAAAGAACCCAGATGTCCTTCAGTAGACGAATGGATACAAAAAAATTGCATTATATTTACACAATGGAGTACTACTCAGCTTTTAGAAACAATGACTTTATAAAATTTCTAGGAAAATGGATGAATCTGGAGAATATCATCCTGAGTGAGGTAACCCAGTCACAAAAGAGCAGAAATAATATGCAGTCACTAATTGGATACTAGCCCCAGAAAGCCCTGAACACCCCAGAAACAACTCACAGGCCATATGAAACTCAAGAATAACAAAGGCCAAATGGTGAAAACCTCAGTCCTTCTTAGGAAAAAAGAAGTGTGTATCACCCTCCCAGAGTGTGATACACCTAGACCTTAAATCATTAATAATTCAAGAGCTAAGAATATAGCCTTGTGACAATTTTTGGTATTCAAAGATCATTATTTTTAATCTATACACACCAAGAAAACTCTGTTTCCATGTTACGTTCTGTCCTACATGTAATTAATGGTTGTTATAACTAGTGATATTTCAATGCATGGTATCAAACTTCTAAAAGAATTGCCAAAATGCTTTTAAAAAATCTGCACATATATCTCTTTTCTTTAAATAAAGTTGTAAGAAAAAAAAAAGAATGCTGCTCCAAGAAGCCTACAGAGACAAGAAGAGTGAGAATCATATGCACTAAAGTATACACAGATGATACTGCAATGAGAGACAATGCTTTCCAAGCTTCTGGCTTCTTACTCATGTCATCAAACAGCAGAGCGGCTGCAGATTCGTCATCTAAAATATGTTGACATTGTTTGAAGCTGCTGAGTTTTGAGAAGAATTGCAACAGCAGCAAATTATAGATATTACCATGAGTGACAATTCGGTATTGCCTGAGGTTTGCCTGAGCCATCTCTTTTTTTATCCCCATCTCAACCTTCGAAATTTCATATGAAGTTCAAGTCCCTATGTCCTTCTTTGGGTTCTTCTGATTCCTTTATTCATATTTTGAAAGTGTGCATCCGAGCCATAAAATGCCATACTAAGAACTAGAATCAAACCCTCAAAGACAATTTCTTTAGAGACAGAGCTCTTATTAAAGATGCATACCATAATAAAATGCCTTCCATGGGGAGATATGACTCTTTTTACTAAATTAATTACAGCCAAGTCAGTGGATTCATTTTAGTTTTTTCTCCTGCATATATACTTGCTCTAAGGGTGAGCAAATGGTCCATTAAGCAATTTTTTTCAGGATGGAAAAAAATCATTAAATGAGAAATTAATGCAAGTTCTTACCTTTGAAAATACAGAAAATTGTATTTCATTGGCTTCTGGAGATACTGTTTAGAAGAAATAATACATTTTAAAATAGCATCAGAGAAATATGGGCATATTATAGGAGGTCATACAGTTATATATTTCACTTTCCCAATTCATGGATTATACGCATATGCTCCATTATTATATAACATTGTGGTTGTATAATATATACCACACAATATTCCACTAGGCTAATATACCATTTCTTATTCTGAACTAGTTTTTAATTTCTTTATATTAATGCATTCCTCAATTAAATATTTTGCTTTTAATTTTCAAGGTATTAATCTGTTGGGTTTATATATTTGTTTTTTTCTTATTACTAGTTGTTAAATATTAAATTACCTGTTGCTGAATCCTTTAATATTTAAATAGTATTAAAGTTTCAACTTTTTAAGCTTTTTAGACAAATTTGCTAGTATTTTCAGAATAACATATGCATTTCTAATTTTCTACTGTTTCCGCCACTAGATGCCATTTCTGCAATATATGATATGCATAAAACAAGGACTAGTCATTGTTTTCATCCTCTATTGAGATGAATTAACATAAGGTCAAGAACTGTCTTCATGGTTATATCCCATTATCTGTAGTAGTGCCTGGAAAATTATATTATATAAATATTCTTTCATGGCATAATTCTAAAAGGGTTCAATTTTTTGTGCTATATGATGTCTTAATATTTCCTGGTCAGTTTGAGAAACAAAATATTTACTCATGACAGTTGTCCTCTTCTGAAAGTGTTTGCTTTCTTTGTAAATCTCTTTGGGGTGTTTTTTTTTTTTTTTTTTTTTTTTTTTTTTTTTTTTTTTTTGTACAAGTTTGTCAAAACCCTTTGTCATTCTTAAACAAAAAGTCAAAAGAAGTTTTAGAAGCATGTGGAAAATTCCAAGTCCATCCCAATATGAAAACAACAGTGTTCCAGAGCTCCACAAAAGCAAATCTGTTTGAACATATGTACAATTCTTCAGGATCCTGTGAAGTATCCACCTAAGAGTCTACTCCCAAAGATCAGTCAGATTTCTGTTGAGGTGTGTTAAGTGCCCTGGAGGGTCTGTCTTTTTTCTTGTGCAGCAAAGCAGTATGCACTCTTTACTTTTGTACCTAAGACTTTCTTTTCCTATTAACACCTTCATCTTATTTCTCTAGCAGATTGTAAGATACATTTAAGTTGCTTTCCACCTATAACTGTATATATTCTAGTGCAAAGGATGGTATGTGTGGTGTTACAATTTTGAAGTTATCACTAGAATTATATATTAAAATACACTTTTGAAAGTGTGCTGTGGATGCAATTTAAAAATACATGTAACATAAGCTAATAAAATTCTTGGTAGAAAAAAAATTAAAAACTGGTAACAAAAACAGGTTGTGCTTACATTAGAATATTAAAATTAACCTGAAGTGTCTAAATTCTCCTTCAAAAATAAAAAAAAGAGTTCCAAGTAATAAAGCTGTGGCTTAATCAGCAGAGTGCATTCTGGGGTATGCAGGACATTTTTTGTTAGGTCTTTAGCACTGCATAACTTGGTAGACTGGCTTATATGTATGCTATGAGGAACAAGAGACCAAGGTTATATCACATTGTATTGCAATTTCAAACCAGTCTGAGCTACATTAAACCTGTCTCCAAATTAAACAAGAAAATAGATAACGTTAAAAAAGTATTCAATGTTAGTATCATATTTTCTCCCTAAACAAGACTTCCTAAAAGAACAAGCATATGGTAAACAAACGTCAGTGCTCAAAATACAGTTGGAAAAAAAAATGAGACACATCATTAGAAGTAGAATGCATGAGAATTTGTTGAAGGTCACAGCATGCTTAAAATATCATAGAAACTGAGTAGGTTTTGAAAGATATTTCATAGAAAAATAAAGCCACAGAAATCTAATAAACATGTGTGTTTTTATTTTTCTTATTCTGGTCAGGAGTAGGATTTCTTACACCTTTCTTTAAGAGATGAAAAACAAAGAATGCTCTGAGAAAATGAATGCATGTTTAGATTGTAAATGCATGGGTGTCTTATGAGAAGAAGCAAAGGCTCACATAGCACATATCTGTCACTGTAATGATGCTGCTCCTCCATCAGTGAACCCTCATGGGATTATATAATTTACCCTGCGTTTCTCAACACTAGGAAGCATTGAAGCTTAGCACAGAAGAACCATGTCAGCTTGTTTCTTCAATAGAAGCTGTCTTCCTTTTCTGAAACCACAGAACTAGCATAGAAGTACCCCCTTTTTGGGTACGTAGTATAATAAAATAGTAAAAATGCAGAAACATGGAATGCTTTCTGTAACCCAGCATCAGAATTTGCAAGCCATGTTTATTATATATCCAACTTACTAGAGGCATTATGTGATTAAAGGTGAATCGGGAGATTCATGGGGTAGAATCTGCTTCATTAGCCTTCATTGTAAAATCTATGGCTGTAGAATATGGATCAATATGTAGGAAGATGGCCAATAGATGTAATAAAAACTAGTTCACCTCTATTTTAATTTTGTATACTCATGGTCACACCTAGTGGCCCAGAGTGTGCTTCTGAATGGCAAAAATGTTTAACATAGAAAAAAGCAACCTGCAAGGCTTCCTGTAATGATGCATTTTAAAAGCCAGTCCCATTTTTGTATTTGTTTTGATTGACAAGTCAAGATGCCCAGCAGCTCCTGTTGAGAAGAAGCACTTGTCATTCTGCTCTGTAGCCACCCAGACTTACTTGTTCCAAAAAAAAAAAAAAAAAAAAAAGAAAGAAAAAGAAAAAATTAACATAAGAGAACCCCACACAACACTAAGGTTATGCTTACTTAATTTTTTATTTTATTTTTTTTTTACCTGGTGCAAATTCCTATTTGGTCTTTTGTTAGTGATTAAGTTGAAATTGAAAGTGTATTATATCTTTGAAGTATGTCTTTCAGCCTGAAGAGTGCATCTAGTCTCAGGTGATAAAACATTTTGTCCTGTTGTTCCCTCATGGTTTTGTGAGTAAAGCATTCATTATCAGTAATCATGGTTGCCAATTAATAATTTTATAAAGGGAGTTGACAATCTCTGCTATAAAACAATTTTACATCTCATGAAGGCCTGTCAATATAGAATTATTCATTAGGTAGTTGATATCATTGGCCCGATGGCTAATGTTACTGGAATCCTGCTGTTGATATCAACCTGCTGCTCTAAAAAACTTTCAAGAAATTTTAACATTCTCTTGATTTCTTAAATAAATGATTCCACACCACTACCTTAGCTATATGTATAGATCTATCCAGTTTAATACAATTTTAATATTTTCTTAAACATAAGTCAGCACATTGTAAAACCATCTGATTACATTACTTAGGGGTACCATTGATATATACCACTTACATTTTGTACCATACAGGTACTAACTGGGCCAAGCCCTACTTAACTTTCAAGATCTGATGCAAATGGGTGCATGCACAATTATGAATCCACTTATATTTCCTACTTTAGAGATTGATATGTTACGCTTCTCATGGTCAAGGTTCAGCTTCTTATTCTGGATTTTAACAAACATAATATTTTAAGTTCCTTGAGAGTGTTATATAGATATATGATAGAGCTTGCTAATATCAACCCATACAGTCCTCATTCCATCTTCTCTGGAAATGCTTTCCTAACACACACACTTGCCCACTTCACATCCTCTTCCTTCTTTCATTTTTAAAATTTTATTGCCCTTTGAGAACAAAACATGCTGTTTTTATATGGCCATAGGTGTTTGGCCATCTGCTGACATATAAGTAACCTACTAGAGGGCATAGCACAAAAGAAGAATGAATAAGCTCCCATAGCAGCTAGCAACTTCCAATTCTACTCCTTAAATTATTAATCAAATAATACTTACAATGACATGTAGTTCCTGAAAGATTTTTCTAGGTTCTATGATCATGGTGATTTTTATTTTATATCCAGCGTGGATTGTGATTTTACATTTTTTTAAATTTAATTCTTTAAATTACAACTGATTGGGCACTTCAATGTGATGATATTAATATATTTAAACAACCATCACTGTGCTTCAATACTGGAGTAAGCAACAGCCAGCTCTGATTTAATTATTTTAATAAATAACATTACACTTATGGTCTTTGAAAAATAGTGCTCCTGTGAATACAAAATAATCTGTGGTTTGTGAAATGGTTTTATTTTAGAGCAAAATGAATCACCATTTTTGAAAATCTTATCATGTTTTTTGTCAAATCTGGCTTTTAAATTTAACTATAGAAACTTGGTACAATGTGAAGTGTGGTGAAATTAAAAAAAACATTCTTATGGAGATAGAAGAAGAGAACAGTAATTTCAAAGTATCTTCTGCTTTGCTTTTTTTTTTTTCTTCCTAAATGCTAGGAACTGCTTGTCTTCTGTTTCATTTTATAAAATTTCACTTATTTATTGTGTGGCTTTTCTAAGTTTGCTCTCTTAGATTTTTTTAGGGTAATTTCTTCTAATTCAATACTGATATTACTGTTCCTATAGTTGCAAAGACTGTGTGGATTCTAGTTCACATGGTCATTGTGGCAGAACTGGCCTAAGAAAGCTTAAGAACAAAATAAAAGGAGTCAGGATACTTAATCCCAAGGATCAATGTGAAGCTGCTGGAACCAAGCCAAGGGTGCACTGGCCAAAGAAATTTCCCATTAACAAGCAGAAAAGCACAGCCCACAGAGGAAGGGAAGCACATGCTGAATTGAATTTCAGCTGACAAAAGAAGAAGCCACTAGACTAGATGGCACAGAATCACTTTGCGCCCACAAGAGACCACACACCAACAAAACTTCTGCCTCTGTAAAATTCCAGAGTAAGCAGGGATGTCAATTTAACTGTATCATAACTGTAAAGTTTATAACGTAGAATTTCTAGAAGAAAAATATGACAGATGTATTATCTTCAATTTAGTGATAACTATATTTAGGATTATCAAAACTGCAATACATAAAAAACTTGAGAATTTAAAATCACTAAGTTAAAAGTATAAGTCAAAGGATCAGAAAAACTTTATTAAAACACATGTGGTTAGAGATTTTTTTTGTCAAACCACAAACTTTTAAATTCAGTGACTATAAGTTGAACAACTAATCTTGAAAATGTACAGTGTCTAGTATCTCACCAACAAAGACATACATAGAGAATAGTAAAATATACTCAGTTCCAGTTTCCTTAGGAAAATTTGGATTGAAACAACGATATAACAGTATTTCACAGAGATGAACATAGTCTTTCACAAAACACCAGTCTAGCAAAGATATTCTGAGATATCTAAAGAGCAGATTGGAAAATGTACATATCTTCAAAAATGTGTATTTGAAAAATTATAATCTGTTATTTATAATCACACCAAATTGGAAGGCAAAACATATTGTATAGCAAGAGAAGTAAGGTAGAAAACAAAGATCTTCCTGTTGGAATCTACTAATGCAGAAAAAATGAGGGTATCAGGCTTGTATAAGCTGCATTAACAAGAGCTAGAATTACAGATAGAAATGTATTGTGGATATCAATCATTACCTATAGATGTAAATACTGGTGTAGTTTTTTCTTTTGGTTATGTTATATACATATGTTTACTTCCTCTTTAGCTAAAATTTTTGGAATAAATAAATGGCACCCCAAAAGCAGAGAGCAAACCTAGCATGCAGATCTCAGCTTCTTCTTGCATACTCAAGCAAGCAGGAAAACTAGAAATTCTTTGGGAAATATTTGGTTTACATTGAAAAATATGAGATTAATGAACTTAGTATCTTACAATGTCCAAAGTAATGGACTTCTCCAATGCATACCTACAGGGGTCTGCATATTTTACCAGCATGGAAAACTATAATGTCTCTCAATGGCTAGAACTGTAATTTGAACAACACACTAAATAAGCTATGCTATAACTCGAAGTATGAAATAAATACATACAAGTCTGTGTTCATATAAACAAACAGATGACTAATACATGAACAGATGAATGAAGGAGATGGAGTAGATAAGGTTTTTTTGCAAAGCAACTTCAAACATTCTTGGGTAGATGAAGTAAGCTTTTCCCAAATCAAGGGCTGGCTAAATGAAAGGGAAGTGGGAAGTAAAGGGTCATGTCAAAGTAGAAAGATGACTAGTCAAGGCTATAAAAAGCCATAGTAAACAAATGTTCCTTTTACATACTCTGATAAAACAAAGTCCACAATCCTCTATGATCTTCCACATGCTTAAAATTAGAATAAGACATGAACTTTGCTTAATAATGTATACAACGTGGTTCCTCATTAATGATTTGAATTTTATATAAATATGAAGAGTAAATTACAGTGGAGTGTTGGGGGGTGTCTCCAGTTTCTAGACTGTCTTCTTGGTGTTTCTGTAAATATGCACTGTCAATGCTCATTTTTTCAGTATGTTCTGAATTCATGATTCTATACCAGTAGAATGTGTGGGTTTTGATTAGCTCTACAATGAAGTATGCAAGTGCACTATGAATATGCTTGGACAAATGAAATGTAACACTCTACCTCCACTTGTAACTGCCCTTTTGAAGACAAGTCTATTACATGGACTCAAAAGTTTATAGTGGTGAATATATATATTCATATATAATAATGAAATTACAACTAATAGAAAACATGCCATAAATTGGAAGCAGAGAAAGGACATACATTTCAGAGGTTTGGAGGGAGGAAAGAGAAGGGAAAATATTGTAATTAAATGACATATTCAAAAGAAAACAATATATGCCGAAACCAAAATTTCTCTCAAACAGTGTTTAGGGACATTTGAAAAATTAATTCTTGTATACTTGATTAATTTTTTATATCAATATCTGCTATACTAAATATTTTTCAAGCATGAAAACCGTTGCATGCTGCTTAATTATTTTTGCCTGTATATAGATGGAAGCCTGAGTTCTTTCGAATACTATAGAATGAGGTTTGACATGATGTTTGCACAGCAAACAAAGGGGCAAAGATACATACAACTTTTCTGAATGGTTTAAGCCGAGGTGTAGTTTTATCCACATGCTTTCCAAAAATGGTTCATCAATTATTGATTAGGCTTAATGAGTATGCTAATAAGCAGGAGTCAAGTCACTCAAGTGAGTTCTTTAGCCCTTCTGTGCTTTTCAGGTCCTCATAAATTTTTGAAATGGTGACTCCCGGAGATAGATTGTGGATTACTGCCAAGATGCCATAATGCAGACCACATATGCTGTTCAAGGGCTGATGTTTGTCCTTTTAGGACAGTACCAAGATGTTTCTCATATGGCATTTGTTCTCAGATGTAAATTAATTTACAAGTCCCCCCTCTGTGCAGGCGTTATGCATCATGATCATACTCATAAGTGATGATAGAATACTATGATTCTTGCAAAGATTAAAGTTCAAAGAAGCAAATTAGAGCCACATTATGTTTGGAGATGGTTGTCGTGACCCAAAATCCCAAACCTCATTTCTGTTGACTTTATTCACTTTATGAAAACTACTATGGGATTCTGTGAAGTAATTTTTGGAAATTTGATGGACTTATTTACATTCTCCAAATCACTGATTTGAGTGATCCCGTTTTCATTTAGATATATCAATTTATTATTATGTCAGAATAAAAAGGCTAGCGTGCACTTACTTTCATAGGAAAACTTCTTTTTGCATTTTTATTGCTTATTTTATTTATTTTTATTTCAAATGATATCCCCCTTCCACAAGACCCCTATTGACTTCTCCTGCTTCTATTCAGGTGCTCCCCCACTGCACACCCACTCCTGCCTCAGCACCCTAGCATCTCATACTCTGGGTCATCGAGCCTTCACAAGACAAAGGGGCTCCCCTCCCAGTGATGGCAGGTAAGGCAGTCCTCTGCTACATATCCGGTTGGAACCATGTGTACTCTTTGGTTGGTGGGTTAGTCCTTGGGAGCTTTGGAAGTTCTGGTTGGTTGATGTTGTTGCCTTCATAAAGAGAATCTTCAGCTATGCCCAGAGCATCATGTGAATATGAGTTTTATAAGAGTGAATTGATTACAAGCTGTTGTATTTTAAAATACATCCAATCTTTTACAACCAGATCTTGAAATTACATGAATGTAAGTCCACAAATAGTTTATCAAGTACAATTATTTAAATTTTGCTTGATGTATTTGAAATTTATAGCTGAACTAAGTAGCTTACAGCTACATGAATATTAAAATGGTGACTTGTGAAGTGTTTGCAAATACATTGAAAATCATTCCTATCAAAAATTATAAAATCCTATTGCTGATGCTTTAAACGGTCTCCTATTGCAACTCCAGTGTTAGAAATTTGTTACTCAAAAATATATGTCAAACTAAGAAATGTGATGATACCTTATCAGCTCTTCTGCACAAACTCCATCAAGAAAGTAGTACAAGAATCTGTATTCCTGAAGTAAACAGGGGTTGCTTCTAATGCTTTGCCCTGTTAATATTTAATATTTCTAAGTTTGGGTTATCAAAATTTTATTTCAGGTAACTTTACTTTAGGTAAAAGTAGTTATGGTCTCAGTTTGAACTTTGATAATTATGATAAAATATCAGGTTATTTAGCATAGATTCTAAATTGTGCATATCTACCCTTGTCATAAGTATTATTCCACAAGTATAATGCATAAAATAAATAAAAGAGTAATTATGTTTTAACTATAATTACCCAAGAGCTGTAGTTTAGAACGATTCTAAAATGGGTCAATTATTCAAGATGCCTACTAATGAATGAATAAATAATGTATAGCCACTGAAACAAATTGATTATCAAGATACATGTCTCTTCTCACAGTAGCAAACCTGGTAGTATATTACTTGTCTTCTGTGGCTTATTATTTTTAATTCTTCCTTTTATTGAGCAAAATGAGAAATATTTCAATACTACAAACACTTAAAGAAACTGCAGGCACTAGAGAAAATACTTTTTACAAACCTGCTTTCCACATAGCTACTGTCTTAGTCAGGGTTTCTATTCCTGCACAAAGATCATGACCAAGAAGCAAGTTGAGAAAGGAAGGGTTTGTTCAACTTACACTGCCACATTGCTGCTCATCAAGAAAGGAAGTCAGGACTGGAACCCAAGCAAGTCAGAAAGCAGGAGCTGATGCAGAGGCCATGGAGAGGTGTTGCTTACTGGCTTGCTTCCCCTGGCTTGCACAGCTTGCTTTTTCACAGATCCCAGGTCTACCAGTCCAGAGATGGCACCACCCATAATGGGTTGGGCCCTCCCCATTGATCAGTAGTTGAAAAAATGCCTTATTGCTGGATCTCATGGAGGCATTTTCTCAACTGAGGCTCCTTTCTTTGTGATAACTCCAGCTTGTGTCAGGTTGACACAAAGCCAGCAACTACAGCTACTGAACCTGAGCAGGAAGAGCCCTAAGAGACTTCCAAACTAAATAATGACATAATTAAAAGTATGGTGGAGAGCCCAAGTATGATTTAACCTCAGATGATGCTGGTGACTTTATGGGATTCTTTCCAAGGCAATTTATATTTGTATGTTGTCAATCTTTGATTAAAATTATTTTATTTTAAGATACATTAACTCCTATATTCTCATAAAACTTAAACTCTACAGACAACCCTAAATAAAAACAGAAAAAAGAAGTTGGGTGCTAATTTACATTTAACCTTTGTCTTAAATGATTAATGGAAGCTATTTATGTAAACTCTTTCTACAATTCAGCATGAAATGAAATTTAAATTGCAGATTTTACAGTGGTGTATTTTAACTAGTGACCCTATCCCCATGAAGAAAAATAAAAGAAAACCAATTACATTTGTAATAAAGATGCTAATGTGTTTCTTGTTTTTAAGTTATTTTCTGTTGTGATTGTTTATGATACTTTGAGATGATTCTTCTTTTCTCTTTTTGTAATGAAAAGGTTCTGCGAAACTCTTGAAAGAAGAAAAAGTAATTGGATTCATTCTCTGTTCTCAATTAAACAGCATTTCTCCTGTGGCCCAGCTGGACATCAGCAGGCAGTTTGGTGGTTAAGTGGGTCACTGCTCACCCAGTCTGAGAGAGAACTGTTGGTTTGCACTGAGCCAATCAGCAAGAATCTGGGCATTTTGTCAAACTGCCCTGTACAGCTGTCAGAACTGGGTTTAAAGACATCTGTAGGTATTTCCATGGGAAGATTTGGAGGTTGGTCCTTACCATCCTGCATGTCCTGAACTTCATGATCCTCCAGCACACAGGAGGTGTTAGCATTGGCTTGCTTGTTCTATATCCTTTTGAAAGACCATAGGTAAACGGCAGCCCTGGATTTGTGGTATATGATCAGACTGGAAGTTAGACAGTTACTGTTTTTTTTTTTTTTTTTAATTGAACAACTTTATTTAAAAAAAAATAGATAAATACACAGATTTTAAAAGAATTTTTGCATAAAAGTATAAAAATACATTTTTGTCAGTACTTTATTTCTTTTAAAGGTTTGATAGTATGCATTAAAATCTTACTAGTTACAATGAGCATAAAATACATGTAAAACAAGATGTAAACTGGAAACAGTCAAAGTTTTCTTGGTGTGTAAAGATTAAACATAATAATTTTTCATTCTCTTGGGCCTTTGTTTTTCTTGACCTTCATATAGTCTGTGAATTGTTTCTGGGGTGTTCAAAGATTTCTGGGGTGAGTATCCCATTATCAGTGACTGCATATTATGTCTGTTCTTTTGTGACTGGGTTATCTCACTCAGGATGATATTCTCTAAATGCATCCATTTTATTATGAATTTCATAAAGTCATTGTTTCTGATAGCTGAGTAGTACTCCATTGTGTAAATATACCACATTTTTGTATCCATTAATCTACTGAAGGACATCTGGGTTCTTTCCAGCTTCTTCCTATTATAAATAGGACTGCTATGAACATTGTGGTGCATATGTCTTTGTTGTATGTTGGAGCGTCTCTGGGGTTAATGCCCAGAGGTAGAATAATTGGGTCTTCAGGTAATACTATGTCCAATTTTCTGACGAACAGCCAGACTGATTTCCAGAGTGGTTGTACCAGTTTACAATCCCACCAACAGTGGAGAAGTGTTCCTCTTTCTCTGCATCCTTGCCAGAAACTGTTGTCATCTGAATTTTAGATCTCAGCCATTCCGACTCGTGTGAGGTGGAAACTAAGGGTTGTTTTGATTTGCATTTCCCTGAAGATTAAAGATGGCCAGCACATCCTTAGATGCTTCTCAGCCATTCAATATTCCTCAACTGAGAACTTTTTGTTTAGCTCTGGACAGTTATTCAAAACTGTTGAAGGGCAGTGACCATTTGTGCTAGCATCATTTGAACATCTACTGAAAGTCACTCCCCTGGACTCTCCAACCTCAAAGACAGTGAAATATTGTTATACTCCAGAAGAAAAATAAAATAATATAAGGATTCAACAATATGAAGTCAACAAGCAACTAAAAATAAATAATAATATTATGAAACTAACTAAATATTAGACAAAATAGAATTATCACTTATAGATGCTAGGTTAGAAGAACAAGAAATAAAAAGGGATTTTTTTAATTACAAAGGAAAACTATAAAAATGGGAAAACCAAGAGAGTCATAAGACACTTCCATGGGAATGCTGACAGCTTTACTTGAGACAAAGAAACAAATGACAGGGAAGAGACGATAATAAAAACCAAGACAAATCAAGTGAGCAAAGGGTACATTTATTTGAGTTCAGACGATTAAATAGCAACAAGAGCTTCAACTTTCTCAGCCAGCATTTTAGATTTAAGTAAAAATACTTGGCATAGAGCAAAATTACAATAGACTGGCAGTAGAATACCATATTTAACCATGATGGTGATATAATGACTGAGGGGAGCCATAATTCAACTGGGAAATGATGAGAGAATGAGAGGAAATACAGCTGAGTGAAAACTCTCCTAAACAAGTGAAAATTCAGGCAGACATGCAAAGGGACAAAGAAATAAAATTTAACCCCCAAGTAAACAATTTTAATTGTGATCTCACTTCAAGCATCATCTTTGTTAGTTTGGAATACTGAAAAAAATACTATAAGTAGAGAATAAATAAAAATATATTATGAAACTTTAGTTAAAAATTTAAGATTTTGATGGAACCAATAGAGGAGGTAAATATGGTATCACACACACACACACACACACACATGTGCACACATACAACTTATGCAATACACATATATGTTCATTGAAATACATACATCTATGTACACATGCACACAAACACAAACAGAGAGAAAACCACAGATGGCAGGGTATCTACATGAATTAACATGACCTAATAAAAATTAGAACATAAGATTTTAAACTGGACAAGGATGAATATTTTATTTATAAACAAAAGTAATTCCAAAGAAAATTAAAACAAATATATAAACAAAAACTCAGAATAGCTAAAAAGAATATGCAAAGAGAATATATGCATTGATATATACACTTATTTTTTATTGAAGAACTTTATTTTAAAAAACAAAGATAAATGTACAAATTTTAAGTATTTTGCATAAAAGTATACGAATGCATATTTGTCATTGCTTGGCGTTTTTAAAAAAAGGTTTAATAGTGTGCATTAAGATCTTAGTAGTTACAATGAGCATAAAGTACATTAAAACAGGATGTAACCTGGAATTAGTCAAGGTTTTCTTGGTGTGTAAGGAGTAAACATAATGGTTATTTCTTTTCTTTTTTTTTTTTTGTTTTTTTAGTCTTCTTGAACTACACACATTCTGTGAGTGTTTCTGAATGTTTGAAGCTTTCTGGGGATAGTATCGAATTATCAGTGACTGCATATTATGTCTGTTCTTTTGTGACTGGGTTATCTCTCTCAGGATGATCGTCTCTAGATGCATCCATTTTCTTAAGAATTTCATAAGGTCATTTTTCCTGATAGCTGAGTAGTACTCCATTGTGTAAATGTACCACAATTTTTGTATTCATTCATCTACTGAAGGACATCTGGGTTCTTTCTAGCTTCTGGCTAGTGCAAGTGAATCAAAGATCTCAACAGTAAACCAGGTACACTGAAACTATTAGATGAGAAAGTAGGAAAAACCTTAGAACACATAGGCACAGGAGAAAATTTCCTGAACAGAACACCAATGGCTCATGCTCTAAGGTCAAAGATTGACAAATGGGACTTAATGAGATTGCAAAGTTTCTGTAAGGCTAAAGACACTGTCAAGAAAAGAAAACAGCAACCAACAGAGTGGGAGAAGATCTTTACATCAGATAGAGGCCTAATATCCAAGATATACAAAGAACTGAAGAAGCTAGACACCAGAAAATCAAACAACCCTATTAAAAATGGGGTACAGAGCTAAACAAAAAGTTCTCAATTGAGGAATATTCAATGGCTGAGAAGCATCTAAGGAAGTGTTAGACATCATTAGCCATTAGGGAAATGAATATCAAAACAACCCTGAGATTCCACCTCACACCAGTCAGATTGGCCAAGATCCAAAATTCAGATGACAGCAGATGCTGGGGAGGATTGGGGAAAGAGCAACACTTCTCCACTGTCGCTGGTGTTGTGAACTGATACGACCACCTTGGAAATCAGTCTGGTGAGTCCTCAGAAAATTGGACATAGTGCTACCTGAAGATCCAGTTATTCCACTTCTGGGCATTTACCCCAGAGACACTCTAACATACAACAAAGACCCATGCACCACAATGTGATATGCACACTTATATACTTACGTATGTATGTATAAAAAAAACACAAAATACAAGAAGATACTTTACAACTAATAATCATTTTTTGTAAGAAATATATACAATATCTTTAATTTTGACATATAAACAATTTGGGAAAACACAATCATCAGTCAAGAGAAAAATTAAAGTTAATAGAGAAAATACAAAAATATGTGAGGTTTAATAAGCAGGTTCAAAATATATTTAATAATATAAATAAAATTTTGAAAGAAAATAAATGCAATAGTGTTCTGGAGGTGATGGCTAGATTCTACAAGGTAACTGTCAACACTTATGAACTGTAATCCATGGGAATCAAGTCTACATTTTCCTTACAAAAATTGTTCTTTAAAGCTCATGGTAAGAAGTGTAAACCCATATGCATTTTAAAGAAAAATAAATTGGCTTTAAGAGTGAAGAGAAAAGAAGACAAGAGATTTACAAGCTAAACAAATGAGGTAGAAAGTTGAGAGATAGAAAATATGATTCTCAAATAACTTCTCTTATCATTAAAGTTTTTTTAACATTATACAGAAATTTGAATGAACTATACAAGATGAAAAATTGCAGTATGTAGTCATGAACATAAATAAATTGTACATAGGTAAGTTAAGTTTAAGGTATTAAGGCCATAACAGGGATCCAGAGTTTATTTCTCAAGAACCATATAGATAAGTTTTGTGTGTGTGTGTGTTTGCGTGTGTGTGTTTGTGTGTTTGTGTGTGTGTGTGTATGCATGCACACATGTGCACATGCACACATGTGCTTGCATATTCACGTTTTACAGATGAGCATATAGTTGAATAATGTCAAATATTATATTATACACCATTATATACAATTATATGTTTTGTACATATCTCATCTTCATCAAAATATTCTGAAGCTAATGAAAATATCACATACCAAAAAAGTTCTTTGATTTTTACCAATCTTTGAAGGTTAGAATTTATAACACAAAACAAAATTTGGTATGTGAAATAAACTATTTCATTTTAAAATTGCGCTCATTATAATACAATCGAAAGCACATTGTTGTTATAATTATATTGTTACATTTGTATATTACAAATATTTTATTGAAACTTATGTTAAACTTCTAGGTCAATTTTGGATTATCTGACAAAATATTTACTCAGTCTTTAGCAAGCTCTTCTGTAGAGGTTGTTTTAAAACCACTACTTATTACCTTGTAATACTTAAAATATATAAGTTTATGTTCCTTTCTTATGATATCTATAAACACTGGTATCACAGAATCACAGGTAATTCACGTTACCTTAAATCCACAGCTCTGGCAATCAAGGTATGTATAATATAAGTTTCCCTTGGCTGGTAGTGATGATAAAGGAGTGTTATCTTGCAATATATTTTTGTGTGTATATTGCAAGTAATTCCTAAACTTGTTAGCAGAGGTCTTACTGCTGTTTAAACTAAGATTGTTCTAGACTTGCTGAAAAGCTCAGCTGTTTGTATTTTCAAACAAGTACAATGTTAAATCACTCCACTTCTATAATTTCCAGACAATAGCACATAGACGGTTTACTGTTTTTGTTTGTTTGCTTGTTTAGTTGGTTTTGCTACTTCATTGTTAATCCATTTGCTAGCAGTGTTATGTAATGTGAATTCCTCTAGAACAAGAACCATGTGTATGTATTTTTTGTATATTACTTTTGCTTGGACTCAGAATATTATAGGAGTTTGTGGTATGTTTGTACACAATATTTATCATCAGAAAGATACCCTGATTGCTTAGAGAAAGGATTGAAGGAGCTCAAGGGGTTTGCAACCTAATAAGAACAATAATTCCAATCAACTAGAGCTCCCAGAGACTAAACCACTATCCAAAGAGTACATCTAGATGGAACCATGGCTCCAGCTGCATATGTAGCAGAGGATGGCCTTGTTGGGCATCAATGGGAGGAGAGGCCTTTGGTCCTACCAAGGCTCCATATCCAATGTAGGAAAATGTCAGGGTGGGAAGGATGGAGGGCATGGATGCGTGGGGGGCACCTTCCTAGAAGTAGGAGGAAGGGGGATGTGATGGGCGTTTATGACAGGGAAATTGGAAAACAAGATAACATTTGAAATGTAAATAAAATATATCCAATAATAATAATAATAATAATAATAATAATAATAATGATGATGATGATGATGATGATGATACCCTGATTGCTTGTGCCTTGATTCATGCAGAAAAATGTTATTACTGGGGAACTAGGTCAATAGCTCAGTCGTTAAGAATACACAATAAAATACCAAAAAAGGATACAGTTGGAAGATTGACACAACTTAAAGTGTAGATATACATATACATATATGGAGTTCAACTGAGAGAAAATCTTATTGATGAGTGTCTGAAAAGACTGATTTTCAAGTATAAGAGACTAAAATATAATCAATGGATTCAGTGGATCTTTTATAAAGCACTTTCTTGTTTAGCATGAAGATCTGAATTCTATTCCCCAAAACCCATGTAAAAGTCATGGCTGTACATCCCTGAGACTCTGGCATCAGAAACTTGGGTTTAGAGACAAGTAGAAATAAGAGTTCTCTCACCAACCAGCCCAGTGCAACCCATGGACTTCCTTTCGGTGGGAGCTCATGTCTTAAGATAATGAGGTAGAGACAGTAAAATAGAGAAAACTGTGTTCTTCTGTGGCCCTTTCCTTCTCTAACCTCCAAATGTATATCAAACACTTAGATGCTCATATTTATTAGCCAACTTCACATTCACACTCACTCATAAAGAAAAAATAATATTGAAAATTAAACAAATACGATATAAGAAAGTATGGGTGAATAGTTCCATGGAATTGAATAAAATATCTAGAAATAAAACATACTACAACATATCAATGGATCATCTATAAAGGAAGATAGACTATTATATTGCCTTTATCATATTACCTACTTTGTGAAAGTTACTTTATTTTTTATCTTTATTTTTTTCTGTTAATGAAAAATAGATTTCTTTCCCATATAATGCAGTCAACCCTCCTTCTACTTCTTTCAGTTTATCTTATCTCCCATTGTTCCTGGATCAAGTCACTTCTTCACTTACTAAAAACAAACAGGCTTCCAACGGGCAGCAATTAGACAAGACATGACAAGACAAGACAAGACAAGATAAGACAAGACAAGGCAAAATCCAATCAGATCAGGTAAGGTAAGGTAAGATGAGGCAAGCCAAGGCAAGACAAAACAAACATACAAACAAAAAATCCTCACACATATGAATAGGAAAGAACAAACAGAAGGCAAAGAACCTAAGAAAAAGGATGAGAAACAGAGAAGGAAAGAAACACAGCTTATATCCACATATAAGCCACCACACACTATATTTGTTTATCTGTGCCTGTGTAACCAGGATGGTTTGTACATTCTTGGCACATAAAGTGGCACTATTAAGAAGTGTGACCTTGTTGGTGTAGATGTGTCACTGGGTGTGGACTTTAAGACCCTTATTCTAGCTAATTGGAAGCCAGTCTTCTAGCTTCCTCAGACAAAGATATATATCAAAGGGAGGGGAAGCCCTTGGTCCTGAGAATTCTTAATGTCTCAGTGTAAAGGAAAGCTATGGTGGTTGCGTAGCAGTGAGTCCCGGAGCTCCCTAATGGAGTAAGGGGGCAGGGGAATGGAATGGGGGGACAGTTGTAGGGAATTCTGGAAAGGGTTATAACATTTGGAATGTAAATGAACAAATCAACTAATACAAAAATTAAAAAATCAAGCATAAACTCTCTAACCTCCTTCTGCTATGCCTGCCTGCATGCTGCCATGCTCCCACCTTGATAATAATAGACTGAACCTCTGAACCTGTAAGCCAGCCACAGTTAATTGTTGTTCTTTATAAGACTTGCCTTGGTCATAGTTACAGCAATAAAACCTTAACTAAAACAGTTCCCTTACTCCAGACTCAACTTTAGTTCTATCAATTACTTTACAATTTCATTTTTTAATTGTAGAATACTAATTGTTTAAATGTAGCAGAGTTTCTTTATCCATTCATTGGTTGAGAAAACTCCAGCCCATTTCCAATTTCTGATTCTTATGAATAGAGCAGCACTGAACACTGCAGATTAAGTGTCACTGTGGTAGGATGAAGTGACCATTGGATATATGGCTATCTTAGTTAGGGTTTCCATTGCTGTGATGAGATACCATGACCAAGGCAAAATTTATAGGGAACATGGATGAACCCTTTGTTCTATTACATTGTCACCAACTTTCTGTTTTCCAGTCCTTTCACTGCCTAATCTTGGCTGCTCTGGAACTTGCTTTGTAGAGTGACTTTGATTATGTAATTTGCATAGCTCTGTCTCTTAAAAGCAGGGATTGAAGATGTAGACACCAAACCTGGATCTGCTCTTTTCTCTACTTGGAAGTTGTTCTGTAGCAGCTGGGCTCTAACTCAGAGATCTGGTTGCTTTCATTCTTGGAATTAAAACATGCACTACCATGTCTGGTACTAAGCTTTTCATAGTGACTATGTGCTTCAAGATTCAGAGTAAACAGTCATGCCATGCCATGTTAAGTCAACACACAGTCATATCTCTTCATGTCCAAATGAATACAATAACCAGGATATGATATAGTTATCTATTGTTCAGTTGTAAACAAATAAACAATAAGCTTAGCTGGGTGGGACCTTGTCCACACATTACCACTCCCTTAATCTGTTTATCTCCTTAAACATAGGATTGAGCTCCAATGCTCTTCCTGTTACCCCTTTATTACATGAAACAACCATTCTGTAATTTGCTTTCTAAGCTTGCTACACTTGGTAAAAATACTCTTCATGAGAATAAACTGAAGGATGAGGTTTCCACTGGGTATTTCTGAGACTTCCTTTGTCATTTAATTAATTGCAATTAATCTGGGTTTCTTGGCCTTAGCCTTAGGCAGGCTTTTCAGACAAGGGCAAAAAGTAGCAGCTTTCTTCACCAAAGCATCATAACAGTCTCCAGAGTTCAAATCATCCTCAGAACTAATACATTCCATAGTTCTAGAAGAATGGTCCATTTATTACTACTTAAAGAATTTTATGGCTTTCCAAATCTCAAATCCTCAAATCCACATTCCTCCAAACAAAAACATGGTCAGGCCTATTAACAGCAATACCCTTCTCCTGGTACCAACTTCAGTCTTAGTTATGGTTTCCATTACCATGAAAAGGTACCATGACCAAAGCAACTCATACAGACAAACATTTAATTGAGGCTGGCTTAGAGGTTGAGAGATTCAGTTTATTAGCATCATAGAAGGTAGAACTATCCAAGCAGACATGTTGCTGGAGAAGAAGCTGAGACTTCCACATCTTGAACAGAAGACTGACTTCCAGGCAGCTAGGAAAAGGGTCTCATAGCCCATCTTCACAGTAACACACTTCTTTCAACAAGGCCACACCTCTTAATAATGCCACTTCTCATTCCAAGCATATTCCACCCACTACAATGACTAAGAATAAGTGATCTTTAGTTGATTGTCTTTTTCCTGATAAATTGACTCATTGATTTTTATATCTGATGAACAAGTTTGCATTCTTACCAGTAATAGATGAGTATTTCTCTTACTGTATATGCTTGCCTGACAGTGTAAGCTGTCACTGGTTTTGCTGATTTTATCCATTTTGACAGGTTAAAATGACAAAAATCTCAAAGTAATTTTGATTTGCATTTCACTGATGACTAAGGATGTTGAACATTTCTTAAAACTTTTCTCAGACATTTAAGTTTCTCCTTTTGAGATTTTTCTGTTTAGATATATGCCCCCACTTTGAATAGGTTCATTATATTCTTTAATATCTAGGGTATTTTTTTAGTTATTTATGTATTTTGGATATTAATCCTTTATTGGATATGAAGTTGAAGAAAGTCATTTTCTAGTCTGTAGCTTGTTTTTTCGACCAAATGACAGTGTCCTTTGCCATGGTGAAGCTTCAGAGCTCTGAGGTCCCATTTGTTAATTGTTAGTCTCAATGTCTTTGCTATGTACCATTTAGAGTTTTTTCTATGCCAATGAATTTAAGGTTATTTCTTATTTTATCTTGCATCACTTAAGTGTGTCTGGTTTTATTATATGGGTTTTTTTTGATACTACTGGAGTTGAGTTTTATGCAGGATGATAAATAGCAATATATTTGGATTTTTCTACAAAGAAGCATCCAATGTGACAATCACCATTTGTTGAAGAAGATGCTGTCACTTTTTCAATGTGGCTGCTTTTTCAAAATTCAAGTGTCCTTAGGTTTGTGGGAATTGATTTGAGTTTCTATCAATTTGATTTTATGTTGGCTAAGGACTTTCTGGAAATTGCCTTTATTGTGTTGGGGTATGTTTCTTTAATCCCAAACATCTTCAAGGACTTTTTTTAATGAAGCCAAGTTGAATGTTGGCATAAGACTTTTCTTCATCTATCATCCTTTCTTCATCTAGCATCTTATATGCTTCTTGTAGTTTGATATGAGTCTCCCCATTTAGATAAAGATAATTTTCTTTCATGATATTGTTGAGAATATTTTCTGGGTCATTGATCTGTGTCTTTATTCTTACTCTATCATGTTATTCTTTGATTTGATTTTCATTTTTTGAATGTTTTGTGTGATTTTTTTATTTTTTTTTTTTTAGGTTTAACATTGTCTCAGACCAAAATATCTACATTTTCTATCTTGTCTTCAACACTGGTATTCTGATCTCTTTTCCATCTCTCATATACTGCTTGTGAAGCTCGCTGTGATGTTATTGTTTGTATTCCTAATGTTTTTCATTCTTAGATTTTTCTTAGTTCTATCCTTTATTCATTATATTTTCACACTAAGGTATTAGATTATTTTATTTTATCTCTTAACACTGCTTATTTTTTACGGGTACTTTTTAATGAATTCATTAATTTCCTATTTCAGAATATTTGTAAAGATTATTTTATGTGTTTTTGTCATTTTCATCACCTGATGACATTCTCCTTGACTACTCATGAAGGATTGGTCAGGTGTAGTGGAGACATATCATCTTTGGACTTATTAATTCATATTATTCTTTCAACTAGACATATGTGCTTAGGAAGATTATAATTCTAAGGCCTAATATGTGGTCTTTCATTGTTAAATGGGTATTTGGCTCCTCCATTTCTACTGCCCTTTTGATCCTTCGAAAGATGGAGTAGTTGGGTCTTGCCTGGTAGTGAACTTTTCTGTCATCCTCCCAGGTCTGGCCACTTGAATTTCCTGGTAAAATGTGCTTTTGGTATTGAGAACTAACAGTAAGGGAAAGGGATGGTCTAGAATTAGATTAGGGGCTGAGAGTGTCTACAGAAGAATGTTTTACCAGAATGTGCTTAATCTCCTGGGACTGAAATGAGAATGAGAAGAAGCTACAGTATATAGTTTGTTCCAGAGCTTGGTGTATTAGTCAGGGATCTCTAGAGTCACAGGGTAGTCTCTGTATAGTAAGATAATTTGTTGGTGATTTACAGTATGTAGTCCAACTCCCTACCAATGGTCAGCAGCAGCTATAAATAGAAGTCCAAGGATCTAACAGATACTTAAACCTACAAGGCAAACAGGCAAAGAGAGAGAATCTTCCTTCTTCCAATGTCCTTATGTAGGCCTCCAACAGAAGGTATGTCCCAGATTAAAGGTGTGTATCACCATACCTGGGTCTGGGACTTGCTTTTTCCCAGATGATCTTGAACTCAGGTCACCTTGCCTTACTGTCCTGAGATTCATAGTCACTATGCCTCAGGATCTTCATGCCAAGATTCAGATCGGAAGCTTTGATCTCCCAGCCTCAAGATCAGGATCACAAGTGTGCCTTCCAATTTCGGATTGTGGTTCATTCCAGATATAGTCAAGTTGACAACCAGAAATAGGCACTACATTGGGTAACTGGATTTGGAAGAGAGGTAGGTGAGTAAATATTTGAAACTTGTTTCCTTCTCTGGTTGTGAATGCTTGCTGGATTTGAAGTCTAATATATCTGGATGAGTGGGAAGAAATTTGGAGAAGATCTGTGTGATCTTCTGGAGATGGGAGCAGAATTTAAGGGTAGCCACAGCAGGTTGTCTGCTGCAGTTATGGAAAAGACTGGAAAATTGGATTTGGGGGACAGGTAAAGAGCTATAGTTAGGGTACTTTTTTTTTGGCCCTGGTATCCCGAGGGTACAGTTGAGGGGCTGAAATAAGGTTCTAAGTGTGTGTGTGTGTGTGTGTGTGTGTGTGTGTGTGTGTGTGTAGTTGTGGAAGAAAATCTATGTGACCCACTAGAGGAGGAGAGGGTAGGAAGAAAAGGCAACAATGGGTGTGCTCATAAAGGGTCTGGAATAAGACTGAGAATTGGATCTAAAAGATTATCGTGACTTAAGTGAGTTTACCTGCATCTCTTTGCTGAGTGTGAAAGTATTTTATACAAATGATGCTGGGACGTAGACAATCATATATTCATAAATGTGTGGATTTTATGCTTTCTTCAAGGAGTAACAAAATAAGGAGCAACAGGCTGAATGTAAAATGCAAACAACAAAGCTTGGATAAGACATAGCACAGGGAAAACTCGCAGTACTTATGTGATAGTTGATGAGAATCTGGCACTGCAAACCAGTCTGATGTTTAAATGTGAATCATATGGAGTGGAATAAATTTAAATTCTATCAAAGATAATATGAAAATAAAAATGTAAACAGGCAAAAATATTTATATGTGAAATTCCTGACAAATTTGCAAAACTTGGCTAAAAAAAGGAAGGAAGCTTAATTTATAAAAATGACAAAGAGGATTTGAAAAGGCACATCACCAAAATTATAATGGCAAAAACACAAAGAAAGATAATCAGCTCATATCTGTGTTAGATTTATATTGCAATACATAATTGTTCAGGAGAGAGATGGACAGAAAAAGGTTGAGGAGCAGAAGTAGAGGCAGGAGGCAGGGGAGATTCCAAGGAGAATCAACATGGAGCTAGAGAAGGAGGATCTAGATCCAGGTAATCTTAATTGGCAATAGGTAGATATGAATATTTCAATGATTTATACAGGTATTTTTTATCTCACATTGAATGGCAGTTTTTACCCTTGTCTATTGGATGTAAACTTATTGTGTAGAGAGTTTCTGGATTGAGAATTTCATATGTAAACCTGCTTGAAAACTTACCGGGCTTTGGAGTCATGTTTTATACTGAGCAGTGGAGGAAAGAAAGACACCATGGCGGTTGTATCCATCTGAGACAGAAACAACTTGGGCAGTTCACTTTACTGGTCTCACTCTGGAAACTCTTCTAGTTCACAGCCAAACACACACATGCAGTCCCCATAACACTTGTCAAGTCAGGCTGCCTCTATGGGATTGGGGGAAATGGATAACATCTAAAATGTAAATGCAGAGAATATCCAATAAAAAAGGTAGGAAAAGACAAAACAAAAAAAGAACTCAGGTATGATTCCCTCAACCACTCTTGTTGTTTCTGTCTCAGGTGGGTATGACTGATGTAAACACAAAGGATTTTTAGGGAAACAAAGTTATCCTGAAGACTGATCAAATGACTTGTGCTTTTGTCAAAATCCAAAGAACTATGCAGAACTAATTAAACATTAAACTATTGCCTTTAATCAACAATGAACTACTACCGAGTATGTATAGTAAATGAAACACATTTTAAAAGATGCTATTTCTGGCAACTGTGTAGAGGGAAATATATAAAAATTTTACATAGCATAAAGTATTTTCTGACTGAAAATTTATTCTTTTGTTTTCTTTTTCTTTTCCTTTGAGTGTAACTATTTTAGTCATAATATTTTTATTGAATTTCTGGGGGGGGGGGAATTTCACATCACAAATCTTGATACTCACTTTTCACTCTCCCCTCTAACCACAAAAAATAGAAAAAAGTGTAAATTGTGTTGTCCATATACTCACTAGACCAATGTTAGTCTAGTGGCCAGTTAGTCTAGTTAGTCAGTTGCTCCTGGTAGGCAGCCCCTTAAAGAGAACTGGATCCTGTTCCACACGCACCCCAAGCAATAGCCATCAATTGTGGAGAACTATGGTTCAGCATCCTTATAAAAAGTTTGAAGAGTTCTCTTTGAAGTGTTCTTTTTGATGGCTTTCTATTTTGGATGTTCCTTTTGGGGGATGCGGGATAAAGGTAGCTGTCACAGAATTCTTCTCTGGCTTTCCTTTTCAACTGTAAGTCAGCACTCATCAATAGGATTGCAAAATTCGCTTCCTTGCCCTTCACAGGCAGCAGAAGCATGAGTCATGGACTTGCATGAGGTATCCTTCATCATTGTTTCTGATGGGAGCATAGACCATGGATATCAGCAAAGTCCCCTGATATTGCCACATGTGCCCTCATCTCCCTCGGCAGTAGTACAGGACAAAGGACATCAGCATGGCCTCAGGAGACCTGGCAGGCCATTCACATCAAAGTGGCCTCTGATGTTAGCATAGTCCATGGATATCAACATGGCTTCGGGGTGAGCACAGGCCGTGGATATTGGCCTGGCTTCCAATGATAACAGAACCACAGACAACAGCACAAAACCTGGCTGTGGTAGAAACATTGACTCGGACACAACTCTCAGTAACAGCATGGACTTGAAAATCAGCATGACCTCAAATAATAGCACAGACCACCAACATCGACATGGTAACTTGGGTCACCAATATTCACCAAGCTCCCAGGTACAGTAGGACCATGGACTTACACGTGACCGTCAGCAGCAGCACAGCCAACAAATACTCATGTCGCCTTAGGTCTTAACACGGGCTAACCCATCAATACAGACCTCATTATTCCCAATAGTTCATTTGAAAAATAAAAGTACTCCAAGCACCATAAAAAGTAAGACAAACTCCTGTGGGTTCATTTGATTATTTTTATTCTCTGTCCATCTGTCTGTTTATGTTTGTGTGTGTGTGTGTGTGTGTGTGTGTGTGTGTGTGTGTGTATGTGTTTGTGTATATATGTGCACCACATATATGCCTATATCCTCTGAGGCCAAAAATGAGTATAGTAATAGAGTCCCCAGAAAGTGGAATTAGGGGACATTGTGAGCTTTATAATATGTGTGTTGGAAGGTGAAAATAAGTCCTTTGGAGAAGCAGAAGGTGTTCTTTACTACTAAGCCATTTCTCAGGCCTCTGGAAAAATCCCTGTGAAATCATTAATACAATTAATTGAGAAAGCATTTGGATTTTCTCCTCATGCTTGGAAGATGCTGAGGCTGTTTACTGTCACCACTGAGACAATCACTAATAGATTAAATTAAAGAACAATTAACTGACTGAGAGCTACCACATGTTTCTGGGTTAGAATTGTCAATAACAAGCCACCATCTGCAAATTATTCTCAGATTAATTGTTTTTTGAATGAAAAATTCACAGGGATTTTTTAATAGTAATCATTAAGTTAATTGTAAAATTTATATAAACAGCTGTAGAAACTCTAGTAGCCCAAACAACTCTGAAAGACATAAATAAATATGGAGTAGCCACTTTATTTGAATCCAAGAGAGAGTTTTAATATCAATTATGACAGTTTGATGCTAGTGAAAAAATATTCATGTAAGCAATCGTGAACTCCCACATACATGATGGATTCATCTGCACCAAATGTGCAGAGGACACTCATTGCACAGGAGAAAAACAGCTGGACCAGAAAAAACCCTATTAGTCATGTTTAACAACATGAACTTTCAGCTACATTGTGTGGAGTATGAAATGATAAATAAATTGAAACCATTTTATTTTGGGTTAAAAGCAAACAGTTTTAAGTGCTTAATATGAGTTATAAAAGACAAAAGTGATAATAAGAGCTCATCAAAAATATGGTTTTATGTTTAAATAACATCAAGAAAATTAAAAAGCAAGGTACAAGTTGAGAAAATATAAAATGGTAATCATATGTTGTACACGAGTCTGAATAGACTGATGCATTCTCAAAACTAGTTAGCAGTAACAACATAAACAGGAAGAAAAGTTAAGGGAAAGGTTGAAATGTACTATTCACCCATAGAGACTGGCAGGTGATCGATAATACGTGAGAGGTTGTTCACTATCAGGACTGACCAAGTGAATGCAAATTTCGAAAGCGAGATATGATTTACTATAATATAAGTCCTGATGGGATGAGTTGAGTTCCAGTGCAGTGTGCTGCAGTTTTGTTGTTTGTTATTGTGACCTTGACATAGCGGGGGTTATATGGGAAAAGGCAGGACCCTCCGTTAAGAAATGTCAGTAGATTGCCTTGTAAGTATGTCTGTATGTATTTTCCTTGCTGATGATTGGTGTGGGGAGTGACCAGTCTGGCGTAGGCAGTGGCACCACTGGACAGGTGGTCCTGCTTTGTATAAGAAATCAAACTAAGGGAAAAAAGCAGGAGAAACAGCCACAAGTTGGTGTTCTTCTATGAACTCTGTTCCTGTGCTTACCTCCAGGCTCCTGCCCTGTTTGTGTGCTTGCTTTAGACTCTCGCAATGATTGACTATGATTGGGAGATATAAACTAAATATCTCCTTCTTCCCCCAAGTTGTTTTCAATCATGATCAGTTCCACAGCAAGAGAAAACAAACTAGGACATGATTAACAAATGCACACTCTTAGATGGTTTGAAAAAATGACTAAACACATGCCGATATAGAAATCTGCACAGTGTATACACTGCCTTTACTAATTAGTGCCAAAAGCAGGAACAATGACTTTTGACAATGGATGGGTCGATAAGTATTTGCATGTCCATTAAAATGGAATACTGTTCCACAGTAAAAAAAAAAAAAAAAAAAAAAACAGCACCAAAAAAAAAAAAAAACCTATTACTGAAAGAAGCAAATATGTGTATGAGTCTCAAATGCATTATGCTAAGTAGAAGGCATCAGATCAAGTGACTACATAATATGCTTTCATTTATAAGATATCCTGCAAAGGGTAAAACTAGGAATTGACTAAGATAAATTTAGAACAACATAACTCAAGTCTCTCATTTTCAAGGGACTCATGGGAATATGAGATTGAGGTCAAAGTATTTAGAAGCAATTATTTGTCAGGTGGGCATATTATTTATTTTGGTTTTGCAGTTTGTTATAGGGAATAATGCTTATAAAATTTACTGTATGTATATATTACCTTAATAAACTAAACATTAAATATTCTTCTGTTTGGTCCAGGGAGTGACTTTGAGAGTACAATTCCTCTCCATGAAAGCAGGAGGAGCTGAGTTTGAATCCATTGAATCTACATGAAAATCAAACATAGTAGTGGTCATATCTGTTATCGTCAGCACTCTCACATGGAGGTGAGAGGTACAGACATGAGAAACTCAGACATAGGCCAGCTAGCTGGACATATGGACTCCATGTTGTGTAAGGGATACAGGTATGGAAGAGTTAGGGAAGGGAAATAAATGTGATCATCTATGTTGCATGAATTTCTCAAAGAAAGGATAAAACTATATTTTCAGCATGGACTGTAGATGGGCACCAGTAGAGCTGGTGAGGAGACAGGTTTAGTGGACATCCTTGATTTCCTGATCTACAGATGTTTCCTCTGCTTCAGAGCATTTGCTTACCAAGCTAATGAGTGTGTGTTTGAAAGGAAGGCTCAGACTATGGAACATTTAGTTTAAAATGGAATGTCTTCAGCAAACCCCTCCTCTCAAGGTTAAAAGCAATGCAAAGGAAGGGGCAGAAAGGTTAAAAGAGCCAGGTGGGATCGATGACACCATGCAAGCAGTATCTTCCAGATAAAACCAAGACCGATATTCATATGAATTCAGAAGCACTATGACAATGTTCACAGGACCTGTGCTGGGGTCTGGAGATGGCTCAGGAGTAGAGAGGAGAAAGTGGACACGAGCTCCTATCCCTGACCCAGAAGCTATCTCCAGTTGACAACCTCTTCTCAAAGTTAAACTAGTCTTCTGTAATGCAGTCTTACTGGGTATATAGACCAATGTTAAGCATAAGCCTCATGCCCAGTAGTAGATTGCCAACACAGTGTGGTCTCGGTAATTTTTGTAGATTTTGTGTCTCATGTGATTTTGACTAGGCATTGTTGTTGTTTTGTTTTAATTGGATATTCTCTGCATTTAATTTCAAATTAAATTTCAATTGTTATTCCCTTCCCCCCATGCTCATTCCCACTCCTCTTCCACTTGTTTACAGGAAGGTATTCCCTCTCCATGTCAGCACCTTGGTAATCGTCTACACTGGGAAAATGTGCCTTCACTGTACCAAAGGCCTCTCCTCCCATTGATGCCAGACAAAGCTATCCTTTGCTACATATGCAACTAGAGCCATGGTTGTCTCCTGTAACTATTCATTTGTTTGTTTGTTTGTTTATATTTGCCCATTTATTTCTAAAGAGGGACAGAAAGAAAATGTGCAATTGTATGAGTATGCAGTGGGAAGGACTTGGGAAGATACAGAAAAGGGAAAAAATGAAAAAAAAAATATTGTATGAAGAATTATTTTCAGAAAATTTTTTTAAGTAAAACCAAAGAAAAAGACTTGGCTCCTGATTGCTTGTTACCTAGGATAGGTTCTCTTTTAATTCCCAGTGGGTTTGAAAAGATCCTTTTATACACCATGGCTTTACCATTCCTCTATTCTTCCCATGGTTTTCCATGACCAGGTATCTGCCTTTGAAGAAAACCCATACAGGGAAGCACTAGTTTTCAAATTCAAGCTTTAAATATTTATTTTTTGAATTCAAAATCTTCATAACTTCTGTCAGCTCTCAGCCATACTAACAAATTCATGATCTCCCCCGTCTGATGCTCCCTTCTTCCCTCCCTCTCTCTTTCTCCTTCTCTCCTTTTCTCTCTCTCTCTCCCTCTTTTCTTCTCTCCCTCTTGTGATATAGTTTTGCTTGATCACCGAAGGATGTCAAAGAGTTTGTTTTAACCTACATACAATTACATCAGAAAGTCTTCTAACCACTTTCACTGACATGATTCACACTCACAGTTAATATAAAAAATTAAGTTATAAACTTTTTTTTTCTTTCAGGTGACTTGTTTCTACTTTTCTGTATTGCATTAAATTGTACTTGTTTGCAATGTATACTATTTTCTGTATGCTATAAAGCACTTAATAACCTGGAGCCCCAAACTAAGCTTCATGTGTTTAATGCATCTAGAAACCAATTTACTTTTCTCATAACTTTAATACCATTGAAGAAAAAGATATAACAAGAATATTAAAATAAGGAATACATATTTTGAAGAAGACTATTTGGAGAATTAACTGTACCTTTGGGTCATATTTATAGATCATAAACTCTCTTCTAATGATATTGCTTAATAAGAATGTCAAAATAGTTTCATCCTTCTCCTAGAGTGGGCTCCATGTTCTGTAAGCTCTAGTTAGCCCAGTGAGAGGTCTCTGAACTTTCCTTAAATTCTATTGCTATCTTCTGCTTCAAGCATGTAGAAAGTCAATATTTCATATAACTACCCCCTATTTAATTTGCTTTTAATTTTTAATTTTTTCCAGTGTTTTGAAATAATGTCTTAAATGCCTGGTTTTGAGTATTCCAAATATTAATAGTATATGCTGCAAGTACTGAAAGTTACCTTCTAACCGTGATAAATTGAATTAAGTGACTTTTGGCATGTATGTTTGTCTTACCTATTTATTGTGCACATGTTCTTTTTGTGCCTTATCTAATTATTTTGCATTCATCTACCTTTCATATACTGCTCCCAGTGGCAGAGAACAGAATATACTGATCTGACTTCTAACACAGTAAAAAAAAAAAAAAAAAAAGTGCTTAATTAAGCTACATATGTTTAAGCCTTTGAACTAGTGATTCTCAAATATTTCCTAATTCTATGACCTTTTAATACAGTGTTTCATATTGTGGTGACTGCTAACCCAAACATTATTATTGTTGGTACTTCATAACTGTATTTTTGCTGCTTTTGTGAATTGCAATGTTAATATCTGATAGGTGACCCCTGTAGAATGGTCATTGGGTTCTCTAAAGGGTTCATGTCTCAAAGGTTGAGAACCACTCTTTTAAATTTATAAATTACATTTTTTAAGATGGCAATAGATTATGTCAGGTTTATGTAAATGTCTTACTATGAGTTAGACTTGTGATCCCATCTTAAAACAAAAATAAAATAGATGTAATTACCCAAAATTGTATTAAAATGTATCCTATAATTTTAAGACCACATAGTCAGTATGGAGAAATGTCATAATGTTAATTACTAGTTTCTTTTTATTGGAAACATAATTATATACACAGATATGAAAGCTCTTTAAAGCAACTAGAACTCATCTACCGATGATTTTTTTTTCATTTCTATTATGTTGGAGTTTTTTGGAAATGTATTCCTTTGCTTCAGTATTTTAGTTGCTGAAACAATTATGCCAACAGTGACTTAACTAAGCACTTGGGATAATGAGAAACATCCATTTGAAATGCAGGTGCACTTTTGTGAATCAAAGGCTCAAATTAACACTCAAAAATATTGTTCACTGAACATGACTTGCTTTTTACAATCTCTGGACACAGAACTCTTTCCATATAATCAACAATAATTTTGCATGCGTGCAGGTTGTAAAGACAATAGATGTTTTAAGATGAATATAATGATTTTAATTCCAATTCATAGAACTTAAAGCTCCAGAATAAGTCATCTATCTTTTTACTCTTCACTGAGATAAATTCTCCTTACAGTAAGGAAGTTTAACTTATTTTGATTATTTGTATCCTACACCACAAAATAATATATATGATGAAAAAGTATGTTTTGGTAATAACAAACATACACAGATAACTACTACACCTAAGAATTACAAGAAAGTATAAACATTGACTAAAGATTTGCACAATTCTTTGATATTTTGTTCGATCCATTTATAGTGGTCTTATCCAGAAAATTAACCTTCATATATTTTGAAATATAGCATTATTATTGAGAGAAAACCTCATTTTCAAATTTCCTTGAAGTATACAGTGGCTTGCCCTGCACCAAAAACTATGTAATCTTTAGGTATGTTACATTTAGCATTTGAATTTTTTTTTATTATTGTTATATTGTTTTCAAACAATATTTTATATTTTCAAAATATGTAAGGGTTCTTTATTAATATAATATGTAGTACTATTTACTATGTATAACAAACATATTTCTAATATTTTCAAAGACATATGGTACTCAAAGGTTTCTCTATTTTGTTCTTTTAAACTTTGTTTTATTTTGTAGATTTTATAATGATTCAGAGCTTTGTAGTTGAGAAAGTTTTTGAACTCATGTTAAGTATATGGCACTAACTGGATTAAAAGTATATTTTAGCATATAATCAACTTCTTGTCTTCATGTGCCTATACCACCTGGTTTAATGGACAGTTCTGTCTTGATCCCACTGTACTAAAGCAAGTGTTCAGGCCTGAATAACTTATAAAAATTATTTTTTAATGGTTTTATTCTTCTGGTGAGGGTATTCTTATGTTGTGCTCATACAGGGAAAGGTACAAGTGCTGTGCCTTCAAGTGGCACAAATCACAGTGATCAAAGGGGACAAGTTGGTTCTCTTCATACTTTTTACTAGTATGGCCACTGGGGAGAGCTGTGACTTTATGACTTAGTACTTCACCTTTTTATCATTTCAGTGTTAGTTTTCAGGAGGACACAAGAATTTCATAATAGATATCTTAAAAACTTCAAAACAGAAGCACTGGTTTGGCTATCTTGCACTGAGTGTAGCTAAGAAAGTCTATCAGGCATAGGGTGTGAGATCCTGAAGTGATCTTGAAAGATAACAGATTGTAAGATAGTGAAACTCAGAACTTGTTGGGATGGAAACTCTTTTCTGTAACCAAAAATAAAAATCACTTTACGAGGCAAAACGACCCTTACCCAATAGTTTTTTGTGAATCTCAAGGATGATTCTTGAGATCTAGTGGAAATTTGGAATATCCTTACAGTAATTATTATGTGTCATATTCATCATTGTGCTTTTTACTCCTTTTCATACTTTACTCTTGGTCTCACAGTTAGTTACTAACAGGACTATGGTGCAGATACTATTAGCAGGCTTATTTCAGCGAGGATCAAAATGGAATAGAGTGAGTAAGTAATTTGTACCAGTTGAGTCTTCATTCATTCAATTAGTGATACACACACACACACACACACACACACAAACACACAAACACACACACATATACACACACATACAAACACTCACCCACACCACGAGTATATAATCAGTTCTGTGAATTGCCCTTGGATAACTTGCATGAGTCAATTTCAGGTCTTTATTTTCATTACCCCTTTTACTGATTCCAACACATATCCTTCAAATGCTTCAAAAATCAATTAGTATTGACTCACATCTCTTTTCTTGGCTATGAATCACAGTCTTTTCAAGTTTAATGCTTTCTTCTCTCCTTCATAGCTGATGCCTTTTCAGCCTAATCCTTAATGTTTCATTATTTTCCTGGTTTTGTTAGATGGTCTTACTGCTTTTTTCTTTTTTGGAGAGAGAGAGAGAATTTAATTATTCATCCATCCATCCATCTGTCCATCTATCCATCCATTCATTTATTTCTATGTGTGAGGTTGTGTATATGTAGAAGTCAAGGGACATTTGAAGAGATTTGATTGTCTCCTTTAACTGTGTGAGCTCCAGGTATCAAATTTAGATCGTAGGCTGCCAGTATGTGGTCTTACTTGCTACCCCATCTCTCCAGCTCTGGTCTTCACATTTGACCTCTTTCTATTCATAAAGTCTAACTTACTTTTTGTATTCATGTTGAAAAAAGAATAGTCAGAAGCCAAATAAGAAAACAAACCACAAAAACATGTTAATGACAGCTTATTCAGGTTCTGTTGACATTTCAAACCAAAAACCATGAGTGAATTAGAAATGTGAGAAACTTAACACAAAAATAGTATAAAAATTAGATTTCAAGACTCTGTGTCCAGAATAGAATTTTTGTTGGTATTTAACTCAGAACATAAATTTAGGAATGAATAGATTAAATGAAGTTAGATTTTGAGGACTAAATTAGTTTATTCTACAATTATATTCATCAATAATCGTCAGCCTTAGTTATTGTTTAGATTTTCAAAAAAAATCAGGACCCGATACTTAATTATCAAAAAGAAGGAAATGATTTGCCAAATTATTGACAGCAGCAATGTGAGAGAAAAGATCTGTCCATCCAGTAGGAACACAAATAAGGAATGCTTCATTCTGTTCTGTATTTACATGTGCTGGATACTTTTCTCAAACTGACACAAAGTAAAGTCATTTGGAAAGAGGAAAAATCAACTGAGACAATATTTACATATTTAAAATGTTTAAATATTTCTATTAGATCAAGTCAGTTGGGCATTGTCTTGATTAATGACTTAGAACCCTGAGAGCCCAACTCACTATGGTCAGAGCTATTCCTGAGAAGGTAGTCGTGAGTTTTATAATAAAGCTAAATAATCCATGGTGAGAAGGGCAGTTAGATGGTATTCTTCAATGGTGTCTGCTTTCATTTTTGCTTCAAGTTCTTTTCTTGCTTTCTTTCTATAATGGACTAAAACTGGTAAGCTAAGTATGCTTTTGGTCATTGTTTATCACAGCAATGGAAATCAAATGAGGATAAGACATGTTTAAATATATGTTGCATACATTTTTCCAAGTATGTTTAAAAATACCCTTTTAGACAGTTGGTCAAAATAATGTCTGGTTCATGGTTCTTAAAGCAGAAGAAAAGTGTTAAAAGAACAGATCAGTTTTAGAGACTGGAATATTGAACCACTGGAATCCAAGCTATAATCATTATCTGCCCTCATAGGTAGTGTGATCTGCTCCCTGGAATGCTACTTGTTAACTAGGAGCCAAACTGGAGGTGTGTTGTACAGTTAGCTTCATCTCTGGTGACCAGATTAAAGCACAAATCTTCAGGAACTGGCACGAGGTAAGCAGCCAACATTGGACCCCTACAGATCTAGAGAGATGATTGTCTACCAAACAATACCTCATTTCAATTTTCTGGCATTACAGTTCCCTAAACACTCATGAAACACAGGATTAAAAACAACAGAAGAAAGTACTTTTGTCTAGAGCTTATTTGACTGGGATGTCTAATTTGGGTGTTGCAGCACATTTTTGAAGAACATGGGGAAGAATCTTTATGTTCATTTGGCTTCTTCACATGCTGATTTGTCCTTATGTCTATTACTCTGGCCTGGCACTAGGATGTGAGTCCTGGGAACAGAGGGACCATGCTAGATGTATAATTTCTTTGTTATTTTCTGTGAACACTTGAATGAAAAGCAGAGAAAAGAAAAACAAAAACAAAACCACTATTCCTTCTTTGAAATCGCAGACATTATAAAAAGAACATTAGTGGATACTTCAGTAGATTCTACCTTAAGTACCATGACCTAGACACTATTTTGATGAGTCATCTCTAAGGGTATTTTGAAATATACTCTCTCTTTCTATCTCTGCTGTTTCTCTCTCTTGGTTTCCCTCTTTCTCTGTCTCTATTTCTCTATGTCTCTATGTATCTGTTTCTTTCTCTCTCTGTGTGTTCCCCCCTCTGTCTCTCTGTCTCTTTCTTTGTCCCTCTGTCTCTGTCTCTCTCTGTATCTCTGTCTCTCTGTCTCTGTCTCTCTCTCTGTCTCTCTCTTTCTTTTTCTCTATCTTTTTCTCTCTCCTGCCCTTCATGAGCACAACACATACATAAACATATAATCCTTAATACTCAGCACATCTTTAGTACAGCTAACAGGCAGCACAACAGAGGCTCTGGTTTACATATTGTAATGTTCCTCTTTCATACCTGTTGAGGGAAGATGCCAAGGAATGTATGATGAATTTTGTGAGAAAATATAGACAGACATTTATATTTAGCTAAATATTAGTTTTTCATTGCATTTAATATTACTAGTTTATCAACCCCTTCTTCCCTTTCATCCTTTCAAATGCTCTCATACAGCCCACTTTACTTTTTTCCAATTCAAGCCTCCTTTTTGTCAGTTGATTTTTTGTCTGACTTTCTGTCTGAATCCTAGTCAATACATCTACAATGCAATTCCTGCATATAAGGCTCAGGGATCATTTTGCAAAAGAGGGCAGAAAGATTGTAAGAGGTGAAGGAACAATGAGTCTGTTGTGATATTCTGTCCTCTAGGAATTTCAGGGGCTATAACTATGAAGTCACCAACATGACTGCTTATGGATGATCTGAACAGGAATAATAATAGCAAACATGATACATGGAAAGACGAAGCAGAGGATTCTAAGAGGCCTCATTGAACTATAGGCAACTAAGTGATGTGGAACATGGGGGAGTCATCCTCAGAAAGAAGCCAACATTTTCATATATGAATATAAGAGCTACATCTTATGCTTTGTCCTATAAAATAAGACATGCTACTATTAGATAAAACATAGAAATATTAAGAAATACCTCTACTTAATTCTTAAGATACTAGTGAGTAAATCAACATCAGTTGAAATAAACATCAAATATTAAGTGCAAAAATTATTTATGAAAATCTATTGCAATTCAAATCTATACTTTAGTTGCTAACCATATGTTTCAAAAGGAAAAGTGTTAGCAGCAGGAGAGGTATTCGTAAGCACAGAAGAGGCATGGGGCCTCACATTCACTTTTTGATCATCCCTTAATGTTTTGGAATGTGGAAAAACAAAGCCCTTTGGAGATATAATTTCAATTACAAAATAGCAAGACTATCCTCCATTCCTATTTGCATGTACAAGTTCCACTGAGGCATACACAGATGTGGAGTCATTCTCATGCAAAGGCAGGAATGCAGAGAAGGGCAATGATAATTTACAAACAGTCAGTACAGCAAAGCAAGTAGATAAAGGGTGCTGCATCAGTCTCCATTGAAGGTGAGCTCTGGACAACAGCTGTGATCTCCGGAAAGAAAGGCCAGAAATGAAACAGAGCCTTCACGGTGCCTAGCAATCTGTTGTCACTCTATCTCAACATGTGAGCACAGAAAACAAAGACTGAAGTAAAAATTTAAAACTAGTTAGATTTTCTGCCACCAGTCTTCCCGACTGCAACTCTTTCCCAATGAGACTATGTAAAGCATTCTGAAGGTACCTTCATATTTTTCTCTCTTCTAAAATTTAACCATCCATCTTGTGCGTGTTCATGAGCATGCATAGCCATGCTAGACCATGTGGAAGTCTGAGGACAACTTGCAAGATTTGGTTTTCCACCATGTGGGTCCTGGGTAATGAACACAGGTCATGATGAGTAGAGGTATCTCATAACCATGATTTCAATGACTGGATGGCATGCTCAAAACCTCCAAGTATTGATTTAAAGATTATTAGAAGACTATGAAGTTAGCAAATATCACAAATATGTTGTTCAGTGTAGAGGAGAGGAGAGAGAACAATGCAACCTCTGGGTTGGGTTTATATTTGTGATCTAGAAGAAAATTAGATTTTATAGGGCACATCAAAATATCAACATAGTGATATGGATATTTGTAAAGATGTAGTATTTTATATGATCAATTATAATAGACAATTTTTTTCAGAAAAAAAGAAGAAATAAATTTCAATAAGTGAAGTTTGAACTGGAAATCTGGATAGTAAATCTGACAAAACTCAAAAGAATAAAACAAGGTGAAGCAATGAAGTGATTTTTAAATAGGAGAGAGAAACAAGCAAACAATCAAAACCCTAACCCCCATAAAACTCAGAAAAGTACAGCACATAAATCAAATTAGTTCTATAAATGGCACACAGGACATAGAAATCTGTCACCGCCATCTCTGACCAGCAGAAAAGTAGCGACAAAAAAGCGTTCTTCTCAAAATGGTTTATTCAGGAGCCTTACAGCATGCTCATGAAAATCTTTCTGTTCCCCTTCTGTCTCTCTTTCTGTCTCTAGTTTCTCTTTCTGTTTCTCTTTTTGTTCCTCTTTCAGTTTCTCTTTCTCTTTCTCCCCGCCCCCAAGTGCAGTCCTGATCTTGGGTTAAGGGTGCACCTGCACAGCTCGTACGGTGGGAGTGGCTCAGGGGCAGGAGGAAGTCAGGTGCCAGTCACAAGACCAGGCCAGGGTCCCAAGCATTATTTTGGGACTGCCGCTACACCCGCTCTCCACAGAAATCTACACATAAAACTGTATTAAAAATTATATAGCCTTGAAGAAGAATTAACAGGTGAAGCACCACAATCTTTATCTAGCACAGCAGGATTGAGCCAGTGAATGAGATCTTAGAGACGAGATATCCATCCACCAAAATCCAACAGAGAGCAAATGTGACAAACCTTTTAGAATTCCCAAAGGAAAGTGTTTAGCTCAAGAACACACAAGTGACTTGAAGGTGCGCAAGGACAAGATGCTCTGGGAGTCAATTTCCCTTTCATTTATGATTCCTTATGAGACGATGGAGGGATTTAAGGCAGAGGCTGAGGAAACAGTAAGCACTCTAGAAAACACTTAGAACATGTGAGAACGTGGGACTCTGAGCTCGCTAACCAGCCATCCGAGAGGAATGTTAAAACACATAGGCCAGAATTGTGCTGCAGGGCTAATTCCTGAGGAATAATTTATAGGACAACTATGTAAGTGATTGATGTATTCCAATAAAATTATACTGTAACTGCATTGAAAAGACATTGAAAGAAGGTGGTGGGAATATTGAAATGCAAATTGGAAAAGATGTTGCTGTATTAGGAAAAGAAAAGATACCATCTAAAAGTGTTGATATGTACCATGTGTATGTTCTTTAGTAATACAGTTGTGAAAAGTGACAGAGGTAAGTTTCTTTGATGAGGGATGAGAAGTACATTTATCTGCAGGTATAAGGAATAATCTTTATAACGTAGTTAGAGATTCTGTGTCTTAATAAACTGGGAGATCTAGATTCTCCACCAGTCTTCACTAGTAATGGGTAGTTGGATATGGATGTATATATATAACTATGTATATTATGTAACAACACTAATGAAAACACAGGAGGTCATGGATTTGAAATAAGGCAAGGAAAATATACAGGAGGTTTGGAAAGGAGGAAAGAGGAGAATGATGTAATTATAATCTCAAAAACTAAGAGAAATATCTTTAAATGTGAGAATGGTTAAAAAGAAATGAAATTAGAACCCCCCCCCCCCGTGTGTGTGTGTTCCAGTTTCCCCAGGCCTCACCATGTTAGTTGAATGTTTTAATACTGAGATACATCCTGTCTCCATAAGCTTGCTGATTTTGTTACATGCCTTTAGCATTGCTATTGTTTGAATTTAAATTTTATAAATGATCTACTTTTTATCAGGGTGGAAGTACTGTATACAAACTTAAAATAACCTAAAGATATATGCAATCGAACTACTAAAAGTTAATAGAAAGCTTCCTGAGGGAAATGCATATTAGTAATCTCTGATTCCCACTTCCTACTTACTAACTTGGTATGTTTTAAATGTATGGGTTTGTTTCTTTCATCTTGAGAGAATAATGGGACAGACTGACAGCATGAGCTCATTTGCACACACCTCCTTTGGTGCAAAATGATCTAGGCAGTGGTAACACAGCATGCACAAAACTGTTGCAAAATTTCCACTAATACTAGAAAGAGAGGAAGAGAAGCATTAACTTTCTAAAGCGATGAAATCCTTCTGGTAAGAGAAGAGAGCCTTCATAGAGGTTTCAGAATGACCTTCTGAAATGCAAACAAGCAGCAGAGAGATTCCCATGGCAAAGTAGAATTCCATCTGGAGTAATCCAGCATCTTTAAGTTCCAAAGTACAGTTACTGTTTCCAAGATACAATTACCCCTTAGCCCGTTGCTGCTTTTCCACAGTTATGGGCATGCAGAAGCAAGAAATTATTAGTTTTCCTTCAAATCCCGTGTTTTCAGTCAGTGGAAGTGTTCTTTCAGGTTTTTTGTTCTTAGTCATCATTCTCTGTGGACCATATGCTGTAGATTCTCAGATCTTGTCAGCTTTCATTTCATATATATATAGACACACATACATTATATACACATACACACATACATACACATATAAACATACACATATACATATAATATATATACATATAATAAACAGGTGATATACATCATATAATATACATACACATACAAATACATATACATAATATACACATACACACATACATACACATTTATATATATATATATATATATATATATATATAATGTATAGCCATATTTCTACCATTTGTTACCATTTCTTTTGCTAACTCACTGGACCAATGGCCAGTGCTCCTCACTGGATTAATATGCAAAGTTGATTCTGTTTCCTTACTGCTCCTCCTATGTCTTCCTTTCCTATTGCACATGATCCTTTAAAATGTCAGTGTGTGGTATTCCTCTGCTTTGAAGTTTGGCATTTTACTCTGAGGGACATGTGAGATGCTTTCCTAACACACGGATCAATCTGATATGATTCTGAATTCCATTTCTTTCCTTATGTGTCCTATTCCTGTCCCATTTATTCACTCTACCCTCCCTCTCCTGTGTTAATTGTGAAAGCACCAGAAAAGGCATGACTGCAATATGCCACTACCTTTGGTTTTTATACCGCCCACCAGTTCTTCAGGTCACTCCCTTCTTTGATGGTGACTCTCTTAAAGTACCATCTAAGTGTACACATTTTCTCTTTACTGCTTGATGTTTCCTTATAGCAGAAAACAAAAGTCGTGATTATAGTTTCTATGTTTACTGTCAGTTTCTTTCCATTACAACACAAACTCAGTAAGAAGAAGGCTGGTTTTTATTCTTGAAGCCATACACTCTCAGCACAGACATGTCTGTGGCTAACATAGACAGAATGCTCTTTTTATAAAGTGAATGAAGATCACATATTAGGTCTTATAGACTAGACTCATAAGAAACAATTCATAGATAGTTTTTGAAGTGAAAACGTGTACAGGGTGTGCAGAATTGATGTGAGACAATCCATGAAAATAGTGTTTGAAATGAAACAATATACTCCCATATCAATATTACAAAACATACAATTTTAAATAAAATGATGGTTTTTATATTTAAAAAGCTAGTCATTTTCTGATTTGTGAAATCTATGAGTACCTAACACTAAATATGTATCTATACACATACATACACAGACAAACAGACAGACAGATATAAGTATAGGTATGGGTATGGATATGGATATAGTATAGATAATAGATGTAGATGTAGATAGATATAGATATAGATATAGATATAGATAGAGATAGATATAGATAGATATGGATATTGATAGATATATACAACTTAAAAATCAATTAAAATTAGATTTTCACAAGAAACCTCGAGAGGGGCTGTCACAGATTTTGTTATTATTTTCCATCTGTATTGTGTTTACTAGTAACTGATTTTGTAAATATACACCCTTAAATTAAAATTTTCCTAGGCAGAATAATTTAGTAGTAATTCTTCTAGGAATTTTGGAAAATTTACAGCTGTTCTGTCATGTTGTGTAAACAGGATCTCTGTTGCCTTTCATGATAAATGACGTGTGAGAGGTTAGAGGATATTTGCTTACATGATAAATACAATGCTTGCTTCTTTCCTTCTCCCTCTGACTGGTCACTTTCTATCAAGCTTATATATGTATATTTGTGTGGATAAAGTAGAGGTCCAATTTTAGTGCAGTAATAAATTTAGTCATTTCCTTTTATCTTTTTTCTTTTAAAATGACACAGAAATAGATCTGTACATTGTGGTTTTTTGTTTTGTTTTTTTCTTTTTATTTAGAGTATGTGATACAGTGTTTCTGGTCTCATTTGATGTTGACAGCTTACTAAAAAATGTGGCACATTTTTTCCTATCAGTGCATTATGCTATCTTTTTATTATCAGACAAATAAAATGGAGGATATAGAAGGAAATGCTTAGGTAGGCAATTGATCAGTTGCAATGTGCAAAGGAAACATGTCTAGCTTAAAAATGAGATGAGGAAGGTTTCATTTGGATTTTCCTTCTGATGACCTTGAAACTCCCCTTTCCTCTAACAAACTTTGATCTTGGATTATTCATTTTTTGTATTTGTGAATGATATTATGTTTTGAATTAGAACTTTAATGTCTCAAATATTCTTAAAATATAATTTTTCATATACTTATGTAGAGCAACAGACTAACATAAACCCAAATAACCACTCAGTTAATGACCTGTGACATCACACTGATCATTAAAGAAATGAAGCACAACATAATTTGAGGAATTTAGTAGTTCTTAAGTTTCAGCCCTAAGCTAAACATTCATTCTTCTGGTGTGCAACACGTATTATATCCTATTAGATTTTAGAACCACGAATTATTTTTTTAATCTGTTCCACCTAAACATCTTTAATATAAATATCCAGATTAACAAGTTTTCGGATCTCTTTTGGGTATTTTATTTTTCTTCTAGTCTCATTATCAGTGAGTGTTGCATGTAATTAAAAAAAAGAAAGAAATCATGCCTGCTCTGGCTAGGCTTTGGAACCAGGAGCTGCCTGACTGCTAGCCAACCCCTTTCTGACAAATGCAGGCTTTACTCCTCCTCTGGAGCTTGGTTGTTTACCCAATCCTCCTGTTTGGCATGGCCAAAATGAATTTGGTCCCAGCTATGTTCTTTCTCTCCTGCCCACCTGTGTCATTATAAAAAAACACCAGACATCCTTATTTAATACAAGCTAGATTTGTATCAGTAAATCTCTAACCTCCATAACCCTGTGCAATGAACACACAACTCAGCTATAATATTTATAAGCTGCCTACCTAGATTGGGCAGATCTATCATTACACTGTTCCCTAGCTATGAGATCCCTTGATGTTGTGGCTCTTCCAGGCCATGTGGTTCCGTTCCATCTCCACCTCCTCTTTGTCTATCTTCCTCTGTCTCTGTCCCTCTGTTTTATAGTCTCTCTTCCTCCTTCTCTCCCTTCTCTAAAACTTCCAGCCTCATCTTCTCTTTCCACTGCCCAATCACAGACTCTAGCCTTTATTTAATCTGTTTAAATGGGGATTAGGGTACCTGAGTACTTGATTCACTCCTCTTCCTAGACAGGATTAGCATCAAAATACAAACAGCACTAAAGCAATCCACAATAAAAGAGGACATTTATTTTGTGCAGTAATGGCCTCTGGAAACCAAACTTCCTGAACCACTCCTTACATTAGGAAAGAATCCAGGATATGTGTGAGATTCTGTGATGAATCTACAACTAATTTCTGATGTTTTTGTAACAGAACATAAGCATTTGCACACTTGGCCATCATTGAGCTAAAACACTAAAACAGTAGACATTGTAGAGCATACCATAAAACTAATTTGTTTTTTTCTGTTTAAGAATTGGGTTTCTTTATCCCTGATTCCCTGCTATGACTTCCAGCTGATGCATGTACTTGCTTCTTGTCTCTTTAGAATGTCCTTACCCTCACTCAGGATCCTTATGTCTCATGTGATTTCTCAGATGCCAGCTCATGAATTTTAACTTACACATGATAAACTAGTCAGTTTTCTCAGAAATCAGTGGTGATTAAGCAAGGCAGAATGGGTCTGAGATCCAGCCAGGTGGAATGAATACTTTTAGGGTCAGTGAACATATGTGCTCAAACATATGTGCTCAAACAACATATGTTGCCTCTACCAACATTCTCACCTCAGTTTGTCCTGATAGACTCCAAGTCTAGTCATTTGTGGGACCTGTTTCCCAGGTACTTTACTGCTCTCTTCCTGACCTGTTAAATCATAAATCTTTCAGCATTACAAATGTAACATGGGAGTCACAGCTTTTGCAGAAGAGAAAACTATTTGTTAAGATGTGTGTGTGTGTGTGTGTGTGTGTGTGTGTGTGTGTATGTATGTATGTATGTATGTATCATGACCCATCTATTTAGTTACCAATTCTAAAAGTTCACATTTATATTAATTCTGTGATTCTGTATTTTAAATATATCAAGATTTTGCAAAGCTTTTTAATTTTTTTTAAATTGTGGCAACCTTGGTTATATAGGGCAGGAAATATCATAGAGAGAATTATAGATTAGATGTTAGCTGTATGATGTGCCCACTGTTTTATCAGAAGGCCAGTTTCCTGTTAGAGGGACATTCTTGCTGATATGACATAATACTGTGCTCTCATCGTTGTCAAGCTAAATAATTTTTAATATAACTTACTGAAAGATGGAAAACAAACTTGACAAAATGGCAGTGACATGAAGATAGGCAGGTGCTTCAATGACTTGACTGACAGCCTTGTGTTACAACCGTCTCAAACGGACACTGCAAATGCTAAGTCTCAGTTTTGGAAGTGGTATGGTAAAACACTGTGGAACTGAGTCTGCCATTTATATAGATATCGTTCATAAAAAAACAGTCGTGTGCTCAGTCTGATGGTTAGCTGCAAGCACCTTCATCTGTATCAGTAAGACTCTGACAGAGCCTCGGGGGAGGCATCCACATCAGGCTCCTGCCTATAATCACTTCTTGGCATCAGCAATAGTGCTTGGGTTTAGTGGCTGTGTGGGGTGGATCCGCTGGTGAGGCAGTCTCTGGATGATCTTTTCTTCAGTCCCTACTCCTTTTGTTGTCCCAATATTTCCTCCTATGAGTATTTTGTTCTCCCTTCTAAGAAGGAGTGAAGCATCCACATTTTGGTCTTCCTTCTTCTTGAGGTTCATATGGTCTGTGAATTGTTTCATGGGTGTTCTGAGCTTTTGGGCTAATATCCACTTATCAGCAAGTACATAGGAAGAACAACAATATCAACCAACCAGACTCTCCCACCCTGGAGCTTCCAGGGACCAATGAGTACTCATAGAGGGACCCATGGCTTCAGCCACATATGTAGCAGAGCATGGCATTGTGTGGCATCAATAGGAGGAGAAGACCTTGGTCCTGTGAAGTCTAGTTTCCCCAGTGTAGGGTAATGCCAGGGTGTTGAAGTAGGAGTAGATGGGTGGGAGTGGGAGCATCCTTATAGAAACAGGGGGAGTCTGGAGGAAAAATGGGAGAGGGGGAAAGTAGATATAATTTGAAATGTAAATACATAAAATATCCAATTAAAAAATAAAATTAGGCATTGAAACATTTTTAAAACTAATATATATATATATATATATATATATATATATATATATATATATATATATATATATCAGTTGTGTGTGTTTGACTTGATTTTAAGCTGGTATGAATTAGTCACTTCTTTGTTGAGCTGCTGGATACCTGTCTATATTTCAGAATCTCTAAGGAGACACAAGACAGCACAAAGTAAAATATAGGCTGTTCTAATTATATAAAAATGTATACAAATTAAGCTATGCTGACTTAGTTAACAGCTATGACAATGACAGCCTTTTCCACAGGAGAGGTTTCATCACACTAACAGTGTTCATCGTTAAAGAGCCCACGTTAATCCTTTCAACTTTCACTGTTGTATTCTTTTATTAATTTGCTACATTTTTTTAATTTAGCTTCATCATAATACTATGATACTTTAATGTGTGGTTTTCTTTGTTCCTGCTCTTCTTTCATCTCACGTCCCTCGCCAGCCCTGTCACCTCTCTATCGTCCTTCTTAGTCACGAGAGCCTCTTCAGCTTTCATGTCACATGTGTTTTGTAACATCATGAAAAGACATTTCCTGTCCTGATCACCCTAGGCAGTCACTGCACATGTATCTGCCCATATACAGAAATATACATGTAAACATAAAAACAAGAAATCCACGCATATGAAACAAACCATGCTATTTGCCTTCCTGAATCCAGATTAGTTAACATAATGACTTCAGGTTAATATTTTGCAAATGTCTTTTCATTTATTCCATTAAAGATGAGTAAAATTCCATTGTGTATATGGACTATTTATCCTACTTTATCTACTCATATGTTGATATACATCTGAGCTGAGATCTGTGGTAGGATTACTGAGAATTCTTTTAGTACATGACTGGGAATGGCACATCTGGGTCACTTAGTTGTTCCAGACATTTTTAGTTTTTAAGAATCTTCTATACTGATTTAATACTGGCTTTACTAGTTTACACATTCAACAGTAATGGGCAAGGCACCTCTCTACCCCATCCTTGTTAGCATTTGTCTCTGCTTGTTTTCTTGATACTATCCCTTTGAATGAGATGAGATGGAATCTCAAAGTAGTTTTAATTTGTATCTCCCTTATTAGCCATTCATATTTCTTATTTTAAGTAGTGTATACCAGGCTCTAAGTTTATATTTAACTGACTGAAAGTTCTTTTGTGCTTCATTTTTAACTTAAAATAATTGAAATTTTACGAGACCGATGCCTTACCACTTGGCCACCGTGCCTGACAATAATTGAGATTTTAATTTGGTTACAGCATTTCTCCCTTCTGTTTCTTCCCTCTAATTTCTCACATATTCCCCTCCCTGCTTTCCTTCACATTCATGACTTTTTAAAATAGTTATTATTATTATACACATATAAACACACATACACACACAAACACACACACACACATATATATTCTTAAATATGACCTATGCATTACATATAATGCTATCTGCATATATGTTTGAAGGTTGACTCTTTAGCAGTAGAAAACCAATTGGTGTGCTTCTCCTTGAGAAACATGTGCAGGAGATTCACTCTAAAACTTTGATTCAATTGGGAATCAGTGTGCCCCTTCTCTTCAGTAAGCTTCACCCAGCTCCACCTAGTATTTGGCTCAGGGTATGTGCATCTGTTCCCATCAGCTGCTGGATGAAGCCTCTCAGGAGACACTTATGCTACACTATTGTCTGCAAGAATAGCAGAGTATCATTAAAATGTCAGGCGTTGGCTCTCTTTCCCATGGGATGGATTCCCACATTGGTCCAGTCATTGTTTATCCATTCCCTCAGTCTCTGCTCCATTGTAGGACAAAATTCGGCGGTAAGTTTTTATGGATGTATTTGTGTATTCATGCTCCCACTACTAGAAGTCCTGCCTGGCAACAGGAGGTGGCCATTTCAGGCTCCACATTCTTTATTGCTAGGAGTCTTAGCCAGAGATTTTTTTTTCAGAGTGCACACATCAATTTCTGTAAAGAAAGTTGTGTCCTGTGCCATTATATTCAAGGCTATACCCACTAAATTCAGTGTGTCCAGTATTATGCTGATGTTTTCAGTGTACTTGTAGTTGAATTAATGCAGGGTGATAAATTTGGATGTATTTGCATTTTCTACATGCAGACATCAGTTAGTCTAGCATCAGTTGTTGGAAATACTTTTTTTCCCCACTGTATACATATTTTCTTGTCAGATTCATTTTCAAATACTTCTGCATAATTCTGAAGAATGTGTGTATAATAAATTATAATTTAAATCAATATTATTTTAAATTAGTTTAAATAAACAACTTTGCATACAACTAAATATTAACATATAAAGTAAACATTTTGCTTCCAAGTTCAGGCAGAATGATTTTTTTTAGATCTTAAGTATTAGATTATTTTCATGGATAATCTAAAAATGCACTCTGAAAAAAATTGCTAGGAAAGGTACACCATGTAGAACAAACATGGCAAATACATAAGTAGTTATTTTACATTTTAAGAACAAGATCCATGAAGAGATTTGTTACAAAAACATGTGTGTATCTTATAATTAATTTTAGGCTTTTAGCTTAGGATTGGAATCAAGATACATGAGGCAAGGAGGCCACAGTTATTGATGGGCCATGAGCTACACACATTTACATAGACTTCCTCTTCTCAGAGCCCTTTTATAAATCAAAGGATTTTTTTTATCATCTCTAAGTAAACTTTATATTAGCAAGTTGATAATTATTCATTGCCAAACTCTGTAAACTGGTTAAGCAGACACAAAATGAACCCTTTAAATTTCTTTAATTAACATCAATGGAAGCACTGCAGTCCTCTTTGTTTAGAAAACTATTAATATCTGCATTTGTTACTTGGTTCAAATGAACCATTCTTAGATGTGTATTTATAAATACCTAAGTTTTGCTTGTTCTCAGTTGTTTATCAGAACAGCTGCCCAAATGATTTCCTTAAAGTGTTTATTTTTATAATTTCTGGTTACATAGAAATTCACTCTCTTTTCTTATTTTCCCCTGTCACCTCTCTCTCATGTTTTGGTAATTTCTTAAGTTTAGTTGACAAAAAATATCATTTATCTAAATACTTTCATACATAGTCCAAAATTAAAAGTCTGTATAACATTATAAGAAGAGATCAAGAATGTGTAGAGTGATGAGATAGTTGATTAAATATAGTCAGAAACCTACTTCTGCTTTTATGTAATCAATATTGCCAGGGAAGACAAAAGAGAGAGGAACACAAAAAGCAGGACTGGTGAGACTGCAGTGCAAGTAGCCGGGGCGCAGAGAGGTCTGGACCCAAAACACAGAAAGCACATCCCCCACCCCATTGGTTCAGGGGAGCAGGAACTCTGATGTAGGGATTCAGTTTCCACCCAGAGGGTCTGGGTAGGAGGATCAAAAGCTCAGGCCATCTGCCACCAGGAACAGCAGAGATCCAGGGTCACAGGAAAGGTACACGGGAGAGACAGGAACCATTCACAGACAACAGAATGGCAAGAGAAATTACCCTACGAAAACCAAGACAACCTGGCAACACCAGAACCCAGCTCTCCCATCGCAACAAATGGTGGAATGCCAAACACTCCAGAAAAAGAAGACTCAGACCCGAAATCCTACCTCAAGATGATGACAGAGATCCTTAAAAGAACAGGAGGAAAAGCATAAAGAAATAGAAGCTTTTAAAGAGGAAACAAGAGAAAAACTCAAAGAAGTCAAAGAACTAGAAGAAAACAAAACCAAAGAGATGAAGAAATTGAAGAAAGAATTAAAAATTGAAATGGAAACAATAAAGAAAACACTAAAAGCAACAACCCTGGAGGTAGAAAACCTAAAAAAGAAATCCGTAGTCACAGATGTCAGCATCTCCAACAGACTACAAGAGATGGAAGAGAGAATCTAAGGGGATGAAGACAACATGGAAAACAGACAAAACAGACAGAGAAGATACAAAAGCCAAAAAGCTCCAAAGATTAAATATCCAGGAGATACAGGACACACTGAGAAGACCAAACATAAAGATAATAGGAATTGAAGAGGGCAAAGAATATCAACTAGGAGGCACAGTAAATATCTTCAACAAAATCATAGAAGAAAACTTTCCTATCCTTAAGAATAAGATGACCATGAGCATAAAATAAGCCTAAATAACTCCAAATAGAGTGGACAAGAAAAGAAATTCTTCCCGACATATAATAGTCAAAATGCCAGTGTCCAAAGCAAAGAAAGAATACTAAAAGCAGTAAGGAAAAAAGGTCATGTAAAATATAAAGGCAGACCAATCAGAATCACACCCAACTTCTCAACAGAGACTGTGAAAGTTAGAAGATTCCTGGACAGATATCATGCAGACCCTAAGAGAACACAAGTGTCAGCCCAAGCTACTATATCCACTGAAACTCTCAATCACCATAGATGGAGAAACCAAGATATTCCAAGACAAACCTAAATTTACACAATATCTGACCACAAACCAAGCACTATAATGAATTATAGGGGAAAAACCCAATACAAGGAGGGAAAATACATCCTAGTAAAAACAAGAAAACTCCTAAGCAAGAAAACCAAAAGAAGAAAGACACACAGGCACAATTCTACTTCTAAAAGCAAAAAGAGCAGGAAACAGCAACCACCATTCCTTAATATCTGTTAATATAAATGGACTCAGTTACCTAGTAAAAAGACATAGGCTATCAGACTGGATACATAAACAAAATCCAGCATTTTGCTGCATAAAGAAACCTCATCTCAGAGACAAAGACAGACAATATCTCACAGTAAAAGGTTGAGAAAAAAACCTTCCAAGCAAACGGCCCCAAGAAGCAAGCTGAAGTGGTCATTCTAATATCTAATAAAGTAGATTTTTCAATCAAAAGTTATCAAAAAAGATAAGGAAGGACACTTTTTAATCATTACAGGGAAAATTGTCAGGAGGAACTCTCAATTCTTAACATATATGATCCAAATACAAGAGCACCCATATTCATAAAAGAAACCCTAGTAAAGCTCAAAAAATATATTGTACCTCACACAATAATAGTGGGAGACCTCAACACCCCACTCTCATCAATGGATAGATCATGGAAACAGAAACTGAACAAAAAAACAGTGAAACTAGCAGAGGTTATGAACCAATTGGAATTAATAGACATATAGAAAACATTTCATTCTAAAATAAAATAATACACCTTCTTCTCAGCACCTCATGTCACATTTTCCAAAATTGATCAAATAATCGATCATAGAACAAGCCTCAATAGATATAATATTGAATACTCCCCTGCATCCTACCAAATCACTATGGACTAAGGCTGGTTTTTAATAACAACAAAGACCACAGAAAGCCCATATACAGATAGAAACTGAACAATGCTCTATTAAACAATATCATGGTCAAAGAAGATATAAAGAGAGAAATTAAAGATTTTCTAGAATTTAATGAAAATGAAAATGCAACATACCCAAACCTATAAGATGCAATGAAAGCAGCACTGAGAGGAAAACTCACAGCTCTGAGTGCTTCCAAAATGAACATGGAGAGAGCATACACAAGCAACTTGACAGCACAGTTAAAAGCTCTAAAACAAAAGGCAGCAGATGAACCCAGATTAGTAGACAGCAAGAAGTAATCAAACTCAGAGCAGAAATTGACCAAGCATAAACCAAAAAAAAAAAAAAAAAAAATTCAAAGAATCAACAAAATCAAGAGTTGGTTCTTTGAGAAAATTAACAAGGTTGACAAACCCTTAGCCAGACTAACTAGAGGGCAAAGAGAGAGTATCCAAATTAACAAAATCAGAACTGAATGTGGAGATATAACAACAGAAACTGAGGAAATTTAAGAAATCATCAGATCCTACTACAAAAGCCTATACTCAACAAAGCTGGAAAATCTGTAGGAAATGGATGAATTCCTAGACAGATACCAGACACTAATGTTAAACCCGCATCAGATAAACCATCTAAGTAATCCCATAACACCTAAAGAAATAGAAGCAGTCATCAAAAGTCTCCCAACGAAAAAAGCCCAGGTCCAAATGGGTTCAGTACAGAATTCTATCAGATATTTATTGGTGACCGAATACCAATACTCTCCAAACTAGTCCACAAAATAGAGTCAGATGGAACACTACCTAACTCATATATCCAGGCCACAATAACCCTCGCTCTTAAACCACGCAAAGACCCTACAAAGAAAGAGAACTTCAGACCAAACACACTGATGAATATTGATGCAAAAATACTCAACGAAACCCTTGCAAACTGAATCCAAGAAGACATCAAAATGATCATTCACCATGATCAAGTAGGCTTCATTCCTAGGATACAGGGATGGTTTATTATATGGAAATCCATCAACGTAATCCACTATATAAACAAACTCAAACACACACACACACACACACACACACACACACACACACACACACACATGGTCATCAAACTGGATGCTGAGAAAGCATTTGAGAAAATTCAACACCGCTTCATGTAAAAAGTCTTGGAAAGACAGGAATCCAAGGCTCATACCTAAACATAATAAAAGCAATACAGAACAAACCAATAACCAACATCAAACTTAAAAGTGAGAAAGTTGAAGCACTCCCACTAAAATCAGGGACTAGACAAGTGTGCCCACTCTCCCCCTATCTATTCAACATAGTACTAGAAATTTTAGATGGAGAAATCAGACAGTAAAAGGAAATCAAAAGGATATAAATAGGAAAGGAAGAAGAAAAACAATCACCAGAGAACTTCTACAGCTGATAAACAAGTTCAGCAATGTGGCTAGATATAAAATCAGTTCAACCAAATCAGTAGCCTTTCTCTACTCAAAGAACAAGCATGTGGTGAAAGAAAATATGGAAAAGATACCCTTCACAATAGTCACAAACAATATGAAATACCTTGGTGTGACTCTAACTAAACAAGTGAAATACCTTTATGACAAGAACTTCAAATCTCTAAAGAAGGAAATTGAGGAAGATCTCAGAAAATAGAAAGATCTCCCATGCACATGGATTGGAAGGATCAACGCTGTAAAAACAGCCACCTTACCAAAAGCAATCTACAGATTCAATGCAATCCCCATCAAAATACCAACCTAATTCTTCATAGAGTTGGAAAGAGCAATGTGCAATTTCATCTGGAACAACAAATGACCTAGAATAGTGAAATCCATCCTCAACAACGAGAAAACATCTGCAGGAATCACTATCCCTGACTGCAAGCTATATTACAAGGCAATTGTATTAAAACTGCATGGTACTGGTACAGAGACAGGCCTGTTGATCAATGGAATAAAATACAAAATTCAGAAATGGGCCCTCACATGCATGGTAACTTGACTTTTGACAAAGGAGCTGTAAACATTCAATGGAAAAAGGACAGCCTCTTCAACAAATGGTGTTGGTCCAACTAGCACACAGCATGCAGACGAACCAAAATATACCCTTTCTTAACTCCTCTTACAAAAGTCAAGTGAAAGTGGATCAAAGATCTTCACATTAAACCAGGTACACTGAAACTATTAGTAGAGAAAGTACGGAAAGCCTTAGAACACATAGGCACAGGAGAAAATTTCCTGAATAGAACACCAATGGCTCGAGCTCTAAGGTCAAATATTGACAAATGGGACTTAATAAGATTGCAAAGTTTCTGTAAGGTTATGGACACTTTCAAGAAAACAAAATGGCAGCCAACAGATTGGGAAAAGATCTTTACCATCCCCACATCTGATAGAGGCCTACTATCCAAGGTATACAAAGAACTCAAGAAGTTATACAGCAGAGAATCAAATAACCCTATTAAAAATGGGGTACAGAGCTAAACAAAAAGTTCTCAATTGAAGAATATCGAATGGCTGAGAAGCATCTAAGGAAGTTCTTGACAACCTTAGCCATCAGGGAAATGCAAATAAAAACAACTCTGAAATTCCACCTCACACAAGTCAGAATGGCTAAGGTCAAAAATTCAGATGACAGCAGATGCTGGTAAGGCTGCAGAGAAAGAGGAACACTTCTTCACTTTTGGTGAGGTTGTAAACTGGTACAACCACACTGGAAATCAGTCTGGCTGTTCCTCAGAAAAGTGAACATAGTGCTACCTTAAGAACCAGTTATTCCACTTCTGGGCATATACCCCAGACAGGCTCCAACATACAACAAAGACACATGCACCACAATGTTCATAGCACTTTTACTTATAATAGCCAGAAGCTGGAAAGAACCCAGACGTCCTTCAGTAGATGAATAGACACAAAAACTGTATATTTACACAACGGAGTATTACTCAACTATCAGAAACAATGACTTTATGAAATTCTTAAGAAAATAGATGTACCTAGAGAATATCATCCTGAGTGAGTAACCAAGTTACAAAAGAATGGACATAAAATGCTGTCACTGATAATTGAATACTAACTTCAGAAAGCTCTTAATACTCCAGAAATAACTTACAGACTATATGAAGTTCAAGAAAAACAAAGGCCAAAACAAATATATAAAATCATTATGCTTAATCTTTACATACCAAGAATCTTTGACTATATCCAGGTTACATCTTGTTTTACATGTACTTTATGCTCATTGTAACTAGTAAGATTTCTAGGTATGGCTCGTACAGGCTGAGAAACTGCGACCTGGAACAGATCTGGAACTTCTGTTCCCACCTGGAGACGACTTCAGGACGCAGAGCGGAGCCTGGCCCAACTGCCAGCCGGAAAGGCGGCTCGTACAGGCTGAGCAACTGGTGAGTGGGAGACCTAGGCTGCGGGGGAGCAGAGGGATCTCTGCGGAGTGCACACGGAAAGGGCACCCCCTGCCCTGACCTGCCCTGTCCTCCCCGATCCAGTGACTGGGAACAGATCTTAGGAACTTCTGTTCCCACCCTGAGACGACTTCAGGACGCAGAGCTGAGCCTGGCCCAACCGCCAGCCGGAAAGGCGGCTCGTACAGGCTGAGCAACTGTGACCTGGAACAGATCTTAGGAATTTCAGTTCCCACCCTGAGACGACTTCAGGACACAGAGCAGAGCCTGGCCCACCTGCCAGCCGGAAAGGTGGCTTGGAGAGGCTGAGCATCTGTGACCAGGAACAGATCTCAGGAACGTCTGTTCCCACCCGGAGGCAACTTCAGTAGGCAGAGCAGAGCCTGGCCCAGCTGCCACCCGGAACCTGGGCTGCCGGGGAGTAGAGAGATCTCTGCGGAGTGCACACGGAAAGTGTACCAGGAACACAGACCAGATACAAGGGAAAGGCAAGAACATATCACTGACAACAAAATGGCAAGAGGAAAGAGAAAGAGTATATCCCAAGGAAACCAAGACAATCTAGCAACACCAGAACCCAGCTCTCCGATAGTAGCAAACATCGGAATTCCAAACACTCCAGAGAAAGAAGACACAGACCTGAAATCATGCCTCAAGATGCTGATAGAGTTACTTAAACAAGAAAGGGAGGAAAAGCAAAAAGATTCAGCAGCTTTTAAAGAAGAAACAAGAAAAACACTCAAAGAACTCAAAGAACGAGACGAAAACAGAACCAAAGAAATAAAGGAATGGAAGAGGGAAATTAAAACAGAAATTGACACAATAAAGAAAGCACTAAAAGAGATAACCCTAGAGTCAGAACACCAAAAAAAGAAATCAGGAGTCACAGAAGCAAGCATTTCCAACAGATTACAATAGATCGAGGAGAGAATCTCGGGGGCAGAAGACAACATTGCAAACATAGACAAAACAGCTAGAGAAGATGCAAAAAACAAAAAGCTCCTAACCCAAAATGTCCAGGAAATACAAGACACAATGAGAAGACCGAACCTAAGGATAATAGGAATAGAAGAGGGAGAAGAGTATCAACTAAGAGGCACAGTAAATATCTTCAACAAATCATAGAAGAAAACTTCCCTACCCTCAAGAATGAGATGACCACGAGCATAAAAGAAGCCTTCAGAACTCCAAACAGGTTGGACCAGAAAAGAAATACCTCCCGACACATAATAGTAAAAACATCAAGCGCCCAAAGTAAAGAAAGAATACTAAAAGCAGTAAGGGAAAAAGGTCAGGTAACATATAAAGGCAGACCAATCAGACTCACACCCGATTTCTCAACAGAGACTATGAAAGCTAAAAGAGCCTGGACAGACATCATGCACTCCTTAAGAGAGCACAAGTGCCAGCCCAAGCTGCTATACCCAGAAAAACTATCAATCACCATCGATGGAGAGACAAAGATATTTCAAGACAAATCAAAATTCACACAATATCTCACCACAAACCCAGCACTACAACGAATTATAGGTGGAAAACCCAATACAAGGAGGGAAAATACAGCCTAGTAAAAACAAGAAAACTCCTAAACAAGAAAACTAAAAGAAGAAAAAAACACAGACACAACTCAACCCAAAAAAGCAAAAATGGCAGGAAACAGAAACAATTATTCCTTGATATCTATTAACATATATGGTCTCAACTCCACAATAAAGAGACATAGACTATCAGACTGGATACATAAACAAAATCCAGCCTTTTGCTGCATACAGGAAACTCATCTCAGAGACAGAGACAGACACTATCTCAGAGTAAAAGGGTGGGAAAAAAACTTCCAAGCAAACAGCTCCAAGAAGCAAGCTGGAGTGGCTATTCTAATATCGAATAAAGTAAACTTCCAACCAAAAGTTATCAAAAAAGATAAAGAAGGACACTTTTTACTCATTACCGGGAAAATCTGTCAGGAGGAACTCTCAATCCTTAACATATATGCTCCAAAAAAAATCACCCACATTCATAAAAGAAACTCTACTAAAGCTCAAAAAATATATTTCACCCCACACAATAATAGTTGGAAACTTTAACACCCCAATCTCACCAATGGACAGATCAGGGAAACAGAAACTGAACAAGGACACTGCAAAACTAGCAGAGACTTTGAACCAACTAGAATTAATAGATATATACAGAACATACTATCCTAAAGTAAAAGAATACACCTTCTCCTCACCACCCCATGGCACCTTCTCGAAAATTGACCACATAATTGGACACAGAACGAGCCTTCATCGATAAAAGAAGATTGAAATACTCCCATGTATCCTCTCCGATCACCATGGTCTCCGGCTGGACTTTAACAACAACAAAGACAACAAAATGCCCACATACACATGGAAACTAAACAACGCTCTGTTAAAGGATAGCAGGGTAAAGAAGAAATAAAGAAAGAAATTAAGGACTTTCTAGAATTCAACGAAAATGATAACACAACATACCCATACCTATGGGATGCAATGAAAGCAGTATTGAGAGGAAAACTCATTGCCCTAAGTGCTTCCAAGAAGAAACTGGAGAGAGCTCACATCAGCAACCTGACAGCACAGCTAAAAGCCCTAGAACAAAAGGAAGCAGATATACCCAAAGAGAGTAGACGGCAAGAAATAATCAAAATTAGGGCAGAAATAGACCAAATAGAAACAAAAAAAACCATTGAAAAAATCAACAAAACAAAGAGTTGGTTCTTTGAGAAAATCAACAAGATTGATAAACCCCTAGCCAGACTAACTAAAGGGCAAAGAGAGAGTATCCAAATTAACAAAATCAGAAAGGATAGTGGTGACATAACAACTGAAACTAAGGAAATTCAAGAAATCATCAGATCCTACTACAAAAACTTATACTCCACAAAATTGGAAAATCTGGAGGAAATGGACGAATTCCTAGACAGATACAACTTCCCAAAGTTTAACCAGGACCAAGTAAACCATCTAAATAACCCTATAACACCTAAAGAAATAGAAGAAGTCATCAAAAGCCTCCCAACCAAAAAAAGCCTAGGTCAAGACGGGTTCAGTTCAGAATTTTATCAGACATTTATTGGGGATATAACACCAATATTCGCCAAACTATTCCAAAAGATAGAATCAGATGGTATATTACCCAACTCATTTTTTGAGGCTACAATAACCCTCGTACCTAAGCCACACAAAGACCCTACAAGGAAAGAGAACTTCAGACCAATCTCACTTATGAACATTGATGCAAAAATACTCAACAAAATCCTTGCTAACGGAATCCAAGAACACATCAAAACCATCATTCATCATGACCAAGTAGGCTTCATCCCTGGGATGCAGGGATGGTTTAACATAAGGAAATCCATCAATGTAATCCACCATATAAACAAACTTAAAGACCAAAATCACATGGTCATCTCACTAGATGCTGAGAAAGCATTCGACAAAATCCAACACCCCTTTATGTTAAAAGTCCTGGAAAGAACAGGAATCCAAGGCCCATATTTAAACATAATAAAAGCAATATACAGCAAACCAACAGCCAACATCAAACTTAATGGCGAGAAACTTGAAGCAATCCCACTAAAATCAGGGACTCGACAAGGCTGCCCACTCTCTCCCTATCTATTCAACATAGTACTGGAAGTCCTGGCTGGAGCAATTAGACAGCAAAAGGAGATCAAGGGGATACAAATCGGAAAGGAAGAGATAAAAACATCACTCTTTGCCGATGACATGATAGTGTACTTGAGTGACCCCAAAAATTCCACCAGAGAACTCCTACAGCTGATAAACAAGTTCAGCAAAGTGGCCGGATACAAAATTAACTCAAACAAATCAGTAGCCTTCCTATACTCAAAGGACAAACATGTGGAGAAAGAAATTAGGGAAAAGGTACCCTTCACAATCGTTACAAAACCTATGAAATACCTTGGTGTGACTCTAACTAAGGAAGTGAAGGACCTGTATGACAAGAACTTCAAACCTCTAAAGAAAGAAATTGAGGAGAACTTCAGAAAATGGAAAGATCTCCCATGCTCATGGATTGGAAAGATCAACATCTTAAAAATGGCCATCCTACCAAAAGCAATCTACATATTCAATGCAATCCCCATCAAAATTCCAACCCAGTTCTTCATGGAATTGGAAAGATCAATGTGCAATTTCATATGGAATAACAAAAGACCTAGAACAGCGAAATCCATCCTCAACAACAAAAAAACATCTGCGGGAATCACTATCCCTGACCTCAAGCTATATTACAAGGCAATTGTGCTGAAAACTGCATGGTACTGGTACAGAAATAGGCAAGTGGATCAATGGAATAGAATAGAAGATCCAGAAATGAGCCCTCATGTATATGGTCACCTGATTTTTGACAAAGGAGCAGTAAACATTCAATGGAAAAAGGACAGCCTATTCAACAAATGGTGCTGGTCCAACTGGCACTCAATATTCAAAAGAATGAAAATAGACCCGTTCTTATCTCCTTGTACAAAGCTCAAGTGTAAGTGGATCAAAGATCTGCACATTAAACCAGGTACACTGAAACTATCAAATGAGAAAGTGGGGAAAACCTTAGAACCCATAGGCACTGGAGAAAATTTCATGAACAAAACACCAATGGCTCAAGCTCTAAGGTCAAAGATTAACAAATGGGACTTAATGAGATTGCAAAGTTTCTGTAAGGCTAAGGACATCGTCAAGAAAACAAAAAGGCAACCAACAGAATGGGAAAAGATCTTTACCAACACCACATCAGATAGAGGCCTAATATCCAAGGTGTACAAGGAACTCAAAAAGCTAGACAACAGAGAATCAAATAACCCTATTAAAAAATGGGGTACAGAGCTAAACAAATCATTTTCAGTTGAGGAACACCGAATGGCCGAAAAACATCTGAGGAAGTCCTTAGCCATCAGGGAAATGCAAATCAAAACAACCCTAAGATTCCACCTCACACCAGTCAGATTGGCCAAGATCCAAAACTCAGATGACAGCAGATGCTGGCGAGGCTGCGGAGAAATAGGCACACTTCTCCACTGTTGGTGGGGTTGCAAGCTAATACAACCACTCTGGAAATCTGTCTGGCGATACCTCAGAAAATTGGATATAGTACTACCTGAAGACCCAGCTATTCCATTTCTGGGCATATACCCCAGAGACACTTTAATACACAACAAAGATATATGCACCACAATGTTCATAGCGGCTCTATTTATAATAGCCAGAAGCTGGAAGGAACCCAGATGTCCTTCAGAAGACGAATGGATACAAAAATTGTGGTACATATACACAATGGAATACTACTCAGCCACCAGAAACAATGACTTAACCAAATTCTTAAGAAAATGGCTGCATCTAGAGAAGATCATTCTGAGTGAGATAACCCAGTCACAAAAGAACAGACATAATATGCAGTCACTGATAGTGGGATGCTAACCCCAGAGGCTTGCACTCCCCCAGAAACAACTCACAGACTGTATGAAGTCCAAGAAATAAAGAAAACAAAAAATATACATATATTCACAAAACAAGAAGACTGACTATTTCCATGTTGCGTTTTGTTTTGCATGTACTTTATGCTTATTGCAACTAGTACGTTTTCAATGCATACTGCCAAGCCCTTGAAAAAAATCAAGTACTGACTAAAAAACATATTCACATGGTTTTATGTAAAATTTATTTTAATGTCTGAAAAAACAGTACTGACAAAAATGTATAATTTTAAACAAAAAATGTTTAAAATCTTTACATTTATCTTTGTTGTGCAAAATAAAGTCGTTTAAAAAAATAAAAAAAAATTTACTAATAAAATATCTGACATTTTTTTAAAAAAAAAAAAGATTTCTAGGTATACTATTAAACCTTAAAAAAAATATCAAGTACTGACAAAAATGTATTCATATACTGTTATACAAAAATGTTTTTTTAAAACTTTATTTTAAAAAACAAAGATAAAAGAAAAAAATTTAAACATTTTTGCATAAATGTATACAAATACAATTGTGTCAGTGCTTGGCTTTTTTTTTTTTTTTTCTTTTTTTTAAGGTTTGATACTCTGCATTAAGGTCTTACAAGTTACAATGAGCAAAAAGTACATGTAAAACAGGGTGTAACCTGGAATAAGTCAATGTTTTCTTGGTGCGTAAGTATTGAGCATGAAGTTTTTGTTTTGTTTTGTTTGGTTTTGTTTCTTTCTTGAACTTCACACAGTGTGTGAATTGTTTCTGGGGCAGTCCGAGCCTCTGGGGTTAGCATCCCACTATCAGTGACTGCATATTATGTCTGTTTTTGTGACTGTGTTATCTCACTAAGGATGATATTCTCTAGATGTAACCATTTTCTTAAGAATTTGGGTAAGTCATTGTTTCTGATGGCTGAGTAGTACTCCATTGTGTAAATGTACCACAATTTTTGTATCCATTCATCTACTGAAGGACATCTGGGTTCTTTCCAGCTTCTGGCTATTATAAATAGAGCTGGTAAAATCTGCACATTTATCTTTTTTTAAATAAAATTGTTCCATTTAAAGAAAAGAGTGGATATGAATTGAGGTATTCACTAAAAGCAAAATTAATCTTTGTTTATAACACAAAATAAGAGAGAGGACCACTAAAGGATTGGTATATAATTATTCATAGAAAAAATATAAATGCATATATATATATATATATATATATATATATATATATATATATAATTCTAATATTTTACTATGGAAGATAAATTCAGATTAAAACTAAGAACAAGCATTTGAAGTTTCCCTTTACAAAGAAATAATAAAATTAATGGAGAAAGAAATGAAAATTATGTTGAATTGATTATTATTTCATTCATTAGTATACACTAGGTAAATGTACAATCATTTGATAGAGAACAGTCCCCATGAGCTCACATATTTGGATGAATGGTTCCCAGTTGGTAGACTGTTTAGGAAGCATTAGGAGATGTGACTTTAAGAGGTATGTCACTGAAGGTGAGCTTTTGGTTTCAAAGGCACAAGCCTTCTCAACCTCCTTCTTTTGTGAGTACCTTAGAAATTATCAGCTACTTCTGTAGCACCATGGCTCCCTAATTTCATGTTCCAGGCTACAATGATCATGGCCTAACCCTCTGACACTGTAAGCTAATAATTTCTCTTGTAAAATGACTCTGCCACGGCATCTTTTTATGGCAATAGAACTGTAACTGAGATACTTGGGCTGGATCTTGAACTGTACAAAAAATGAAAAAGAAAATGAATTGAACACACCCCTCTATGTCCCTTTACTTTCGAATTTCAGATACAATATAACTAATTAGCATGACTTCCCTGCTGTGTTGGACTGTGTTGGAGACTTTGATCCAGAATTCGTCTTCTTTTCCAAATTCATTTTATTTGGGGTACTTTTTTTTCATGGAAACAAGAAAAATGACTGAGACAATTTTATTTTTACTCATAAGCAACAATTTATGGATTTTTATCACAATGAAAGTGCCTACTTCTCACTATTGTTGAAGCAACTTTTTCTCTCGGCTCAGAATGACTTGGATCCCACTATAAGATCGTAGATGTTTCTGGACTGTGTTTTCAGGTGACTATCCCCAGTATCAGGAACTACCTACTGCTATAGTGTACTCATAGAGCCCAGCCAGACAAGTTCTTATAGAACATCTCATTTTACCAATCTTTCTGAACCTTTTAGTACATTTGTTACAGACTGTCAAATTTTCTTCTCGAAATATAAATCTAAGCTAGACATTGAAAATCAGATTGACTATTTTAGAGCCTTGAAATCTTTAAACTATACATTTTTGTTTGGTTGTTTTTTTAAATTTATTTGTTTATTATTTATTTTGTTAATTTATTTTTGGTTTGGTGGTCTTTTAGCCCCGGTTGGCCTCAGAGAAGTGGCATTCTTGCATCAATGCCTTAAGTATGTAGACTATGGGTTCAAGACATTTGCATTTGTACTTCTAGAGACACTCTATGAACAATGTTGAAAATGGCTGAGCTCTCTTGTCCTCATGGATTACATCTTCTTAGTGAGAAAGAGAGAGAAAATAAGGTTAAGGGCAAGGAACAGACGAAGATTTAATTCATGACACTAGAGACGTGCTGGGCTGGAATATTTGACCATTTTTACCTAATGAGTCTTGACCGAAAGTGTCACCTCTGAGTATCAGCATTTCTACCCAGACACAGGCATAGCAGAGGCCTGTTTCCGGTTTGTTCCAGTCATTGCTGACAGATTTCCAGTTTGTGATCTCCTGTGCTCTAGACTGTAATGACACTGACTAGATTTCTTACCTGAAGATGAGTAAAAGACCAAGAATAAATCATTGTAGTTTAATCTATTGGGATTTTGTTGTTGCTCTTTAACAAAGAGACCATATTACACCTGTGGGTTTTCAAAAAACCACATTCCATAATCATTGGGATTGAAAATTATTCTTTACTGGTTATGAGCTCATGTTTCTTCTTCTGAGAATTATTTGTTCCTTGGAGCATTGTGTTTTCTATAAAGAGTCTTAGTGTTTTCTTGTTAAATACATTAAGCAGATGATTTGGTGATCAAAAATTTCAGCATTTTGAAATATATGTTATTTATTCAAATTTATTATTTCTCCATTAGTTTTATTTTTGACTTGTTTTTTATTTCATTTGTAATTGTATCCTCTATAATCATTTATTGCTATAACTAGCTTACCTTTGAGGAAGCTTATTCTTTCACGTGTTTATAGACCAAAAGTTGAAAGTGACCACTTACAATAGGACAAAAGCTACGAGGAACCTTGTGAGAAGAAAGCCTGACAGGAAAGGCTAGCTCTCACATGTACTGATAAAAACACCCATTTGTTGAAATGAGTTAATTGGAAATTACTCAGCATGAACTCATGGCCTCAAAGGAATCATCTTGTCACTAGAAAGAGTCAAGATATTTGTCTGTTAGCAAATGCATTTTCCCTTAAAATAAACTTGCTTTCAGTCAGGAGCTTGGGTAGATTTTTTTTTTTTCTATGTGACTGAGCATTGCTGAAAACAAACTATAGATATTTAAATTTTTTAATGAGATGAATGCTTTTTGTCCCCTGTTCATCCCATGTTTAAAGCTGATATTTTGTGGCAAAGAGTCAATTATTCTGTATAAAAAAGAGGAGAAAGAGAAATGAAACAGTCATCAAAATCAACATTTGTACTAAATCAATAATGACTTATTTTAAAATGAATAAAAATAATAAAGATTCAAATATAATCAGACTATAATTATGAGAAATGCAGCTTAGCATAGAGTAATTTCATAGAGTAATGGTACAGAATCTACAGTTTCTTTGTTTTTTCCCTGAGCTGTGGGTTTTCTTTACTTTCCTTCACAAAGTCATCCACTAGTTAACTGAGTGAAACTTTCAGCATTGGCCAGTGCTGAAGATTCCATGACCCCTGCCATCACTGGGGTTTGTTCCTTCAGAGAGAATTATGCCATACTCCTTCACAATGCATTTTTGTATTTTACCATTTGCAAAAGAAAATGATCTATGAAACACATGGTTTTCTTTCACAGGGAGGCAGGGAGTAAGGCTGTGGCATGTACTATGTTTTTCGGGCAAATAAGAAACCATCACATATAGAGGGATTAATTTACAAAATTAGTACTACACATATGTGGACTCTGTGCCCTGTTTTACTGGCATCAATTTTTCTAAGGAAGACAAACAAAAATGGAAATAAAATACATGAAACCATGTTATCACTCTCCATTCATCATTAGTGACCACCCTCTCTATGCTAGAAGCTGTCTTATGTAGATGATGGTTTTGGGTATACACACATCCACATAAGTCCCATGCTTGTACTTCAGAAGATGAAATCATTGAGCACAGTAGCAATGGGTTACCAAGTACAGGGCTTAGTATCCCTTAGTGTGTAATAGACAGTAGCCTATTACCGAATAAAGGAAAGTGAAGGTGAAGGAAATGAATGAATATCAATTTAAAAGTGCAATGTGTGTGTGCATGAATTTGTTTCTATGTGTATGTGTGTGTGCATGTGTGTGCAGATGCATGTGTGTATGTATGTGTGCATATGTGTGTGTGCAAATGTGTGTGTGTGTGTGTGTGTGTGTGTGTGTGTGTGTGTGTTCTAGGAGAGGAGGGACAGGGAGAGGGAGAAATGACTATACTTTCTTTTAAGGATATAGGCATACTTACCTAACAAAATTATACTTACCTAACAAAATAATGACTTTCATAAAATGAAGACAATTTATTATTTTTTTTAAAAAAATTGTTCTTGAATATATTTGTTTGACTGATTTCAGGAGATACTCAGAAAAAGACAATTACGACCTTAATGTCTAGCTGGAAGTAGCTGTTGAAATAAAGTTGACAAAAGAGAAAACTGTTTAAGAAAAAAATAACTGTGGGTGGTTTACCAGAACATATTCCTTTTATTTTCACCGACTTTATACTCTCTTCCAGTCATGTTCCACAGTATTGTAAATATGAAAGAACCCAGCCTATTAAAGACAAACTTGAAGTTGTAGTGGTAGGGAGGGAGATCTGACTTAGGAGATCTAGGTTCCTAGCCCTTTTCTTTAGCACTGCCTTTATCTTACTTTTCATTCCTTCTTCTCATCATCCTGAAAGTTGCTTTCAGTTATTGCCCTTTCTTATCTCTACTGTTTGCTAAAAACCGAAAAGAAAGTCTTTGAAATCTCTTTTAAAAGTATGAGCATGGCAGTCCTAACAATCTTCTCTGAGTTCTGCTTGTGAGATGCTAAGTGATGGCTACGTAGCACTTGAAGCCTGTGGAAGGCATATAGAATGCAATGAAATACTTAAAAAGCATATTTCTGTTAGTGCACAGTGCTGCTAGAATAATAGAGACAAACATCATAGAATAATAGAGACAAACATCATAGAATAATAGAGACAAACATCATAGAAAATCCACGAAGAATTTGGTTTGCCTTACATCACGGTACTAGCAATGACTGGCAAATCTTCCAAGGGACCAGCAAGTGCTACACATCCAGATTTTTTTTTAATCCACAAAACACAAGATGTTTTTAAAAACTTTAGTGTTGGAATCCATCTGTTGATTGGCTTCGCAGTCCATACAGCAGGAAAAATTACAAAATTCTTCCTTTCACTCAGAGTTAAACATCCCAAAAAATTTCTATTTTATATTAAATATTGTTTATAAGCAATGTGAACAGTGGCCCCAGCTTAAAGCCTGTATCTTCCTAAAGTGTGTTCCTGGGGATGGAAATGTATACATAATTACATCATATTGCTCATTAGGACAGGTGTTAGCTGGTTTTCACACTTTTAACAAATTGATAATTAGGAGCTTGGAGAAATTCAAACAGTGAAAACTGGTTACTAGTATATAATGTTTGCTATGCACTTCAGTGGATTTTTAGCTTGTAAAAGAAAATGTCAGTGTTAAGAGACATTTCAGTGGCTAAGAGTTTGAATTGCTTTTGCAAAGGATAGGAGCAAAGTGCTGAGCACACGTTTAGTGGTTCACAACCATGTGTAAATTCAGCTTCAAAGAATTCAGTGTAATTTGAGACTAACTGCACTCGCATGCACAGATTAACATGCATAAACATAATTAAAAATAATCCTTAAAAAAGAAAAATGCATACACCTGTTTTTCTTTTATTATCTTTGAGATTATACTATAATTACACCATTTCTACCTTCCCTTTTCCCTTTCAAAACTCTCTCAGATCCTCACTTGCTCTCTTTCAAAATCAAGGAATCTTCTTAAAATTGTTACATTCATTATGTCTGCATATATACATATATGTGATTTTTTTCCTATTAAGTATGTATCTAAAAAATTGCTACAATGCAGACAGATCTGTGCATGAGTGAACATACGTAGGCGAAATGAACATTTTTCATCTGAGCTGACAGTGTTTCCTCAAGAGCCAAAGAACACCCAACAAAAACTCCGATACCCGATTTGGGAAGCTCTCTTCTGAGATGTTGGGCACCAATATCCAAGGGACTTCCAAGTCCTACAGCCTATTGTTATTGCTGCTTGTTGTGCCCCAGAGGTGGAAGGAATGTCTCTATTGCATAAGATACTCTGTACATCAGAAACAAAGCCCAGAGACCTATGCGGTGGATCTGACCTGGAAACTCCCTTGCCAAGTACTAGCTTTTCTGATACCAGAAGACAATATGCAAGCTTCCAAAGGAATGAAGCAATCAACAGCCCTAACTAGTGATATAACCTATGAGCCACAACAATGACCAACGAGTAGGGCAAAATAATTGAAGGGTAGTATCATGCATACCTTGGCAGTAACCAAAAGCTCATTTCTAATTGATTTTAAAGCCATCAACCACAGAGAAAACAGGCCTGGTGTTAAAAACCTTAGCTAACTAATCAGTGCTCACAAAGTCATATATCACAGTACTTATGTGTGTTTTCAGAATCGACCATTTATGCGGGAAAGACCAGGAGACCGCAACCCTACACAAAGAATTACAGACAAGTGGGGATTGCTGAAAGTCAGAAAAATGGTTTTCTCTGGGAAAGAGGACATCTAAAATTTTAACAAATTTCAGCTGGCCTTGCACTACAAAGAAACTAGGAGAAGGGTGATCAACATCCGTTCTCACAAATTTAAAATTAACCTAGGAAACAGCAGTACTGCCTTTAAAAATTAATGACAAAAATCATGTTGACTTTCAATGTGAAAAAAGAGCACTGTCACATCAGATGGAATAAGGAATTAAATTTTGGAATAAGAAAAATAGAATCAAATGCATCTAAGGTCCAATTTCTAACACTGTACCTTTTTTTTTGAAAGAAAACTATGAAATTATTTAATGAGCCTGCAGACTTACCTGTCCAACTGATACATGTCCAAACTCTTTGCAGCCTTGACTGATATATGTGACCTCGGCTACCTAATCATCCAATTAGAGAGGAACTGGCAACCACTATTATAAGTGCATAAGTTCTGTACTAAAATGGTATTTCAGCTACTCATTAAAAAGGCTTGAAAAGCCCACAGTGTTCCAACAAATCCCCTTTAAACTCCTCTGTAGGCGGTACTCTAAGCTGGGCATCTTTGTCCAGGGAAAGGATTAAAATTATTCAGTCTTTTATAAACTCTCTGATGGTTGGTCTGTCAGGATATGGCATTATTATACCAACACAACAAAAACCCGAAGTTTAGACCTGATAAGGGGTGTTTCATCATGTTTCAATGTGTACAACATACATGTCGTATTTCAATGTGTATAACATACACATCATGTTTCAGTGTATATAACATAAAATCTCATATTTCAATGTGTATAGCATACACACCATGTTTCAATGTGTATAACATACACATCATGTTTCAATGTGTATAACATACACATCATGTTTCAATGTGCATAACATACACACCATGTCTCAATCTGTGTAACATACACAAGACAATGAATTGATAATATAAATGGATTCTACTGTATGATCCTGCTCTCTGATAAGAATACTTTTAATATCTCTTTATTCTGGTACTATGATATAGTTGGAGACAAATGGAAAATAGGCACATTAATACTCATCAAAATACTTTTCTATATGCTAAGCTAAGTAGTAGAAAAAATACAAATTTTGTAATGAGCAAGGTATAAATGAATTGTCTCTGCAAGAAATGTTTGTGTTTCAAAACTCAGTTAGTGAGAAACACAAAGCTATGAGAGAATGTCATGGCTGTTCCCCAGACTGTGAAATAAAAGTCTCCTTCCACTCCATGACAATGTAAGGTAAGGAAAAACAAAGACATCTGAACTCATTTAAATTGGTATTTTATGTCTTTTACCTTTTTTTTTTTTTTCACTAATCTTGCTTTCTTGAAATATTTCATAAGAAACATGTATTATTAGTCTTGTGTTCTATGAAATTCTCTTAACTTTGTTCTATAGTAAATGATTCCATTGATAGCATGCTGATCCAAGCTCTGACTAATGCTAATTCTTAAATAAAGTCTTTACCTTTAGAGGAACTTAAAAGGATTAAATTAAGGAGGACAGATATCAGGAAACTAGCAAATATTTAGAAACCAGACTTTATACACAGTTCTGGGTACGCAGCCCTGCCCCCATCACGATGTCTTTTACTAAAGAAAGTCTAAAGGCCCAAAAAGAGATTAACAGAGGGCTACTGTCAACTCAGAAAAAAATCAATCTTAAATTTCGGGGATTTTTGAACCTAGTTTTCTGCAGCCAAGAGCATATGGACTTGGAATCATACATTTCCCTCATACAACACTCCACTTAAATATTTTCTAAAGTCATCTGACTGATGAGAATTTTTAATCTTATCTGTTATGGATCCCCATGATAAAAGATTCAATTTAATCTTGCCTAAAGGACAGAGGCTGTTTGTTTAACTCTCTTTTCTCAAGTGGTAGAAAGTAAAACTTCAATCTCCAAGCAAAACCAAATTAGCAAGAATATATCCCCCATTTCTGTCACTTATTCACCCCAACAACTCCCTGAACATGGAGACACTTGTCCTCTGATTCACTGGGTGCCTTCCCTTCTGTATTGCAAATTCAAATAACTGTAAAAGGACTCTGGCTTCTCATCCTCAGATAATGGGTAATTGAGCTCAGTATTATTTTACCACCAGCCCCTGTGATTTCCAAAGTCTTAACAGGTTGCCCTGTATAAAACTGAGCCGGGAACGATTCCTTTTGAAAATTAGCATGTTCAATCAAAATCCAACCAGCTCTCGTTTTCAAAGCATCTGCTGTCATTTCAAATTCATGAGCCACTTTAGCACTGTCTGCAACGTCAATTGGCTTTTGAGCTACCGATTCTTAGTATGTAACAATGTGTTCTACTGAATGTTAGTAAAAGACAATTCAAGCTTTGATGGCTTCCCAGAGTGTTTTGATTAATCCACCTTTCAGAATCATTTGTGTGGTGTGTGTCTAGAGTCAGCAACATTCTTCCTTTTCTTTTTCTCTCTTTTAAAGCAGATGTGGTTTGGAAAAAAGCTAGCACTACTGTTATTATTCCATCTCCCAAAGAAAAAAAAATTCTTATTCTTGAAACAAGAATTAAGAGACAACTGTCAGAGCTAATTGTGGTGGTATTGGCCTTTAATGCCAGCCCTAGAGGCAGAGGCGGGCCGATATATATGAGTTCAAGGCCATTCTGATCTGCATAGTGAATTCCAGGAGAGCCCAGCTAAATAATAAGACTCTTTTTCAAATGTTATTCACCCCACTCCATACCCAAAAGAGACATGGAGAGACAAGAGCTCAGTATCCTAGTTCAAAGTATTTGATTGAAAAGATACGATTTCCCTAGTCAAAGATCAAGGACAGAAAATAGTCTTCATTTGCAAATAATCTGTTAAGAAATTAAATAGTAATAACCAAAATTGTGCAATTGGTACCTCTTTTTGATGAGCTAGTTTATAAAGGTTGGTTACCTAGGAAGAAGTTATGTATGCAGTATCAATGTGCCTCTGCAGCTTTTGCTTTCAGGGATTTGGTTTTCAATTAGTAGATCTAGAGACAACCTTGCACTTTTATTTCAGGACACAAAAATTAGGAAAGTATATTTCAGGTTATAATGTAAATTAATCTGAGCATTTCAATTTGAGCAACATTTATATATGTCTGGATGGCGAACCATTTACATGCATAGTTCATTGATTAATTTACTTCATTCATTAACCATATTGACAAAATCTGCCGCTAATTCTTCTCAATGTTTTTGTACTTATTAATTTCAGTTTCAAAATTTCTCCACCACAGTCGTAGGTAGAGTGAATAGGGTTCACGATATAAATACAGACAAAAGTCTAAATATTCTCCCTGCCATAGAAAAGATAAATGACTATGTTTTTATGGAAATTAAGTATGTAGACAAACAGCAGAGTACACAACTACTACTGTTAGCAATAACCTTTGTGACACTGTCTTATGCCCAACATGACATCATTAAGTCTTTATGTCTTCTTTCCTCCTCTGGGGAGGGCATTTCTAGACACGAATTCTCCCATCTAATATTCAAGTATATGAAGCAGATTCCACAAGGTGCTGATGAGACCTTAAGTGCTGTTTTCACAGTGGAATCTCTGGATAGCAAACAGACCACAGGGCCACACATGAACACTATGATGAAAGGGTTGTTTCATGAAGTCTTTTGAGGAGCTCAACCACTAATGGACTTCATGACATGCTTGAGCCTCCCACTGAAGGGGATCCCATCGGAGTCAACACTTTGTCCAACCACTGCAGAGGGCAATTTAGATCATGTTCAATCCAGCAAGAAGAACTTGTTACTGTCTGCCTCTGGTACTCTGCTCCCCACCCCTTCAGGAAACTTATTCTTATGGTGCACAATTCATTCTTAACATTCGAGTTATCTGATAAACGGTTTCAAAACCCTGGTTAGCAGACTGAGCCAGAAGAGCAGCAGATTCTTGGTTGTTGAAGATCTTCTGGTCATAGCCTGGTGGGATTTTACACACTGTTGCACCTAGCCATATCTCTGGTTACACTTGGGGCAGTACACAAAGATGGCACTGTCACTTAGGTACTGGGCAAAGAATTTCCCCACCTATGTAATACAAGCATACTCCTCTTCCTTTTACTCATCTCTACCGGAGCACTTCTGGTGACATTGGAGAGCAAATGTAATTAGAATCTCCCTGAGTTTGATGGACCTGTAAAGTATTAACAAAAGTGTCTTAGAAATTCCAGTGAGTCCCTAAATTATTTTATTACTGAAGCTAAGACCACCAGGAAAGGACCTCAGAAGAACACTTTGACTTTCTTCCTATTAATTTGATTCTTCTGTGGTCTATCCTAGTGTCTAAAATTGTCTCAAGCAGTAATTTCTCTAAATTCTTGGGGAAACAAAACAAGCATAATTCATACTGCCATATAATTTCTGATGAATATTAATTAAGTGAAAAATGAAATTGCAGATATTTCATAAATACCTCTGCAATTAAATTCCACATACCATCCTCTGTTCATTAGAAAATTACTTAACTATTATTTTCATGCTCATAAAAATTTAATGTTTTCATTGAATTTTGACATTAACTCTTTAAATTTTATTGGTAATATTGAGTGAGTGAAGCTTGGATTTGGAGATCTTTCAGAAAGATTCGGGGGTGAACTGAACAGAAAGTGCCCTTTGTACATCTGAGAACTCATTACCTACAATTTTCTACATTTTCTATTTCTACTTTAGTTATATATTATCTAGCCTTTAAAATCTCAAGGTACCATTTTAGTCCTTCAATCCCAATCCATAATTAGCCAGTGAAAGTTTTGTTTGCTTTTGCAGAAAGCAAAGTATGAGTTCTTTTCTTGTGGTCCTTTATTTTCCTGCATGGTCCCCACAGTTATACCAAACGTGACGAGGAAAATAAAAGCCAGGAACTACAAAAAAGGCATTTATTCCAACTCTTCTAGAATAAATCTATTCCCCAGAGTAAGCAACACTTATATTGAAAAATCAATTTCTATTTTTACAAAGATAATTTAAAATAGTTAGGTGCTTATAAAACCTCAGCCTGAAATAAATTAATCCTTTAAGAAACCATGCTATGGACTAATGAGAACTTGTAAAGATATTTTTTAATCAAAGAAAACGTAAAACATACTCCAGTTTGGTGCTTTTCCTAGACATTACATCCCATCTAGTTAACAGGGGATTGGAATAGTTGAAAAGGAGAATTTCTGAGTTAAAATAAAGACAACATTGAATTTAAAGCTAGACTTATTGTGGCTTTAAAATATCTAGAATGTCAGTGTTTTTTCATCGTTTCATTAAAGAGGAAACTATGTGCTCTGTTAAAAGTGACTTTAAATTCAAATGGATGTGGATGTCCATATTTGACCCGTATATACTCTGCTCATTTTCAAAGATAACCAGGAGGCCTTCTCCTCCCACAACTCACCTTTGCTACTTCTACTCCTCAGAAAATGACCCCTTAGTCCCTCCTCAGGGATAATTTCATCTTGTTTTTGAATTTTCTTCATAACGCCTTGCTGATAAAAGTAAGAAACTGTGTGCTGCATTGACTGTATCTGCTGTTACTTAGTCTTGCTCAGAACCTATATTGACATTGGAATTTGACAGGAAAACACACATTATGCATGCGGCTTCAGCACATCCAACACTGTTGGCCTTTAAAATAGAAATATTTAATATTGGAGCCACAGAGAGTAAACCCTGCCACAAAGGAAATCTACCTTTAATTTCTGAAATCATGTATAAAATACACATTCACTGGTGTGGTGTGTTTTCTATGTGTGCAAATATGTCTGTATGGGTGTGTGCATGTGTGTGTGTGTGTGTGTGTGTGTGTGTGTGTGTGTGTGTTTGTGACGGGTGTGAGAGGGGGGTATGTGCTCACTTGGGACCTCTTCTACTGTTTCTTTGGGGGAATATACAATCATTACTAGGTATTACAGATAGTCATGCAATAAATGCCTTATAAGACAGCATCAGGTTAGATGTTTGTATGGCTGTCCCGAAAGAAATTTTCCTTAAGATAAGATAAAAAGCATCTGAAACTGGGATATCCTGTGTGTGTGTGTGTGTGTGTGTGTGTGTGTGTGTGTGTGTGTGTGTTTGTGAGGGGTGTGTGAGGAGGGTATGTGCTTATGTTTGTATGTGTGTGTGGTATATTTGGAAAGGATACCTATAAGAATGGGTATTTGAGATAATATTTCAATTGTGCTACATTTTATTACTTCATAACTTAGTGTAGAGCCTGCCTTGGGTATTTTATGTACTTCTAGTTTATTATGAAACTGCAAAGTGACTTGGTTAACACCTGTACCTGACTCTTGGGGCAGAGAAATGGTTTTAATAAGACTTCAGAGGCAGAGGAGCAGTACTTTGCCTTTGTCCAGTGAGGGATGGTGGCATTTTAGTTCACTGATGAAGTGAGCCCGTCTCTATTTAGCAAGCAGTGTCCTCCAATGAATAATTGAGTTTGCCTACCAGCAGCAAGCTGTTTCTGCTTTCTCGTGGGAATTTAAACCTCTGGTGGAAAACTTAAAGTTAATTTTAGCTCAGATACCATTTCTTATTTCTTGATTTTAGCACAATTGCCAAGTGTAATAGGATATTTTTTCCATATTGCTTTAAAGTCTGTATCACGGGTGGATGAAAAGCACTTTGAGAATTTATTTAAACAATCCTGAAACTTCACACCTTAAGGAAGCAAGTTCACCTTTTACAAATGTAGATATTTTCATTGAGATTCAAAGCAGAGATATAAGAGGTTGTGAAGCATGGGGAAAGTAATACAAAGAAATGACCTCTCCATGTCTACTCTTCATTGTGGTACCTGCATGTCATGAATATATCAGCTGAATCATAAGCTTTTACAAGTGTTCAGGGTTCCTTTTTCTTAACCTTCTCTACATTCTTCACATTGACTTGGAAAAAAATGTTCTGAAGTGTCAGCTGATAAATGGAAGGATATAAGAAGTGAAGATTATGGCCCAGTGTCATAGTATGACATTCATGCTCTTTCTTCTCATGAATTGTTTCTGTGTGGCCAGCTCATTTGATAGAGATTGTTTTGTCTTTTTTTCTTTTTATATAAGGTAATTCTGGAAAATGAGTATGTGTGTGAGGGTGGAGTAGAGATCATGAGACAGAAACTAGCATACAAGATACATTCTATTTTCTTTTCGTACTTTGGTATTTTTCTTGACCAATAGATTATGTAACATATTACTATTATACATGTGTATCAATTTATTCTAAAATTATTTTATATTATCACATACTACATGGTAATATGTCCCTAATGTCCTTCAACCATTAAAATTATGTTTAATAAAAATTAAAATATTATTTATATAAATTCATTTATCAGTTAACTTGTTTGTATATGTATGAGAATATATACCACAAAATGCAGGAGCCAGTAGGAATCAATATATTCAATTCCCCACGTAGTAGAGTTACAGATGATATGAGCTACCCTTTGAGTGTTGGAAACCAACCCAGAAATTTTGGTAAATATTGAGTGTTCTAAACTGCTGATGTATTTCTGGAAACTCGAGGTACCTATAATTTCTAATGGTTTATACTAATATTTAAATCTTATTGGCATTTAAGAAGTACATGGAGGGCTCAGCAGCTCACTCACTATGAATTTGGCAATGTCTCTGGTATGTCAGAATGATGGCCCTGGGTGTAACAAAGATGGGTTAGTGAGTCAAGAAGCTTTTCTACAAACATCATGGTCTTTCTTCCGTTTCCAGGACTCATGAGGTTAAAGGAGAGAAGAAGTGTCTCAGAAAGTTTTCTTCTAACCTCCACACATGTGCTTTAGTAACCACTCCTTATCTGTGGCTAATAAAAAAAAAAAAACAATAATTATAATAAAAACGAATTCTTTAAAAAATGATGATTCAATAGCTGGCATTCAAAGTTCAATCCTTTTTTATTGACTCTGTGACATCTTTGACAAGTAATGTGTATCTTTACATTTTTTTTTTTTTGACTTGTCATGAGAATAAAATAATGAAAATAGTCTAAAACTATAGCATTAATTTAATGAACACACACATAGTATACTTAAAGAGGTTTTATATCGAAATTTCCACTAGTGTTGTAACAGATTTTTAAAAATTTAGTGGCCTAACCAACACTAATTCATTGCTTACTAGATTCTATCAAGACAGTGAAATTACCTCACAAATCACAAAAATAAGTAAATAAAAATAAAGGTACTAGTAGCAAGTGAGGTTCCTGCTTGAGATTCAGGAGAGAATCCACTTCATTGTCATTTCTAGCTGAGGAGATTGACAGATTCTTTCTTATTTCCCAAGTAAGCAATGGTTAATCTAAGCATCTCATAGTCTTGTCTTCCTCTTCTATACTATCATGATTTAACTACAAATAGATCATACATGATAATCTCCTAATTCTAAGCCCAGATGGTTTACATCAACCAGACTTCCTTGTCAACACACACCTGCTAGAGAATAGAAATTGCTCATTTTGCATGGTACAATTATTCTGATACCTAGTAAGAATTTTTAATGCAAGTAAGTTTATAATTGTTTAAGAAAGAGTTTATGTAGTTTTGTTTAGTGAAAGTTCAAAGATTTAATGAATTCAAGATAGAACAAATAAATTATCATTCATAGAAATAGAATGCATTCATTAAAAAATAAGAATTATGTATTAGTCTGAATATGAAAGTTCTACAGTGAATTTTACCACTCTTAGGCAGACTCTCTTCTCTCTCAATTGCAAAATTGCCAAATATATTTTTGTTCAGTTTTCACTATGACAACTAATAGGAAACTGAGAAGGGTTATTTATCTTTTTCAGACATTCTTGCCTGTTTGCTTTGTTAAATTCTGTAACCAGAATGGTCCCTAAAATGGAAGACAGGAAAATGACAGAAGTCCCTAATATTTCAGATATCATGTCACTTGCTCCCTTGCATATTTTGTCCTCACCAGTGGCCACTTGTGATTCAGTAGCACATTGTTTTATTTTACAAACCAGAAATCTTAGATTGAGCACATTTATAAGATTTCCTCAGCTAGAGTGGTGAAAGGTCCAGGGGAAGTGAGTGTAATCCATTGTGTTGTCTTTTTTTTTTTTAACTAAACACTATAATTACATTTTACATTCAGACCCAGGCAAGGGAGACTCACTTTCTGATTTGTTTAAGGATAACCCTTTAAAATTTTGCAAACAGCATGCATGGCTACTGTTTATAGGCCACAACTTCATGAATGTTTTTTCCTAAAAGTTTTTTTTTTTTTTTTTTTTTTTTTTTTTTTGTGAAATCCAACAAAAGTTTATTTTTTTCTTAAACCCCATGTGGGGGTTTCTTATCATTAGCATGACTTTTTTTAAAATACTCATTTCATGACTTGTACTGTTATATCACCATTTACTTAGAAAGCATATTTCTAAAGCGTTACTGTAAAATATTGTAAATTGAATTTCAAAGTGGTGGTTGTAAGGACTGGAGGGAGATCTCAGTGGTTAAGAGCACTTACTTAACTTTCAGAGAACCAGAGTTGAGATTCCACACTTAGCACTTTACACCTGCCTGCAATTGCAGCCTCAGGGGACCCTCTTCTGGCCTCCAAAGACATCCACATTCATGTGTGCACACAAACAGGCAGGCACACAATATTGTGTAGTCTTTTTCATTCAGAAATCTTGCCTCCTTTTTTTTGATTACTTCCTATAAACATCAGCTTATTTTGGCTTCCCATCTGTATCTTCACATCTGTCATTCAGCCAGGCTTACTCACTGTATAATGTGTACCATTTATAACATAAGCACATGAACTGGAATACAGTACTGTGGACAGTTGGGTGTCATCATTTCCTAATGTTCCACTCAAGTCAGCAGAAACTAAAATTTTAAGAGCACATAATGTTTTCACTCCGTAGCTGGCATATTTATAATTTTCAGTCAACGCATGTTTTCAATTTCACACCATGTGATTCTGAACTAACAATTTGAGGCCAGTGATATTTGTCTTTGTCTCTCTCTTAATGAACTGAATGTTCCCAAAAAAAATTTAGTAATATAATTGTGTTATTCAGAAAGATAAAGCCATTTCCTCTGCAGATAATATTCTCAATATCCTAAAGAGATTGGAATCAGTTGGGGGTGACTCATAAGAATGATTAAGATCGGCTTGATCAATCTTAGCAATTGGTTCTCATCAAAACAAAATTCTACTTATGAATCTTTTCTCTCCTGTACTATTTTATCTTATTCATGTTGTATAATCACGTTTTTTCTAACATTTGAAAAGAGTATAGATTATGAGTTATGCAAGGACAGTGCTTGTAATTCAAACTTCTGCTCCACAGGGAACACAGTATTTTCTTTTCGTCTTCGAGTACATAGCAGATGCATCTTAAAGAATTTAGTCTTTCCTTAGTAAAGACTCTTGTTTTAAAGCAAATGCCTTCAAATGTGAAATCATTACATGGTGAAAACCAAAGGATCCAGGGCTTTTTCTGCTTACCGAGTTCCTTTGCATTCTCCATGACTCCCCCCACCCCCGCCCCACTTTCATAGAAGACTCAAAGCACTTAGTTTCTAGAAGTGAAAAGTTCCCTGTTTATGCCTAGAAGGTATTGTAAGAAAATTGCATTGGTGTAATTTTTACAGCTATTTTGTAATCCTTTGTATAAAAATCAACTAAAATTTTAAATGGTAAAGTGAACAAAAGCAGTACATAAAAAAGGAACTTAAAAAATGGAAATGTGCTTTATTTTTGTTTGAACTGGTCTTTCCTCATTGTATAGTAGCTCCCATGGAACTGCTGGGAACAGAAATATCTGACTTAGCCATAGTTCCAGTCTACCAGACCACATTTTGGAATCACTCTATAATTGACTTAAACTGAGTTGACAGGAATTACATGCTCTCTTTGATGGCAATTATTGGCATTTCCTCATTGCGCTCATTACACAGGGAAACAATGATTTTAGATATTATTTTAAAGAAAAGCAGAATATCATCACTAATGATATGATGACAAAGTATTCTCTAGAAAAGGATTTTCACAGAAAATGACAGAAGTAAGAATTGAATGTTACCAACGTAGTAAATGATGGTTAAGCTTTGTGATCAGAAAGAGGCATGTATTTAAATTTATTAAATTGAGGCATCAGCATTCTGAAATCTAACAAACTGTCTTTGATATTCCAGTTTATCATTATACCAGGCTTTCTCTCTTTAATTAGACACAAATTTCATTAATTTACCATTTGATCAACTAACTGTTCAGTTGCTGTGAAATCACTGACAAATAAGACATTTGCCAAAAATATGATGGTAATTAAATGATTTAGTCAATATGGAAACCACCTAATGAAGTCTCAGTGACTTAAGATTTATACAGAGGTAATTATATAAAGGAAAGCATCAATCAACCAAAAGCTGAGGAAAGAAATTTTTCTTTGACCTCATATTTCATATTCATTTTTGTAAGTTTTTGTTTGAATAGTGAAACCTATATGACTTCTCAGGTGGTAAAGATGGATATTAAAGTTTCACACAATTTCTCTACATCTTCAGCTAGTTGGATGAATATTTCCTATGTGGGACTATAGCCTTTTCTTGTAACAAGGTAGAGATGAACATTTCTTCTGCATTCCTCTCGGATGTTAGTCTTTACTGTCTTCTCAAAAAAGCCTGCTATTTTCTAATGAGAGTTGACCAAAGAGGGAGTGATTCACATAGCAGGGGAGGAGTTGAGAGAGGAGAAAATGGAATCCGGGTTTATAAGAAAAGAATTTATTTTTAATACAAGTTGGAGAAAGGAATACGGCCACAGGGAAAATATCTTGATACAATCAAGGGTCACCTTGGGAAGGCAAAGAGGGAAATTCAACAAACGAATTGCCTAGATGAAACTACCTTGTAGTCATTTCTGTCTGATGTTTGCTTATTTTCTAATTGATGTAAGAGGGCACATCTCACTGTTGAGGGTGCTATCTCTATGCAGATGAGCCTGGACTTTATAAGAAAGATAATGATTTTTGGAGTCTAACTTCTTTATGTATTTTGAATACTAGCCCTCAAGCAGATGTAAATTTTTTTCCCAATCTATAAGTTGCTGTTTTGTCCTATTGACAGTGTCCTTTGCCTTACAGAAGTTTTTCAGTTTTAAGAGGTCCAAATTATCCATTGTTGTTCTTAGAGCCTGAGCCATTGGTGTTCTATTCAGGAAAGTTTTCTCCTACGCCCATGTGTTCCATGCTCTTTTCCCATTTTCTCTTCTACTAGTTTCAGATACCTATTTTTATGTGGCAGTCCTTGATTCACTTGGACTTGAACTTTGTGCAGAGTGATAAATACTGATAGTTCTTATTCACAAACATTTCTGAAATACTTCTGTTGTATTTAAAATTTCAAGTAAGCTTGGATTTCTGTTTGTCTTACTTTGTTCTTCTGTCTTTGTGGCTCCTCTTTAGCTCATATATGTTCTTATAGTACACACAGTAACATTCCTGTACATCATTAGGAATTCTGAGTTCATCACAAATCTCTTTTCATCTGCACTAATTTAAGTGCTTTCTTTTCTTTCTTAATGCAGTAATTTGTAATTATATTAACGTAAGTTCTTTCAGGTTATCAATATTCTTAAGACGTTTTGAACACAAAGGAATAAAAATATTTCCTGCAATGGTTTGTTATTAGGAAGTTATTTATTATTCATTATTGACTGAGTTACACATGGTTTATGAATTTGTGGATGAAACACAAAGTAGACTTGACGTATGGTCAATGGAGTACTTAGAAATGATTAACAAGCCAGTTCGTTCGGGACAGGAAAAACACAGTGTGCACTATTTTCTGAATTCATCATGTGGATTCTCCCATAGGATTAATTTCAAGCCACCTGCTTGATATCACTGATCAAGGAGAATAGAAGGAATGTGAACGGATGACTTGGCTCCTGAACACCAGTTTGAACACAGCTTTCATGCCCTATACTCTACCCAGCACTCTACCCAGAAGAGGCAACTTAAGATTATTTCAAATGTTTTACATAATATATATAATATTATGTATATATATATATATATATCATAGTATAATATATAACATTAATAAGTGCTCTCAGAGAGCCTTTGTTATCTGTTTTAGACATTGCACATCATCTTCTTAATATAAAGAAGATATAATCCTTTACATTTGCCACTCTCTCTATTTTCTTCTCCTTTCCTTTAAATGTCACTGTATAAAAATGTAGTCACTGATAATTAGATATTAACCCCAGACAGCTCTGAACACCCCAGAAACAACTCATAGACTATATGAAGCTCAAGAAAAACAAAGGCTAAAAAAAAAAAAAAAAAGCCTCAGTTCTTCTTAGAGAAAAAAAAAATAACCCTCTCAGAGTGTGGTACACCTGGACCTCAAATAATTAATAATCCAAGAGCTAAGATAATAGCCTTATGGCAATTTTTTGGTCTTCACAGATCATTGTGCTTAATCTATACCCAACAAGAAATCTGTTTCCATGTTACGATCTGTCCTATATGGACTTCATGCTTATGGTAACTAGTGGGATTTCTATGCATGCTATCAAACCTTAAAAAGAATTAAGAACTGACAAAATTATTCATATAATGTTATGCCAAAATGCCTTTAAAAAATCTGTAAATGTATCCCTCTTTTTTAAAAAAAATAAAGCGGTAAGGAATAATAAAAATATAAATAAAAATGTCTGCTGAAGCCAATATTAATCTTTATTTATTCTGCTTATAAATGTGTAATTCACAGTGATGTTTTATATTTTCTTGCATTACTTGCTTTATCTTAAAGTTGGTAATTATATTTTGTAACTATTACTATATTTTAATATCTTCCAATGAGCCTATTCATTCTTCTCTCCCTCCTTCCTACCTTTCTTTCCCTATTTCTCTCCTTCTACCTCTGTCTTCCTCCTTCATCTTCTTTCTGAGTGCATTTCTTTCTCATTCCCATGCACATAGAATCTTTTCACATCATAATGACATGTGCACAATAGTACATTCAGCCTTTTATGTGACTGTGCTTCATATGGAGATATTATGGAACATTTAATGGTGCAATGTGTTTCTGAATTATCCAAATGTTGCCCATTAAAATGGTTTCTTTCTCTGTGGGGTGATCTCAGTGGGCATCAACAGAGGGACAACTACTATTTCAAGATCTGGAAACATGTTCTAAATTTTCTTGTTTGCTTTACTTCTTTTAGATCTTGTGGAATAGACAGTTTTGAATATCTACTTTGCTTAAACGGCAATCTAAATCCTATACTGGGACCAGTCCCAGCTGAGGGAAGGGTTTGGAGCAGTGATGCAACAGTATCAGCGAGAAAAGAGTCCGTTGTTGGACACCATTGAGCTTTGTTTCCTGGGAGACAGGACAGAGAGGAAGCAGGTTTGGGTACAGCTTGACCTACTTTGACAGCCTGTGACTCTCATAGGCTTTCTTTAAACATGAAAGCATTTCCTCAGAAACTTTATTCACTGATTGCACAGCTTTTCAAGATATATTTTCTTCTAGAGTTTTCCTTGATTACATAAGAATATTAAAAGAGGAACAAAGTATGAGAACTAAAAATTAACATGAAAAAAATCAATTTTCTTTTAACTCATAATTTTTTTTCTTTAAGATTGAAGTTGTAAAGCCTTGTGTTTACAGAAATGCAGAAGAGGATGGCTCTATTTGAATTTGATCTGTTTCAGTTTAGCACAGAATTACTTGGTCAAAAGTTATTTTTTATTATATTAAACTTAGCTTTCTACAAAAGTTCAATCTCTCTGACTATTATTTAGTTCTTACTTTTCTTCCTCTCTATTTTTTATGTTTTATCTAAAACTGCTGTCCTTTTTCTTTGATAACTAAAATAATGTGAAGTCCATTGCTTAAGCATAGTTAGTTTATTATTTGTTTTTCTATAACATCGGAAAAGTTATACTCTGAGAAGTCTGCTCAGAAAGTCAGGGAGTTCACTGACCCAAATGTTTTTCTTTGTGTCTCTGTCATGAACTCTGTTCCAATAAGATTCCTATTTTTATTACAATTCTGTAAAAAATAGAGGAACATCAGGATTCCTCAAGCTGCTTACTTTTACCTTCAGGAAAGTAGCAAGGTTTGCGATTAAATATGTGATCAAAATCTTTTATTTGTATGAGTTCCTTATTTTTGAAACTGAACATAAAAATCTACTTATTCAATTACAGTTTGTCAGATTTCAGAATTTTCCTGTTTTACCTTTTCAATAATTTTTCTCAAATATCCTGTCTCATGATTAGTAATAATATTCATAGTATGTGTGTATGTGTGTGTGTGTGTGTGTGTGTGTGTGTGTGTACTCTTAAGAAAGACTCGATTTTCTGCATTAACAGTTTTTCAGGGAACTTTCATTAATTTCATTCTTGTTTACACCAGCTTTTTGTTATCCCAGCTCTAGCTTTCTGAGAGAGGCCTATATCAGTGAGAAAGATATGTCTAAGCAAAAGGTATGTGGCAAATTTCGAATAACACCAAAAGCAGTGAAATCAATCCAGGTCCTCCAAGCATGGGAACTTCCTTTTTTAAAAAATTGAACAACTTTATTTTAAAAAACAAAGATAAATGTACAGATTTTTAAGCATTTTTGCATAAAAGTATATGAATACATTTTTGTCAGTACTTGATTTTTTAAAGGTTTGATAGTGTGCATTAAAATCTTACTAGTTACAATTAGCATAAATTACATGTAAAACAAGATGTAACCTGGAAATAGTCAAAGTTTTCTTGGGATGTAAAGATTACACATAATGGTTTTTCATCTTCTTTTTTTCTTTTTTTGTTGAACTTCATATAGTCTGTGAGTTGTTTCTGGGGTGTTTAGAGCTTTCTGGGGTTAGTATCCCATTATCAGTGACTGCATATTATGTCTGTTCTTTTGTGACTGGGTTACCACACTCAAGATGATATTCTCTCCAGATGCATCTATTTTCTTAAGAATTTCATAAAGTCACTGTTTCTGATAGCTGAGTAGTACTCCATTGTGTAAATGTACTAAAATTTTTGTATCCTTTCATCTACTGAAGGACATCTGGGTTCTTTCCAGCTTCTGGATATTATAAATAGGGCTGCTATGAATACCATCAGGATGCTTGGCACAACCATCTCTATACCAACCTTTTTGCTTTTTTTTTTTTTTTAAGTCTACTGCTGTCTTGTCTCTCGAAATATTTTACATATTCTCCATTAATTTTTCTTCTCTGTTTTCCTGTTTCTCAATTCATCCTCCTTGCTTTCTTTGAATGATTATTTCCTTGTGTTGCTTTGAGTGAAAGATCCTTATTTCTCTGGAGGACTGCATAGCATCGATTTTCTCCCACATGGAGTTTGTCTACTCAAAGCTTCTTTCCTTCTTCCTTCCTCTTGTTTTTTTTTTTTTTTTTTTTTTTTTTTTTTTTTTTTTTTTTGTGTGTGTGTGTGTGTGTGTGTGTGTGTGTGTGTCACATTAGTAGTCTGGCTCTGGAGAACCAGTTGCATGATTCTCTGCTCCTATTTTTCGGTTAAGCAGGGAGGCACTAAAAAGCAGCCAACAAGCATTGATCCCGTTTGCTGCTTGCAATTAGAGAAATGACTGCTAGACTTTGTTGACACTGGTGGGCCACTTGTGTGAGAAACAAATATAAATAAGGTTAAACAATACTTTCACTTGGTAGATCCCAGGAATAATAACCTTACAGTCTTTTGCTTGCCGAGTATGGCCAGACACCGATGATGGAGCCCAGTAAAAACAAAAAGAAATTGATTTTAGAGTTGAAGGGGTCAAGAATTGGTTATTGTTTGTGTTTGTGGGTGGTATTCCTTCCCTCAGACAATGGGGATTGAAGCCAACAGGACCTTAGTTTTAATCTCCCTAGACACTGAGGTCTCAGCATCTGCTGAGGTAGGAACAGATGATCGGTCAGTCAATATGTGGAAAAGTAGTCATCGAATTTTCTAACCTCTTTCATTTAACTCTCAGTGGTTTGATGCTCCTTCCTAAGGTAACATGAAATACTTAGTTTTCCCATTTTCGGAGTTACTTGAAATTTGTTTATGGATTGACATGAATCTCCTGAGTCCTCCTCTCTTTTCATGCTCTGTTTCAGCATTTGGATTTGGTTATTTGGGTTTGTTTTGTTTTGTTTCTTTTGCTGGTCCATTTGGAATGATTGCTTCTCAGCTAACCTAAGTTTGTTACTGCTCTCTTCTCTATATTTCTTCCATCTTAGTAGGTATTGTCTTATTTAAAATTTCCCATCTTTGTGACTTCAGTGGAATTAGAGAAGGGAGAGGTCATAGGCATGGCTAAAGCATCGGCCTGCATTCAGGAGTCTTTTCTCTGGACCTCATGATATCTGCTTTTTTAAAACTCAGAATGCATAGTACAGAGGCTCCAGTCTCACGCCCGATAATCACAGACTGGAAGGTGCTCGTTTCTCTAGCCCTGAGTTCTCCTCATTCCCACTTCACTGAGCCTCCTTTGTGCTTGTTGTCATCGTATCCATGGTAACATTTCCCTTCCTTACTGAAGCTTCACAGACAAAAATAAAAGGGAAATCAGAGACTCTTTGTGCAGGGTGTGTTTCCTATTCTTGATATAAAGTTCTGCTACAGACGAGGAGGTAGTGGTGATTAGGTGGGAAATATGAGAGACTGGAACAGCATCCTTTCTGACTATGGCAGAGTATGTCAGAAATTTGTAGAAGCAACAACGTCTCTGATCCTCCAGACAGCTAATGACTTTCCTTGAGGCTTAATGTTAAAGCATTCATCTTATGATCTAAAATTAAGCAATGTCTTTTAAAATAATTATTAGTACGTATGGATCTGGTTGTATTCAAATTATACTCAAAGCAGAGAGAAAATGCTTTATAATTGTGAGACTTGAAGAAATACATACATATTTTGTTATGGCACAACCTAGAAAATCAATCACTAAGCACACACCGCAATCTTGTACTATTTTTTAAACATAAGTCTTCTGTAACTCATAACCTCTCAATGGCATGAAACTTACGAGATTCACTAAACTTTGCCTGTAGATTCAAGCCTGGTAGATGATTCATTTCTGTTGAGTCACATCAACAACTTAACCTGAGTGATGTCTCAAGTTGGTGATAGGCTACTATTCAGAGCAGAGTTCAGTTCACGGGAAAATAACTAGAATGTGGAGTACTGACTGAATTGTGTTGAAAGTTTAATGACACCTATTTGAGAACTGTCCCTTCTTGATTTCTAATGTCTCACCTGCCTAGCAACAGTAAATACATTCAGTAACTTGATTACAAACATATTTTATATAAATCCATGTTGTACACCTTAAACATATAGATTCTTACTTGTTACTGATATATGCATAAAACTGAAAAAAATTGCTTCAAGTTTGTTATTTAGTTCTGTGAAAATGAATATATTATATCTAAGGAAAGAAAAATTATAACACCCTGCCTTGTTTTCTCTTTATAAGAAGGTTGATTTTTCCAATCCATTTTATTTAGGAAGGCAGGTTGTGAAGATTGCAATCTCCTAAGTAGTTATGTCTTTATTCCCTGACATCTGATAGACCTGACTTTCATCTTTATCTTTCTCAGTTGCTTTATCTATACATGTTTGAAATAAGTTGTTCTTCTGTATGCCCCAAGTGTGAGCATGCTCTGAGTATAGCACCAGTTCCTCCACACAGGCTGAATAAGTCCCTTTCCTCATACCATCTTTCATCTTAATGCTAGTCTCATCTCACACTCTGCCAACACGCATTCTCCTTTGTTTCAAGGCCCTTCAGTATTAAATAAGTAAATTCACCAGTTGTCAATTCTTTGCCCTAGAAAGTTGCAATAATACCCTTTCCTCTAACAGGGTGAAATCGGGCCTACAGAGTCAGTTATTGGCTTTTAAATCGACCTGCAGTTCTGTTAGAAAAAAGAAAGCATGACTAATCACTCCATATCCCTGAAACTCAAGTCTCTTGACCTCCAAAAGTCTCATTTGCTGAGTGTAGGATGCATAACCCTTGATCTAGCAGGCAGAAGTGAGCCACTAATGGCAGTTAAGTCATATTTATAAATCCTAATGTGCAATGAAATATAATTATAATAAAGTGTTTTAAAGTAAATAATTTCTGCTTACCTTCAGCAGACTAAATAGTAGACATATCATCCTTTCCTATCTTGATGGTCTATACTGACAGGCACTGCATTTCAGTGACTGTGTTGAATGTCAACAGATGTTTGGCTTGTGACACATGAGCAAATTTTTAAAAATTTACATGGGAAGAAATCATATTTGTTATTACTAAAGGATTTAAGGAAAAGTGTGTTTTGAATATCAGGCCTGGATTATTTTTGTTGAATGATTTACTTTCTCCAGAACTACAATACGAATTAACGCTGCAGTGTTTTCTTTTTCTTTTTTTTTTCCTTTGTGTAACAAATAATGATAAACTTCTTAGATAAAAATTAAATAACCTAATGCGTTACATAATGAGAAAGTCTAATAAGTTATCGTTTAACTTCAAAAAGACCTTGTATCTCATCACTAGGTATAGTCACAGTTATAATTCAAGTCATTCTTACCTGGCCATTGTGTAAATAAAAACTTGTAAGATAAAAACTGCCCTAGGGATGTAGAAAGCAAAGCAGAGACAACAACAAAGTCCAAAACTACAGGTATGTTCGCTATGACATAGCTTCAGATATTTTCTAATGTAGGTGTTATCAGTCTACCTGGAGAGGTGTTTAAAAAAATAAACAAACTTGTTTTTACCATAGACAGGGCAGCAATGTTTGATTAAATAAATGATTCCACTTAAGGATAGTGGAATTTACTATTTCTATTTACCAGAATTTATGACTAAAAAGTAGCCATATCACTGAAAAGCCCAGCCCACCATGGTAACAACTCAAGAAAGGTATGGACTACAGCTCTCTGCCCAGCTTGTTCCACCTATTCTATTCTACCCAGCAATTGTCTACTTTTTATTATAACTGTGGGCAAACGCCATGGGGATTTTGTAACTCTTTAAGCTTTCCAGGTTTTATCGAGTTTCCTGTGCTTCTTAGGTTTCCTTCACTTACTGTATCTTATGGGCTTTCCTGAAGAAGCCAATTATTAAGTTTGGAAGTAATAGTTACACAGCACGGACAGTGTTGTCATGAGCATGGTAGTAATTCAGAATGATGACTAATTATGAGAACCAAAGCCGTAAGCAGGTAGCATATCCACCTGATAACAAGGACAAACAGCAAAGTAAGTATAACTCTTAAGGTAGAAGTTCTATAGATGAGTCCAGGAGAAAAAAAAAAATGTCAATGGCATCAGTACCATTAAAGTACATGTTTGGTGAAAATTTATTACGTTGACTGATTTTGACACTACAAAAAATAACACTACTGAAAGATCTATTATAGACTTGCAAATGACTGTATATTACTACTTATAATGTCAGACTATCTATTCTCTGTGTTCAGAGATAACTACTTGGCTCTACAACCCAGAACTAAGGAATGAATATTGCATTGTGTCATACTATTTTTTAAAATACATGACAGTAAATAGCTACAACTTTTGCAAACCTGTACCTACTTCATATTTCAATTACATGTGTAGTGATTTGCCTGTTTCCAATATGTTTGTGTTACTTCATGTTGGATATGCTGTTATAGTGTCCATAATATAATACAATGTTCCATAGAGAAGATCAGCACTATGTGCAGATATACAGATTCACAGTCTGCAGTGATTTAGGAGAAGTTTAAATATGAGGAAGAGCTGCATAAGGAGAGGCAGCCATAATGGATAGTGTGATGGAGTTTGGGATGGAAAGAGTCTTCTGTTCTCTTAATTTCCTGGAATGTTTGGGTAAATACAGCATCATATCATCAGTAGCTCATAGGGGTTGAAAAAGAGAAAGAGGGAGCTTTCAGTTCCAGGGAACATGAGGTATATTTTTAGGGAGAGAGAGAGAGAGAGTCAGAGGGTTAGATGTCACTTAATATAGTCCACATGCTAGAGGTCAGAAAGGCACCACCTGAGCCCTAGCTAACTCAAGGGTTGTATGCATGTTTTGAGGAATATGTATGAGAAAGTATGCGACCTGATCCTTGAAAGAGAGAGACACAGCTACCTATAGCTACCTCTGCAACCTAATATTAGCCTTGGTATGTCCAGCTAACCAGTATCCTGACAACTGGTCATCCTTTTTCCTGTTACTTCACTCAACCAGTTCTAGTGTCCATACTTACTAGTGTCCCATAGTTTAAGGTAAGATCACCACATGATAGAGAACTTGATCTTACCCTGTGAACATGATGACACACCTATACGGGTTTTGAAACTCTCACCCTCATTTCTTATGCTTCTTTCTGTCCCCTCTAGAATCATAAACTTCTCTTTAAACTGAACCAGCAGTAAGATTATTACATTCTTATTCATTGCTTTGACTTTGCAAGTTTCCTGACACTAAAATGAGTTTCATCATTTATTTTTGCTTCTTAACACATTAATTTAAAAAGTTCCCATATATTTCAATCTACAGACATCAAGTACAGCTTTCTCTACTCAAGAGTGGAGAGGAAAACAAAGGCTGTCATATTAATGAGTGAATTGAACATCATGGAAGGCTATAGAAAAGAATTATGACTGCATTCTGATTGTAGCTATGTGTGTGTGTGTGTATGTGTGTGTGTGTGTGTGTGTGTCCCTGTGTATGTATGTGTATATGTTTTTATATGTGTGTATATGTGTCTGTATATTTGTGTTTGTGATATTTTTATAGTATATTTGTACATTGTATATGCATGTGAATATATGGGTTTGTATGCCCATGTGTGCAGATACTGAGTCAGTACAAGATGCTGGGAAGAGTTCTCTACTGGTCTTTGTCTTATTGTCTTGAGACAGCTTCTCTCACTGTAAAGGATTCTGACTGGACTGCAGTATCTTGCTAGAGAACTTTTGGAATCTGCTTTTCTCTGTTCTCCCGTGCTAGGGTAACGGGCATGTGAACCCATGCACAACTTCTTGTGTACATGCTGGGATTTAAACTGGAGTCCTTGGGTCTTCATGTTTTCAGAACAAGTGCTCTTGTCTGTCGACAACCCTCCCGAGTTTGCAAGCATTTACAAAATATTAGACTTAGCAGTCCACCTAAGTGCCAAACAAAGAAGGAAGATGCACAGCACATGCACACCCTTCTTCTACATTTCCTTTTATTTTCTTCTCTCTTCATTTCCTGCTATTTTCTTCTGCTCATTATTAGTTACAACATTTTTATTCTTCTTTATTTTAATTTATGCTGAAAAGAGACATCATAAGGCAATAATTAGAATGATTACACATCAACAAAACTGCAGAAAGCTCTCCTTTCATATATATGTATATATGTTACATTTCAACATATATTTTATACATACTATATACACATTAAATACATTATAAGTATTATGCTAATATTCTATACATGTTATATTTATATATTTTTTCATTTACTGAAGGCAGGGGGTGCTGTATGCAAAGAAATAATCTTCAGTGACTGAGACTTCCCAAATACAGACACCTGAAGACATTTATAGTGCCACATTATAGAAATGCTTTAAAACGTTATCATTTTTTCTGGTGCTGCCATATGTAGTATGATGCATGTCCTTATGGAGCTACGCCGACAGCAAATGTCACACACATATTCTTCCCATCGAAGAAGCAATGTATTGTAACTAATAGTGATTTCTCCAAACCACAGATTAATTGATGTGCAATTAACTTAGCATATCTCAAACACAGCAACATCCTCTCAATCCTGGTTCTTCCTCGGGAACAAAACATTTATGCAGATAATAAGGTGGCAGGATTCTCTGGTATCAGTGTCCTCAACAAAACCTCCAAACTCACACTGTTCAGGTAAATGATGAAGGGGGGAGAGAGAGAGAGAGAGAGAGAGAGAGAGAGAGAGAGAGAGAGAGAGGGAGGGAGGGAGGGAGGGAGGGAGGGAGGGAGGGAGGGAGGGAGGGAGGGAGGGAGAGGGAGGGAGGGAGGGAGGGAGGGAGGGAGGGAGGGAAGGAGAGAGGAGGGAGGGAGGAAGGGAGGGAGAGCCCTCATTCCTTGTCCTTCTAAGTAAGTGACATGTTCTGAGCTTTTTCCTCTGATAGTTCCCAGTTTGAAATACTCTATCATGGAAACAGATGAAAGGAAAATGAAGTGCAAGGGGCAGGATCATAGAAATTACAAGCACAAAAGGTAAAATGGAGCAAAGGAGCATTACATAATCTCAGGAGCTTCCTCAAAGAGCCAGACCTGAAAACTTTGAAAGGTCAGTGAATATTGAAGTGTTTTGACAAGTCAGAATGATAAAAAGCCTCAAGGACAGGTAATTTGAGCTGTTCATAAAAACTATTATTTCTCTAAAACATTCACTTTTGCTATTTCCCCATATTACAGTTATCTACAGACTACATGGTATAAGACAGGCAAGTGAGAAGCTCCAAAAAGCTTTGCAGCAGGCAGAGTGCATGATCCAAACCAAATTACCAGAGATGAAACTTTCACTTTTAAGTGTTCAACTTTTCAGCCACGCAGAGGATGCAAGATTAAATTATTGCATTTAGCGAAACCAAGAGGAGGGAAGTCAAATAGCAAGAATGGATATTCAGATGGGGTTTGTGCATAATTTGACCAGGTATCACAATATGGCAGAGTACATTCAATTTTGAAATGCCAAACATTTAATAATTAGTAATACCCCAAATAACTGAATTTACATAAGTGATAATAAGAAACATGTATTCACTGAGGAAAAATGTCTTAGTTTTGAGAATCAATCTGATTTACTTTCCATTCAAGATTAAATGAAGACTGCTTTAATACCTAATGATAAAGTCTGAACTTTTCTTTATTCTGGGAATATACACACAACATATTCACCCCTTGCAGTTAAAATATTTTTCAAAATAAGATACAGCTCAGTAATAAGCAAGTGTAGGGCAAAATAAATGACTGAGAGATTGATTTATTGATGATGCTGAATTGGTTCAGGATGATTTTGTCAATACTAATTCTTATGATTGAACATGTGAATACAAGTTATGATCATGACACATTAAAAGGTGTGGTCTGTTGTATGCTTAATACTATTTACCCATATGCTATGTAGCATCTCTTTCACAGGTAGTGAATAATGGAATATGACTTCTTTCAAACGTCATGATCATTCCTCTGTGGGCTCTAATAGGAAAATAGAAAGAGATGAAACATTCAGTACTCTCAGATATATTAACGATCCAGGAAATAAAACCCAACCATATATATCAAATAAAGTAATACAACCACCAGATGCTTGTTTACAATAACTGCAACATCATAAAAATAGAAAACAAAATCTACAGTGTGTCTTTGTTCTTAATCTCTGAATCTATCTTACCAACAAAACAGAAACAAATTAGCTTCTGTTGTACATGATTAGCATAATAAGACAATGTATACAAGACACTATGCTCAGAGTAAATATCAAAATGTATATTCTTCTCAAAAGCTGCATTTCTGGTGCCTGGGTGGCTCTAGGAAGACACTAGCTGCACATTTATGATCATGAGATATTTCTCAGCACACACACACACACACACACACACACACATACACACACATACACACACATATACACACACAAATACAAACACATACACACACACACACTCCTATTTTGTTAACTAGATCCAAGTGTCATAGTGAACTGCAGAGTCCCTTAGGTTAAAATTTAGTATAACAGACTATGGGGGACACAATTAAGGCATTCTCTCTTCCTTTTTCAGGTTCTCTGCTTATTAAATACTGTTTTTTTTTTTAATTTTATTGAATATTTTCTATATTTACATTTCAAATGCTATACCTTTCCTCCCCATCTCCCCTCCCTACTCCTCATAAACTTGCTTTAGTGAAGGGGCTCCCTCTCCCAATCACCCTCCCCACCTCAGTGCCTTGGCTGGTTGATGATGTTGTTGTTTCCATGAGGTTGCAAACCTTCCAGCTCTTTCAGTTCTTTCTCGAGCTCTTGCACTGGGGTCCTTGTGTTTAGTATGATGTTTAGCTGCAAGCATTCTCATCTGGCAAAGCTTCTGAGGAGACATCCATATCTGGTTCCTGCCAGTAAACCCTTCTTGGCATCAGCAATATTGCTTGGGTATGGTGGCTGCATATGGGGTGGTTTTCCAGGTGAGGCAGTTTCTGTAAATCTTTTCTTCAATCCCTGCTCCTCTATTTGACATTGTATTTCCTCCCCTGTTTTGTTCTTTCTTCTAAGAAGGACTGAGGCATCCACATTCTGGTCTTCCTTCTTTTTGAGCTTTATAAGTTCTGTAGATGGTTTCTAGGGTACACTGAGCTTTTTTTTTTTAGAACTGGGGTGGGGGGCTAGTATTAGCTTATAAGTGAGTACATACCATGAGTGCTCTTTTGTGATTGGAGTACATAACTTAGGATAATAGCTTCAAGTTCCACCCATTTGCCTAGAAATTTCATGAACTTGTTATTTTTGATAGCTGAGTATTACTCCATTGTGTAAATGTACCTCAGTTTCTGTATCCATTCCTCTGTTGAAGGACATCTGGGCTCTTTCTAGCTTCTGACTATTATAAATAAGGTTTCTATGAACATGGTGGGGCATGTGTACTTGTTATATGTTGGAGAATCTTTTGGGTATATGCCCAGGAGAGGTATAGCTGGGTCCTCAGCTAAGTCCAGCTTTCTGAGGAACTGCCAGACTGATTTCCAGAGTGGGTGTACCAGTTTACAACCCCATCAACAGTGGAGGAGTGTTCCTCTTTCTCCACATCCTCTCCAGCATCTGCTGTCATCTGAGCTTTTCATTTAACCATTCTGACTGGATTGAGGTGACTGAAGTCCCTTTTATTAATGAGTGGAGAGAAATGGCTCTTTAATCTGAAATTAATTTATAAAGCAGTTCACTGCTTTGTTTGAGGGTGCATTGTAGACATTCAGAAGACATAATGCTTTCAGATTTTTGTTTTGTTTTCTTTTTTTGTATTTGTTTTTGTTTTTGAAGACCTTAATTATAGAAACTGGAGTGCAAGGTTCAAGTTGAACCCAATGATGTGGAGCTAGATTTGAAATAGTTTAATTTTTCAGTTTTATTTTCTTTCAGACTTAATGTGAGTTTTTTTTTTTTTTAATTTCTCCTTGTGTTAACTATGGAAATAAGATGCAGGACTGAGCCTGAAATAGTATCAAATGCTCAGCCCTAGAAATAAGGATAGAGTACTACTGATGGTTCAGATTGGGCCTTCATCCTATGCTGTACTCAGAAAATATGTATTGTCTACCAAACTTGCCTATACAACTAACAGCAACTGACTTGCTGTTTGCTTTAGAGTCTGGAGACTTAGCTGTCTGTGAGAGTAACTTTCAATTATAGAACATTTATTCTGATAGAACAAGAGACTGAATTAAGAGCAAAGTCTGGCAATGGGGTAGATAATGAAATGGTAAGTAACAAAGTCAGAAATGGGAAACAAGTATGTCATACAGGCACAGGATCTTCCTTAGGCTGAGCAGAGGAGTCCCCTCAGAGAAGCAGCACTGTACTGAAAATATAAAGGGTTGGAAGGAGGGCTCTATGGAGCTACTTGAAGCAAGAGTGTTCCAATCACAAGGACCCAATAAGAACCCTGTCTCTGGAGTAGCTATCTATGAAGGAAGGCAATCACTTCTGATAGATTGAACCAAGAAAAACAAACACAAGTGAGATCTTAGGTTAGACAAATAGCAGGGCAAGAGCCATGTGATTTTGGAAGCTATCACTTTCTGGATAAGTAAGAGCACATTGAGGGGTTTACCTAGTTAACCCCTAGGCTGATTCAGTGAACCAAATATATGCTACACAACAATAAAGTCCTAGTTTGAATTCTCAGCATCCACTTAAAACTGTAGGCATTGTGGTGTTTATGAGTAATCCCAGTGGTATCCACATTAGGAAACAGGAAATTTCCAGTGACTCAACTAGGGAATAAGTCTATTTGTAATCCCTGAACCCTGGTCTTGGAAAACATGGCAAAGAATAATAGAAACAGATACCATCTGTCTCTGGTATCCATATGCACATCAACAACACAGACACACACATACACACTCAGAGAGAGAGGCACACAGACACACACCCAGACACACACCCAGACACACACACACACACACACACACACACACACACACATTCTTAAAGCTGATTGATTAAATAACCAACCACTGGCTGAGATTCAGTGACAATTGCTTAGGTGGTGATCAGCCCACTTCAGTTGGGGTCAGAAGAGCTTTGTTCTAAGACAAAGATCAGATATAGTCCAGGTCTACTTGTCTGTTCCTCTGTTCCTCTGCAGTTCACTATGATAAGGTTTGCACAAAGCAGTGTTAGATATACAAGAAAAGCTGGTAACAGCCACAAACACATATAATTCCTTAGCTGATACTTCACTAGCTTCCTAGTTCCAAAACAGAAGAGTGAGGACATGCCTTCTAGTTAGTTGTGGTTAATAATATTTCAAAAGAGGTAGCTTCAAGTGTAAAATAGACTATTGTAGACCATAACTAAATCTACCATAGATATTTGAGCAGAGAAATTAGGTGGTTAATTTTCTTTGTAATTAGTTTAGAAACTTAAAAAAAAAAAAGACTGTAGAGAGGAACTAATACTGGTGGGTGGGCATAGCTTTGCTCATCATGAGAGCATTGCAGTTGAACCGAAATGATTACAGTTGGGTGACATATGGAAACTATAGCACAGTGATTGTCAGAAATGCACAAAGAAAGTTAAAAGCAAGGAACATTTCATTCAGGACTCCTGCAATAAGAGAGACTACACAGAACTGCATGGTAAACAAAAGCAAAAGGGTTGTTAAAATCCAGGGTAACCTCCAGAAAAGTTCAGAGAACATGGAAAAAGGTTGAGCATTGTAAATTAGTGTTTGATAACTGGCTCACATCAACATTCATCTCTTACCTTCCTACCCTCTCGCAATGGTGATGTAGCGAGTATTCATTATTATTTAAAGAGTACATGTATGCAACTTGTCATACCGTAAGTACTCACTACATTTATTCTCTAAAAAAAGGGGTGTGTATGCATGTGTTTGTGTGTGAAATGCAAATATGTCAGTCAGAGGATGTATTTACAGAGGATATTGATACAGATATAGATGTAGATGTCGATATAGATATATAGAGAGCAGATGTATTTCTAGGATATATTTATCAATTCTCTCCTATCTATACATGAGTTCTGAGAAATATTCAAGTTGCAAGTCATCAGTAGTATCTTTGCCCCCTGTGCCATCTTTCATCACTTATTATTATTATTTATAAAATCAACAGATTTTATGAAAGAGGTCGTGACCAACTCTAAGAGAAAGAAAGAAATCAAAACTGTCTTCCAAGGTTTTACTTTCAGTAACTGGAAGGAAGCTCTTGTGCTCACTTGGCAGGACTGTTACACAGAAAGTGGTAAATCCAATAAAAGTATTAAACTTCATGAGAGTTAAGAAAAAGAATTAAATTAGACAGTGTAATTTCCCTTTCTTCCTAAAATATATATGTATACCATATATTTAAAGCTTCGAGAAGGATATTATCAGAATTTAATCTCAATTCTTTATCTTCTGTCTCAAATTAGATAGCAGTAGTTATAGGAAAGGGGTTAGATAATATGTCAGGGAAACATTAGTTGTTATAAAACTTAATATAAGAGAACAAAATGCTATGAGGAAAAGCTTGGTTGTTAACTTTATTATGAATTTATTTGTGCCACTAAGTGGCTATTTCAGAAGGCAGGATTTTTGCTTGAAAAATGTAGGTACAAAAGGTTGGGTTGTTTTCCCAGAATAATTCTTGCTCTCAAAGTAATGCCCAACATAGGAGTTGTATTCTATCTGTATGAAACATTAGGTAAATATTATGTTAGCATTGAATGTATGTGCACATTGCTGTTGAATGCTATAAATTACTTTACTTGCCACAGATCAAATTCTGCTACCCAGTAGTTAGCAAGCTGACAGATCACTATGTTAAAATTCTCACCCAAATGTTTGCATTAGCATTTTCAGATAAGAACTTGGACATGATGGTGAATTTCCCCTGTCCTCTGCTAAAATTGCAACACCATTATTGTACTATTAGTGGCTACATCAACAATAATTACAAAATAACAATTGAAATTTTAATGTCATTGGAATCAAGCTGCTTACATATGTACTATTACATATGATTATGACTAAGTTTTAAATATAATATGCTTTAGAAAAAGATTGATTTTTATTTAATACTATGTCTCATGCTTGGTAGGTTGGTCCTTCCCCTCACATCTACTCCCCTCCTCTCTGGTCTCCTATTTCTCTATTTTCCTTCCTCCTTTCTTCCATCTTTTTTTCAAAAGTAAAGTTTGGATATATATAGTTGCTTCACAAATTTATGAAAATTATATGACTGAATTATTTGTTTTTTAAAAAAGAACACTATATGTAAGTCCGTTATATTTGAGAGTCATTGCATTTTTATAGATCCCTCACTAGTGTGAGAATATGACAAATTTACTATTTTATTGGATATTCTTTGTATTTACATTTTAAATGGGTCCACAGGTAGTACTATGTCCAATTTTCTATGGAACCACCAGACTGACCTCCAGAGTGGTTGTACCAGCTTGAAATCCCACCAACAATGGAGGAGTCTTCTTTCTCTACATCCTCACCAGCATCTGATATCACCTGAGATTTTTGATTTTAGCCATTCTGACTGGTGTGAGGTGACATCTCATGGTTACTAAAGTAAATTTGGAAAAATAAACAAACTAGTATAAGCAAATTCAATATAGGGTTGCTCATATCTAATGATGTTTATGTTTCTCCAATTTCATACAATTTCTCCTGCTGTACTAAGAAATGAGGTTTTTGTCAAATGAGTTTGTGTTTCCTGAGATGCTCTCACAGAAAAAGCATGTAAGACGAAGAAGTCCAGTACATCCATCCCATTCTGGTATACTTCAGGACTGTGGTTCAAGCTGACATCACCATTTCCTTCCCCTTTCCTTTTTGAGACAAGTTTTTTTTTTTTTTTAGCATCTGAAATGATATATTTTTTTTTTTTGTCTTCAAAACAAGATTTATTTTTTTTAACATGAAAGTACATGGAAAATACATTGGTCTCTGATCTGTTACAAATAAGACTCAAATTATTAATCATAACAAGAAGTGTTTCTTGAGATATTTCCATCTACACAAAAGACTAACAGCTTAATATTTTTTTTAAAGATTTTAAACATTTTTTGCTTAAAATTATACATTTTTGTCAGTACTGTTTTTTCAGACATTAAAATAAATTTTACATAAAACCATGTGAATATGTTTTTTAGTCAGTACTTGATTTTTTTCAAGGGCTTGACAGTATGCATTGAAAACCTACTAGTTGTAATAAGCGTAAAGTACATGCAAAACAAAACGCAACATGGAAATAGTCAAAGTCTTCTTGTTTTGTGAATATATGTATAGTTTTTGTTTTCTTTATTTCTTGGACTTCATACAGTCTGTGAGTTGTTTCTGGGGGAGTGCAAGCCTCTGGGGTTTGCATCCCACTATCAGTGACTGCATATTATGTCTGTTCTTTTGTGACTGGGTTATCTCACTCAGGATGATCTTCTCTAGATGCAGCCATTTTCTTAGGAATTTGGTTAAGTCATTGTTTCTGGTGGCTGAGTAGTATTCCATTGTGTATATGTACCACAATTTTTGTATCCATTCGTCTTCTGAAGAACATCTAGGTTCCTTCCAGCTTCTGGCTATTATAAATAGAGCCACTATGAACATTGTGGTGCATATATCTTTGTTGTGTATTAAAGTGTCTCTGGGGTATATGCCCAGAAGTGGAATAGCTGGGTCTTCAGGTAGTACTATATCCAATTTTCTGAGGTATCGCCAGACAGATTTCCAGAGTGGTTGTATTAGCTTGCAACCCCACCAACAGTGAAGAAGTGTTCCTATTTCTCCGCAGCCTCGCCAGCATCTGCTGTCATCTGAGTTTTGGATCTTGGCCAATCTGACTGGTGTGAGGTGGAATCTTAGGGTTGTTTTGATTTGCATTTCCCTGATGGCTAAGGATGTCGAGCACTTCCTCAGATGTTTCTCGGTCATTCAGTGTTCCTCAACTGAAAATGATTTGTTTAGCTCTGTACCCCATTTTTTAATAGGGTTATTTGATTCTCTGGTGTCTAGCTTTTTGAGTTCCTTGTACACCTTGGATATTAGGCCTCTATCTGATGTGGTGTTGGTAAAGATCTTTTCCCATTCTGTAGGTTGCCGTTTTGTTTTCTTGACGATGTCTTTAGCCTTACAGAAACTTTGCAATCTCATTAAGTCCCATTTGTTAATCTTTGACCTTAGAGCTTGTGCCATTGGTGTTTTGTTAAGGAAATTTTCTCCTGTGCCTATGTGTTCTAAGGTTTTCCCTACTTCCTCATCTAATAGTTCCAGTGTATCTGGTTTAATGTGGAGATCTTTAATCCACTTACACTTGAGCTTTGTACAAGGAGATAAGAACGGGTCTATTTTCATTCTTTTGCATGTTGAGTGCCAGTTGGACCAGCACCATTTGTTGAATAGGCTGTCCTTTTTCCATTGAATGTTTACTGCTCTTTTGTCAAAAATCAGGTGACCATATACATGAGGGCTCATTTCTGGATCTTCTATTCTATTCCATTGATCCACTTGCCTATTTCTGTACCAGTACCATGCAGTTTTCAGCACAATTGCCTTGTAATATAGCTTGAGGTCAGGGATAGTGATTCCCGCAGATGTTTTTTTGTTGTTGAGGATGGATTTCGCTATTCTAGGTCTTTTGTTATTCCATATGAAATTGCACATTGATCTTTGCAATTCCATGAGGAACTGGGTTGGAATTTTGATGGGGATTGCATTGAATCTGTAGATTGCTTTTGGTAGGATGGCCATTTTTAAGATGTTGATCTTTCCAATCCATGAGCATGGGAGATCTTTCCATTTTCTGAGATCCTCCTCAATTTCTTTCTTTAGAGGTTTGAAGTTCTTGTCATACAGGTCCTTTACTTCCTTAGTTAGAGTCACACCAAGGTATTTCATAGTTTTTGTAACTATTGTGAAGGGTACCTTTTCCCTAATTTCTTTCTCCACATGTTTGTCCTTTGAATATAGGAAGGCTACTGATTTGTTTGAGTTAATTTTGTATCCGGCCACTTTGCTGAACTTGTTTATCAGCTGTAGGAATTCTCTGGTGGAATTTTTGGGGTCACTCAAGTACACTATCATGTCATCGGCTAAGAGTGATGTTTTTATCTCTTCCTTTCCGATTTGTATCCCCTTGATCTCCTTTTGCTGTCTAATTGCTCCAGCCAGGACTTCCAGTACTATGTTGAATAGGTAGGGAGAGAGTGAGCAGCCTTGCTTGTCGAGTCCCTGATTTTAGTGGGATTGCTTCAAGTTTCTCGCCATTAAGTTTGATGTTGGCTGTTGGTTTGCTGTATATTGCTTTTATTATGTTTAAATATGGGCCTTGGATTCCTGTTCTTTCCAGGACTTTTAACATGAAGGGGTGTTGGATTTTGTCGAATGCTTTCTCAGCATCTAGTGAGATGACCATGTGATTTTGGTCTTTAAGTTTGTTTATATGGTGGATTACATTGATGGATTTCCTTATGTTAAACCATCCCTGCATCCCAGGGATGAAGCCTACTTGGTCATGATGAATGATGGTTTTGATGTGTTCTTGGATTCGGTTTGCAAGGATTTTGTTGAGTATTTTTGCATCAATGTTCATAAGTGAGATTGGTCTGAAGTTCTCTTTCCTTGTAGGGTCTTTGTGTGGCTTAGGTACGAGGGTTATTGTAGCCTCAAAAAATGAGTTGGGTAATATTTCATCTGATTCTATCTTTTGGAATAGCTTGGCGAATATTGGTGTTATATCCCCAATAAATGTCTGATAAAATTCTGCACTGAACCCGTCTGGACCTGGGCTTTTTCTGGTTGGGAGGCTTTTGATGACTTCTTCTATTTCTTTAGGTGTTATAGGGTTATTTAGATGGTTTACTTGGTCCTGGTTCAACTTTGGGACCTTGTATCTGTCTAGGAATTCGTCCATTTCCTCCAGATTTTCCAGTTTTGTGGAGTATAAGTTTTTGTAGTAGGATCTGATGATTTCTTGAATTTCCTCAGTTTCAGTTGTTATGTCACCACTTTCCTTTCTGATTTTGTTAATTTGGATACTCTCTCTTTGCCCTTTAGTTAGTCTGGCCAGGGGTTTATCAATCTTGTTGATTTTCTCAAAGAACCAACTTTTTGTTTTGTTGATTTTTTCAATGGTTTTTTTTGTTTCTATTTGGTCTATTTTTGCCCTAATTTTGATTATTTCTTGCCGTCTACTCTTTTTGGGTATATCTGCTTCCTTTTGTTCTAGTGCTTTTAGCTGTGCTGTCAGGTTGCTGATGTGAGCTCTCTCCAGTTTCTTCTTGGAAGCACTTAGGGCAATGAGTTTTCCTCTCAATACTGCTTTCATTGCATCCCATAGGTTTGGGTATGTTGTGTTTTCGTTTTCGTTGAATTCTAGAAAATCCTTAATTTCTTTATTTCTTCTTTGACCCTGCTATTTTTTAACAGAGTGTTGTTTAATTTCCATGTGTATGTGGGCATTTTGTTGTCTTTGTTGTTGTTAAAGACCAGCCATAGACCATGGTGATCTGAGAGGATGCATGGGAGTATTTCAATCTTCTTATATCGATGAAGGCTCGTTCTGTGTCCAATTATGTGGTCAATTTTCGAGAAAGTGCCATGGGGTGGTGAGAAGAAGGTGTATTCTTTTACTTTAGGATAGTATGTTCTGTATATATCTATTAATTCTAGTTGGTTCAAAGTCTCTGCTAGTTTTGCAGTGTCCTTGTTCAGTTTCTGTTTCCCTGATCTGTCCATTGGTGAGAGTGGGGTGTTAAAGTCTCCCACTACTATTGTGTGGGGTGAAATGTATTTTTTGAGCTTTAGTAGAGTTTTTTTTATGAATGTGGGTGATTTTTTATTTGGAGCATATATGTTAAGGATTGAGAGTTCCTCCTGACAGATTTCCCCGGTAATGAGTAAAAAGTGTCCTTCTTTATCTTTTTTGATAACTTTTGGTTGGAAATTTACTTTATTCGATAATAGAATAGCCACTCCAGCTTGCTTCTTGGAGCTGTTTGCTTGGAAGTTTTTTTCCCACCCTTTTACTCTGAGATAGTGTCTGTCTCTGTCTCTGAGATGAGATTCCTGTATGCAGCAAAAGGCTGGATTTTGTTTATGTATCCAGTCTGATAGTCTATGTCTCTTTATTGGGGAGTTGAGACCATTTATATTAATAGATATCAAGGAATAATTGTTTCTGTTTCCTGCCATTTTTGCTTTTTTGGGTTGAGTTGTGTCTGTGTTTTTTTCTTCTTTTAGTTTTCTTGTTTAGGAGTTTTCTTGTTTTTACTAGGCTGTATTTTCCCTCCTTGTGTTGTGTTTTCCACCTATAATTCGTTGTAGTGCTGGGTTTGTGGTCAGATATTGTGTGAATTTTGATTTGTCTTGAAATATCTTTGTCTCTCCATCGATGGTGATTGATAGTTTTGCTGGGTATAGCAGCTTCGGCTGGCACTTGTGCTCTCTTAAGGAGTGCATGATGTCTGTCCAGGCTCTTCTAGCTTTTATAGTCTCTGTTGAGAAATCGGTTGTGAGTCTGATTGGTCTGCCTTTATATGTTACCTGACCTTTTTCCCTTACTGCTTTTAGTATTCTTTCTTTACTTTGGGCACTTGATGTTTTTACTATTATGTGTCGGGAGGTATTTCTTTTCTGGTCCAACCTATTTGGAGTTCTGAAGGCTTCTTTTATGCTCGTGGTCATCTCATTCTTGAGGGTAGGGAAGTTTTCTTCTATTAATTTGTAGAAGATATTTACTGTGCCTCTTAGTTGATACTCTTCTCCCTCTTCTATTTCTATTATCCTTAGGTTTCGGTCTTCTCATTGTGTCTAGTATTTCCTGGACATTTTGGCTTAGGAGCTTTTTGTTTTTTGCATCTTCTCTGGCTGTTTTGTCTATGTTTGCAATGTTGTCTTCTGCCCCCGAGATTCTCTCCTTGATCTCTTGTAATCTGTTGGAAATGCTTGCTTCTGTGACTTCTGATTTCTTTTTTTGGTGTTCTGACTCTAGGGTTATCTCTTTTAGCGTTTTCTTTATTGTGTCAATTTCTGTTTTAATTTCCCTCTTCCATTCCTTTATTTCTTTGGTTCTGTTTTAGTCTCGTTCTTTGAGTTCTTTGAGTGTTTTTCTTGTTTCTTCTTTAAAAGCTTCTGAATCTTTTTGCTTTTCCTCCCTTTCTTGTTTAAGTAACTCTATCAGCGTCTTGAGGCATGTTTTCAGGTCTGTGTCTTCTTTCTCTGGAGTGTTTGGAATTCCTATGTTTGCTACTATCGGAGAGCTGGGTTCTGGTGTTGCTAGATTGTCTTGGTTTCCTTGGGATATACTTTTTCTCTTTCCTCTTGCCATTTTGTTGTCAGTGATATGTTCTTGCCTTTCCCTTGTATCTGGTCTGTGTCCCTGGTACACTTTTCGTGTGCACTCCTCAGAGATCTCTCTACTCCCCAGCAGCCCAGGTTCCGGGTGGCAGCTGGGACAGGCTCTGCTCTGCGTCCTGAAGTCGCCCCTGGGTGGGAACAGACGTTCCTAAGATCTGTTCCTGGTAACAGATGCTCAGCCTCTCCGAGCCACCTTTCCGGCTGGCTGTTGGGCCAGGCCCTGCTCTGTGTCCTGAAGTTGTCTCCGGGTGGGAACAGAAGTTTCTAAGATCTGTTCCCGGTCACTGGATCGGGGAGGACAGGGCAGGTCAGGACAGGGGGTGCCCTTTCCGTGTGCACTCCGCAGAGATCCCTCTGCTCCCCACGCAGCCTAGGTCTCCCACTTACCAGTTGCTCAGCCTGTACGAGCCGCCTTTCTGGCTGGTGGTTGGGCCAGGCTCTGCTTTGAGTCCTGAAGTCCTCTCCAGGTGGGAACAGAAGTTCCTAAGATCTGTTTCAGGTCACAGTAGCTCAGCCTGTACGAGCCGCCTTTCCGGCTGGTGGTTGGGCCAGGCTCTGCTCTGCGTTCTGAAGTCCTCTCCGGGTGGGAACAGAAGTTCCTAAGATCTGTTCCAGGTCACAGTAGCTTAGCCTGTACGAGCCGCCTTTCCGGCTGGTGGTTGGGCCAGGCCCTGCTCTGTGTCCTCAGCCTAGGTTATTCTTAAACTTCAATTGATTGTCTCCAGTTATAGGCCTACATGGCTGGCAAGAATAAAGCCATAGGAACAAGGTATAACTTTCCTTTGTTTTACTGGTATAGTTTTTATCTTGTGTTTATTTTCCTGTTATATATATATAATTCTTCTCATATCTACTATATCCTTACTGCTTTCCCTCTCCTTTCCCTTCCCCAGGTCCCTGTCCTCACCATCTCTATCCATCCACTCCCATGTTTCTTAAAAGGCAAATCTCCTATTGATATTAACCAAACATAGCATATCAAGTTGCAGTTAGACTAAGCACTATGGCTCATATTAATGCTAGACAAGGCAACCCAGTATGAGAAAACAAAAAAAAAAAAAAAAAAAATGTCCCAAAAGCCACAAAGGACTTAGAGAGAGTTCTCACTCCCACTGTTAGGTGTTCTACAAGAAAACAAAACTACACATGGCAACATATTTGTAGAGGGCCTAGATCTGACCCATACAGGCTCCCTCATTGTCAGGTTAGTCTCTGAAGGTCTCTATTAACTGATTTTGTGGGTTGATCAATGGAATCAAAATGAAGACCCACTATGCAAATCTATATACTGTGTTTTGATTTTAAAAAATCCCAAATCATGAAATGGGGAGAAGAAAGTATCTTCAACAAATGGTGCTGTTCTAACAGGGTGTTGGCATATAGAATAATGCAAATAAATACATATCTATCACTCTGCATGAAACTCAAGTCTAAATGGATCAGACATCTCAACATAAAATTGGAAATAGAAGAGGAAGTGAGAATAGCATTTAATACATTGGTTCAGGAAACAGTTTCCTGAACAGTACACCAATAATGCAGGTACTATGACTGACAACTAATCAATGGAATGTCATAAAATGGAAATGCTTCTGTAATGCAAATAATGCTCTCAGTAGGATAAAATGGCCATCTACAGAATGGGAAACATATCATTTACATCCCATTTTCTTACCAACAAATGGTTTTTGATCATTTTTTTCTACTCTAAATTTTATTTTGATGACTTCTTAGAGCTGTTTTCCATTAATCTCTGATTTTTCTTTCCTTCCCTGGTAAGTCTTCCAATACTTTGGCCTATTTGTTAAGTGTTTAATGATTTATAAACAAACATTTAAAAACTCATTAAGGAATCCAAAGTTCTTGTGAAAAGATATTCCCTAGGTTGGTCCAATTTTTGCAAATTAAATGTGGACAGGCTCTATACTTAACACTACATTACATCAGCAATTGTATAATGTTTTTCCTTGTGCCGAATACAGAAACTTCTAAAATACAATCCACTTTAATCCTGTAGACTTAAGTGATTCATTAAAGATCAAAGTCTGATTTGTGAAAAGGGAAGGCTATAATAAATTTGTTTGTTTTAAGGTATAAGTTAACTTGAATTCTGAAATTAATTGCTCACAGAAAAATTAGCATTTTATATAGTCCTTTTTTTGGCATGTTTTAATATTACTGAGCTTTCCACATATTTAACAGGTTTGATAATGAAATATTATTTGTGATAAGAAAGCAAATTCTTTTGTAATTAAGATTGTGTAATAGCTGAGACTAAGAATATTAAAATAATGAATATAAAATGTGCAAAATTATTTTTTATTCTGTGTATTGTGTTATATTAATTGTTGGCCCACTCAGACATTACATGTTTATGGTGGCTCCATTGTCCCAAAACATACAGTGTAAACTTATTTCCCCTCACATCTTTGTAGAACTAGAAGCAGACACTAGTCTTGAATAGAGGTTCAATATACTAAAGGTTTCCTCAGCCTTCCAGAAAAGTAGTGCCAAATGAGAACAAAGTATTCAAGCATATAAACCTAAGGAGGACATTTCACACACAAACCACGGAATTTGCTTTAATTTTCTTGCCCTTACTCAAATGAGTTCCTTGAATAGTAAGACCAAATGTTTATAATTAGTGGATCAAGATGATTTTTAGAATCAAAAATTGTCAGGTTACTACAGGAGATATGTTTTAGGGAGCAAAGCAAGATTCAGATGTTTATCTAAGCCAATATTTTGTATACCTCAAGTAGTGTGCCAGGAAAGAAATGAAAATTGATTTATGGTTCTTTTGGCACCAAGGAAAGCTTAAGTAAGGATGCCTTAGCTTTCATTAAATCACCACTTGGCCTTACTCATGAAGATGTGCTTTTTAAAAGGAAGATAAAGGAGCTGAATATAACTCAGTTGGTACAGTGCTTGGTTAGGATGCTTTCATACTTGGTTCAGTTGCATGCCTGTCAACACTTGTGAGCTAAGAATAGGAGTATCAGTGGTCCACAGTCATTCTGAGTTTATGTATAATAAGTACAACCGTAGCATAATCTATATACTATCTCATCTCCAAGAACACCCAAAAACCAAACAACAACAAAAAAAAATCCAAACCAAACCAACTATCCAAACAAACAAACAAAAAACAAACAATAAAGAAGATTTTAGTGATTGTATTCTCAGTGGAAAAACATACAAATGACCAAAATACAATCAGGCATAATTTTGCTTCAGCTATTTCAGATGGGTTAATGGTAAATTACATTAAAACTGTACAGATTTGTTATATACTTATGTACTTATCTTATTGTTAAACAGTTTACTCTATTAAATAGGAGGCTCAGATGATATTAATTGATGTCTTATATGAAATGTTAAAGCATTTTCTTATATTTTTGGTTTTGAGGATAGCCTTTAATGGCTGAGCCATCTCTCTAGCCCATGTTAAAGCACTTTCATATATCTATACTGTTCTTGCTACTATTTGATTGACATATCATCAATATAAAAAGCAGCATGTTTTGTACAGCTTTTTAGAATAGGAAAATCCATCAACCAAAAGTCATACAGTATTCCCAAACTGCTTTTATAACTTTTAAACATACTTAAAAATTGCATTACATTGTTTATGTGTGCAGTGATGGTGGTGGTGTGGCAGAGGTGTGTGTGTGTGTGTGTGTGTGTGTGTGTGTGTGTGTGTGTGTGTGTGTGTGTGTGTGTTTGTGGGAATTCCTATGTCACAGAAAAAGTGTTAAGGTCAGAAGACAAGTTTTTAGAATTAAATTTTTCCTACTACATGGGCCCTAGGATCAGGATCTTAGTAACAAACCCAGCTTCCTGATGAGACTTCACGCTGAGTTCAAAAGTCTTTTCATTAATATTTTATACATAAAGAGTTGGAAGCTATCTGAAATTAACCATTTAAGTTTATAAATCTTAGAAAGGGGATAACATTTGAAATGTAAATAAATGAAATCACCATTAAAATGTATATGTTTAGAGAAGTTTATAAATCCTCAATGAAAATTATTTTGACTTTTATATCTTAGCACTGATGAAGAATGTGATCAGCTAACTACTGAATAGTAAGCACGCTCACTCCCAAGCACATAACATGTTCCGTGTTGTATAACATGGACCTGGGGTTCTGTGCCATCGAAAACTGTTCTCTTGCTGCACTGTTTGATGCACATTTAGCGTTTCTACTCTTTTATTCAGAACTCTTCCTGTGAGAAATTTCTGTTTTGCAGTCTCCCAGGAGGCCTGCAAGATCCTGACCAATACAGATGTGGATGCTCAAAGTCAACCATTGGACTGATCACAGGGACCCCAGTGGAGGAGTTAGGGGAAGGAATGAAGGAGCTTAAAGGACTTTATCTGACATCAATGACAGGGGAGACCCGGTGAAGACTTGATGCCCCAGTGTAGAGAAATGCTAGGGTAGTGAAGCATGAGTGGGGGAGCACCCTCATAGAGGCAGGGTAAGAAGAAGGAATTGTGGGTGGGAGACCAGAAAAAGTGATAAAATTTAAAATGTAAATAAATTAAATATTCAATTAAAAATATAAAACATTAAAAATGTCTGTTTTAATATTTTGTTTGTTTGTTTAACTTTATTTTCAAAACAACTTTTTGCCATATTGAGAAAAACTTTGTTCCATAAGGTCTAGATAAATAAATCACACTTATAAAAACTTAGATGTATATGTGTATGTGCAGAAATGTACCTTAGGAAATATATTTCAAAGACATATTTGCTGATGAGCAAATATGTTGTTTATTGAATGAAATAGATACAAAAATACATAATAAATTTCCATAGTGGCATGTCCTAAAGGCAATCTACTTTGAAAGAACTATAAATACAGATATAATGTATATGACACAACTAGGTATAGAAATAGATATATTCATATTTGGGTATATTCTTTTCTAATTTGGGTTTTTACTTTTATTGTTGACTTTTACTTTGAATAAAAAGTCTCTATTACACAATTTATTATTGGAACTGCTAGATCACTTTTAAATGAAGATTTGTGATCCAAATAACCATACTGGTACATAGTTTAAATAAGAATATCACAAAATGATTGCATATTTGTATGACACACCCCTAGAGTATCAAAATCCCAATTCTTCATTTCAACAAATTATCACCTTATCTTCATTTACATACCTCAGAAACCTTCCTCTGTGGTAAAAAGATGAACATGATTTCATACCTCCAACTACCAAATTTAGGGAATAAAATAAATTAAATCATGTAATGCCATCTACCCAAACCATCTCAAAAAATCCATGCACATAGGAGTCTCCACAGGGGGGAAGACTGAAGACAGGAAGAGTTGTGTGTAATTACTGCTTCTGAAATGACATTCGCTTTTCTTCTGTTACTTTCCAGAGACAAGGTCCTTACACACCGATGCCATCAGACCACATTTTAAAGGGCAGCATAGAACCACACTGTTATCTTGGTGGCAACATTGTTAGTCCTTAGATGGTTGATTTGGGAGGTAAGGAGTAATATTGAGGCTGGTAGATTTCTACAGTTTTGATACTGACAAGATTGAGTATGAGAAACAGGGCAGTATTTAGTTTTCCTAACTTTCCAAAAGATAAATCTTTCTTGCAAAACAAACAAACAACAACAACAAAACCCACCACATACCAAGTTGACTTACCAGCAAGCTTATTTATTAACTGGAATAAGTGTTAGCAATAATATTAATAATGACATGCAGATGAGGATTGAGTGATAAGGAATCAACCTGGAGGTTGACACATGTTAGACAAGCATTAAACATTAGAACTACATTCGGGGGGCATAATTCAAACATTTAAAATAATATGCTAATATTTATTTTCCTAGGAATTAAGAATCATAATATTAGATTTGAAGGCTAAATTAAATTGGATTGAGATATTATGTATTCTTATAGATTACAGAGCAGAACAATTGGGCTATTGAAGAAATATCTCAACCCTCATTTCAAGTGAATGCTTATAAACAGATTAAATGTAAGAGTTAGCCTTGTGAAATCATCTTGCATCTTCTGATTGCCCAGCATTCATGGGCCACATACCTCTGTAATGGTAAATGATACCTGTACTGGTTGGTTTCTGTGTCAACATGACACAAGCTGGAGTTAATCACAGAGAAAGGAGCCTCTCTTAAAGAAACGCTTCCATGAGATCCAACTGAAAAACATTTTCTTAATTAGTAATCAAGTCTAGGAGGGCTCATTGTGGGTGGGGCCAGTCCTGTGCTGGTGGTAGTCATGGTTTCTATAAGAAACCAAACTTAGCAAGCCAGGGAAGCCATCCACTAAGCAGCACCCAGCTATGGTTTCTGCTTCAGTTTCTACCTCTAAGTTCCTGCCCTTTGTGTGTTCCTGTCCTGACTTCCTTTGGAGATGTACAGCAATGTAAGTTGAATAAACCCTTTCCTCCTCTACTTGCTTCTTGGTCATGATGTTTTGTGAAGGAATACAAATCGTAACTAAGACAGTACCAAAATATCACTGGAAAAACTGAAGGGGGCATGACTCCACTTACTTTCCTTTGATTTTAGATCACTCTTGCCCAGAAGGCAGCTCCCTGTCATGGAAGTGACTACACCATGGAGTCTTTTGCTGTATTTTTTTTTCTATCAGTCAATAATATTAGTTTTAGATGTTTTCTTACTTTCTTAAGTGAATGTTACACTATAGTGGGTAAAATAAAGAGCAACTGGTATTGCATTTGATTCTATGATCAATAATTCCCAATTTTCTTTTCCCTAGAAAATATAGCTGTCTCCTGAGAGGCTTTCTCAGATCCTGAGAAATAGAGAGTGAGATGCTCTCAAACTAAGAACAGGGTCCCCAATGGAGAAGTTAGAGAAAAGATTGAAGGAGCCGAAGGGGTTTGCAACCCCACAGGAAGAACAATAATATCATCCAACCAGACTCCCCAGAGCTCCCAGAGACTAAACCACCAACCAAAAAGTTCACATGGAGGGACCAATGGCTCCAGCCATATATGGAGGAGAGGATTTCTTTATTGGGCATCAAGGAGAGGAGAGGTCCTTGGCCCTGTGAAGGCTTGCTGTCTCATTGAAGGGGAAAACCAGGACAGGGTATGAGAGGACATGTTTGGGTGGGTGGAAACACCTTATAGAAACAAGGAGAGTAGAGGTGGGATAGGGGACTTCCAGAGGGGAAACTAGGGAAGGGAATAACATTTGAAATGTAGTAAAAAAATCCAAGAAAAACAAAAAGAAAAAAAGAGTTTAAAAAGTTGTTTTTTTTTTTTTAAAGGAAATAGTGTTTTACTTAATTGGAAGTAAACATCAGTTTGTCCTGATTAGAAAATTTAACTTTTGGTGATATCTAGTTGTGATTAACTCATAAATAACTGAAAGTAAAAGTCTCTATTTTTCAGAAGTTTAATTTAAATTACAAATTTGGGGGAGTAATTCCCATGCTCACTAATGTCTATATATGAATGTTAAAATTTAATTTATAGCTAGTGTAATACAAATAGCTACCTTTGATTTCTCTGCTTTTAGCCTATGTTTTATTAACCTTCTTACCAAAGTAAAAGGAAATTTATAAGATAACACATTTTCAAAACCGAGCACCTGAGACCCCTACCAGGGATTTCAATGAAGAGGCGGTGGGTTGAGCATCAGGCTGGCCTTTTTCTGTATCTACTCAAGAGTTGCAATGTAACAGTCCTAAATGTCCCATCAGGTGCCAGGGCATCATGCTAATATGTTATATGAAAAAACATATCAAAGCCATTTTTCTCCCTATAAAAATATCTGTCCTGGGAAAGGCTTCATCCAAAAGTAAACTAATCTATTATTTTAATATAAAAAGCATAATAATTTTCATGCTGTGTAAGTCTCAGCTCACACTAGAAACACATTTCTTTAGTGTATTCCTCACCAAATATAATGCTCTCTAAAATGAATATTTTTATTGTTAATGTTAATAACACATGAATTACAGATAAAGGGAATTTGATAGATTCAACAGTCTTGCCAATACAATGTTTAGTTTGTGTAAGGTGTTAAAGCAAGACCACACATGAGAGCAGAGATGAAATGTGTGTATGTGTGTCTATGTATATTTCATATAATTTCATATCATTTCTTTTTTTTTTTGTTTTCTTGCTAGAGATTTCCCCATTTGCATAACATCATTTTCTAATTATACAAGAAACTCAGGCATGCATTCATTCTTAGGCTTAATTACTAATAGACAAGGCAGTTTTAAAAATGTTTTCAGACATAACAAGAAAGCCCTAAGCTACAAATCTACATTTGCTTCAGAATAAAAGGTTTTGCCTCTGTTTTAGCTGCAATGGTTTATAACAATTTCAGATGCAAGAGCAGTTTTTTTTTTTTCCTTTAATTAAAACAACTAAAATTGTACTTAATAAAGCATTGCTATTATGTAGAAAAATGTGTTTATGTGTTCCCAAATTTTGAAGGTTGACTTTATTTAGGTACATATTTCATATGCTTCAGGTGAGTACACAGAGTTCAATCTCATAAAATGCATTTTTAACTAATATTATTTTATTTATTTGCATTCTAAATGTTGCCCCCTTCCTGGCCCTCCCTCCCTGAGTTCTTAAAACTATCCTTCCGTTTGCTTCAGGGGGATGCTTCCCCACAGCACCCCACACCTCACCTCCATCTGCCTCCCCGTTCCCTGGGTCAACAAGTTTCTACTTGTTAAGTAGAAATTAAGTGCATCCCTTTGAGGAGAGACTCGGCAGTATTCTGCTACCATGGACCAGCCCATGTTTGCTGTTTTAAGAGTAAAAAAGTGAGTCCAAGCTAGGATGGAGAGCAGAACAGAGGTTATTAAAAAATAATTATTGCCTTAATTCTTGTTGTTGCCCAAACACATCATCTTGTGCATTGTCTTATACTTTTTTGGGTTTTCTATAGGTGTCTATTATTTTAACTAAAGATATGAGTTAAAATTTGTTAAACAAATCTGTTCCCTTTTCTTGTTGGTTTTTAATGATGGTTGAGCAAATATTGTTACCTTTCATCTTGAAATCAGCAGCAATACATCCATCTGGTTCCAATTTTGTCTTCGGATCTTTTTCTCTGACCAAGGAATCAAAGTTCCTCTGCTAAAAAGGGACATAGGACCCATATAGACATGTCTCCATATAACAATCCATTTTCTTTGAATCTGCTCAGACACTTAGGACATGACACAGTTCTGACTACCTCAGAGGATATGTCATTTTCCCCACCATATTCTATTTCAAAGGAATTCACATGTTTTTCCCAGAAAATGTAAGTTTGCTTTTGAAGAATCAAAGATATTTAAGTTGCTGTGCATCACACTAATTTACATACACATATTTTGGTCACATACAAATGTGAATGTAACAGAATATGTTGTATTAAGCTACAGATTGTAGGATTTTAATAAGAAGCTTATATTTATTTTTTCCTGCTTCAGATATCTTAGACTTTCAAATTTACCCTGTGTGACCTTCTCACTTGGATGAGCTTTGAATCTAATACTATGCCTGTGACTTTTGTTTCTGGCAGACATATTGAATATCCTTGTAGGCGTGTATGTGTGTGTGTGTGTGTGTGTGTGTGTGTGTGTGTGTGTGTGTGTGTCTGTCTGTCTGTCTGTCTGTCTGTCTGTCTGTCTGTCTCT